>NC_050738.1:14506061-15234923 GCF_014529535.1 Bradysia coprophila | reverse complement strand
TTGAATTTAAGAAATTGTGCAAGGTAAATTTAATTAGTAGAGACAACAGTTGTGTGTTAGATATCATTGAAAAGAGCTTGGGGAGGGTCTCGATTCATACACATGCGAGTGTGTACGACTGATTAATTTTCATATAACATATCAGTCAACACAAGCCACTGCGGAAAACAAGCCACTGCGGTTTGATGGGCCGTTCTAAAATTAAATTTAATTTTAGGTCATTCAGTTAGCGTTGCTTTAACATTTTTGGTTGGACAAATATATTGGAGAACTAAATCGAAATTTCAATTTTTAGTGCAAGAAACTGATCGTAAATAATCAACAGACCAATCCCATAAATCTACTAGTCAAATACGAAACTAAACCATGTCCATACCACGCGTTCGGTTGTACATTGCAAATAACTTCTGATGAATTGGCGAATCACAAAACGGAGTGCGAATTTCGACCGTATAAATGTTTGGGCGAAGGGTTTGGTATTTGGACGTAAGTAACAGCAGAAGACCGAAAACCGATTTTCTTTAACTTGTTCAATTCGATTTATAGATGTGATTGGACCGGACGGCAAATAGACCTAGCATTACATTTAAATACCATCCATGGCGAGTCGTTAGGTGCCAATTTTCAATATTTCCAGAAATCGTCTGTCGTGTTCAATCCAACTGAATCTTGGCAAACCATTAACATAGTTAATGGGCACGGCAAACATTTCGTTTACTACATGTATAGCGATTCGACAAAGAAGGTCATCAATTTCCTAATCTATTTGCTGGGAACGAAAAAGGATGCTGGACTATTTTTGATTGATTTCGAGATCATATCGAAGTTATGCACGTTTCAAAAGGTTTATTGCTAACCACAACGATCTCCCCTGGCCCAACTAAATTTTTAAATTCCTATATTTCAGATAAAATTTGTGTCCACTTGCTACAGTGATTGCGAAAATATTCAAAAATTAATTGAAACTGAAAAATGTGCTGTACTCACACACAACACGTTAAAAAATTTTGTCTGGAACGGTGAGCTGCATTTCAAATTTAAAATTAAACGGAAAGATGACGATGAATTCACCAACAAGAAACTGGACGATAACAATAAAAACGTAACTTCTCCGACTAAACCAGTTCCTAATGTTCCAATTAGGAATAAGGGCACAATGAAGGCTAACACAGTTAAAAAGACAAACACCATACCATCAATCATACAGCCCGTTCTTAAGTCATTGGACATTGATTCTCCCGTACAAAGTAATCAGACAACAGCAGCCACACCACCACAGCAGCATCGCAACGAACATCGATTAATGCAGGTCCAGACAAAGCTTCAAAAAGTCCATGTTCTTCGCCGTCTATAAATAAGGACGACGACAAAGAAGTATTTCTTCAGAACTAGAGGAAACCGAAATGAATTGTTACACTCATTCAATGTCTTATAGGCGCGTCGGTCCGATATGCTTGTAAGAAGCTTGAGTGAAACACCTGGTATGCCATCATTGCCACCCGTTCAACCATATAAGAATATTGATGATAAAATGGTAGGTTTTTGTTGGCCTTAAATTGAGAGATTTGTGCTAAAATTGTAAATTGCAGTATCGGAGAAAATATCCAGAACATTGTTTAACTAAACCAGCTTTTAGAAAATAAAAGTCAACCTAGGCCGGTCACGTCATTAGTTAACGTTTGCAACGCCACAAAATAAGAGCACTGGTATGGCCAATGTGGTTTTATTATAATAGTATTTATGCTAACACAAATGAAGTAAAGAATCCGATAATATACTGGTGATATACCGCATGAACATTGTTTTTAAAAAAAAATTCTCAGAGTTCGAATGGAGAAGGTTATACTGCAACTATAGTCATTTGCACGGTACATGCGTCGAAAACCGTGCTTTTCATGTTTTAAGCACTTCTTTTGACGCATATAAAATCCATCTCGCCTTCGGCTTCGCCTTGGATCACACGAAAACTCTTCTTTTCATCTTTTTATCCCGTGTTATATAACAGTAGTACAATTTTAACGAAGACTTTCATTTGCAAATGGAAGTCCAAGGTATGTAGACGAAAGAGAAAGTTATACAAACACCATACAGATACCATCATAACATCAATTTTGCAAAGAAAGCAAAGATTAAATGTATATCACGAGGCCTAGTAAGGCATCTAAAGCCTTTTTATTTTAGATATAATACCTTAAGTAGATAATTTTGGCATAAAATTGCATTAATGCAACAAAGATATCTATTTATCAATTTCTCCGAAGTGATACGGAGATAGTATTTTCGATATTTTTTTTAGTATGCAAGGATGACACGAGAAAAATTTTAATTTACGATGTTAACGTAGGGAACAAAAGTTGGAAATTTCATTTCGAGGCTGTTGTTTGTGGGCAGAGCATAGCAAGTGCCACAAGTCACTCGAGAAAATTAAATTTTCAAATTTTTCCCGTGGTCAACGCAGATTCGTTGTGAAATTGACTATATTAAACCGTCACCTTAGATTCAAAATTGACACTAGTGGGATTAGTGACCTCGACATCGGCTTTCCATCATTAACCGAAATACCACCTGAGGAATTAAAAGATTTATAATCGAATGGGGTGAAATCTGTTCGTACTGTCATTTAACCCAGTCTGAATGAACTCTTATATTTATTATGTTTCTCAAATCTTACGTTTCGTATGCACATATTTTCAACTTTAAACCTAAAATATTCAAAAACAAAAACTGCGTTACTGGGCCGGAAAATAATCCTCTGATAAGTGTTTAAAATTGAATCATAAAAAAAATCATTTTTTATTTAAAGAATTTAAGAGAGTGAGATTTAGAATCTTACAAAATTTATTATGCCACTCAGCATCATAATTTACAAAATTTTCAAGCTTTAGATGCTGTTAATGCTTGCAATGATAATGATATAAAATTATGTAAAATTTCTATTCAATTAGATCACATATAATAATTACAATATGCGCGCGCATCTTCATGCTCGCGCATGCGCAATGCATTAACAGTTCAGTCGATAGAATTGTTATACTTGAATCATATACGCGACATTATGAACAATTATATGCGCGAATGTAAACATTGCAATCATTAACGTGTAATATGAGATGCATTAAGCGAAATATGTGGTAAAAAGATGTTAAATGATTTATGGTATTCATTTCTAGGAAATGTTTATAATAAATTGTCTTTCTTGGAAACATTTATTCCAAATACTTTTTTGGAATAAATGTATTAACCAAATTATGGAAAAGGATGAACGTCACATCCGGTGCATTGCTTTATTACTATGTGAATCAAGCGTTAAAATACTTCCCACGATAATTATAAGTGGTTGTAATTATAACAATAAGTTCTTTGTTTAGAATTAGTATAAATACTGTATCCATTCAATAGATAAGATCAGAGTTTGAGAAGTAGTCAAACAGGAGAGTTTGAGAAGTATTCAAACAGGAGAGTTTGAACGGTAGTCAAACAGGAGAGTTCTTGTGAAAGAATCAGTTAATAAAGTAAAGTTTATAATTAAAATAAAACATCTTAGTCTTTTTATTCGATAAAAGGATAACCGTAGGAAAAAGCTCCTACGGGTTAAACATTGGTGACCCCGAACGCTTGAAATGAGCGCGAGTAAAAATTAAAAGTTAAATGTATCAGAAAGAATTGAACATATAACGAAGGAAAATAAATCGCGGACTGCAGCCGTTGATTTATTGAACAATAAAAGTGTAATACAAAGGGTATTACGCAAAAAGTGCACTTAAATCAACACGGTGTGTTGAAATAAAAAACAAGTAACGCGGTGTGTTATAAAAAATAAAAGCTTATGTTAATCCACAAACAGCACGATCTGTTAAAGGAAAAATAAAGTGACACGGTGTGTTGCAAAAAATAAAAAGTTGAATTCAAAATCCACAAACGGCACTGGCTGTTAAAGTAAAAGTGGGAATTCTTAACTAAAAAATAACGCGGCGCGTTAAAATAAATACAGTAGTATTGGAAACTACGTATTGACATAGTTTGTCACAGAACGTGAGAGTCCAAGCTATAATAGAAATAGTACTGAGACCCACTAGAAAAGAAAGTAGCCTTGCAAACTACAACTCGACACGGTGTGTCATAAATATTAAAAAAAATAAAAACGCGGTGCGTTAAAATAAATAAAATAATCCCGGGAATCGACATAAGGTCAAATTAAAATGTCTAAAGTAGACGCAGCGCTTACGGCGCAAAAATCGATCGGAACCAAGGTTCGATCTAAATTAACAAGCTACAATTCGTTACCTATTGAGAGGAAAAATTACGAATATGTAAAGCAATTGATTAATGAAGCTGAAGAACTTCGGAACGAGTTCAACAATAATAATGAATTTTTGTGCAGAACTGCGTTGTTGGACAGCGAACATCAATACTTCAAGGCCAACTACTACGACGAAACGATAAAGTATTTCACTGAGTATAAGGCATTGATGCAAAAAACAATCCATGATTTACAAGAAGCAAATCCAGAGCAAAAAACCGGCAAAACTGGAGACCATGTAAACCTGGATAATTTGTTTAAGCATGCAAACGAAAATCCTAAAGATATCAGCAATGCGACTGATACTACCTCAACCAGAATGGGGTTATTAATGCAGCGGCTCAATGATTACATAATTGCAGTGCATAAAGCGGAAAGCGAAAATGATATTGATCAAGCCAGAACGTTGGCAAATATCATTAAAAGCTATTCGAGAATTATAGAAGTGCAGTGCGACATAATTAGCAGTCCAAGCTGTAACATACACGATTTCTTCGATATGACAGATGAAATGACAAGAATTATTGAGAAGTACGAAGCCTCGAAACCTTCCAATCCAGCTAACTGGCAATCATCGGCGAAATTACCGAAGTTAAATGTTCCTCTATTTTCCGGGGAATACGTCAAATATAAATCATTCAAGGAGTTATTCCAACGTATGATTGGCGGGCAGCAGCAATTGGATGACTGCGAAAAATTGGCATACTTGAAAGGGCAATTAAAAGGTGAACCTTTAAGATTACTTTCAGCGTTACCAATAGAAAATGCCAGTTACGCTATCGCTTGGAAAACGCTCAATGACAGATATGAAAATTGTCACTTGATAATGGTGCAGCTAATGAGAAAACTAAAGTCTGGGCCAAAAATGGAAAGATACGTCGTCGAATCAATGAAAAACATCACAGATGAAATCAGTGAATCCATTTCATTGATCTCCAACATGGGAATACCTTGGAATGAGGATACTGACATGTTGTTCTACTACATAGTAGAAGAAAGAATCGACAGCATAACTATGGGTCATTTCCAAAACAAAATTGATGGTCCACCCAAATTGCGTGGTTACAAAGAATTACTGGAATTTTTGAAGCAACGTATCAGCATTTTAACGGTGGAATCTTCAAACGAAGAGAAAGGCAACAAGAAGCCTGCAAAGAAAATAAGTTTCCGGGAATTTAAAAGCCAGGACACACCTAACCAAAAAACGTCATTGGTCGCCACTCCAAGCACGTCCCCGAACATCTTTAATGCCAACAAGAAATGTGATTGCAAAGAACCCCACTACATATCGAAATGTCCAGTATTTGCTGCACTAAACCTAAAAGGCAAAGTGGAAAAATTGAGGAATTGGAAGATGTGCTGGAATTGTCTAGTGAAAGGGCACGACACACGAGACTGTAAAAACAAAAATAGTTGTACCAAGTGCAGCAGGAAACACCACACTCTAATGCATTCGGAGAAAATGGCTACGTCATTATTGGGAACAACAACTAAAAATGAGCATCTTGATCATGTGTTCTTGGCAACCGCAATAATTAACGTCATTGGGTCAAATGGACAACCGTGTCAAGCCAGAGCATTATTGGACTCTGGTTCCCAAATAAATATCATAACACAGAAGTTATGCAACAAAATTAAAGCAAAATCAAGCCAATCAAGCTTGAAAATTAATGGAGTAGGATCATCGCAGGTGGAATCAACAAAACGAGCAAGTTTTGTTATTAAATCAATGGCATCTGGATTCGAGGCGAATCTAGAAGCGTTCGTCCTAAAGGAGGTCAGCACGTGTCAACCATTGAACGAAGTAAACACAAGCAGATGGAAAATTCCAAAAAATATCAACTTAGCTGACCCTAAATTCAACATACCAGCAGCAATTGACATCATCATTGGTGGAGAGCTTTTCTTCAAACTAATTTCCATTGGACAAATCGAGATTGGAAAATCCTTACCAGATTTGCAAAATACGGTGTTCGGTTGGGTAGTAACTGGAAAAGTGCTGGGCCTACAACAGCAGGAAGCTTTCGTGGGAATGGTAAATGAAACTCAGCTCGAGAAACAAATTGAAAAATTCTGGCAATTGGAAGAACGCTACAAGGTCAAGAAACCAATGACTGATCGCGAAGTAAATTGTGAGGAATATTTCGACAAAACTACTATGAGAGATAGTGACAATGGAAAATTTATTGTGAATTTGCAATTCATAAAAGAACCATCAATGCTGGGCAACTCGAAAAATATGGCCATAAGGCGATTCCTGTTCTTGGAAAGACGATTCCAAAAGGATCCGGAGCTAAAAGAGGAATACGTTACTTTTCTACGAGAATACGAAAACCTTGGGCACATGGAACGAGTACAGTTGGAAAATATAACTGATGAGAATTATTTCATACCTCATCATGCCGTTAGGAACCCATCCAGCAGCACAATGAAATTTAGAGTAGTTTTCGATGGATCGGCAAAAACTACAACGAATATTTCACTGAATGAAATACTGGCTAATGGTCCAATGCTTCAAGACGACTTATTTTCCATATTAGTTCGTTTCAGAAAACACGCGATAGTGTTTTCAGCGGACATTACAAAAATGTATCGCCAAGTAGAAGTGACTGAAAGTCACCAAAAATGGCAGATGATTATCTGGCGAGAACAACCAGACCAACCATTGGGATTTTATAAACTAAAAACATTGACATATGGGCTAACATGTTCTTCTTATTTGGCAATAAAAGCACTTCAAACATTGGCAGAAGAGCACAAGAACGTCTATCCTGAAGCCGCAGAAATAGCAAAATCAGATTTTAACGTTGACGATGTTATGACTGGAGCCGAAAATGTGGAACAAGCGCTAGTGCTACAAGAGCAATTAATACAGATGTGCAAAAGTGGACATTTTGAACTACATAAATGGTGCTCCAATCATCCAATGTTATTGAAAACAATACCAGCAAAGAAGCGAGAAGTAAGCCTGGAGATCAATGCAGAAAAAACAGAAACGAAGGCATTGGGAGTAAAATGGATTCCCAAAGACGACATTTTTATGCTTTCGTACGTTCCAAAAGAGCATAACAAAGTCACAAAGCGGACAGTCTTATCGGAACTATCGCAATTATTTGACCCACTTGGCTTCGTAAATCCGGTAGTCGTGATGGCAAAAATATTCTTGCAAGAGATATGCAAATTAAAATTGCAATGGGATGCAGCAGTACCAATGCACATGAATAGCAAATGGGAGCAGTATCGAAACCAACTAAAAAAGTTAAATAAGGTGAAACTACCCAGGCGCATATTGGTGGATAATCCGTCAGATATACAACTGCATTTATTCTCGGACGCAAGTGAAGAAGCATATGGAAGTGTTGCTTATCTACGGTCGGTAAATTCAGACGGAGAACGGCTAGTCAGCTTGGTCTGTTCTAAAAGCAGAGTTGCCCCGATAGTGCAAACAACATTGCCAAGGCTGGAATTATGTGCAGCGCTACTAAACGTGGAATTAGCAAAAAAGGTTGAGCAAACGTTGCAACTAAATATATCTAGCACTACTTACTGGACGGACTCGGAAGTTGTCTTATCATGGGTGTTATCAGATGGAACCTACCGCACATTTGTCGCCAACAGAGTAGCTGAAATAAAAAGGAAAACTCAGCCGGAAAATTGGAGATATATCAATACGAAGTCTAACCCAGCAGATTTAGTGTCACGTGGAATGACACCTGAAAAACTGTTGGAATCCAAGCTATGGTGGGAAGGACCAGAGTTCTTAAAACAAGAAAAAGAAGATTGGCCAGAAATGAAAGCCTCATTCATCAGAGAAATCACTGAAGAAAAGCAAATTAAAACGGTGCTAACAGCTTCAGTACCAGAAGCCAATTTCATAGACAGGATCAATCATAGAAATTCTATTCGAGTCCTTCAACGAATTGTGGCGTACGCGCTGAGAATGCTGAGAAAAAACAATGGCGAACGAGAGCAATCAAATGAAACATTGTCGATAACGGAATTAAAAGCAGCGATGCGCGTAATACTCAAACACGTCCAAAAAACCTGTTTTGCTGAAGAATTGGATTTGCTAAGCAAAGGAAAACATTTGAAAAGTCGATTTTCTAACTTTTCACCAATCTTAGACGCAGACGGTCTAATACGAGTCGGTGGAAGATTACGAACAGCCGAAATTTCATTCGATCAGCGACATCCAGTATTACTACCAAGGAAACATTATGTGACAAGATTAATATTGGAGCAGCTACATCGTGAAAATATGCACGCCGGACCACAAGCACTCTTAGCGATAGCTATGCAAAAATACTGGCCAGAGCAAGGCAAGCAATTGGCGCAAGAGGTCGTGAAAAATTGTGTCCTCTGTGTAAAATCGAAGCCAAAAATGATGGAGCAAATCATGGGAGATCTGCCTAAATCTAGGACAACTATAGCACGAGCGTTCTACAACGTAAGCGTAGATTTCGCAGGACCGGTTGAAATTCATAGCACCATTCGTGGAAAACGAGTAACTAAAGGATATATTTGCATCTTTGTGTGCTTCACGACAAAAGCAGTTCATATGGAAGCCGCAATAGACTTGTCCATAGACGGGTTCATTTGTTGTTTGAAACGATTTGTCGCACGAAGGGGATTACCAAACGCAATCGTGTCAGACAATGCTACTAACTTCAAAGGAACTCATAACCAGCTGATGGAGCTAAAAAATGTGTTTTCGGACACAGAAAACCAGAAAAAATTGTACGAATATTGTCAGGATCATCAAATTGAATGGAAATTTTGTCCGGCAAGAAGTCCACATTTTAACGGATTAGCAGAAGCTGCTGTCAAATCAGCTAAGTGGCATTTGCGAAAAATTTTACATTCTGCCAGACTCACTTATGATCAACTGGGAACAATCACAGCCGAAATTGAAGCAATTCTGAATTCCAGGCCGTTAACACCGATGTCCAACAATCCCGACGATTTACAGCCATTAACAGCTGGGCATTTCTTAATTGGAGGACCACTGACAGGTCTAGAGGACCGAAACATCTCAAATGGTCCCAAAACAAAAATTTGGTACAAAATGATGGAAATGCGAAAGGAATTTTGGCGGCGATGGTCCACGGAATACTTGGCGGAATTACAAAGCAAGGCCAAATGGAGGCAGGAATGCAACAACATTAAAGTTGGAACATTAGTCATCTTAAAAGAAGATAACATGGCTCCATTAAAATGGCGAATGGGCAGAGTCACAAAGGTTTTTTGTGATGAAAATGGTAAAGTACGAGTTGTCGAATTAATAACCAGTGTGGTCAGAATTCCGGACATAGCTACCAACAAAAAACGAATAGCAAACATGACCGCTTCAACCCATTTGGTACGAAGAGCAATACATCGTATTTGTCCATTGCCAATTGAGGTTAATGACGAGCCAGATACGTTAGCTTCCTCAAGCCAGCACATACAAAATCCAGCTCAACCTAGCGTCATCGAGGAATCTAAGGAAACAACTGAGCAGTCTCCCGAAATAGAAGTTGCTAATGCAGAGACTACTATTGAGGAAGTTTCTGCAATCGCTAAACCACAAGGCAAATTATTGAGAGTGTCAAATGGTCGGGAGCCTCCAGTAATCGTCAAGCAGCCAGACGAGCCGATTGCGCGAAGAACCAGATCAAAAATCAAAACCACAATATGTTCAGTGGCAACTGTAGCATTCGTCTTTCTCGCTTTCCTTGGCAGAGCAAAGGCTGAACAGTGCCAATACAAATCATTCGATCATAATCCAGGACTGTATTTCGAACCAGTGGGCAGAATGGCTTTAACTCATGATAAATGGAACATCATATGCGTACTCAGTCTAGATCAACTATGGTCACAGGCATCCGAAATAACAACTATGTTGGACCAGTTGGACACCATTTGCAGCAAGATAAAACCCCCGAAGCTTTGCAATATCACACGAAAGCAATTTCGACAGCAAGTGAAAATATTGGAAGAACAAAGTGAGTTGATTAGACAGTTTTCTCATCAGCGCAGGATGAGAAAACGGCGGGCTGGGTCCAATAGTGATATACAATTATCACTATCAGAAAAAGTGAATAAACGAAGCAAACGAGGCTGGGTAAATATTTTCGGAAGTGCTTTGAAACTAACTACTGGAGTTATGGACCATGATGACAGTGAATTGATCCAGAAGCAAGTCGAATATTTGAACGGAACTTATCAAAATGCAATGAAGTTAATTGCTGATCAGACAACAATTCAAGACATAACACAAAATATAATCAAGCGTGATGAAGTGAATGTGTCAAAGCAATACACATTAGTTCACAACGAAGTGTTGGAATTAAGGAACGTTACAATAGAAAATTCGCATTTTGATTCACTATCAATTCAAGCCTTGTCGCTAATTGAAAACCATCGCGAAAGAATTAATGCTATTATTGACGTAATTACTCAAGTTCGTCATGGACATATTTCAACCATACTGATTACCCCACAACAGTTGATGCAACATTTGGAAAAAATGTCAGGCGAAATCAAAAGAAATTTGATGATACCTGGAAATGATGTACAAACTAATTTGGTACATTTGTATAGCATAATGAATGCGGAAGTAAGCATGTGCAAACGAAATCTCATCATAAAATTAACAATTCCATTGATTGAAAGAGAATTTTATGACATGCACCATATAATACCAGTTCCTTTTCGAAATGACAAAAATGCAATGCGCATTATCCACACAACGGCGCAATATATTTGCATTAATAATCGTCAAGACAAATATTATATGATTTCTCATAATGAGAATGCAGCATGCAAGGCGTTTGTTGACAACATTATTATATGCGAGCAAAAACATATGCTGTATAATATCTACAATGGTTCAGCGGAATGTGAAATGGCTATATTTACCCACACGACAAAGGCTATTTCTCCAAGATGTGCATTAATTCCAGTGCTTGGAGATCAAATATGGTCTAAGCTGCATACGCCAAATACGTTCTTGTTTACAACAAAAACCAGGACAACCTTCAATATCATATGTGGTAATAAAGCGACAACGTGTTACGCGGAAGGAGCGGGCATTGTTCAATTAGATCCTCAATGTGTACTACAAGCAGCGAACTACGAAATTACGTCGGAAAATGATGTTGATTACGGAGAACTTCATATTGTCATCCCTAAGCTAAATATTTCCGATATTCTCATCGAAATAAAACCCAATTCATCAAACGAACCTACACATGAAACAATGCAATTGGACGAACAGATGGCGATATTGGAAAAGGCAATTCACAATCAGAAACAACAAATGCAGACATTCCCTACTATCAGCGTCCATGACATTCACCACTACACAATGGTATATGTTATTGTAATTTTGCTTATTGTTTTCATTAGTCTATTTATTTACTGGATGCTCAAAGTAAGAAAACAGCAAAGTTTCACAATAGAAACAGTTCCAGTGACTAATATAGAGAAAATTCCAAAAGACGAATCATTAAATGTCACTTTTAGTGCATAGTCATATGTATGTTATGGATAACTGACCTAAATTTTATTTTTTGAATTAACTACTAACTGTGTGCATGTGTGTGCATTTCTTAAGGAAACTTTTGTTGTTTTCATTGCATTGTATACGTATGTATTAATTACTTGAAAGGCAGCTTATGATTTTTCCATTGTGTGTACTTGCCTATTTAAATTTTTCATGCTAAAAAATTGAAAATTTGAGTGGAAATAGAATACGCAACGGTCAGGAGCAAGTTAATTCTTACATATTATTGTAATCCTAGAATAAATCCTAGAACTTATTTGTTGAATTAAATATTCAACGGTCGGGAGTATGTTAATGCTTGCAATGATAATGATATAAAATTATGTAAAATTTCTATTCAATTAGATCACATATAATAATTACAATATGCGCGCGCATCTTCATGCTCGCGCATGCGCAATGCATTAACAGTTCAGTCGATAGAATTGTTATACTTGAATCATATACGCGACATTATGAACAATTATATGCGCGAATGTAAACATTGCAATCATTAACGTGTAATATGAGATGCATTAAGCGAAATATGTGGTAAAAAGATGTTAAATGATTTATGGTATTCATTTCTAGGAAATGTTTATAATAAATTGTCTTTCTTGGAAACATTTATTCCAAATACTTTTTGGAATAAATGTATTAACCAAATTATGGAAAAGGATGAACGTCACATCCGGTGCATTGCTTTATTACTATGTGAATCAAGCGTTAAAATACTTCCCACGATAATTATAAGTGGTTGTAATTATAACAATAAGTTCTTTGTTTAGAATTAGTATAAATACTGTATCCATTCAATAGATAAGATCAGAGTTTGAGAAGTAGTCAAACAGGAGAGTTTGAGAAGTATTCAAACAGGAGAGTTTGAACGGTAGTCAAACAGGAGAGTTCTTGTGAAAGAATCAGTTAATAAAGTAAAGTTTATAATTAAAATAAAACATCTTAGTCTTTTTATTCGATAAAAGGATAACCGTAGGAAAAAGCTCCTACGGGTTAAACAGATGCCTCTGTGGAATAAAACGTTGTATGCAACTCGATACAAAGTATTTCATTAGGCTCACTATGTCTATTATGACACACAAGGCCGCACCTAGACACACCTAGAGCCTAATAAACTACTTTGCACCTCGATTGCATAAATAACTAATTCTTCGGTCTACTGGTATATGTGGCACTAACATTTGGAGGGATAAATAACAAGGGTTTTTTTAGTGCTAAACGACGATTACAACTTCTCAAACGTTTCTTGGTAGAGTTAGTTTCTAATCATATTGACGTTTTAGCAAATAATTTCTGAAATTTATTTATTAGGGCTCATTCACAAAGTACGTACGCTCATAAGGGGGAAGGGGGGGTCAGACAAAAGCGTGCGCTTCATATATTTAAAAAAAACTGTCCATACATTTTTGCGTGCATGGGGGGAGGGGAGGGTCAAAAAATATTTAAAAAAAAGCGTGCGTACTTTGTGAAAGAGCCCTTAATAAAACGAATTTTAAGAATCCCACCGAGGGTTCCAAATATTTGGAAATCGACACATAGAATTTAAGATTTTTTTATTAAAATTTCCAAAGAGTCCTACAGATGAGGTCGAATTTACGAATAAGAGCAGTGTACTTGTATAAGTGGACCAGCTAAAGCAAATTTTGATAGGAATTCGGTTGACTATATAATTCTAAAATTTATTGAACAAATATTTTGGTGGCTAAATTTAAGTGAATTCTGTAGATCATTGACCTACTAGATCAACCTTCCAATCCAACAATATTTAATCATATTTTTTGATTACTTAATATAGTTTCAGGAGCTTCAGTCAGTATTGTTGACCAGGTGTTTTATCACGACATAAATTGAAAAATTGTATTCCCAAAAAATAAAGGGCTACTACATTATTCAGGTCAAATCAGCGTTAAATCCTGATTTAACTTTACTCTGTCGTGGTTTTATACACTCACTGTTGACCGAAACAATTTTATATTGCAACGAATATGCCAACCTAAGTTACTGATTATTTAAGAGGAATCTACACATGGCTAAATTGATGCCTACATTTGGAGGGAAAATTATTATTATTTTGATGATAACTTTGGACTCGCAACTTTTTTGGAAAAAGTACGATAATATAATCGTTTGGTGTTAAAATGTGTTAGCTTTCAGTAAAAATTTTAATGTTTGTGGTGATGTAACTTAACTCCGTGAAAACTCAAAATGTGTAAATTTTCGTGAAATATTGAGTTTTCTCGGACTGATGTTACATCACCACAAACATTTTTACTGAAATCTAACACGTTTTAACACCAAACGATGGTCGTACTTTTTCTAAAGAGAATGCAAATCTAAAATTATCATCAAAATAATAATGTAGTTTCCTCTTCATATGTGATAACTGCTGTAGTCTTCGATAATATTGCTTATTCGAAAGCGTTCAGATAAGCGCAAGAAATTAGTATTATCGCAATACGTCAATTGAGTGAAACGGCTATTTTCGTATTACTCAATGGAATCAGTGCTACGTGACTCCGTGGCGCAATGGTAGCGCGTCTGACTCCAGATCAGAAGGTTGCGTGTTCAATTCACGTCGGGGTCATTGATTTTTTGTTATTGACATGGCACCTTGTTTATACATAGATTTTGATAAGAAAACTTATAGTTTATGGAATTAAATTTCCTTGTTTTGAATATGGTAGCTTTGCTCGTTTTTAAAAGAGGCATTAAATGCCATCTGCTACATTTTTTAGAAAATTGAAATTGAAAATTGAGCATGATGAAAAATTAATTTGAAGATAAAATTTTGACTGAAAGGTCTCATTTTTCTACTTTTATTTATCATTTAGTATACAAATACCTTCATTTTAACGTTAATTTGGATTTTCTACAATCTTTGAATGCTATTTTGGCTCTCGCCAACGCACTTCAAGCAAAAATGCTCCGAATGAAAGTTGTCTTGTATCTTGCATGATTTTTTTTTTACAGTGAATCATAAAACTTAGTGACATACACTCGCGGAATTTTGAAAACCGACACATTTTCTGTTTCGTGGTTTACTGGTTTTTTGTGAATTTTGCATGTATTTTTATATGGAGAAATCAGAAACTCAAGTAAAACACAGAAACAGAAAATGTGTTGGTTTTCAAAATTCAGTGTGTATATTTCTGGCCAACACATTCTTTAAATCGATTTTTTACCATGATGTGATGGCTCATTTTTGGTCAAATGAAGAAAAATGTAGAACAGAACCAGATCTACATTTTTCTTCATTTGGCCAAAAATGAGCCATCATGGTAAAAAATCGATTTAAAGAATGTCTTGGCCAGAAATATGTCACTGAGTTTTATGTTTCTTTGTTCCATTTCAGTATTCTCTTTAGAGTACCACTCATGCTTGAAGTGCGTTCTCGGGAGCTGCGCATTGGGTCTGTTAGAATCTATTGTCATTTTTCCAACGTAAGTGACCCGTTAAAATGATATGACAACATTCAATACCCTCTCTAGCAACCAAACTACTTTTATTAAGGTGGTGAAAGAATGAAGTAGCAAACTGCTTTTATGGGACAAGTGGGTTGGCCAGTAGAGGCGCCACATTTTTTCATCGTACTTCATTCTCTACGGCTTATTTTCATGTGAACCAACTTCACATTTGTCATTACAGAACAAAATGTCACCATATATAGTTGGTTCACATGAAAATAAGCGCAGTGACAGCAGTAATGTTATGACAGAATGTAATAGTAATAACATATGGGAAAACTCAATTACATTTCTTCTTAGTGTCTAAACATCATTCTCCTATTAAGGTGGTGAAAGAATCAAGTAGCCTTTAGAATTTACATGTACTTTGCAGCGTAGTCAGTCAAAATGTAGAATAGTGTTTGTAGAATACAAAGAAATAAGGTGTGAATTTGACACAGAGAGCTGAGAGTTTGTTTGCTAGAGAGAGTATTGCAACATTTTATTCAGGAGCGTATAGGTGAGCGCGAACGGTCAGTAGTATACAAGTTGACGCACGTGCATTGGTACGCTATACTTAAAATATATATACTGAGGGCAATGCAAATGCGCAGTTCCGTACGGATGCCTGCTTTCAGGTGAATTTAGTTTTGTTATGTTGCACATATATTGAATCCGTTTGCGTCAAGTTGCAGCTAGTGTTGAGGTCAATTCGATTTATATACTATATACTATATACTATGTTTATACTCCCTGAAACCACCTACGTAATAAACACACACTAAACGATTGATAGCCATAATCTATTCCTTCGAAATCCATATAATTAACAAAACAATTATTTTTTAGGTGCCATCGTCTGATTTACTATTGTGCGTGCGTTTCATTGGTATCAACCCACTTAACATATTTTAATCATGACTGTTTCTTTCCACTGTTTCGTTTTTGGAATAAAAGTTTGAAATTAAGACAAAAAAATTTATTGAGTATGAAAGAAAAACTTATGACAAGAAAACGGTTTTACCAACAAAATTCAATAAAAAATAAAAAGACAAAATAATGAAAAAACCACTCCACCAAGTTCGATCAAAAGGTGGTCGAATGATTTTTTTTTCATCATTTTGAAAAAACACATTAGACAATTTCCATATTTTTTTAAAGAAATTAATTTTCAACTTGCCCTAGAACTAAAACAATGACAAATTTTTACAATAATTCTTCGTTTCGTTTATGTTCACTTTGAATTTTAAATTTAAATTTTTTATTTTTCATATTAATTACACTTTCATTTAGATGATTAGGCTCGGAAATAAAAGCAAAAATTCTATTTCTAAAATAAAACAAAAAATGTTTTCCACGATTAATCTTTTCGGTTCTTTTTTTGTTAAACCGCATATTTCATCCACTAAATTTTGATCAAGGATATATATGATGGAACTTTTGTGCTCCCAATAGTGTCAAATAAATTTCAAAAATGGTTTACTCTACCTTGCACAAGTCACTCAATTCGAGTGCAAGCGCGAGTTATCCAAACAATTTTTACATCAGCATTCCGAATCGTTGATCATGATGTTGTGTGATGTGATGATCGTTGAATGAAGTTGTGATGGAATTGATAATACGCTATTTCTCAGTGTATGACATGACAGAGGGAATATATGTAGTCCCGCCATAGGCGCATTATCGCAAAAATGATTGTGAGTGGCATTGATCGATTTTTTATTAACGTTTTCGTCGCTTAGATATCAACGGAGTTTGAGGAATGTTTAGAATATTCATAACAGTTCCTAATGCCTACATGGTAAGACATCAATCTTTGTCTTTGGGATGATCAACACTTCTTTAACATAAATACTTTAGCCTAGGGTCGAAAGTGGCTTATTTCGACCCCAGGGATGAAAAGTGAATCGACTTTAAGCTCAAAAGCACGTAATAGTAAGCGTGTCTATCGGCCAACGGTTTTAGGATGTTTAATGTGTTATAAGCTAAGTGAAAATGCTTGAAAACCTCCGGCCAAGATCGATACGCACATTTTTTTTCATGTAAAGGGCCGAAGATCTGAGATAATTTCTGCAAACTTTTCACTGTTTTCATCCCCGACACATGAAAAATCCATTATGTTACACGTGATAAAAATTAAAAGTCTCGTTATCGTGCGCTTATGGACCTTGGCTACGCCTCGAAGCAACAAATTACACACGAAACCTCTACTTCTTGTTTTTATCCATTTTTATGTAACAAAACTATTAACTAAATGTCTTCCGAATGTGATAATAATATATCGGCACCGTACAGAGCTAAAGGTTCTTTCAACTCCAGCGGAGTTACAACATTGAATCCATATCGACGACATTCAAAAAATGTTTTATGAAGCGTCGATTGAATCTCAATTAGCTTAAAAAACACGATTCGGTTCGGTTCGGTTAAAATCGATGTACAATGTTCGGGGATTTAATGACCACAATAGCAATGTTAGTCTTGTTTTTGCTTTGACTTTTTGAATATAAAAATTGTTACCGATAAGTCTACTTCGTATTACAAGTCCTAGACAACTAAAAATTCATAATTTCACGATAGAATTTGATGGTCAATATGAAAAACCACCAATTGAACCAATCACTTTTACTATAATGCGTCTTTCACTTAAAATGCCCTTAGTCAAACTTGATTTGTAAAATGTTTAATGATTTTCTGTGTCTTGTTTGAGGTTCTCTTTTTTGTGTTAAAAGTTTCTTGTTAAATTTGTTAAAACGTTTGTCTAAACACATAAAATGTGAGTGGAAAGACAAGTAAGATATTTATTAAAAATTTAATAAATTTTATTTGGAATCTTTTTGTATAACGGAATCTCATCATTTTAACGATGTAATTATAAGTACCGCTAGTCGCAAACAATGTTTGAATTCGAAAATGAATTATTCTTTTTTTAAATTAATCGCTGAAACACTATCGTGGGTTCGGTAATTTGGTATTCGGTTTTCTGTTAACTTATATTTAGCATCGATTGCCGAGAGCAGTGCCGATCCAACATAGTAATTTTGATAATAGCTTTGTAAAAAGTCTTGTTCACTTTCATCATCTCATTACACAACACAACTATCACAGTCATATATTCCTTGATCATGTTCTTTAATGCTGTATGCAGATTTCGTAGCATGGAAACAGATTCTATTTTGCGCCTCAATCATCAACTCCAGGAACGGTTGGCAATTCGGCTTCCGGTTTGTTTTCATTCGTTGATTCGCTATTGGTTTCAACGTCGTGCTGTTCATCCTTCTCTGTGCTGTGCTTTTTCTCTTCCGGTTCGTCGTACAATGGTGTTGTATTGCATTCAGCTGATTCGTTACGGTTTTCGGACGTTTCAGTATCCTTATCGTCGTCGCTATTATTAAATGCTGTCGGTTGTGGTTGTTTGGTGGCAGCAGTCTCGTTGTCGTCAAATATGTCGAATCGTTCGGGTATGTTTTGTTTAACGTCAACGGATTGCTGTTGCAATGGCACTGAATGTTGAGGCTCATCAACCGTTTCCACATTTTCATTCCTACTATCAGCAACACTGATTTCGCTTTGAGCAGATTTCTCAGTTAAAGCAGCAGCTGCTGCACCGTCATCAAAGTCAACATCACTATCGTCGTCGATTGGCTCGGTTTGTGGCAACGGAACTATCGGAGAATTGTCGTCGTTCTTACGCTCGATTTCATCGTCCCAGTTTTCTTCTTCCGATACTATCGACTTCGGACTGGAATTGCCCCAACGGGACGCTTTCTTATCTTTCGATTCATTTTGTTCGGAGTTGTTAGCTGGCACTCTGTCTTCGTCCTTTGCGGCTGCATTCCATGCTGGCCGATTTACTGAGTCATCTCTGCGGTTCTCGACATTTCGGGGATTACGAGGAGCACCGCGCTCGTCGAAGCCACCTGCACGATCAAAGAATGGTCGCTCAGGAAAACCTTTCAAAAAATGGAAAATTGTTAACATTGCTGCTGCTGCTGCTAAAATTCATTAATTTAATATACCTGGTCCTGGCGGCCGTTGTCCACGCATGAACAATGGTGTATTTACCATTCTGGGACCGAATGGTGGTGGTGGTCCGCCTCTAATCATTGGCCCTCCAAAACGATTTGGTCCGAAGAACTCCCTATGAGGACCACCACGTCGATTGTCGAATTCATCGCTACGGTTAAAATCTGCGATGTGCCAACAATTCTCAGTAAAAATTCAATCAGCGGCAATATATACTGTTTACTCACCTCCTCTGTGTCCCATTCCTGGTGGCGGCCCGCGAATGTTATCCATAACCATTGGTGCTAATCGAATATCTTCCAATGGTGTTGGTCCCATGTTCATTGGTCTGATATTGCGAACATTTTGATCCATAAAATTGCCCTGGAAATTGCCACTCATTTGCGGTCCATCACGCCAGGGCATACCGTCACCGGTTTCATTGCGACGATTGTATTCATTGCGATTACCATCATTGGCCATGTCGCGCAAGCGATCTTGAAGCGATTTGTCTCTTTCATTTCGATCATTTCGGTCACGAGATCCTCTTCGACTATCACGAAACGAGTTATCATCATCGCGGGATCGACTTCGTTCATCCGGCCAACGAGAATTGGATCCATTTCGGAAATTACGATCGCTGCGACGGTTATCACGATCCCTATCTCGATCTCTACCACGTAGTTCGCGCTCATTACTTCTTCGATCGCGGCTGTTGCTACGACGATCATGTCCTAATTTGAAATAAATAGTTACGTGACTGTGTACGAGAATACATCGTTGATCATTAAAACTGAAAATTTACCTTGTCGTCTTTCACGATCGTTGTGGTCTTTATTGTAACTTTGTGTCATATTTGCTGGTATTGGTGGCATGGACTGATCGAACATCTGAGGCGGTGGTCGATTAAACATGCTTACGTTAGTACTGGAGCTAACGACTTTTGTTGATGGCTCGTCATCCATTTCGATATCCATATGATCGTCACTGTTCGATGGAATCGAAACTGGTGGAAGATGTGACATTTGGTGTGGAGGCATTGGTGGAAAGTGATTCATAAATGCTGGCTGGTTACCCGTTGACGATGGCGGAGGAACTGATTTGTCCATAGGAATCGGTGGCAATATTGCGCCAGTTGGGATCATCATTGTTGGCGGAGGAACGCCTATCGATAAGCCAGGAACTAAATTCGGTGCCATTAATCCCATGGGTGTCATAAGTCTTGGAACGGGTCCCATAAATGGTGGAACCATTTGCATTCCAGGAATCATTTGTCCACTCGGCGGAGGTTGGGTTGTGTCCACTCGGCCAGTCATATTCATTTGAAACATTTGGCTGGGATCCATTGGCAGTAATGGATCTTTCTTTTGTGCCGACGATTTGAGTTTTTCTTTCAGCCAAGCAGGCATAGAATCTTCGTCGAACATGCCACCCTCTTCCAGCGATTCAAAGTCCGTTGAATTGCTCAATTTGTTATATGGTATATAGCTAATGCCTGTATCTAAGTCCCAGTAATCCTTCCATTCTTTGCCTTTGACACCTTTACCAGCCGCCCATGATATCATAATGGGCCTTCCTTGAAGTTTGTAATTTTTCAAGCTACTCATAGCCTTGTATGCGTCTTGTCGACGATTCATTACTAGAAATGCACATCCTCGCGGAATGATCATATCAATGCTGATGATATCTCCATACTTAGCAAAAGTGTCGGAAAGTTCTTCTTGTTGCACGAGTTTCGACAAATGTCCCACCCACAATGTCGTACTGCAAACTGAAAATAAAGAAATTGGCTGTCCATTACATTGACCCATTAATTTGCGTGTGTGATCAGGGGTCAACTGTTCGCTTCTGTACAAAAATATTGAAAGAAAAATGTTCTGATGGAATTCACGACGCAACCAAATAAATCGATGCAACAAAACACTGAATTTGATCAAGAATTTTTGTTTGACTCACAACTCGACCGACGTTTCCCTTACCACTCAAATGTTCCTTCTTAATATCATGCAATCCCTTTCGACGCCGCTCTCTCTCATATTCACGTTCCATTTCTCTCGTTCTCTCCTTATCTTTGTCCTTTCCACGGTCACGATCTCTAGATCGTCGTCGCGATCTTGGTGAACGGGTTCGGCTGCGTCGACGGGATCTACCACTGCGATCTCTTGACCGTGAACGACTGCGTCTTCGTTTATTGTAACGATCGCGGTCCATTGACGGACTACGTGAATTGCCATCCAAGTTGATTACCTAGTTTGTTCGATTTGATAAGATTATTTGGTAAGCATTTACATTGTGCCTTGTCGGGCATTGTGACAGTCAAATCAATGATCAAATTACAGTGTTTGTTGCAAAGGAAAATTTGAAATTGTTTTCCGATTTATTTGGTAAAATTGTTCGAATGATTCATTCATTGTTGATTGAGTAATATAAAACTTAAAGCATGATTCTGATCTCTTAACTATTTGCCTTACGATAAATTTACTGAAGAGGCATTTCAACAATAGATTCAAATTCTAATGTAACGTAACGCATCATATTCTGATATAACGGAACATGTTCCAATACCAACAAAAATAAACCGAACCAATCCCACCTCCCTGATTCTAAAACTTAAAAAATTTAAACTTGAACCCAATTGACATACTTTTTCAAATCGGCGCAATGGACTAAATAATAATCCGTAAATCTCTAGTGACAACATCCGAGCAAACACGCTATGACGTAATCGTCTTTATCAGTAACATGTTAAAAAAAACGTTTGGCACTCTGTTCGGATCGTGTAATCGTAACATTTTGGAAGATATGTCCAAGAAACAAAAAAAAATGCTTGAAATACTAACTTTGGTGAAACTTTATCAGAGAAATGGTTTTTGTCTTGTCTCACAAATGGAATTCGCTTCGCGCAATTACGCGTTAGTAATTATGTTACCTAGCTTTACAGACCATTTTCTAGTAATAATTTACTAGAGGTGTAATTATGACACTAGGCCGCAGGTTTTGTGTCATAATACACATCGTGAGCCTAATAAAGTACTTTGCACCGACATTCATACAATGATTTATGCAACAGAAGCATCCAAAGGCCTGTCAATTTTGCACATTATGAAGCTTATGCAACTCAACTGATCAAATTTTGTACAGCTGGTTTACAATCTCTATGGACATGATAAGGAACAGCTGGTTTAACTTCAGTTGGTTTCAATTGAATTATTTGTGCGATCTGAATTTTTCGGCTGGCATTGGTAATGCATATATAAAGGCGAACAGTTCGACAAACATAAATCGAACAAACGTTGCGTTGTGGACCAGCTGAAGCAAAACCAACTGTTGCTAGTGATGTCTATGAGAATTAGTTTACGACTCTTTATCCCTAGTTTGCTGACAAGTTCACGAAATTTAATTTTCCGCTATTAGCATCGAAAAGAAACCCTACGATACTTCACATTTCTAAAAACATTTTCGGTAAACTTATAAAATCGTTTAATGTTATGGATCCTCGCAAATCAGATTCATAAATTGAACTTTACAAAACAAAATAAATTCATGAAAAATTATAAAGGAAAAAAATTCCTTACCTTTACGATGGCCAAATTGATGATTAACCAAAATTTGGCATAATATTAAACCCGATGTGCAGACGAAACTTACAAATGCAATTCGCATTTATCTAATTCATTTAAAAATCATATCTTTCCACTAAATTCAATCCGATATCATAGCCCAAACGTTCGACTCAACAAAATCCCATTCCCCTTTTAGATTCGTTAGATTCGTTACACTTAAAACCATCTGTGGTACTCTGAGTGATTATTTTTGCTTCTTCTTTCAAAATTAACCAAAGAACAATTTATGAATCATCATCGACCCCCCCCCCCAGCATCTCAATCAATCAAAATCTATGTTTCGGCAAAATTCACAATCTTTAACCATATTTTGATCATTTTAAAACGACTGGCATTTGAATAAGATCATAAAGGAAAAGTCAATTACCTCCACTTTTCCATCGTCGGACACTAGTTCAATTTCTGGTTCGATTTGATCGGATGGACCAGCTAAATTGTTCTGTTGCATAAGACTGAGGGCTGACGGCATTCCAAAGATTTGATTTTGATCGGCTGGCTGTCGACTTAAATCGCATTCGTTTGCGAACGGAAGTTTCTGAAATCGGTAGCAAAAAAAGCTCGAATAAAAACTCCCTCACTCCATCTCACATGACAAACATTTACTTTTAGAACGGTTGCCAAATGCTTTTCGAACGCCTCCTCCTGTAGACGCATTTCGGTCAGTTTTGATTGCTTCTCTTCTTGTTGCTTCAATTTCTGCAAATTTTGCAGCTGCCGCAATACATTCGGATCGTTCAGTAGTTGGGCGATGCTGTTACTCTGCAATAAAGAAAAATTCGATCAAAATCACGGCATTTGTTTGCGTCTAGGCTTCTTACTTCAGATAGCAAATTGTTTTGATTTCTGGGTGTCATTGTCCTATTATCGTTGTCTTCATCTTCTTCGTCACCGTAATCGTAGTCCAGAACCTTTTTATTGAATTTCACCGAATCTTGAGCAGTACTACTGCTACTCGCACCCATATTTTCACTTCCCGTCTGACGTATTAACAACTGCTGCAGTTGTTGCAGCTGACGTATCGTACTAGAGTCCAACTGACTAGCTGTTGGTATTGCCATCTAAAAACAATTTAGAATTTCAATAGTACGGACAAACTGAACATTTAACGCTTCTATGAAGTACGTACAGGTCCAGATGTATCCGAAGACATTGTATGACCATCATCCATGTTCGGTGGCGGAGACTCCTGATTCATTGACGAATTCAAATTCATGCCTGTACAATTGGGTTTCAATGAATGACACAAATAGAAATGAAGTCAAATTCCATACAAACTTACCATTCGAGGAGGAGTCCAATGGCGGTTGATTTTGATAAATTATGTGATTCGGATCGGCCAGATCAAACAGCGGTTGTATAACTTCCGGCGCAAAAACACTGTTCTTCTGCCACAAATTCAGCACCCGAATAATTTTACTTTTGTCTTCGGCGGCACACCGGAACAAATTCGCAAACGTATTCTGCATATTACGGGCGAATCTCGGAGCAAATACATCCTTTTCAGCACCGAATTGATGGCGTGACTGCCGCACAATGGAATCGATCACATATAAGCCGGGCACCTTGTATTCCGCCTTACATTTGAGAATGAATTTCTCGACACTTTGGACGACGTGTTTATAGAATTTAATGGCTTTCATGGCCGTCCGTGTGATCGATGCCATCTTAGCTTTAGAAATCGGTGGTCTCTGTTCGTAAAGACCGGACAACTAAAATGGAAAAGAAACGTCAGTTTTAGTTCATCTACTTTGGATGGAACGATGGATGTATAGAGTGAGTCAAGTGTTAGAGGTTTCACTTCTTTAAAATAATAAAAGAAATGGGTAGGCCGGTACCTTTAGTAATGAGTTAATGTTCGGTCTAAGAATTATTGAGTGATTGCTAACGGGGACCCATTAATGTCAAGAAGCGGCAGATTAAGAAATCTGGACCCTCCGGTAAAACTCAAAATTTGAGAGGTATAATTGAAGGTCCGCCGAATATTATGACAGACAGTCTGAACTGCTTAAATGAGGTTATGTTTAAAGGGACAGAGTTCGGGTTCGACATCAGCCAATATCCCGCTTATGTTGCATCCACATTGTGGATAGAGAAAAAAAAAACTTCGAACATTTGGAGGGCGAACGACTATAGCCATTAGTGCTCGTAATTTGTAACGTACAGCACCGAAAAATAGAACGTCACACATCCCGTTGATTTTCACCAACACGTACTAAATTTAAGACCAGACCAGTGGCTGGTCCTATCAACAATTGGAAGAATTGTTTCAACAAAAACTATTTGCTTCACATGCTGGATGCAATTTCACGGAAACAACACTGGCCATTTACAACATAAAAGGCAAAACAGTTTATCACAGAACGTTTCAATCAACTTTTTTTTCGCAAACGATAGAGAACTTTTTATGTAACGCCCATAGTTTAGCCTGGCATTTCACTCACTTCCGTATTGAACACAATTACTGCGTCCATCTTAAAGCTGTCTTGTACAATTTGTAAATAAGATTTTCGCACTACAAACACTTTTTATGGTAGCTAGAAATCGAAACACTCCAAAGAATTCATTGTCTTCGAATGAAAATGGATGAGTTTTAAAATGGCGAACGATTGACAATCGCTTTTGACAACTATTTATCTACGCGTAAAAATCACCGCCGCGTCGACATACGTATATGTTGTGCGGATGGGCGATGTTATGAGTCCAGCATAGACCCAGCATACAAATAGCGGGTTACATACAAAAAATTTATTGAAATCAACCAATTTTGAGTTATTTTAGATGTTTCGATATCAATTCTTAAACGGTTGATCAACTGTTACAATACTTCACGATTCAGCGAAATTCCAAATTTTTCTTTTCTAAAATCTGCTCATGACCTCATGACCACAAGAGATGTTTTTGATTGAAATTCCCAGAAATTCCTACCCAAGACTTGCTGGGAATTAAAATTTTACGTAAGACGGTGCGTTGCCAGTTGTCAAATTATTACACAAAACTTAAAGACGATTATTTTGTATCAAGGCAAACATTAAGTTTTCAATTTAAAAGAATGAATTATAACGACGTTAAGCTGATCGAACTGGTTAAGCACTGTCCAACCGTTTACGATTCGAAAATAGCTGAATTTAAAATACCACATCGCAAAGAAGAGGCCTGGGAGATTATCAGCAAAGAGATGGAAATAACAGGTGAGCTGACTTTCGCAATAAAAGAATCCAATCGGGAGTCAAGAGCAAAAATTTTCACCACAGTTCTGGAATGTAGAAACCGCTGGCGAACGATACGAGAACGATATGCCCGAGAGCTTCGACGTCACGATATGAATTCGACTTGGCCATACTTCCATTTGATGGAATTTCTGACACCTTTCATCAAACCGAGAGAGATTCGAATCAAACTGGCTGGCTCCAACATTAAAAATGAGTACGATGACCGATCTAAATCTTACCAAAATACCTCACTACATACCGACACAACAGTCACGGGCAACAAATTAGTTTCCGAAGAGAGTGCAGGTGAGGAATATTCCGAACAAATGGTAAACGTAAAAGTAATAAATGTTCGCCCGGCAGCATCAGCAAACGCTTTCGTCGAGATCGAAGAGGTTTACTATGACGACTCAAACGATCGCTCCAACGACATTGATCAAAATGAAGACATTAATCGGAAGAAATTGAAACGAAAATGTTCCAGTGACGAAATGCATCAGGAAGACGTGTTGACACAAACGACCAATCATTCGCAATCGATCGAAGATAAATTATTTTGCAGTTCCGTTGCATGCACACTGAATAAACTGTCTCGTGTTCATAATATCAAAGCGAAGTGCGAAATTTATAAGGTGCTGGAAAAGTATATTGAACTGGAGGAGAGATAGCAGTAAATAGAAGATCAAAAGTTAAACAGCGTCAATGTTGAATAAGAACTCTTTTTGAATTTTCATTGTTGTTGCTTCTTGACTATCGGAAGAAATGTGTACTCTTGTATGTGTTTGTTAGTATTGAGTCTGTTTAACAATAGTCATCTAAGGAACAGGCTATATACATTTATCTGCTCTAGGTGTGTAAATTTTTCGAAGTTTATTTTAGACTCTTTAAAGAGGAGTGACACTTCACCCTAACGTGTGTAGAGGTACACAATTTATTTAAATAAAAGAAAGAAAATTTTATTTATCATAAGTGTCGAGTATGTTTTCATGTTATACCACAAATCATACGCCGTACTTCAAATTTACGCTCTCAAAATTCTACAAAGTTTCAAACTGAAATTGGCTCCCGATTAGTCATTTTCATTGAAAAATACCATAAATCGACGGTAAAATTTCCAAATAATCGATAAAATATTAACGCATTGACTTGGAAGGGCTGACATTTAGGGTTTAGCAAAATGTCAGGATTTCGCCCATTTCAAGGGAATGCGTCTAATGTTTTATCGATAATCGATAAATATCGACTGATAATCGATGTATCAGTCGATTTTTGTTGATTACCGATAACACAGTCGGAGGATATTGATTTTTGAAAACATCGATATCCGATTCTAAGGACACAATCGATATTTTATCAAGATGGATTCTTTTGAATTTCGACTGACCGAAATCGACGCTATTTTTTCCGGAACTTTTTTATATATGCCTAGTTCGGCCTTGGTGCCTAGGCCCTAAAACAAGTCTCAGATATTTTTGATCTTCCATACCTGGCTGGTTGTAAGTGGCCAAAAGTCAAAAAATGGGGTTTCGTAGTCCGGATTTCATTTCCGTAAGTTGGCGAGAACACAGGCGTGTATGGGCTCGTTGGAAAGCTGGGGTCGAGTACTTCAGGGGCAAATATTAACTTCAAAACTTGACCTCAGCTTTCCAACGAACCCATACACGCCTGTGTCCTCACCACATTACGGAAATGAAATCCAGACTACGTAACCCCATTTTTCGACTCTTGGCCACTTACAACCAGCCAGTAATGGAAGATCAAAAATATCTGAGACTTGTTTTGGGGCCCAGGCACCAAGGCCTAACTAGGCATACATAAAAAAGTCCCGGAAAAAATAGCGCCGATTTCGGTCAGTCGAAATTCAAAAGATCCCCTCTGTATCAGTCAAGATCTATCGAATTATCAGTCGACTTCTAAGGACACAATCGATATTTTATCAATCGAGTGAAAAGCGACTCTCATGGGTACCATTCTCTTGCGTCGGTTACACCTCTTTTATATCTTTTTTACGTTTTCATTTGTGCTGGTGCTCTTTTTATTGGATTTGATGTGGCCTCGCAGAGATAATAGGGAGATAGAGAGAGAGATCAATGTAGCCCTTTCACAGCCGGCAATTTTATCATAAGTCTAATAGGTTTGTTACAAATAACTGTAAACCCAAGCTTTGTATTTTTGGAAAGTTAAAGATTTTTTTTTTAATCAAAGTCAACCAACACCCTTTCTAGCAAACAAACTGCGTTTGACGTTGTCAAGATACCATCCTATTACTTTGTTTGTAGAATCATACACTATTGACTAATTTCTAATTTCACATGTAAAATAGGCAACACCGACGGCAACACAAATTGTTTGGTGAACAAGTTCTTCACCTAGCACAAAGGACCTTGGACATATTCATATTTGACATTGAAATGTGTGCAACATAGAGAAACACGTAATTTCAAATAACATAAAAACACATATCGAACAAGCCAATCTTAATCTATTATTGGGTCTGTTTGTTAGTTTGATCCTAGCATTGTCAACAGATTAATGGGAAATCTGGTACTTCATTTATTTTATCAAACTTCTTGGTATGAAAGACTTCACGAGTTTCTATCGCTTAAATTTTATCGTTGCTATCGAAAACACATGAAATATAGAAAATATTTGATTTTAATGTTGCTACCATTATAACACAGTGTTACGTCAGACGTTATAGTATAAATTGTGTACGATATTGAGTATACCTACCGTTTAATTTCAGGTGACTTTCTTATGCGTTTTCATGTGAGTCTGCAGCGCAATAGACTGAATAAATCGTTTGTTGCAGATGCTGCAAGCATGCGGCTGTTGACAAATGTGTTTAAATTATTATCGTAACTTTGCAAGTTGTAGCGCTAAATTGCTGCGTTTATGTGGTGACTAAAGGAACCTCGCACCGTGTGAGATTCGTACTCTAGGGGTAGGAATCTCGCATCCAAACATTTTTTTAAATCTACGTAATGCTGGAAATCGTTGTGACGATTTGAAAACAACATTGAAGAGCTCATTTACACCCTGGAGTTGGAATCTCGCTCTGCTCGAGATTTCTCGATATCAGTTGAATACTCACCTTTTCGCCTGTGTGTGTATAGACGTGATGTTTCAGAGTTTCCGATTTGCCGAATGATCTATCGCATATTGTGCCTGAAAATGTTAGTTTGCAGTGGCTTCAACCTTTCAGTGGATAGAAGTAATTTTGCCAGATCGGGCTGATTCGGCAATTACTCCGATCATTAAAAAGGTATACTTACAGGTATAAGCCTTAATGCCACAATGGACAATTTTGAAATGTCTGCTCATGTTGCCTTTACGTTTAAAAGTAAAATCAAAATTCGAATCAACAAACCAACATGGAAACAAAATCTCTTAAATTACCAATGCTCGAAAATTGGGCGTTGCACAATTTACAGGGCCATAATTTTTCCCTCGTATGGTAATTAATATGAACTTTCAGCTCGTGTGGCGTAGTTTTCCGTAGTCCACAAAATGGACAGATATGATTTTTGACTCCTGCAATGTCATGGATTACGATATTATTCTGAACTGGACCGCGTCGCTATCAACGCTGCTTTATATATTGAATAAACATCTACCGTCATGTCGCATTGTGTGCTCCTTCAGTTTATGTTTTGTTGTATACTTCTTGGGACAAACGGAGCACGAATAGGGCATTTTGTCATATCCAGTGTGCGTATAAGTGTGCTTCTGTTGATGGAAATAGAAAATGAATTGAGTTTCATTGCAACTGGTCTCCTCGTCTTTAATTACATTTTGACCTTACTTTAAGTGCGTTGCTGGTTTTGAACGGTTTTCCACACACTTCGCACACACATTTAATTTCTTGAACTGTCTTCGTATCAGAGTGTCGATTTTTCTTGTGCAAACTCAGCGATTGTTTCATGTTGTATGCCTAAAGTTAAACCAATTTCAGTTTGCATGAAAAAATGAATCAAAATATTCTCGGTGAGCCAGGTGCTGAGACAGTCATTTCCACTTCCAGACCATTAGTACCTTGTCACAATTTTCAGCATCGCAAGAGAATTGTTTTTGGTCTGGTTTATCATTGTGCCAGCCACTCATATGTAAACTCAATCCAGACCACTTACTGAACGCCTTACCACATATTCCACAGACGCAAGGCTGAAAACATAAACAACGAATCGAATGTTGTTCGATCTGAACGATCCCTCAAAACACAAACCTTAAGTCCCTGATGTTGACGTAAGTGACCTTCTAAGCGATGCAGTTTGAAAAACTTTTTGCCGCACTGGTCACAACTTAGGGTCGACTTTTTATTCGGACTTTCTGCGCTAACATCAAGACCGTCTTTGCTAGTTTCAATTTCAGTTGTTCCATTTGTATCGGAATTCTCTGCGTTAATATCTGCGCCAAGTGCCGTTTGCTCGTCTGAAAAAGTTGTTGCAAACCGATTTATAATCACCAAAGAAAACTGCGTAGGCATTTACTAACCTCTCGATTCTTCAATTGTGAGACTGTTTTCTGAATCAGATTGAGACCAATCATCTAAATCTTCGGCCTTCTCCACAATATTGCCTGTACCTTCTTGTTTATCGTTTTTGTCGCCTTCTTCAGTAACAAAATTAACATCCACCTCATCACTGTCATGATCGTCATGATCCACTTTAATCTTCATGTTCTGGCGAAAGAAAGTGTCTGACGACGTGCACAACAATCTAAATTTATTAACATTGACCAAGTCATTGTGACAACTCAAGCAAATATGCTTCGGTAAACCATCATCGACGTCTGAAGCCTAGTGATTTAAATTCGATACAAAAATGGTTTTTTGTTCCAGTAGATTGTGGCTTACCTCCAACGAAGTACATTTGGAAAATATTTCAGCCAAATTGTTGTTGCTTTCAAACAAAAATATCATTCTGCTCGAATCGTCGAACAACATACCTGTAAACAAGTTCTTTGTTTATTGAATGTAACAAGATGAAAAGCTTCGCTTAACATACAGGCTCTACAAGTTCCCGACGGAAACTGTTTCGGTTGGCTATGTGCTATGGTTTCAGTCATATTTTGTCTGATTTATTCAGAGATTCAGTCATTTAAATTGTGCGAACACCAGAAGCATCCTGTCGTTTTATTTATTTTTTTTGTTTTTGTTGGATTTTGACATAATTGCCATAATTGACATTATCATGTGACAGTACTGTACAGTGCAGATGGCAGTGAACTCCTCCTGGCGGACATTTATTGAATTGAAAAAGTTCCGAAAGTTAACACAATCGCAATAAATTCTAAAAATCCAAAACGAAATTCTAGATTTTTAGAAATTTATTTGGAGGCATTCCTCGACGATTTAAGTTAAGTCCAGGGTGCCGAAAGTTGACAAGTCGCAATTAACTTCAACGTAAAGAGTAAACGGAGAGAAAACTGAGTGCTTTTTTGTAAGTGGAAATAAAGACTTACTGTGCTATACTGAGTATCAGCGTTGTAAACAACGGGCTCGTAATTATACCTAATGAATTAAAGTGAAAATTCACTTACGATTTCAATACAACTACTCGAGTTCGGAGACTATGATAGGTGGAATATTGTAGGCATTTTAGAGTAGAATGGAGCATTGTAGGGGGCCTCACCATTCTATGAAAAATCCAGAGAGCTAATATGACGACTGGGACGTCGTTTCGACAGATCGAACAGATGTCGAATGCAGAGAAGTGATAACAGATGGCGTTGCTGTCTCCTCACTGGGAGCAGTGCCATCTGTTATAATTTCTCTGGTCGAATTACAGCTGGTTTTTTGAGATAGAATTCAATATATTGTCCGTCGTATATTAACCGTCGAAACGACCCAGTCGTTCTATCAGCATCTCTATGGAAAAAATAAAGATCACAAGTTGCTAATCTTTGCTAATAGGGTTGCCATCTTACTCCTCAAGTGTCAATTCACTTTTGTGAACATAGCCCAATATTTATTTGTTGACCCAGTCGACCTAGTGAAAACAGTTATAACAGTTTTGTCACTTGAGAAAACAAAAACCAAGGCTGTTGAAGCTTCAGCTGAGGTGCGAAAATGACTATTTTCTCGCCTGCGTTGTTAAAAGTATACAAACCACACACATACCCCAAGTTTCGGTAAATTCGAGTGGCAGTGCAGCCAGTATTGTAGATTTTACGACTTCAATAGAATCTTTGCCAATATCGAAATATTTTTGTTTCACAAAACGTTGTGCCTATAAAAAAACAGATGGCCCAGGTTTCTAAGCAATTTTGTGATTTTAAAGAAAGTGAGAGATGGCGTTTATAGCGCTGCACATCTGATTCAGTTATAATATGGCATTACCTCCGCCCATTACCTTGGCTGTATCGACCATTCTAACAGAATATATGTGTCCACATACAGATGTCACTACAATGCATTATTATGGAAAGAGTGTTACCCTCACGCGCCGCACGCGTCATCTCCACAAACTATCTGAGTTGCCCGTGCAAAATGTCATTAATTTGAATTCCGTTGATTATAACAGACGCTTCAAGTGAAAAACTTTTTATTTTAATTTTCTATATTTTGTTTTGTTATCGTTAAACAACTATACCGAGTAAATATTTTGTTGCGCTAGTTAAGTTTTCATTGCGTCGATTAATTACACTACAAAAAGGTGAGTTTGATTGAACCATTTTTTCGATTAAATTTTTTTTTTACAAAACAAAAGATGCTGAGTCCTTTTGTGATTTTGATAACAATACGATGCGACGCATTTTCTGAGGTTAGGCATTGATGACGTACGTTCGCAGTGTGTTTCACCGCTCAATTGATTTTTCGCTTCTAAAACAAAAGAACAATTCCATCGTTACAGCCATTCGGACTTTACTAAAAAAAATTGTTTGTTTCTTTCACAGAATGGACCGACGTAAATTACATAAGGTCAACGGCCAAACAATTGGAAAACATCGACAAATCTCTTCCAGAGCAAGAGCTAATAATAGAGCAGCTAATCAAGATGCACACCGCGAAATGGAGCCAGAAGAGGTACCGGTCAAACTATCCCGGTTGGAACGAATGAAGTTGTGGCGTCTTGAGAGAGACGAAAAGAAGAAAGAAGAAGAACAAAAGAAGAAGAAACCGTTCGTTACGGTAGTGAAACGGGGCGTCTTTTTGGATAAAACAAATTACGCCGAATTGAATAAGCAGCGCAGAAAGCGACTTAATACCACAAACGCTGGTCAAAATTTGTCGGTTCAAGTGCAAAATGAAGCTGTAACATCTGACAATAACGTTTCCAGACGTGAGCGAGGACTTATCACAGAAACAGAAGTTATTCGTACAGACAATCATACTGACAATGCCGGATTGCTAGCCATTCCAGACGATACGTCAGCGTTGAACAGCACTTTTGAAACTTCTGAAGCTACAGCCACTGTCGTTGAAAACGCAGACTCAGTTCATAACGTTCATTCTATCGCAACTCCAGCCACAGGTGGTAATGTGCTGAACGTTCCAAATGTCACCCCTCAGTTGAACACCACTTTTGAGATGGAAAATTCGACCGAAGACAACGGAACGTCAGAAATAAATGATAGTGAAAATCAACCTGCTCGACCTTCAGCTGGTGATGTTGACATGCTCACCGTTCCAGAAAACACTTCTGTGTTAAACACTACCTTTGAGATGCTGAATTCGGTTGACAATAACGGAGCTTCGGAACCAACGTCAATGGAAGTATCCAATTTGTTAGCAATCGTTAAATCGGAAAATGTTACTGGCGGAAGAAGACCGTCAATCAAATCGACGCCGAAGTCTGTTAAATCGGAAAATGTGACTGAAGGAAGAAGACCAACAATCAAATCGACTCCGAAGTCTGTTAAGTCAGAAAATATTCCTGAAGGAGAAACATCATCAGTCAAATCTACACCGAAGTCCGTATTGAGTACATCGTTTACATATGTCAGTCCGTTTGTGACGATTTCACGCGGAAAAGGAAGCGCACACAAAGAGGTTAGAGTTCGCGAATCGTTTTACAAGCTAGAATTAAGTCAGTCCAAGCACGATTCTCCAGCGGTTCGTCGGAATCGTGCGGCTGCGGACTATTTCCGCGAACAAGTGAACAGCGAAACCAATAGTCTCATGCAGAAGGTTGAGTATTGGACTAAATACAAGGCTGAAAACGATCACGTTGATTCGGTCTATGTGGACCAAATTGATGTCGCTATTGGGCAAACTCGGTTGTTGATCACCAAAAAATTCAATCAATTTTTGGGATTGTGTGACGAATGCGAGAAAGGAACCAGTCAACCACCGGTACTTCCTAAGGATCTTGAAGGTTTTTGGAGTATGGTGTACATTCAAGTTGAGAACTGCGGTCTACGGTTTCAAAAGCTAATGACTTTACAAGAAAATGACTGGGTCGAAGCGGATCTCTTGCCAGTAAAGGTTATTAAACAAACAAGAAATAGGAAAGCAGCGAAGAAAGGTGGGGCTGCGTCCAGTGGAATACAAAAAATGATTGAAGAAGCCAGACTCAAAATGAAGGAGAGCAAAATAGCTGCGACTGCTACAAGTTCAAGGTAAATTGAAGCACTAGTGCACTAGCCTATGATCGAATGTTGGACTCGTTGTTAACAGAAGTTTTTTTCTTACAGTAACACAGATGGCGGCAACGGTTTTTCGATGACACTACGTCAAACACCAGCGGTAAGTTCTCTTCCAAATGTTAAATCTTACAGTCAAATGACGATACATTGATCTTGCAGAGACTTTCGCTGTCGACCATCAAAACACCGCGAAGTATCATAAAAGTGAAAACTCCCGGAGTAAAGCGTAGCACTAAAAGTGTGGCTTTCTCGTTCATCGAATCACCGACTGCGTCGCGTTCGTTGCGGGTCGCAGCTACACCGAACCCCAAAGTGATTAAGCGTAGGGCCAGCACGAGTGGTGTGCCATCGGAAAAGAAAGGTATGACAACCGATGGTGTTTCAGCATTCCTGACCCCGAACAATCGAAAAGTTTCAACAGCCCCAGCTACATCAGCAGATAGACGATCTTCTCGCAGACTATTCAGTAATGTTGAGAACTAATTTTTTGATTCAATTTTTTATTTGCCGTTGATTGAGCGATTAAATTTTGTGATTATAAAAATGTGTTGCGTATTCAATGGAAAGACAACGAATGAGGAACTGAAACAAATACAAGTAATGAGCCCTTCACAAACTGTCGAGGATCACTCTTTTATTCTTCAACTTTATTATCACTTTCAATCACATTCTCATCTTTTTTTACTGTTTTTCTGCTGTGTCTGAAAGAGAAATGAAAAATTTTAATGGGCCGCTTCACGGGAGAACTTCGAAGAATTCTTCATTTTCTATACTGACCTGTAAAGACCATAATGTTGAACCATAAATAAAATATCGAAACACACCGAAAATAGGCCCAGACCGAATTTTGTGGGATCACCGAATATGGACACCCAGTCATCTAAAAAATAGATTTTTCTTTCGTTAACAACAGATGCACTGTTACAGTCTTCCATGCTTCCAGTCATACCGTAATTGTATCCGTTTAGTAACATCTGTAGCATACTTAGCATTCCACCGGTAAAATCGAGGAGAATATTTTCTATGCTCCAACCTACGGTACTTTTTCGTCGATAGTTCAGTACAGCCTACAGAAAGAAGATGATTTTATTATAAGAAAAAGGATCCACAATCCCACGTGCTAAACACTGACCTGAGGAATATACTTCATGATAGTTATGCTCAACTTTACGTAGCTGCAGTAGTAGAGGAAATCCAACCAATGAACCACATTCACACCGCCCAGTATAGCCATTACAATCGTACAAATTCCATAAACCCCCAATATAATTCTTGCCAAAATCGATACTCGCTGTTCGCCTCGTTCGTAAACACAGCACTGAATAATAATGACGATCGTTGCAACAACAGCATGCAACGCAAACACCACATCGTTTATCAACACAGGATTTAAGCCTTGGGGAAATCGTTGGAAATATTCAGCCTAAGTCAAGAGTTTAATTAATGTTCGACTGGCAGCAACTTAGAATTGTAGACCTGAATGTATTTATTCCAGAACAGGCCACAATTGAACGCGGAGTACATAACAAATCCAACAATGTTCAGCGATGCATAATCGAAACTATAACCGACCACACTTCTTCGGCTGAAATTAATATAAATTTGAGGATAAAACGACACTGACCAAGCTGCAAAATATATCCAGCCAACAACTTCAGATATCACAATCAGTGGACTGGAGACGGCTATCGTTACTCTCAAGAATAAATCACTTTCACTGGAAAAGAAAATTGAAAATCATTTGGATATTGAATTGGTTGAAACTTCCCAGTGGAATTAATTACTTTATGACCGTATTCTCGGTGATGTTCGTTGTGACCAGCGAATGTCCAGGGCTCTTTCCCAGCACTGTTATCATAAATTCTCTCGGTCCGTCTGAATAGATTTCAATAAACGATGGAACGACGTCAATCAGATGAGGATGCTCTCTTTCAAATATTATGGTTGCATTCTGGTTGACTACACCATTCCTAAGGACGTTGGGTTTTTAACAATTTTAACGGTAAAATATATTTAAGCCAACGATCAACTCACCCAACTTTAATATCAACGTACCGCACTTCGTCGACTAATACTGTCATGTCTTGCGGTGTCATAGACAGGAGTAACTCCTGACTGTGAACTTCTGCGCTTAGGACTTTTAAGAAGAACAGTTTTAAAGGTAAGAGTGGAAAAGATCTTAAATAATTTACCCATGAGGAAGGTCATGGCTATCCGCGGTAGTATGGCCATTTTCTCTTTCGAATTAATTATTTATCAATCTGCTAGAAGTATGAGAACCGTTTGATGAAAATCTCTTAACAAGGCAATTTAATTAGTTGCAATCACTAATGATTTATTATCAAAATTTATGTTTTGATTGTACGCAGACATCACTTGAAATGACCATATCAAAGATAATGCGGGTAGTAGAAAATAGGTTAGACGTTTTCAACAGTAGAAATTATCCCGATACATTTCTTACTTTAAAAGTAAAAGAAAGAAAATGAGAAAAGTACAAACAAAAAATATGTCAATGAGAGGTTCGTTCGTTCGAGCCTCCTGTGGGATTTATCGTTTTTCCAAAAATTGAATTGAATCTGGTTCATGCATTACTAACAAAATCAAATTTTGAGAAGCATAGATCTGTTCCATAGGACCTTCTATATGACCTTCTTGGAATTTTATCTCATCTACTAACGATTCGAATTCAAAAGAATCTAAGAAAAATTTGAAATATCTCGATCCTCGATCTATTTTGGTTTGATATTTCGTTAGTCAGGCAACAAGTTAAATCCATTGAAATTACAGTTCACGTTTACGCTATATTCGACTCTAACGACCCGTTCTTTAACCTTTGTGAAGTAAAAGTTGCAAATTAGAAGTCAATAACTCACTCGTGTCAGCAGTACTTCACAACCCGAATCGAACTGAAATTGATATTAAATTAATGCTTTAATCAGGAGATAAAACTAATCACCTGTACAAATTAACAATTGCTCATTAAAATGGTATTCAATCGATTCAATCATTGCGAATGAACTACGTTATAGATATAACTGTTTGGGGCCGTATAAATAAAACGCAAAACTCTTTCCAATTATAGTTACCATGTAAGACAATGATATTGTTAAAATAAAGGAAAATAATTCACAATAATTTTACACTAGAACTACTTGCAATTCAAGCCTAGAATGCCTTAAAACTTTTAAATGGAAACCTTAAGAGTACGTTGTAAACATCATAAAGTTTGATGCTAAAATGAACACATGATCTTGATCACTCGTTGCATTTGTATGATTCTGTGAGGGTTTTACGCGAACAAACATTTTGATCGAAAAATCAGCCATACACCCATGCGTTTGAACAGCATTTCCGATGAGACAACAGCGAACTTCGATTCAGTAAAAATACATAATCTACCAACGCATAAACGGGACGTGTTACATTAGCGAATTATTAGAAAAATGAAATTTCATGTAGCTCCGTTCCGAACAGGCTGACGATGCTTTTTGTATTGAACTATCGAGAAAAAAACTTTTTGAAACAGAAATGAAATTTCATTTTTCTTATAAGTCGCTAATTGGCAAGTCCTGTTTCGGCATTTAACCTTTCATTTGTAAATCTAATAGACATAGTAGAGACTCACAAAAATTACAACCACTTGTAAACGTAAGATGTAAAATGATGGAATATGCTGCTTCTCTCGTGCGAAGTTTAATTATCCTAGACTAGCCCGAGTAAAAATGTAACTTTAACTCTCGTCGTTGAGTAAAAATATATAATTTCGAGCCTTATGTATCACAACTCAGTCAATTAAAAGCTGCACGAGCTTCCATCTGAAAATATAAAGTATGAGCTCATAAACATGTCGTATCTGTATTGTAGTTATCACCATTGTTTCCGAAATATTGAAGAGATAAATTCAGTTCACGTAAGTCGTGCTATCAGCGAAGATGTCCAAATTTCCACGGTCGAAAGTGATTACTGACGAAAAACTTATCGAGTTGTCAGAAAAACTAAATTCACCATTTTGGGCATACGATGCAGATCTTATAAAGTCCAAAGTGGATCAGCTCCGTAAATTTGATGTTATACGATACGCCCAGAAGGCATGTTCCAACGTTAACATACTTAAGTATATGAAATCTTTGGGTACGAAAGTGGACTCGGTATCACTAGGGGAAATTGAACGTTCCTTGTTTGCTGGTTATCAACCTGGAACTCATGATAATGAAATTGTTTTTACTGCTGATATAATCGACGATGAAACCTGTGACCGTGCATTAGATTTGAAAATTCCAATAAATGCTGGATCAATTGAAATGTTAAAAGAACTGGGTAGGAGGAAAGCGTACGGTCATCCCGTGTGGATTCGGATAAACCCGGGATTTGGTTATGGACATAGTAAGAAGACAAACACGGGAGGCGAAAATAGCAAACATGGAATTTGGTTTGAAGATTTAGCCGAAGCGTTGTCTGTGGTTAAAGATTTTCGCTTAAATTTAGTAGGATTTCATATGCACTTAGGCTCGGGATCGTTTTCGAATAAATTAGAAAATGCTTGCAGTGCCATGGTTCAGTGCGTAATTGAATGTAATCATGACATTAAAGCGATTTCAGCAGGTGGAGGCATTCCAATATCATACCTTGAAGATGAACCGGATGTCGATGTTGCCAACGTTGATGGATCGGGTACTAACTATTTTGATTTGTGGGATGCAGCAAGAAAGAAAATCGAAAATCATTTCGGACATTCAATAACATTAGAAGTGGAACCGGGTCGTTTTCTAGTCGCCGAAAGTGGGATTCTTGTTACTAAAGTGCATGCAGTAAAGACAATGGGCTCGAAACGATATGCGCTTATAAATGCGGGATTTAACGACTTACTCCGTCCAGCTATTTACGGAAGCTATCATCACATTACCATATTGGGTGATGTAACAAAACGTGAACTGGAGGAAGTTGTTATTGCTGGTCATTTGTGTGAATCTGGGGACGTGTTTACACAAAACAAAGACGGATATGTGGAAACGAGATTATTGCCTAAAGTATATGTTGGAGACTACATCGTTTTTCATGATGTCGGGGCTTATGGTTCGTCAATGTCCTCGAACTACAATTCCAGATTACTATTGCCAGAAGTTCTTTTCGTCGATGATGATGTGAAAGTGATCAGAAGAAGGCAAAAAATCGATGATTTGATCGACTTGGAAAATGTTAATTAAATTATTTTTTGCAAATCTCCTTGTCTTCTTTCTTTCTCTACATTCATCCATGTATGTATGTATGTATGTATGTATGTATGTATGTATGTATGTATGTATGTTTGTATGTATGTATGTAATCGTTCTAATACTTTATATCTAAAATTAGTGGAGTACCCCCGACTTTGCTAGGGATTACTATAGTGACCAATTTTTATTCGTTCCAAAAAGTTTCATGGTTTGCCTTTTAAAGCTAAGTATACAGTCAGCCGTGTGAGAATTTCATGCGCTTATTTTCTCAAAGTCTTGCATCTCTTTTGCACAAAGTTTTTTATGCGTTGTAGGTAGAAATGTAAGATTACCGTTCTAGGCAGATATAGCTTATATTATAGATTCATTAAAAAAAGCCAATTAAATGTTATATAAAAAATTTCATCTGTGAAGCTTGTATTTTCTCCACTCAAATGCGGTGAGAAGATGACGTTTTGTTCCAGCTCTCTCTAATGACAATTGAGAGTTTTTTTTGTTTCTCAACTCTTGTTTATTCCATGGATTTCATGTTTGTTCATTGATCTCGGTTTCGCTTGAGGATCAACAAAATTCGCACTACAATTCTACTTTTCATTGTGTATAACTACAGCGATGTTTCTGACTCACTTTTCTCACTTTTTCCAACTAAAAGGTAACTGATTGAAAGTTGACCTAGTGGAAAAGTGATCTTAAGTTGTCTGTGTAAATTTGTATGGAGAAAAAATTATAGGACAACTCAACAATCAATAAATCGTGATATGTCCTATGACTTTTGTATAGATAGGACAACTCACGATTCAATGTGCTTAAACGTGAAATAGGACCACTCACGATTCATATAGGTCAACTCTGCATTTTTATTAATTCATTAACTTTGTTAGACGAAATCGGCAATAATTAATAAAATTTATATTAATTAAGTAAACAAAAGATAAATCTTTAAAATAAAAGTGGTTCCATGGAACATTATAGTTCCAAAATCGCTGAGAAATTCAAGTTCAAAGTTGAGATTTTTCAAATTAGGTCAACTTTCAATCAGTTACCTAATATTTAGAAAATCTGAAAAAGTGAGCAACTTTTTGCACCCAAAACCAACTATTTCAACTAAAAACTCAGTTTTTTTCTTAAAATCATATTTTTTCAAATTATTAGGCGGATATTTTTGAGTTAGGTCAGATTATTGTCTTAAAAATTTTGCCTGCGACCCTATTCATTGTTAATACTTTTGAAAAACTTAAATTATGTTCGTGATTTTTTGACACCAGTACATTAGGTCAATTATTTTTCAGACTATGTCAAACAGTTCTTTGAAAGTTATTGAAATTAAAACCTCAGATCTTAAAATCGCACTTTTTTGGACAAAAGTTTAAGAAACATCCCTGTAACTATTTCTCTGTGAAACTCTTACCTTGTTTTGGTTTTGAAAAATGGTAAGTCGATCCGCTCTGGCTACAAACTACAAAGAATTTTACATTCTGGAAACTCTATGCTTTTGCATGGCACCGTTGATATATTTTGATTAATGAGGTAAGGCGTTCATTCGAAAACCGATGAAATTTATTCCAATCTCTTCTTGTCGGAGAACTCGCCGAAACATTCACGTAATACGCGCCTCTGTCCAAATGTTCATTTTGATGAGTGGGAGATTGTGTTCTTAGGCTAAACATTTGAACATTGGTGCATATTGTATTTCACGAGCCGATACAAAGATAAACCCGAATTCGCTCTCCAAGCTGATACATAATTTATGAAAAAAGAACGTAATTGGTGGCGCATAAACTGAGTTCCTGTCTTTAAGGATGAGTTGAAGGTTGCAGTTTCTGAGAGCGATACATCAGGCAGGCTAGTTGATGGACTCATTGATGACAAAGTATGATTGTTCGTTTAGGGTTGAATGAGATCAAGATCAATTTGTCCGGGTCAACCACAAACCGGCTAAACAATCAATGGAATAAAATGTGAAAAGTCAAAGTTGCATGAATTTCTTATTTATTCAGAGAAACACACACAAATCATAATGCTTAGATGAACCATGCTGTCTGGCATATTTTGTATTGTTTTTTTTTACTATTCAATTAAATGCTAAGAATAAAAGAGAATTAAATTGAATGAAAAAAAATAAAACCTTTTACGCTATCAGTTAAACCACACTCAACATAATTAGGAAGAGAGAAACTGAGGCGATTGCGTATGAGCAGGCAACAATAATATTGGAAAATTGTTGATCAGGTCGAAGCAGTGTCAGTTATGCTACATTTCCCTTTCATCATAAAACCATTGTTCATGCTTGCGAGAAAGGACTTGAGTGTGGAGAGAAAATTTAAATTCTCTCACTGCAAGTATGAAAATGTGTTTTCGTGAATTTGCCAATTAAATTTTAAAATCGATTTTCTGACACAACTGTACTGTTCGCCATTCGCGAATGTTTCTCCAATGTTTTTATCGCATATTCAATGCCCCGCCTTTTCATTTGTGTTAAGGTCATTCCGAAAACTGGTTAGAAATAAATTACAAGAAAACAAAATCAATTTCATGAATTGAAACAGCTAGAATTTCTTTCTTTATATTGCTGGTATATCAAATACAAACTCAGGACAGAATACAATAATCTTTTTTTTGTTAAATTTTCTTTTACGAATTGATTTTGATATATCGATATAAGGAGAGGGGGCGGTGCTAACAAACTAAAATATTATCAATTATTATCATCATCATTTTTAAATTGTATTTATAGTGTGTACCGGACGTACGGAACCTCAACATCTTCACCCTCTTCATCATTACAACAGACTTCAAAAACGAGCGCAGTAACATGAGGTTCAATACGTTTTTTCGATACTTTTTTGACCACCTCCGACATCGGCAGCTTTAAGCGCTCTTCAAGCTTGGCCTTCTGCATAAAGAATGAGTACAGCATGGATACACCTTGGGACAGCATCGTAATCTCTAATTTGTGTTCGTTCTTGAAATGGTCCAAGAATTCGCGAAGAGTCAGTTCGCCTTTTACTTCGAATCGGTCCCACAGAGTCCATTCGATGTCGTAGTACTTCTGTGTGGCGGCCTTTATCGGTTCGGAGAAGGCGAACAACGGTATAGCCAAGTTGAAAAATCCATTTTTGAAGCGGTCCAACGTTTTGTAACTGTAAAATGAATGTTTGATTGTCAATGGTGACTGATTACGACCGAGTGATCTTCAAAAATACGAACCCTTGAGCTATTTTGTACAGCTCCAATGCTGCCAAGCCCGACACAACGGTTGTCGATGTTGCAATAGCCGGAATAATTTTGCCGGCAATCAATTTCGACGTATGTCGGTCGGCTGTTTGAATTTTATAGTTGGTAGCACGGAGATTGGAACAAGCGACAATGTAGTCCATATGGAAATTTGTGTCGTCATCCTTTTCGAATTCGATTGGTGTAACTTTGAAGTTTAGTGGTCCCAAATTTATCAGTTCATTGATGATGGTTTGCACACGATCTTGGTCAATACTTTCACCATTTTGATCGGCTTGCAAGGCAGCATCGCTTTCGGCAATTCTAACACCGGATCTGGGATTGAAAACGGGCACCTGAAATTAAATAAAACCCAAGACATGATTACAGATTGTTGATTGGGCAGCCATGGGGTCCGCTGTTACCTTAAAGCAGACACAAAATTGAATTACATACCTGCACTTGAGCTACCATTTCGGCAATAACATTCTTATCACGAATGTGTGGCAATCCGTAGACCTCAGCCTTTAAGTTGGCAGCTGCATAAACGTAATCTAAATGCATCGGATCGTTAATGTCGAAGGTAAGTGGAGTTGGACAACGTTTTGGACCCGACCAAAATGGTTGGCCACTGGAGGTGGTTTGGTCTGGAGGAAAGTTGAATAACAGTTGACGAATTTGATTCGAGAACTGATCTTGCCAGTGCAATCTGGCCCATTTAACACAGTCAGCAAAATTTTCCGGTTTGTCGGCGATCAATGCGGCCTAAAAAGCAAAATGATTTTTTTTTTAAATGAGAAATCGGTCTCCAGTTACACAAGTCGAGTGGGAGTACTTACTCTTACTGACTCCAAGATCTCCAACGGTTGAACGCCTGGCATTTTCAAGACTCTATCGACGAAATTCGAGTCGCTTAAGTATTGTGACGCATTTTCAGCTGATTGTTTAAAGACGCCTTCAAAATTATCTCTGGCCCATTGTAATGTGTGCTCGATTGCATTGGGGAAATTCTTCAAAGTGCAAATGGGAATACTTTTCTCTGGTGGATCTTGGGATGAACTGTACGATTCGGTTAAAAATGGTACGACAACCTGGAAATTTCCAAATCAATTGTGTCAGTAAAAAGCATTTAAACACTTAAAGCGCTTCACTGTGTACCTGTGTACTACCCATTGTTCCTAGAGTGCCAGCATCAATCAGCATTTTTCTGTAATAAATGCAACGCCGATCCATGTAAATTCGTGCCTCAACATTGTCAAGTGCGTTAGCCACACCATCCAAAGCTTCGAAAAATTTGTCGTCGTAGATTTTCTCCGATTCGGATCCAACGCGATTTTCGTGAGCGACAATGTTGATGGTTTTGTTCATTTTCTTTATAGCTGCGGCTGCAGTGTGTGATTTCGGCTTCTGTACGTCATTGGGACGGAACAAAAACTGTCGGTTCAGATTGGACTTTTCAATTATGTCCATGTCGGTGATATAAATGGTTCCCTTGCCACTGCCGATGCCCATCATTGCGAAATTCTTCAAGTATTCACATCCAATAGCTCCAGCTCCGACGATGAAGTAACTGAAATTCAAAAGATTTTTTGTTATTGTCTCTATCGACAAAGGGCGAAGCGTTGCAATTACTTTAAGTCACCAAGAGTCTCCTGGAATTTGGATCCGAAGACTGCGATTTGTTTGTCATAGCGGCTGCCAATCGGCTTACATTCCTCCTCAGTTAAATCTTGTTCCGGCAAGCATTCAATCGCATCGAAGTAGAAATACTGCTGTATGGGCATAAATTTGCCCGAACAAGCCTTCATGACTTCCTGTGCGACGATTCCACCAACTGTTCCGACCATGGGCGACAATTCACCAGCCGAAATCTTTGCAAAGGTTGTTAGCAGCGGTTCATCGATTGGACTCTCCAAATTACGAGCGTTGGCCATGTTGATAAATGCCTTTGAATCATCGTCGCTCCATGGATTCGGTGTACGACCATTTTGTTCGATGAATTCGTGCAAAACATCAAATGCAAGATGAATTTTTTCTGGTCGATCGAATTTGCCAAAATCGGAGTAGATGAACGCTGGATTGGCGTGACTTTCTTCAAGGGACGAAAATTTCACGGTTTTTGGCATTTTCACTTGCTTTGCGATGCCACCGCGAATGTACTCGCTAAATTTGGTTGTGTCACCAATGCTGAATGTGTACGGTCCAAGGACTTTGATTGGGATTGGACTAATGCCATTCAATTCAGTCATGCCTTCAACCTGAAAGTCGTAAAAAATTGCCAAATTATTTTCCGGAAATTTCGTTAGATTTATAAATTCGTGAAATTAATTCGTTCGTTCGTCCGTTACGATTGTTTTCATTTCATAGGATGCATTTTATCAGTTAAAATTAAGAAAAAAAAAACAAAATTAAGCTGACGTTCATCGAAAGCTGCTTTAATATTACAGAGAAGGTCCACCCTGATAAATAACAAGGTGGACAACAGACATTTTGGTTTACAGACATGAATTTAAATAAATCGTGAAAGGAGGAAATAATTGATCACTTGACCAACTTCGGATTTCAATAAACACTCCAATTTCATACATTAAAGATTTGGTTCAAGGCTAGCGGAACATGCAGGACCTGCATTGCAGATAGTTTGTATGTAACATAATAAATGACAGTTCATAAGGTATTGAAGGCTAAACTTTTATATGGAGTTCGTGGAGTATCTTGTCAGAATGACTAAAGTGGATTTAAATCAACACAGACCATACTAACAACATGATAAATAATCTAAGTCTCAGCGTATTTTTCAATGAGCTTCCGTTCAACCTATGTCATCAATAATAATCTTGAACTGATTGATAATCACGCCTCTAATCGCGCGTTATCACTTTCTCATGTTATAAAAATAATTGTTGACAGTTCAGCTCTTACAACTTCTGAGCAATGCAAGAAACGTGAGTAATGCAGCACGAATACCACAAGCCCTGGCAGTAGTAGCTGTAGCTCGAACACAACAACAGAGTTTAGAGTTCGATGGGATGGGACTAATTTTCAAATGAGTTAGCTGATTCAGTTTTTGAAATTGATATTTTAATACTAACAGTCAGAATTTGTGGCACAGTTTGGAAACTTCATTTGGGACAGTAAATTTACAATAGTTATTGCATCGTTGCGTTTAGTTAAACCGGGCGAGGAAATTATGCTTTCTTCCCTGTAACCGAGTCGACATTTCTCGGTGACCAAAAACGTAAAAGGTTCTTCCCGGTCCATACATTTCCCGCTTACTTGTTTGGCGAAGTTTCGATCTCGCGGGAACCAAATTTTTTCCGAAAACCTTTCCCTGTAACGATGTTACCAGAAAACCACATTATCTCCAAGCCCGAGTAAAACACACAATGTTCGGCCGAACTGTGCAGTACTACAAGATATTTACATATTAAGTATGGTTTTCATTCAACAAAAAGTATTCCGTGAGAGAGACGTCAGATAGCAAGCTATCAAGTAAGCAAAGCAAAAGTTAAAAAAAAAACAACTTTGCCTCTCACACGGAGTACTTTTTTGGTAAGTGGAAATCAAGCCTTAAAAATTAAAAGAATTTATAATTTTGGCTGATCGGATAGGTCCGAAAACCTCTTGACTGAAATACATTCGAAATACATATGGCCCATTCCGCAGTTGCCCATGCCCAGCCCATGTTATATTTTCAAGTTTGCATCTTTTTCAATCAACTGTATTTGAGTGAAATAGAAAATAAATTCTCTTGGGAAATAGGTTAGGGAAATAAAAAAAAAAAAAAATTAAAAATTGGCTTGAAAAATGTCAAACGACCTAAGGGCACAATTGGGATTGAGTTACAAATGGTTTCGCGGATCAACCGTAAACCTTCTTATTTACCGTTCTCATTCAAACCGATTTTTTAATCTAATTTTCGATAACCTTGCAGCAAGGCGTTGTTCAGAAACGGTTTTGATTTCTTATGGTTTAAAGATTAAATTACATTGTCAGATTGAAAATATCAGGGATGTATACGTTTCTCTTGATTCGATTAACCTTTGTTCCCTCTCAAATGTTTTGTCGTTTGAGACGTGGGACTGCGTATTTCGAACTATTGAGACTTTAATTTTCACCCGGGTAACCACGGTCCTGTTTGTACTCAATGAATTTCCATTGATTGTTTTTTTTTTTCGTTTTCATTGCAGGCTTTAAGAGGGCAGACTAGGTGCGAAGTAGGCTATATATTGAAAAATTGGTTTTAAAATTAATGTAGACCATTTAATGAAAATCTGTTCCAGCAATTAGATGAGCAATATGTTTATCTATCTCTAAAAAATGAAAAACGATTTACAATAAGCAACAGTTGGAAGAAAACCGATTTCCAAAATATGAACGTCGCTTAAAGTTAGGCTATGCAATATTTTTTTGGAAATCGGTTTTCTTCCAACTGTTGCTTATTGTAAATCGTTTTTCATTTTTTAGAGATAGATAAACATATTGCTCATCTAATTGCTGGAACAGATTTTCATTAAATGGTCTACATTAATTTTAAAACCAATTTTTCAATATATAGCCTACTTCGCACCTAGTCTGCCCTCTTGATTCAATTAAAACTTTCGAACGTAACATCGCAATTAGTAAGTAAACCTAACAGCGTCATACGTAAACCGTTTCGTTATTCGACCTAACCCCTTAATAATGCCGATGCTCAGTTTCAAATTTCCATAATTAATTAAAAAATTTACAGCTTCGTTTAGTGCCGTGTAATCAATAAAAACGGAAAGAACTCGCTCATTTATTTATTTTTACGATGAAAAAGCAATGCTATGCGGTATATATAGGCGGATGATATTTTTCTGAGTAATGAAAACAGTTAGCCCGACAAAAAAAAACTTAAAGGCGACAAAGAAATTAATTGGAATTTATTTTTCACCCGGCATAATTAGTCAGCATAACGAATTTCACAACTCTGTGAAAATCGACAGACAATCGACATTCATGTTAATTCATGTCCGACAGAATAACAATAGAAAAAAAATCGAATCATAAAAATTATCGCAGGGTCATTGCATTTGCGTCCATTAAAAATGTAATGTACCGTAAAAACGTAATTCCCATTCGGAAAAAATAACCACTTAGACAAAACATTGAAACGCAATGAAATAAAACAAAGACTTCGTGACGTCACAATCAACATGAATCATGTTGAAAGAAAAATAACGAAAAAGAAAATGGAATTTGCTAGAAAATAAGGAACAAAAAAGTAAATATTTTTCGCATGTGAATTTTACCTCGGTAAATGTAACATGATCTCCATCTTCGAGCCCGTGTCTGGTTTCATCCAGACAAGTAACAATGCTTTCAACATCTTTAGTGATTCCAGCCACCATAGTTGAAATTGGATTATTTCCATTGGTATCGTAAACAACGAAATTTTCACCGAAATCACAAAATACTTGAGCGAATAGGCCTCTCGTATCGGCAATAATGAGGGCAATATCATGTTGATGAGTGATTTTAGCGATTCTTTGTTGTTCGGATGCTGTTGATGTGGTCAAAACGACAACACGAAATTTTTTCAGAAAATCTTCAGTCAAATCGCCAGTGTACGATTTTGTAGGCACGTAATTGTTCAATTCAGATAATTGCTGACGGGATGCCTCGGCACGGTTTTGTCCAATATCATCTTCAGTCAAATAAAATTGAGTCGATAGATCACCAATTGTGCAAACCGCTTTGTCATGCAAAGTGACAGATTTGACACCACCAAGAATTACATTTTTTGCCACTTCAACACCAAGGCCGCCGAGCCCCGATATTAACACATCCGAATTTGCCATGCGACGCATGGCGTCATGGCCCAAAACATAAAGTTGACGAGAGTATAGACTCTCATCAATTTCAGAGGTTGATTCGCGCGAAGTCGACCCATTGTTTGCGGCCATTACTGCGGAGGAAGTTTCGTCAACTGAAGGTAGCTTCCGCTTTTTGGCAGCTGGGGGATCAACGGAGCTATCAAAGACTTCAGCACCAGACATCGGGCACAAAAACCAGCCTTTGAATTAAAATCCTTCACTTGTATTCAATGTTCAAACACTTAAAACACACTTATTTGCACTCGGATTAGATTAAATTATTAAATTTTACACTAAAATATCAATTTATTGCGGTCGCTAACACGATTTGTGTGAAGCGGTGTTTCAAGCATGAAGAAGATGGCACGCACAAATTCAATTCGAATGAAGCGTCAAAAATTACATTAATTTTTTTCAATCTGGCAATTCTTACCAGAGTTATTAATCGAAATTTTTGGAAAATATTTCTATTGGGAATGGGCGGAAAGATTTGATTTTATATCTGTGGCATCAAATTCAAAATTCCACGTTCCTACAATGAAATAATTCCATTGGAATTAAGGTTCCGATAGATTAAGGTTAGCTAGTTTAATATGTGTGCATTACGTAGGTGGAAGCACGGGTTTTCAGGGATCATAATGTACCAATGCACGTCTGGCAACTTGTAAAAATTTTAAATCAAAACCCACCGCTGACCGGTGGAGACTTGCTTGACGAACGGATAATGGGAAACCAAATTCCTTACTCTATTACCTTGCGGTTTAAAAAGACATAATTTTTAGTGAGTCTTCAGATAATTATAATCAACTGCTCTAGCTGGTTTACCCGTTTTACCGCATGTTTTACTCACACATACACACTGATTTATACGGGGTTCACTTGCGTGGTAATATCGTATATAAGCAATGTGGTAGGAGTGGGCAAAGTTAGATATAAATTTGGTTGGCATTAAGAGGGCAGACTAGGTGCGAAGTAGGCTATATATTGAAAAATTGGTTTTAAAATTAATGTAGACCATTTAATGAAAATCTGTTCCAGCAATTAGATGAGCAATATGTTTATCTATCTCTAAAAAATGAAAAACGATTTACAATAAGCAACAGTTGGAAGAAAACCGATTTCCAAAATATGAACGTCGCTTAAAGTTAGGCTATGCAATATTTTTTTGGAAATCGGTTTTCTTCCAACTGTTGCTTATTGTAAATCGTTTTTCATTTTTTAGAGATAGATAAACATATTGCTCATCTAATTGCTGGAACAGATTTTCATTAAATGGTCTACATTAATTTTAAAACCAATTTTTCAATATATAGCCTACTTCGCACCTAGTCTGCCCTCTTAACTGTATAAATTGTGGATGAACTTACTGATTTTTTGTTGATTTTTAAACGAAAAATATCAAAAGTGTGGAAAGAGGCCAATAGTTTTTTGACGGCAACCTACAATTTTCCTTCAATTTTTCAACATAGATCATCTTCAAGGTCATTTGAAATGCCATCAACGTCAAGAAATGCCATCCACGGTAAAAAAAAAAAAACTCATACAAATGAGGGAATGAACGAAACATTTAACGAAACTTAAGTAAGGCAAATTGAATGTGAATCGGAATATTGAATGTTTGACGAGTTAAGTATAGTTTCCACTTAAAAAGAGCACTCCGTTTAGCCTCCGTTTACATGACAGTTGTAAAATAGAACAAAGGAACTGTCACGTAAACGGAGTAAAAAATTGAAATAAATTCAATTTCCACTCCGTTTGCGTGACAGTTCTTTTGTTCTATTTTACAACTGTCATGTAAACGGAGGCTAAACGGAGTGCTCTTTTTGAGTGGAAACTATACATTATTGCATATTGCATAATTAGATAACACCACCACTGGAATTAGTATGTTTTCCAGGTAAAATGAAGTGTTGTACCTTTGGAATATTGAATGTAGGAATGTATTGAATGTTTTCAGAGGAAAGTAGTGTATTTTCAAGATGATCTGTAGGAGTTCATTTTTAAGATTTTTTAGATTTTAAGATCACCCACAAAGATCGACACACAACAAAAATAACAGGATGAGCTCCGGTAATTATGGAGCAAGACGTGTTGTATTAAGACAAAAGTAAACAAGATTTTCAAGTTTGTGTTGCTCTCCGTCTCGGTGTCAACTGTTACTCCGCACACAAATGCATATGCAATTCGTTAGTAGACGAATCTGGTACACATGGCCTTAGCTGCCCGAACGCTAAGGGAACATATCCAAGACACGTTATCCTCAATCAGATCTTCAATAGGTCTTTGACATCTGCACGTCGTGGCAATACATTGGAACCGATAGGCCTTTCACGTGATGATGGTAAACGCCCAGATGGCGTCACACTCGCACCATGGTCCAAAGGGAAACGATTAATTTGGGACGTTACCTGTGTCGACACTTTGGCAGCATCATATCTTCACCTTACAAGCAAGGTAGCAGGTTCAGCGGCTGAACGAGCATGCCAACAGAAGCACAGTCATTATACGAAACTCAAAGCGTCAGGTTTTCTGTTGGCTGGTTTAGCATTCGAAACATTAGGCCCGTGGTGCAAGGAAACAAAATTATTCGTAGATTCAATTGGCAAAATGTTAATTGAAGAAACTGGTGACATTCGAGCGAAACAATTCTTATACAACCGTTTATCTTTGGCTATTCAACAAGGCAACGCAGCCAGCATTCTAGGTACCCACCCAACAAGCAATAAGTTTGACGAAATTTTCAAGTTATAAATATTTAAAAAACAAACCCATGTAAAATGATCACAATCTACTTTGACAAAATAAAAGAATTCTGTTCCACAGAGAAGTAACAGATTTAGTAAATATATCGCAATATAGTTCTTTGGATTCTATTGAATCCTACCTACCGAGATCGGACGCATTTTTCAGCGGACTTTTTGATACTTGCCTTGAAAGGTATTGGTCTCCACAAGCCAACACAACCATAAAGAAATCCTCGATGCTTGTTAGGCTAGTCGAAGATTGTTAAAAACCGAAAACATGCACTTTTCTTGTGGAGTTCTTTCCAGATACATGAAAGCTGCGTAGTCGTGCGGGTGTCGTTGGAAAGGGAATTGAGAGTTCTTTCGAATGGGGTCTTATTGGGTTCAAATTTTAGTTACACTTTGATATAAGCAGTTGAAAATTAAGGGAAAAATTTGGCTATTTGGGCAAACTTGCAACAGTTGCTCTGTAACAGAAAAGCAACATAAACACAGAAAAACTGTTACTGACTGTTACTTGCCTCAGCTTTCTTACAACACCAGACATGCATGGGAAGTGACACCTACCTTTGAAGTGTAAATTTGAAAGTGAAGATCTCGAAGATCTACGAACACGTATTGCAGTAGTGCCGAAACAAAGAAAGTGATCTTACAAAATTGCAAAATCAAATCTGAAATGTGCTCCTAGCATTCCTAGGCTGCTACGCAAGATTTCTGACCCATGGTTGTCATAAAACATAACAAATAGGAAATTATTCTCACTAAGACATTTTAACATCACTTGGCCGAAAGCTTTGTTAATTAAAACCGTCAACTGAATTGGAGCTTTATGTCAAGGCTCATAGCTAGGGTCTAAAGATATTATTTACCTTTAATTTTGTAGAGATTAGAAGCAGAAACCACGAAAAAAGATCTTAGTAAACAGAGTAAATTCTGATCTTGGAATGTCTTTTACCTTTTTAGTAGATTCATAGCACACTAGTTAATGGCCCATTGAAATTGAAATGAATAGAAAAATTAGTTTAGACAAATTAACTTTTATTTACTCATCATCCAGGGAATCTACGTTCGATTCAGCAACAATTTTTTCTTTCTTTTCTTCGTCGTCCAAAAATTGGTCCCATTTGGAAAGACGTTTTTCCATTTCCTCTTTCGTTTCATTGACTTTGTAATTGGTTTTACCATCATACAGTTCTGCGGTCAGTTGCCTTTTACCGAAATAACGCTTGTCCATCATCTGCACAACCAAATCCGCCTCTTCTGCATCACCCATATTTATTTGAGCTACACCTTCCGGATGTCTATCGAATATCACCACTTTGGACACTTTGCCGCATTTACTGCACTCCTCCCTTAAGTCCCGCTGATAATCGATGATCAAATGCACCTCCGTGTCGAACAGCTCTGGCGTAAATAAATTTTTTATGATCACAATTCGTTCATGCTTGGGTCGTTCACCTCTCATTTGTTCCGGTCGCCAATCCAATAATTTCTCTTGCATCTTTTTCAACTTTTCTTTGTCCTTCTTTTTCTTTTTCGGCTTTAACGTCGGATTGTATTGGCCACGCATCTCGAATTTGGCACGTTGTACTTTGATTTTCTTACCGCGAACATCAGAACCGTCAAGGAGGTTTAAGGCGAGATCAACAGATTCAACACGAATGTAATGACACAGTCCATCTCCTTTCAGTTGACCATCAGCTTCAGCATATAGTTTAACTTTCAGCTTATTCGAGCCGGGATCACGGAATATCATGCCGCATTTCGACATCAATTCGGTGAATTCCTCTTCTGTGATGTCATCTGGTAGGTTGGAGACATATACCTTCGTATTCTGCTCTGGTGGAAGCTCGAACCATTGCTGCGATTCCGCTTGATTTTTTCGCTTATTCGATGATTTCGTTTCCTTCTCTCCGTTTTTACTTTCTTCTTCAACAACGTCCTTTCCTTTTGCGACCTCATCTTCTTTACATACGTCATTTGAAGTACCTGAGGTATTGTCAACGAAGCCATAGCTCATCTGGTATATCGCCATGAAATCGTCATCAATTTTTGGAAACCAAGCGTTTTTCTTGTCGTCCCAGAAAAATGTTGCTCCATCTTTATCCGTGTACGTGTGCACTCCATCGACAATGTTTGTACTGACTTCACTACCCTGTGTCTTCGGAATCCATTGATTTTGAACCGAATCCCATTTGTAAAACTCATTTTCTAAAACATTCTGATTTTCTTTCGCTATCCATTGGTTCGTTTCGGTACACCATCTGTAGTGTTCGTTCTCATAGGGATTGCTGCTGTTGACGGCTTCCGTTTGACTAGTCTCACCAGTTGCATTGGCATTGCTACCTTCCTTGATCGGCAACCATTCATTCTTTACCGTGTCAAATTCGTATTGACATTTCGTCGTCGGGTCTGTGTAAATTGCCTGTCCTTTTTCATTGTAGGTAATATCTTTCTCATATCCGTGAGACACACCATCCGCAGATGTTGATGCATTTACATCGTTCACTTCACCGCGTTCCAGCAATTCCTTTTCACGATTTTCATTGTTGGAATTTTCGGATAATGAAATTATCTCGGAATGTTTGTCTAATTCCTGTGGCTGTGCAGAACCTTTAGCATCAGTATTGACGGCTGGACTTTCATCCATTGTTGTATTAACACCACTTTCCATATTTTCACAGAATTCAAAACCAGAAATCCAGAAAATGATTCAATAAGCTCGCATTTTATTTATTTATTTCTGTGTTACAGAGCGAAACGTTTGCACGATGTAATGTCACTGCTAAGCCTGCTAAACTGACTAAACATCAATCACCAATGTTCGAATACAGTGTTGTCGTAAAATTAAAATTCATCGAAGTTTTAAGTCCCAAACTAAATAATACTTGTTCTCCGGACGAAATGACGCAATCAAATACCTCATCGCTAGAGAGTTAAAAGTCTTGTGAATGTGTTTGTTCTCACAATTTATTAGTTGACTAACACGAATTCAGTCCAAGGTCATATTTACATATTGTTTTCATATCAAACGTCGTTAACTGGTTTGACAAATATGAAAACTCCGTATAGAGTGTTATGATGAAAGAGAAGAAGATATTTTGACAAGTACCCCAAGGCAAGTTAAAATAAACTGGTCTTCTGTCCTCTCGCTCTCAACGTACCACGTTGAAAGAGAAGCAAATACTTTGACAAGTACCCCAAGGCAAGTTATAATAACTAGTCTTCGGTTTTCTCGCTCTGATCATAACAGTCTATACAAGTCTGATGTAATCGAACATCTTTTTTTTACTTCAGTGAATTTCTGTAATCTGTTGGAAGATGTTGCGAGTAACATTCGTTCTTCTATCGATTGGTAGTGTCTTCTGCGAAACAAAACACCCGATCGAAGTCGCTTATTACGATGAAATCAAAGATCTACCAAACCACCCTGAAAAGTTGTTGGTTGATGTACGAGAACCAGTTGAACTAGCAACAACTGGACAAATACCATTGAGCATAAATGTGCCTTGTATGGGACTCATTACTTTTACCATACCTAAAATTGATAGAAATCATTTTTTTTTTGAGTGTCAGAGGTTGAAAAAACATTTTCAAACGAAACATCGAACGAAGATTTTATGAAAATTTACAATCGCGCAAAGCCAACATTCACTGATCAGATAATTGTTTATTGTCGAACTGGACGTCGATCACAAATCGCTGCAGAGACTCTCGTCAACCTGGGATATCAACGGTTAGTATAGCAATATTGACAACGTATAAGAAACTAAGCAATGGAAAAGTGCATCTGATTAATGTTGTTAAAATTTTAGTGTAAAAAACTACAAAGGATCGTGGACGGAATGGGCTGATAAAAGTGGACTACCAAAGTAAAGGCTGTTCTTCAATTAGAAAGACTAGATTTGAAAGATTAAAGAAATGAAAACGATCAGTCTTTTTCTTAGATATAACGGTATGGCAAAATGTATTTATTTTGTCTGAATATCAAGAATATTTTAGAAGTACTCAGTTAGAAAGATCTATTTGTAAGATACGCAAACATTTTTCACTGTGGCACGAACGCAAAAAGCAGACAAATTCATTGCGATGCATACAATTTCACCATAAATTACTTTCGAATCTGTGTAATCTGAGTAGGACATTGACTTTAAGGTTCCAAGTAACTGTAATATACCAATTTTCACTGGACGTACACCATTTCATCCACAGAGATCGGTTTTCATAAAAATATTGATGAATATGTCTCTATATGGATGAAATTTTACAGTAATTTGACAATTCGTATCGCCTTGGAACGAACCGAATAGACCTATAGAGTGTCATGATCAGAGCAAGAAACCCGAAGACAATTTAGTTATAACTTGCCTTGGGGTATTTGTCAAAGTATTTGCTTTTTTTCAACGTGGTACGTTGAGAGCGAGAGGACAGAAGACCAATTTGGGGTACTCGGGGTTCTTGTCAAAATATTTCTTTCTCTTTCATTATAATACTCTATATAGACTGTTATGATCAGAGCGAGAAAACCGAAGACTAGTTATTATAACTTGCCTTGGGGTACTTGTCAAAGTATTTGCTTCTCTTTGAACGTGGTACGTTGAGAGCGAGAGGACAGAAGACCAGTTTATTTTAACTTGCCTTGGGGTACTTGTCGAAATATCTTCTTCCCTTTCATCATAACACTCTAACAGATCTGTTATTTACAAGGCTTTGACAGTCGACGACGAAAATTTTATGAAACGATACTGTCAGCACTGTCACTGTTGACATTTAATATCTTGACATAACCTCTATGTTATTATCGTGAGACAAGTTAACTTCAGAGTTCCTTTTCATTATGTCCGTCTTCAGGATTTCGGGGCTAAATATTTTAAGGTGAGCTGAGTAACCTTTGATCAAATTGTGCCTGTGATAATGGGTAACCGAATTTCCATGCAGAACTGGCAGACAGCCGGCTTTGCTTGTTAATTTCTCCGACGATGCATCAAAGAAGGACGATCCTTCGAAAGAGAATGATTCTACTGATAAAAAAGGAAAAGACGAGAAAACCGCTAACAAGAAGAGAGAAGTGACATCGCGTCGCATAAATGAACTATTGGGATTGATGACTAAAGATACAAATCTATCGATCGTTAAAGATGTGATTCGGCCTAGATCGGCGGCTGAAAAAAAGGAACGACATAAAGCAGCATCATCTGCCAGCGAACAGAAGGCATCAAAGCCAGCAAGTATTGCTGAGGCAGCTAAGGAAGTTGCTAAGACACTGGGTGGAGATATCGAAAAGACCGAATCAGAACTGTTAGGAGCTTTGTTAAAAAAGCAGGCCTCAAATCTGGATCTTAAGTAAGTACAGTCTACAGTCTTCTTCGGTGCCATATTATTCTAATGTTGTTCTTATTGCAGTTCGTTGATAAGTGGCATGACAGTAGACACCGAAAAAAGGGGTCCTCCATCAGAACGTCGATCGGATTTTGTTCGAAAATCGATGACACAGAGATCCGGTCACTCAAATTATGAAAGAAAATACGAGAGAAAGGAAGGAATACCACGACGAAACGAGCAACAATCGCAGAGGTGAAATTTAAGATAAAAAAAACTTTTTTCCATTTATTTGATTATTTATTCAGCGGTGTTCGTGTCCATGTCGATTTGTTTGGCGGAAAACCACTCGGCATCTTTACAACGGCCAAGGATCTGCAGGAAAGCCCGGACATTTTACCAACTTGGAATAACTTACTAAAGAAAGAACTAAAGTTGGCCGTTTCACATCCTCCAAAGAATTATTTCGAAAAAATGGCTCTCTGGACAGAGCAAGGAAAATTATGGAAGTTTCCCATTGACAACGAACAAGGTAAGTTCTCATAACCGACACATATATCTACGGTTAAACTGACACTTATTCCCAGGATTGGATGAAGAAGCAAAGATATACTTCACCGAGCACATTTTCCTCGAACAGCATTTGGAGTCATGGTGTCCGAAAAAGGGACCAGTTAGACATTTCATGGAATTGGTCTGTGTGGGATTGTCGAAGAATCCCCACTACACAGTCACTCAAAAGAAGGAGCACATTGAGTGGTACCGCGATTATTTCGCAGCCAAAAAGGAGCTGTTGGAAAGTGTCATCATAGACTCGGACACACCGAAAGAATTGCAACAGTAAATTAGTTAGCCTAGACATTGATATCCCAGCACAGTGTGGTACAATAAATTAGAAAGTCAGAGAAATGGTTCCTATTGCCACCGTAAAACTTTCCTGTGAAAAGGGGTTGAGTTGTAGCGGAAACATATATATATTGCAGAAGGTAAGTCATTCCATTTTTTGAGGCTGATGCGATTGTTGCACCATTTGTAAGACCTTTGGTTGCTATTTTAAATCGTTGGTTTATTGTAATGTATGTCATAATCGCACACTCCGAGTGCTTTCCTCTCGAAGGACACATTTAGTTCAAATACGTGGTTTTCATTAATGTGATTGCACTCCGAAGATTACAGTTGAACATTTCGAAATTCTAGAGAGAAGCATCAAATTGAAAACATTTCATCGTCAAAAGTTTTACTCGAAAAACTCACATCTTTGTGCAGCTCGATACGTTGCTCTTTCCGCAGTAAAATTTGTTTCAGTTTCGGTTCATTTGGTTCGTTCATTTGCTCTTGGATTTGTTGCAATTCGAGATCGTAATGCCGTCTGATCGTATCGAACCATTGAAGTTCATCGAATGTGTCCACTTGATTCATGCTAATAAGGAAATAAGCGACGCCCATCACAAATCCGTCATTGACGTCGATTCGGTCGCATTTTTCGATATGGAAAATGGTTAGTGCTGGCATTATGACGTACAAGCAAGTGGTGTACACGTCTTTCGGCAACGATTGGAAGTATTTGAGATAATCCTTTTCGAAAGATCGGTTTCAATTTGTATTTTGAAAAATTGGCAAAATTAACAAACCTTAAAGTAGGTCACCTCATCCGGTGATGCATTCTTGATATTTTCGAAATTCTTCAACGCTGCCAGCGTCTCCTCCATCAATTCGATTTCATCGCCAATTTTCAAATTGTCACGTCTATTTTGCGTGTACATCATCATGTTCGATTCATAATTTTTCACCGCTGACTTTATCGTTCGTATGTAGGCCATTATGTTGCCGATCTTAACAATAATATTGTAAATGCTTGGAATCTGTAGGCTTTGTTCAATGTTTTGCAGATCATCCAATAAATCCGAAGCTTTCTTGTAGCTGTATCTGTCGCTTTTGTGCTCATTCATAACGTATTTGATGTCACGCTGCAGACGTGACTTTACGTTTCGGTGATAGAAATATTGAAGAACCGATTCCATGACGTGAATAAATTGCTCATAGCCATTATGGGTCTACACGGGGCGTTCAGAGTCAGTTTGCAGTTCAGACAACTATTTTATTCTGTAAACTCACCGCAATATAAACGATACCGATTCCATTGGTCCGCAAGGCATTGATTATGTGATTGACCGTAAGCGTTTCCACTTTCTTGCCCAGTTTCTTGAAAAATTCCTGATTCTGCATGTCATACGAATAGTCGGTTATGAATTCATCTAAATTTCGCATGACGAACAGCAAATCTAATCCCTTTAAATGTCTCGTGATTAAACGACGAAGCAGAAAAAAAAATGTTTTCGTCGAAAAGTTTACCTGGTCTAGAGTTTTTGTTGGCAAGTGATCGTCAACGGTTCCTAAATTATACTTCCTTTCAGCTACGCATCTCATGTCTCCGTACGTTCGACCATCAGTTAGGGCAACCGCTTTCAATTTGTAAAACATTTCACTTAAGTAGCACTCAATGCTATCCTTAACCATAATGTGAAAGTCGATGGACTGGATCGTGTCGCATTTCACCAAGCTGACCAAGTATGAACGTAAATCTTTCAATGTCACCGAATCTTTGCCACCCACTGAATCGGTATTCATGTAATGCACGTACAGACGCAAATTGTTTTCGACATTTACGCAAGCAGTACTTAAAATACTCTTCCTGTAAACTTCATCATTGTCTTCGTTCTGATGTTGATTGATCCCGTTGAGTTGGGATAGAAATCGTAGGCAATTCTTTATAGTTGGACTTAAGTTCTGCAAACAAAACAGATTTATTACACCCACTACGTACAAACGACTAATGCTACGTACATAAATCTGCCAAAAGTCACATGCACATTCACGAAATTCCTTTGAATTTCGTTGCACTGGAGCATCAAGAGTTCTGTTAATGTTGAGCACAGCTCTAACGTATCCCGATAGAATCGATTGATGCCAATACATGAACGATGTGTCGGTTAATCTGTCGATCAATCTGCGAAAATTGGCGAACAGTTCAATATTGCTGAACAAAGTCTGAATTTGTCGGATTTGTTCAATCGTGAACAGTCGAGCGTTCAGGGAATCGGTAAGGCTGAGAGCTATCTTTGTAGCTAGTAAGCGGTTGCTAGTCATAGGTCCGTACATACACCTTTCCGCAGTTTGTAATGCAGTCAAACTGTCGATGTTTTTCGTGAAATATTTTTTGGATTTAGTCGAAAAGTCATTCTGAAACAACACCGTTGTAATCGACAATGGACATCTGCCTAAATTTCGCTTACCATAACTTGACGAAGAAGACGTAACACCTGATAACTTGCATGCTGTGAAGATTTGTGTGTGACATTCACGAAAAATTGAAAATTATCGTTGAAATATGTGCGAACAAGGCGTAGGAATTCAATCATTCGACACACCAACAGCACAACACATTGATAGATTTTCTCATTCAACTTTAGATGGATGTTTAGGATGGCAGTGGTCAAATGCTTAATTTGGCCAACGATATGGATGAACTAGAAACGAAAGATTTTCGAATAAATTTACGTTAAGTCCAAAGAAACCCACGTGATTGTCTAACCTGAACCACTAATTCACTATCATCCAAAAGATCTTTCTCATTTTTCGCTGACGCTGGTTCTCGTTTCGATGCCTCAATTTTCCATATGCACCGAACTAAACGATTCAACAGTGCGTGTGGTTCGTTTAGCAATTTACATTTCAAAGTGCTCTCATAATACTGCAACCGCGTCTTGCCCGCTGTTGTGACAAACGTCTGATGCGAGTGATTCTTAGTGGTGGCATATTTCTCCAAAAACTCCTCCGGCGTCCACAGAACATTTTCCACCAATGTAACACCGAAAAACCGATTGTTGATATCGTACACCATTTTTATCGATTTTTGATTGAAAATGACAAACAAATTGTGGCGAACGATGGACATCAAGGTGAACTTGATGATATCACGCGTGTCCTGCACATCGACTTGAGACATTTTGTCCAATTTGACGATTTTCATGTGTAGTTCATCTAAATAAACGTTGAACAATGTCGCAATGGCTGCATCCACCTTCGGTTCCCATTGAATTTTGATGTGGTACAACGTCTGAATCATTTTTTGAAACAACTTGCCATCGAACAAATGGTCTAATTCACCGATAACAATTTGTAGAGCCGTCATGTCATCGGCTCTGCAGTCCTCTACGACAACGGATTCGATTGCCCGTCGAAAACTCGACCAGTGCTCTTTTATGATGCAATTAGAATATATTTGTTCAAACGTAGCTACAACAACCATTAGATCGGCCAATGATCCCGTGACGGTGTTGGTGAAAAAGTGTACGTTGAACTGTTCTTTGAAGACAACAAATTCACTGGTTTGATTGAAAATTTCAGCCGCAACACTGTTACAACGTTGGAGAAAATTTAGTGTTGTGTATAACAACTCCAAGCTTCGACTTATTTGAACATAGATCTGCGACTTGTTCAAATGTTCGCACATATCATCCTGATACATAAAGTCCAGTAGAATCGATTTCGACTCGTCGACCAGACGATTGACTTCCGATGTTAGTTCACAAAACGTTGATATCAGTTTGACCAGCAATTTGTCGTCGGAGTTGACGAGTTGAAACCATGTAATGTTTTCATTTGTCATGTCTGGATTCAGCGACACCGGACGATACTTTGATGCATCGACCTTCGGTGTTTTGCTGACACTCAGCTTATTTAGTCTGTCCAGCAATTCGGAATGATTCTCGAGAAACTCATTGAATTGGCGAAGTTGTGACGCCCCAATGTCTGGTTAAGCGATGATAAGTAATTGTTTTAAGCGAATTATTAGTTTGAATCGGCAAGTTTAACTTACTTTGTGCGTTCCTCGTCAACGTCGACATTGTTTAACAATTTTTATTGTCGATTTTGAAGCCTTATTAGTGATTTACTAGATTCTGTTGATTCATAATAAATTGATAGTAATTGACACAGAGGAACGTCATATGCTCTTTGACAATCCAATGGATTGTGTAGACATTTCAACAGCTGATCAACGTCCAATGTTATGATTCGGAAATTCAAACAAACAACAGCCGACATGCTTGTGGGTGTTAGTTCTTCGTATATGGGAAATCAGGGAGTGTGCGTATGCGTAGAGTGGATATCCCCTTGCTGTTGCCGAATGAAAACTGATTTAAATTTTTTAAATTTAATTTATTTATTCCTGCAATCAAAATACACATTGCAGCAGCAAATATTCGTATTTATCATTGTAAATTATGCTGAAAATATCATTTCTTAGCATGGACTTTCATATGTGTTCGCATAGCAACAGCTTGAATAAAACGATGATCACAAACAGGACATGCGAACGGTTTCTCACCTGTGAAAACAACAATTTAAATCTTTTCTGTTTAAATTTAATGAAAGTGATCTAAAGAAACACTTTTAAGAGAAGGGCTTGAGGTTTCGAACTCTTGAACTTGATGTCAAATCACCAGACAAGAACATTATAAATTTAGGGTTCAGGTTCATTCAAGTTTTACCTGAGCCTGAGATTATTAAACGAGGGTTTCTCATGTCAGGTGCAGGTCAGACCAAACAGAACCCGACAAAACCTCCGAACTCTGAGAACAATGTTTTTGTGGGACAATGCGTCCAGACAGATTTTGCATATCTACTTTAGGCTGGACTCGGACGATGTTTTTTTTTATTATGATGCATCGTTTTTGGATTAATATTTTATAAAAGCAAAAGTGAATTTATTCTACGAAACACAACAGATTTAAAAGAACGTGAGCTGAGATTCAAGGAAAACAAAAAATAATTATAATTAGTTGGCCCACGAAATACGCTGACTATTTATTCGATAACAATTTGCGGGTATTTGGCCCTCAAGAAAAAAAAAGGGTTTTTTCAAAGGAGCAGCTCAGATCAATATGAACCGATTTTTCCGAGTCCCTTTAGGTCCCTTCACTGCTATCTATACTCTTTTCGAGAAATTTATTTTTTTGCTCCATGGAAAAACCATCCAAATTCGGAAAAAAATTAAATTTTTAAAACGTTCTATGAGAAAGAAATCGTTCAGGTATCGTGGAACGGTTTTTGTGTGTCACTTAAATCCTCTTTACTAACGAAAATACTAATTTGAGTACCCTTTGAAAAAACTTTTTCTCGCTGAGGGCCACCGAGTATTTTCTTACCAGTGTGTGTCATCACATGATTTTTCATTGTCTCCGCCTTTGCAAATGCACGTTGACAGTGTGGACAAATGTACGGTTTATGATTACGATGATGGATTCTTACGTGTCGGGTCACTGCACCTATATCCAATAGCAATGAAATATGAGCAGTCAGTAAACGAAAGAAACGGCCAAAGAAATTGTCCACTTACCATAGCTGGTAAATACTCGCGGACATTCTTTACACGGATACGATATTTCTTTCGAATGAAAGTTAAGGTGAGCCTGCAACTCTTTGTTCGTAGTTTTGCGTGCTCCACACGTCGGACATTCAAATGGTTTCACATTCATATGTCTCATTGTGTGAATTTTGAGCTCAACGTTCGTTGCAAATGCTTTTGGACAAATCTGTAATGGAATGAAAACTGTGGTGTGGTGACCACTAAAGACAGGCTACTTTCTTGAGTCTCTTACCTTACACGCGTGCGGAAGTTTACCGCTATGCGTATAGATGTGTTTCTGTTGATAAACATTGTTGAATTACTTTCCGTTCTGTAATTTCGAATTTTTGAATCGACACTGAGATGTATACAGACCTTCAGAGTATATCCATCCACAAACGATTTTCCACATTGGTCGCAAATGAGCTTTTGATCTCTACGTACAGGTATTATGCCCAAATGAGCTCGCTTAATGTGAGCGTTCAATGAATCCATCAACCCATATTCCCTGTCGCAGCCATCGTAGTAACAGCGAAATTCGCATATCGTTGTTGTATTCAGAAACTTTTGATGGGCAGCTCTTAAGTGATATTCGAATGCTCCGTACCTGCAGAACTCTTTCACGCACTCTGGACATTTGTACGGCTGTAATGTATTGAAATATTAGAGGAAGAACGTTACTCAACGGCTCATTCACTTACCTTCAATCCTTCGTGCTTCGAACGGACATGACCATCTAATTTGTATTGCTCTGTAAACCACTTTGGACACTTCGGACAACAGAATTTCACCTTTGTCTTGGTAGGATCTGGGCTCTGCGGTTTTAATTTGTGAATGTTGATTCGATGTTCGTCAAACGATTTCTTGGTCTTGAAAACTTTACTGCAATCGTCTGTAGTGCAATGATACGTTTTCGGCTTTCGTTCCATCTTCTTTCTGTGTGCGGTCATATGTGATCCGAGGTAACTCTTTTGACGAAATCCTTTGCCACAATAGTCACAAAAATATTTTGGCGGGTCCTCGGATGTGGTTGAGTTAGGGATAATTGGATTAGATACATCAGTTGACGCTGCAGGGCTGTGCACGATCGATTCTGTGTCATATTGTGTGAAATTCTCGCCACTACAATCAATTTCATTGAATTCGAATTTGATTTCTTGATTCGGTTCATTTTCCTCGCTTTTCACAACAGTTTGGTCGAGTTGTTCTGTTTTGATCGATTTTGTGAGAATCTACCAGAAAAAATCGCTGGTCAACTAGACTTAATGCGGCGATAGTTAGAAAGGTATACCTGTTCACGAAAGTATGCATCTGACTCTGCACAGTTACGACGAAACGCACTGAAGTCTGATAATTGTCGAAAACATTCCGGGCAAATACAATTTGGAAGGCTATCGTTTGAAGAAACCTACATCAGCACATAGCGAGAGATTGAACATTATTTGATCTGGACAATAGAATTATGTTTAGTCCATTCACCTCCAATGAAGTGCAGTATGTAAACATGACAAGTAGATTGTCTTCCAACAGAGATATAATTTTTTCCGAACTCATTAGTAGCACGGCACAGGCTCGACATCGATTTGAAAATGGGTTATCCATTTTCAGTTCCTTATTTCTCAATGAAAAACTAAAATTATTTAACACTTAAGAGCGATTTGTTTTTAAATACTTGTTTTTGACGTTTGCATTGTTCCTCTAGTTCGATATAGTATTTGAAGGGTGTGTAGAATGTGTAGAATTGTGTAGACTTAGCAGAGACATAACACTTTATTCACACCCCAAGAAATTTTTTGAAACTGATGGAAAATTAAAGTCGTGTAAATAAATGAAGTTTTTAAATGCGTTTATTTACAATTATAGATTCTTACAATCGGTGATCATGAGAAGTTTATCTCTTAGCCGTTTAAATAAAAAATCTCATTGATTTTGGAACTTTGAGGAATCGTTTCTGTAATTGCTGCGACGTTTCCGCGTTGAATTGCCAGACTTATCTTTTGATTAAAAAAAGATTTTGCGTGAACGCTGCCTGATTTAGAATTTAGAATTGGGCCTAATTTGTTAACAAATGATTTCGCTGGTTCACTAAAAGTGCCGAAAGTTTCTACAGCAAATGGTAAAAAATGGTAATTCTTCATTATTTCCTCATATAAATGTTCCTTCTTTGAACAAGCAAAGTTAGCTGCTGCACCAGCATTTTTCGATGACATATCTATATAACTGTGAGCAATCGTGTCGACACAGGTCGCATCCCATACCAAACTCTTTCAATTCATCCAGGGCGTGATTGTATTTCAATCCGGTCGTTTATTGTCTTTACGGATCAAACCTGGCGGCTCCAAAATTGAAGGAAAACATACTGTTACCAAGGCCTTCAAAATTAGATCGTTCAAGAGGATGTGTCGGAAAAACGTTCCCTTCTTTTTGATGCAAGACAGCCCATGTGTGCCAAATGAATCCACAGGGTATCCACATATACAAGTGTACGGTTGGCATATGAGTGCTCCAAGTCGAATACCGGCAATAATTCTCAATGAGTCCAAATCCAATAATGTACCCAAATGCGGCGATGGAAGCGCTTGTAACCAACCACCTGATTCCTTTTGTGTTATTAAATGAAGTAAGAGATTTTGTAATCGCGAACATGAGTAAGCATGAGTGATCGTGGTAAAAGCTGCCAAATAGTGTACTATTTTGTATGAAAAATTCTTCCAACTTAATCGGGGCAGACGATTTGTAAATTGTTTGCTGTTCAGAAATTTAATTCATAATCTGGGAGTTGTGATTCTTCTTCAACGTTACATTTTTCCATATACTGCGCACTTTGTCTAAAAAAAATGTTATCGCGGAGGTTGTCTTCTCATAAACAATATCCAATTAATTCAAAATTCATTAGGACAGTTTTTCATTACAAGCAACGCACTTCAAGCATGAGTGGTACTCTAAATAAAGTACTGAAACTAGACAGTGTATCATACAAATGTTGACACTGTAAAAAACGTGAAAAAATCTGTTCATACAAAACAGTACTCTATTTGGCAGCTATCAATACGATCACTCATGCTAGCAGTGCGTTGTAAGAAGAGAAATTCTTTTTATACACAAAATTTGGAAATTCAATAAAACAGATCGTGGAACATCTCGTTATGTTTCAATTTATTGAACTGCAACACTCTTGTTTCACTTATTTGTTTTACAATTTCTTGGCATATAAACAAAACTTAACTTCTCGACAAGGACTTTCAAGAGTGCCTTCACGACAACAGGTTGCATGAACGATGACCATAGAATATAAAAACTGCTTCTCGCCTGCAAAACACACATAATATGTTCCAGATTCTAGTCATTAAATTGAAAAAGTATTGCCTTCTTACCAGGAGTGTCTTCACATTGTCTTTCATCGTTTCGCACTTCGAAAATGTACGTTGAAAATGAGGACTTAATGCGTCCAACACATACTTGGTTTCGATGATGGGTTCGGTACATGCCAATCGATTCAGCCTATAAATGAAAAATAGTTGCAGTCACATAATAGCGAGAACAAAACACCGCCAGAAGTCACTTACTGCAACTCGGAAGCACTCGAGTATAGGTTTTTACTACCTTACAGGCAGATGGTGATATTTCCGAATGCTTCAGGCTATGCTTCTGTTGAAGAAGAAGTTGAAATTTTATTGAAGTTCATGATAGTCGTGTGCTACAACCAAAAGTTAAAAGTCAACGAGTGAAACAAAACAAACCTTTAAGCTATATCTAGTCTTAAATACTTGTCCACATTGACCACAAGTGGGTTTTCGAGTTGCACGTACTATCCCCAAATGAATTCGTTTAATGTGATTTTTCAATGAGTCTAGTGCTCCATACTCTCTATCACATCCATCGTATGTACAGTAATGTTTTTCTGTTTCGTCGGTGCCATGTCGAACTCGTAAATGCCTATTGTAGGATCGGTATTTGCAGAACTCTTTCTCGCAATGTTCACATCTGTATCCCTACGGAAATTGTCAAACTTATCTCTATGGATCTAATACACACATAACTACCTTCAATCCTTGATGGTACGATCGGATGTGTGCATCTAATTTCAGTTGAATCGTAAACCATTTCGGACATTGCTGACAGATTAATTTTATTATTTTCTCGCCGTCGGGAGTGATCTCAGGACGGGGTTCTGCTCTCAGTTTGTGCGAATTCCATCTGTGTCTATTGTACAGTTCTCTTGTTTTATAAACTCTGCTGCACCCTTCTATTGTGCATGGGAATTTGTTTTTCTCTGGACCATTTCTATGCCTGGCCATATGTGCACCGATAGAAGTCTTTTTATTGAACACCCGGTCACAGTAGTGGCATATGTATTTTTCACTGCTCATTGAATTGGAATGAGTATCTACTGGAGATGTTACATCATTCTGAGCGGTTGAGACGTAATGGTACTGTTCGAACTTCGCGTCAATATATTCAATTTTAAAGAATTCAGATTCGATATCTTCAGCTTCGGCTGGATTCTCTTCAAGTTCCATGTTAACATCGATTGGTGGTTCCTCTTTTATTGGCGCAGTTATGATCTAAACAGACAAGCATAAGTCCACGTCCCGGTAAAAGTTCTCATGGAGCTACCTGTTCTCGAAAGTAGGCATCCGAAGTGATACACTTTTGTCGAAATTTGTTGAAATTGGACAAATGCCCGAAGCATTCGAAGCAAATGAAACTTGGTAGACTTTCGTTCGAGTCAATCTACAAAAAATAGGAAGGAAATAATCTTCACAGTGCTATAATATGCCGTAAAAATGTTGCTCTACCTCCAACGAAGTGCAGTCTGTAAACATTTCCGATAAATTCTTCTCGAATAACGATATCATTCTATTGGAACATTCCTGCAGAACGGTGCACGTTCGGCAACGGTTTATGAAAAATTCCCTCATGTCTGATTTGATATTTCTTTCAGTTTCAGTCAACGGTTTCAAACAACCAGCAATTGTTTTCAATAAACATAAACACGATGGATGTTGACATTTGCATACTATTTTTATAAGCCACTGATGTCAAGGTAGTCCAACTTGTAGAGATTTGAATGAAAATCAGAGAAATGAGAAGATTATGTTAGCTATTCGATTATAGAACCATAAAATTGTTGATGTAGATAGTTGATTGCTGATTATTCGAATACGAAAATTTTAATGACAGCAATCGATTCATCACTTTTATTATACCTTGGTATGATTTTTCTTATATCGATCGTAAAGCTGAAGTCCTAGATTTCGAATATTTTATGTTGTTTTTATCACTTTTTTGTATAGATAAATCGACATCACCTATGAAACGAGCAGCATCAACACACTTCAAGCAATATTGATTCGATTGACAGCTGTCAAATAGAGTACTATTTCTGCATGAAAAACTTTTCCAAATTTTTTTACAGTTCCAAAATGTGTTTGTCCAGTCTCAGTACTATACCTTAGAGTACCACTCATGCTCGAAGTGCGTTGATAACATTCATTTAAATAGTTAAAACAAATTTTTTGATTTTTATATATTAAAGCGAGTAATGGATAAAGCTCATCTGTATTTAAATTTAAATAGTTTTTGAGATACACTGTAATTACTGTGAAATCACGTCTAGGCTACAAAAAACGTTAACAATACATCACAGAAGTGCTTAGAAATTTTTGTTTTAACTCGACCGATCCGAAGATGAGTTGTGCTATCATAAAATTCAAAGAAATGAACAGCCACATCTTGTTATGTCCATCAATTTATTGAAGCTCATGATTGGTCTTACAACTTTTACTTAACTCTTTTTTCATGGACTTTCATATGTGTTCTCAAAGCAACGGACTGAATGAAACGATGACCACAGACGGAACAGGCAAACGGTTTCTCACCTGCAAAAAGCAGAAAACAATTTTCTGGAGTTACTTCACGCCGTAAGTGTGCCTAAAATTTGAATTTCAAGTGAACGAGTCGATGCGAAAGTGAACCGAAAAATACATTTTAACGCATTCGTATGAAAATGACGCTGCGTAAGAAAGATTTGCGTGAGGAAGACCGCAATTGCGTCGTGACAAATCTCGAAATTCCCACATTAACGTCTTGTCCTTTTAAAAGACTCCTTTATTTGACAAAAAAAAAATAATAAAAAATTGTCTCCTCACCAGTATGTGTCATGACATGATTTTTCATCGTCTCAGACTTTGCAAATGCACGTTCACAATGGGGACAAATGTATGGTCTATGATTACGATGATGGATTCGTACATGCCGACTGACTGCACCTAAAACGGAAACTGGTCAGATAACTGTGCAAGAACAAATATAAGTCACTTACTGGTGCTCGGAAACACTCGAGGACACTCTTTACAGGGATACGTTATTTCCGTCGAATGGACGCTAAGATGTGTATTCAGCTCTTTCCTAGTAGTTTTGCGCGCTCCACACGTTGGACATTCGAATGGTTTCACTTTCAAATGTCTCATTGTGTGAATTTTGAGTTCAGCATTCGTTGGAAACGTTTTTGGGCAAATCTATAATTAAATAGAAGGAGTGGCCATTTTCGACAAACTAAGTTTTTGAGTCTCTTACCTTACACGCGTGCGGATGTTTACCGCTATGCGTATAAATGTGTTTCTGTAAATAACATTCTTGAATTACTTTCCGTTCTGTAATTTCGAATTTTTGAATCGACACTGCGATGTACAAACCTTCAGAGTATATCCATCCACAAACGATTTTCCACATTGGTCGCAAATGAGCTTTTGATCTCTACGTACAGGTATTATGCCCAAATGAGCTCGCTTAATGTGAGCGTTCAATGAATCCATCAACCCATATTTCCTGTCGCAACCATCGTAGTAACAGCGAAATTCCTTTACCTTTGTTGTAGTCAGAACCATTTTATGGGTCGTTCGTAAGTGAAATTCGAAAGCTCCGTACCTGCAAAACTCTTTCTCGCACTCTGGACATTGGTACGGCTGTAATGTATTGAAATTTTAGAGGAAGAACGTTACTCAACGGCTCATTCACTTACCTTCAATCCTTCGTGCGTCGAACGGACATGACCATCTAATTTGTATTGCTCTGTAAACCACTTTGGACACTTCGGACAACAGAATTTCAACTTTTTCTCGGTAGGAACTGGGCTCTCCGGTTTTATGTTGTGAATGTTGATTCGATGTTCGTCAAACGATTTCTTGGTTTTAAAAACTTTACTGCAACCGTCTGTAGTGCAACGATACGTTTTCGGCTTTCGTTCCGTCTTCTTTTTATGTGCGGTCATATGTGATCCGAGATAACTCTTTTCACGAAAACCTTTGCCACAATAATCACAAAAATATCTTGGCGGTCCCTCGGATTTGGTTGAGTTAGGGATAATTGGATTAGATGCATCAGTTGACGCTACAGGGCTGTGTTCGATCGATCCTGTGTCATAGTGTGCAAAATTCTCGCCACTACAATCAATTTCATTGAATTCGAATTTGATTTCTGGGTTCGGTTCATTTTCTTCACTGTTCACAACAGTTTGGTCGAGTCGTTCTATTTTGATCGATTGATATACCTGTTCACGAAAGTATGCATCTGACTCTGCACAGTTATGACGAAATGTATTGAAGTCTGTTAATTGTCGAAAACATTCCGGGCAAATACAATTTGGAAGGCTGTCGTTTGAAGAAATCTAAATCAGCACGCAGCGAGAGATTGAACATAATTTGATCTGGACAATAGAAATATACTTAGTTCATTCACCTCTAATGAAGTGCAGTGGGTAAACATGACAAGTAGATCGTTTTCGAACAGAGATATCATTTTTTCCGAACTCATTAGTAGCACGGCACAGGCTCGACATCGATTTGAAAATGGGTTATCCATTTTCAGTTCCTTATTTCTCAATTAAAAACTAAAATTATTTAACACTTAAGAGCGATTTGTTTTTAAATACTTGTTTTTGACGTTTGCATTGTTTCTCTGTTGTAGACATTGTAACTTAGCAGAGACATAACAATTTACTTAGACTCCAAAAGAATTTTGCGAAAACAAATGTTTGAAGAAATTGAAAATGTCCCTCAAAACTACCGTACAACGCATAAAAACTTTAGAGAGGCGAATTTGTGCGAGAAAATATATGAAATTCTCTCACAAATTCGCCTCTCTAAGGTTTTTTATGCTGTTGAAAAGTGCAAAAACAAATGAAGTAAAAGATTTTGTCAAATGCCAATATTTTCACTTTGAAATACCATGAAGGCTCTCATTTTGACCTACAGCGATTCATCATCACACGAGAAATAATAATCAGCAAAAAGAAGATGTATCGACGATAATATAAGCTTGCACCGCTGGTATTATGGGGCTAACAGACGCACTTCAAGCATGAGTATTTTAGGGTACTACAGCTGGACAGTGTATCATACTGTAAAAATAGTACTCTACTTAGCACTTTAGCAGCTGTCGACTTTTGAATATTTAGACTACAAACGACATTAATAGGTAGATCACAGAAGTGCTTAGAACCAAAGGAACTATGAAATTATTCAAATAAAGGAAAACAAATGGGGAACAACCACATCTTGTTATGTCTATCAATTTATTGAAGCTCATAATTGGTCTTACAATTTTCATTTATTACTGATACAACCACTTACTTCACTCCTTTTTCATGGACTTTCATGTGTGCTTTCAAAGCAACAGACTGAATGAAACGATGACCACAGACGGAACAGGAAAACGGTTTCTCACCTGCAAAAAAGCGGAAAATAATTTTCAGGAGTCAATAATGACAAATCTCAAAATTCCAATCCTGTCCTTTCTTCGACTAAAAAATAAAAAAAAATGTTTTCGCCTCACCAGTATGTGTCATGACATGATTTTTCATTGTCTCAGCCTTTGCAAATGCGCGTTCACAATGGGGACAAATGTATGGTTTATGATTACGATGATGGATTCGTACATGCCGATTGACTGCACCTAAAAAAATGGTCGGATAACTGTGCAAGAACCCAAAAACACCGACAGCAGTCACTTACTGTAACTCGGAAACACGCGAGGACATTCTTTACACGGATACGTTATTTCCTTCGAATGAAAATTAAGGTGTGCCTTCAGCTCTTTGTTAGTAGTTTTCCGTAGTCCACACGTTGGACATTCAAAGGGTTTCACATTCATATGGCGCATGGTGTGAATTTTGAGTTTGTAATTCGAAATAAACTTTTTCGGGCATATCTAGAATACGAGGAAAATAATTGAATTTTGATAGTAGATCGAGGGCGGTGTATGCAGTTCTTGATAACCGTTTTTTCTATCACTTTTGTGTTTGAGCTCAGTAAGGCCGTAACGTGGGTAAGCCCGATTTACATCTCAGCAGCCAATTTTTGTTGAAAGGTCTGTCGTGCCATACAAGACCAATTTTCGGATTTTCAACTTGTTGATCATGACATACCTTCCAATAAAAATGGATAGATAAACTAGATGACCTATCCACGTTAGAGCCTTCCTGGCGCTCAAAAAGCAGGGTCTTTGAAGAAATGGCACATGCTCACGGTCTACAATTCGATTAAGGGAAGGAATAATCTTCTTACGTTACACGCAAACGGCGTAATTCCAGAATGCGAATAGCTATGTTCCTGTAGAAAAATAAGTTGAAATTTAATTGAAGGTCTACCGCTTGTAATAATAATCAATGAGTGCAGCCAAACAAACCTTCAAACTAAATCCATTTTTGAATGATCGTCCACATTGATCACAAATGAGTTTTCGATTCACTGGTGGAGGTGCTTCTCCCAAATGAAATCGTTTAATGTGCTTTCTCAATGAGTCTTGCGCGTTATAAACTCTATCGCATCCATCGTACGTGCAGTAATGTTTTTCTGTTTCATCTGTACCATGTCGATTTCGTAAATGACTATTGTACGATCGATATTTGCAGAACTCTTTCTCGCAATGTTCACATTTGTATCCCTACGGGAATTGTCAAAATGACATGAGTCTCTGGATCTTTATATGGATTAATAACACACACAAAACTACCTTCAATCCGTGATGGTACGATCGGATATGCGCATCCAATTTCAGTTGCATTGTAAACCATTTGGGACATTCCTGGCAGTTGAATTTTACTATTTTCTCGCTTTCGACAGTGACCTTCGGACGTGGTCCTGCTTTCAATTTGTGCACTTTTAATCTGTGTCTATTGATCGATTTTCTTGTGTTAAAAACTTTGCTGCAACCTTCTACAGTGCATGGGAAGCTGGTCTGAGCTGGACCATTTTTGTGCTTGGTCATGTGCGCTCCGATGTAACTCTTCCTGCTAAACACTTGGCCACAATAATCGCAAATGTATTTTTCACCGGTATTTGAATTCGAATTGGTATCGTCTGCGGATGCCACATCATTCTGAGGTGTATAGTCTGAATCGTACTCTTCGAAATCGTCGTCAACATCGTCAATATATTCAGTTTCAAACAATTCGGATTCGAAGTCTTCATTTGCTGGATGTTCTTCAAGTTTAACGCTAACGCCTATTAGCGGTTCCTCTTTTATCTGTTCAGCTATGATCTAAAGATGCAATCATTAGTCCACGTCCCGGTAAAAGTGCTCACCGAATTACCTGTTCCCGAAAGTAGGCATCCGAAGTGATACAACTTTGACGAAATTTGTTGAAATTGGACAAATGTCCGAAGCATTCAAAGCATATGTAACTTGGAAGACTGTCGTTTGTGTTTATCTACATGAGAAGTAAATCACCGTCACAGTGCTGTTATATGCCGTAAAATTGTTTTCGTACCTCCAACGATGTGCAGTCCTTGAACATTTCAGACAACTTTTTGTCGAATAGAAATACCATTTTGTTGGAACATTCCTGCAGAACGGCACAAGCTCGGCAACGATTTACGAAGATTTCACTCATCCTTGATTCCTTAGTTCTTTAAAGATTTGTAACAATTGCACTGCATGGATGATATAGTTTTGTTAATAAGAAACCAATTGGTGAGGATTTTTAGATTGTTTTCTGTAAACTCAATGTTGATGTTTGCTTTCTACGCTTTCTACTAAAATAATAGGTCCATGGATGTCAAGTTGTAGAGACTTGTGGAGATTTTAGTTAAGTAGAGAAATGACAAATTATTGTTCATGAAAGGATGTTTCAGTTACAGTTATATATCCTGTGCTTTACTGATCGATTGAGAGAGTTGTCGAAAGTTATCCTTTCCATTTACTTAATCTCCATAAGATTTTATCAAAAGTGATCAATTTACTCCGATCGGAGATGTTTTTGTTCTTTAAGCAGTCTGACTTTTTAAAAGACTGTCACTTCCATGTCGTAACAAATGAAAAGTTGATACCGCAACATACTTCAGTCATTACAAGAAATGTCAAAAATTTAGTCAGAGACGAACCACCATTTTTGTAGTGTTTTTATACAATTTAATTTATTTTAATTTTTGGCTTCAATAGTCAACCTATTTCCGTCAAATGGCTTCTGCCCAACCTCCAGCAGAACCACAAAATTCAGGAAATACAACGACCACCGTACGGACCACACCTAGATTCAATATTGACGGTGTTGGGGCTAGAGTTATACGAGGTTTGACGAACGAAAAAAAAAATCTTGCATCTTTTTCAGTGAGAAGAAAATCTAAATTTCATTTCAGGTGTTGATTGGAAATGGGGGAAACAGGTAAATTGCTATTGTCCAAAATTGTGTCAACTCTCACAACTATTCAGTGAACCCAAATGTAAATCTTTCATCGGTCAAACGAGCCTTGTGAATTGAAGGGATCAGATCCTTTCTTATCTGTTGCATCAAAACAAAAAGAACCAGAATCTAGTCCAATTTGAACTAACACTGGTGTTAAACTGAAAATTCCTATTTTTCCAGGATGGAGGTGAAGGTCATGTGGGAACAGTTAGGAATTTCGAGTCCAACGAAGAAGTAGTGGTAGTTTGGGATAATGGCACCGCAGCCAATTATCGATGTTCTGGTGCCTATGATTTGAGAGTTTTCGATAGTGCTCCAACTGGTGTTAAACATGATGGCACCATGTGTGATACGTGTAGACAGCAGCCAATTTTCGGAATTCGCTGGAAGTGCGCAGAATGTGCCAATTACGATTTGTGTAGCATTTGCTATCATGGCGACAAGCATCATACTCGCCATAAATTTTTTAGAATTTATGTCCCAGGAGGTGAACGTACGATACTTGAGCCACGACGAAAATCGAAGAAAATTCACGTTCGAGGCATCTTTCCCGGTGCTCGGGTTCTGAGAGGTGTTGATTGGCAGTGGGAAGATCAGGATGGTGGCAGCACCAGACGTGGAAAAGTGAATGAAATTCAAGATTGGTCAGCCGCATCACCGCGATCGGCTGCATACGTTGTCTGGGACAATGGAGCCAAAAATTTGTATAGAGTGGGATTCGAAGGAATGGCCGATCTTAAGCTCGTTAATGATGCAAAGGGACCGACCATATATCGCGATCATCTTCCGTTGCTTGGTGAAAATGTGTTGGCCAAAGGACCGCATGGATTTCAAATTGGTGATCAGGTTACTGTTGATTTGGAATTGGAAATAGTTCAGTCACTGTAAGTAGTTGGATTTGATAGAGACTCCAGCAATTGTACGGAAAATGATTTAATTACAGTCAACACGGTCACGGTGGGTGGACAGATGGTATGTTTGAGTGCTTAAGTAATTCCGGAACAGTGGTGGGAATCGACGAAGATCAAGACATTGTTGTCGCGTACGCCAGTGCCAATAGATGGACGTTTAATCCAGCTGTATTAACGAAAGTAGGAACAACGGCAGTTACTGGTGATGGAACTCAATTTGCTGTCGGAGATTTCGTCAAAATATCGAACGATTTGGAGCGTATAAAAGTACTTCAACGTGGTCACGGAGAGTGGGCGGAGGCGATGCTTCCGGTAAGTTACCTTCAAATTATTGGCGTTCTGTTCTATAACTCAACGAATATCTTCAGACTCTCGGAAAAGTGGGTCGTGTTCAACAGGTGTACCACGATGGTGATTTGAAAATCGAGGTCTGCAACACTTCTTGGACCTACAATCCGTTGGCTGTTACCAAAGTGGTATAATTTTATACGTTTTGATTTGATCAAGTGCGTTCTAAATCAATCTAATTTTATAGGCATCTGCGGCAGATGGAACGGTGCCAACAACTTCGAATGGTGAACGACTCTCCGCTATTTTGAAAAAATTGTTCGAACCTCACGTTTCTGGTGATGTAACCGAAGAGCTTGTGAAAGCTGCTGCGAATGGGGATGCAGTACGTCGGCTTGTTGTGATGTTTAGTGTAGTGGTCGACTAATTATTTCGATTTGTAGGCAAAATGTGAAGAGTTCTTAACTGGAATGGGGCCGAATCCAAACAGTTCGACTGCTCCTACTGCTAATGTTAATGGTGTGTTCGCCGGTCACACAGCGCTACAAGCTGGAAGCCAAAATGGCCATTTAGAAGGTACATTCCGGTTCACTGTTTTGAAGCCACTAGAAACCATCGAACATTTACGATTCAAACTTTAAACTTTCAGTAATCCAAGTTCTTCTCAACCACAAAGCTGACGTTGAAATTGAAGGTAGGTCCTGGTTGGAAATATGTTAATTTTTCAGTTCAATAAAATGCCACAATATCATTGAAGATAAAGACGGTGATCGAGCCGTTCATCATGCTGCTTTCGGTGATGAGCCTGGCGTTATTCGATTACTAGCCAAGGCGAACGCCGATTTAAACGCTCGCAACCGACGTCGACAAACCGCATTACACATTGCAATCAACAAGCAGCACATCAACGTTGTTAAAACTTTGCTGGAACTGAACTGTCATCCGAGTTTACAAGATTCGGAAGGCGATACACCATTACACGATGCTATATCGAAGGAACAAGACGAAATGCTGTCGCTACTGTTGGACTATGGAGCTGACATAACGCTGACAAACAATAACGGTTTCAATGCTCTGCACCATGCGGCACTCAAAGGCAATCCAAGTCCAATGAAAATTTTATTAGCCAAATCGAATCGTCCGTGGATTGTCGAAGAGAAAAAAGATGATGGCTACACAGCACTGCATTTGGCTGCGCTGAACAATCATGTGGAAATTGCTGAACTTCTTGTACACTTGGGCGGTGCCAGCATGGACAAGCAAAATGTGAATTTGCAAACAGCATTGCATTTGGCCGTCGAACGGCAACACGATCAAATAGTGAAGCTATTGGTACGCGAAGGGGCTAACGTAAATATTCCAGATAAGGACGGAGGTATGGACTTTCATTACTCGGAGAACTTTTGTTTACCCTTTCTTTACACACATTTTATCTGTTCAGACACTCCACTACACGAAGCGCTGCGACATCATACTTTGTCACAATTAAGACAACTGCAAGATGTGGAAGGTTTTGGTAAGCTGTTGATGGGACTGAGAAACGTAAGTTGTCTCCGATTGTTTGTTATTTAACGGATGCTGTAACGATCTTGTACGCTTTAGCATGCTGACAAGAAAGCCAGTGCAACCATTGCCTGTTTCTTAGCGGCAAACGGGGCTGACCTTACGATCAAAAATAGAAAATCACAAACGCCGTTAGATCTATGCCCAGATCCGAATTTATGCAAAGCTTTGGTTGAATGCTACAACGAACGAAAAACGAGTGATATTGGTGATATGGTTACAAATAGTGAAACAACCGGTCGCATTCCCATATATCCTATGGAAATAACTGAAACTACTATGCCGGTGTATGAATGCTTAGTTTGTTCAGATCTTAAACGTGATACGGTCTTTAAGGTTGGTACATGTAACGAGTGACGATTTTCCAATTTAATCATTTTTCATAACAGCCTTGTGGACATGTCTGTTGCTGTGAAACCTGTGCTCCCCGAGTGAAAAAATGTCTGTTTTGTCGTGAAAACGTTTCTGCTAGGGAAAAGGTTAGTCATTCAATGGCAATGGACTTACCAATTTTACTAAATTTATCTCTTCTAGATCGATGAGTGCCTGGTGTGCTCTGACAAACGAGCTTCAGTGTTCTTTAAGCCTTGCGGTCATATGGTTGCATGTTCAAACTGTTCCACAATTATGAAAAAATGTGTTCAATGCCGTACTCAAATCGAAGAGATGGTTCCATTTAATGTGTGCTGTAGTGGCGAAGGATCGTCTTCAAAGGTAAAAATGGTTTTCCTTCGTTTCACATTGAATTGATATTCAAATCTTTGTTATCAACTAAGGTTACTGCCACAGTCGATGACAAAATGGATACAGATGAAACCCTGTGTGTTAACAAAGCCGGTCACGGTGTGGCTATGAACAATTCCGTTGTAGCCACACCCAGCACATCTACGACTGCAGCAAAACCAACGAACGTTAACAACATCCATGACGTACAGAAATTACAGCAACAATTGCAAGACATTAAGGAACAGGTGAGTGCCATGCAATGGTCGCATCCTTTTTCTGTTGATTAAATTCCGATTCGGACAATATTTTATCCTTTCCAGACAATGTGTCCCGTCTGCTTCGATCGTATCAAAAATATGGTATTCCTGTGCGGACATGGAACGTGTCAGATGTGTGGTGATCAGATCGAAGGTTGTCCGATATGTAGGAAAACAGTCGAAAAGCGCATTTTGTTATTTTAAAAGTGAAAAATACTTATTCGTTTTGATCTATTTTGTACACATCAAATCTATCCTTATTCCTGTCAATGTGCTACGGGTTACTCTATTAAACGAATATTGTCTAAAACCGAGAATATTGTGGATGAGTCTTCGGATTCGATAAAATGTTGTGTGATGTGAAAGAGCAGACTTGTTTTCGTGAGAAAGGTGTCCTTCAATTGAACAAATATCATCCGTTAACAGCCAAATATTTTTAAAAATTGGGAAAGTGTGCGGATGATTTTAGGATTTACTTCCCATACAGCAATGGACATATGAATTATGTAACATAAACTATTCCATAATTCTCATTCAATTGATTCAAATTCGATGTATACGAGTTGTTTGTCTGATGAGATCACACAATTAAATTTTTGTCATGAAATCGAGACCGATCCAAAAACACTGAATTTTGAATGAATAAAATTTGATACAAGAGCATGACCTTTTAGAATAAAAACTTTATTCAATATTTGCAAGAAAAATCAATTTAATAAAATTCTCAATGTGCTAGATTAGACTGTGTATTCTATATATTGTGAGTAATGCATCATATAAGACAAACAGAAGGAAGAGAAGAGAAAAATGATTATGAAAAACCACACAACGTCTTGCTAACTCGTTTAGATAGTTTTGTATTTTAATCCCATTTTACAAATTATTATATTAATGTTTGTCACCGACAATGTTTATAAAAATTATTCAAATATTTTTACACACACACATGAACACATGAACACAAAAACCAAATAATGAATTTAGCTGCATCAATTGAATAATAATAATATCAAAGATCATCATCCTCATCTCACACACAAACACACCATTCATTATTTCGTTTTATCGGGGTTGTTGTTATACTTTATGCGCACATATTTCGAAAATTTTGATATGTAGTACGCTAGGAGTGCAGAACAATACAAAAATCAGTTTATCACACAATCTATTGTGTAATCAGTGACTAATGATTCAGACACCGGTTATTGTTGTCTTGAAACTTATATTTTCAATTTACTTATCCCATTGCCCCAAGCATTTTACTTTACTTTTGTTTGCATGAAACATGAAACCTACTTTTTTCCCTCATTTTGGTGATTAATATTGTTCCTTTAAAGATTTACTAAGCATATTTGTTGCGTGTGCAGTTAGCAAAATTTCTTTTGAATATATCTGTTTATAGGTAACTAATAGTCACTATGCAATTGTTTCGGTAGGATTGGAGTAACTGATGGTCTTAAGTCCTACTGAAACATCCTACGGCAATGCCACATTTAGCATTAATTAGTTCATGACTGTTATGTCGACTAAAAAACCTCAGAATTTCAGAGCTGCGAATTTCAAAGTTCCGAAAACGTTTCTCTTTTGCAGAAGCTCTTCTACTTCATTTTGTAAAACGAAAATGTAACAGAAAATCTTCCTTAAAGGAAACTCGTTCGGAGCTTAAAAATTCGGAGTTGTTTTTCGCAGATACTGGTGATATTGTTGGAAATTTAAAATTATTTTCGTTTTATTCAACGAAACGATTCAAATCCTTTTATTTTACACTGAATAACTCTAATTACCTTTACATTGTCATGTTCAATTTTGGTTCCAACACTCCTACCGAAATTCAGCTTTTTTCCTAAAAGTGAACTAGACAAATTAGAGAATCCATGGCCTTATGATTTGTTTGCGCAGCGTTCTTTCAATTGACGAGACACAATTATTAAAGTAAAAAAAAGACAATAATTTTGTTACATGCAAAAGTTATGTAATTTTCGGTTAAATAATTATTAAATTGTTGAGAGTTGATGTTATGAAATTGATCATCAATTTTGTTGATTTTCGTCGTATTAATTTTTTGTTTTTTCTCTTTTAATTTTTCTTTTTTTTTTAACATTAAATCGTCATCAACTCATGATTTACATTTTTGACTAGTTATTTTTATTCAATAAATTGTATTCATAGAACAAATTTTTATACAAAATATTAATATTTTTAATTACTCAAACGAAAAATTAAATAAATTAATTCAAAAACACAGTGATCGTTGTTTGAATAAAACAATCAGATGACATCCTCTTCAGATAGGTCACGTGAGATAACAATGAAAACGGAACATACCGATCTATGGTGAAAAAAAAGCTCTCAAAAGTTTGATAAATCGATAGTCATGGTCTATATTGTCGAAACCAAGGCCAAGACCAGCAGCGATCAAAATTTGTTTTGAAAATGTTACTTTCACCGGCGGTGCTTATATTCATTAATTTTCTTCCACTAGAGTTAGCTATTTAGCAAAGTGATTCTTAAATCGACTAAACTAAAAGGAGGTCTTATATCAAACACAACGTGTCCTGTCCAGCAATCATCCTGACACTGTAAACAAAAACCTTTTTTTTGCATTTTATGTTCGCAAGCAACTCACTTCAAGCATGAGTGGTACTCTAAATAGGGTACCGAAACTGGACAGTGTATCGAACAAATTTTGGCACTGTAAAAAAATCTAGAAATTTGTTTCATACAAATTAGCACTCTATTTGGCAGCTGGCACTAATAGAACTTTTGCTTGAAGTGCGTTGTCGCAAGGCAACAAAGCACCTGTACTGTTGACGTGTGGGATGCATTCCTCGTCTTCAAATACAACCCTTCCACATGCCTAAACAAAAAGTTTCCCCTCAAGACAGTATCGTACTATTGTTTGCTTGCGACTAAAAAACGACTCATTGCCGTCTTGCTCAAAATCAGTTTTTTTTGTCTTTGTCGTAGTCGTACTTATTGAGGTGAAAAAACAATAACTGAGATTAAATCCAAATTATATGCTGTGACCCCGAAATTATTTTCGTAGCCTAAGCTATTCATTGAATTGAATTAACAATTTTTTTTAACATTCGCTCCGTGTACATACTATATTACAAATGACTAAAAAACATTTGAACATTTGATATTAATACCAAATTATCATCCAACACTTCGACTGAATATTTGTATATATGCTCAATGCTAGTGCAGACTTTGTGATGTTCACACAAAAAATATCACTCTACTTTCGCTGCTGTAGGTAAACAGATTTCATACTAATAGAAAATCGGTTTTTACAGAAAAATAATAAATAAAAAAAAAACTTCCACGTTTTGTACACAACATAAAATTTGATGTTAATAAATGTTTGTGCGTTATTTGTCTATCCATTACATGTAGATTGGACAATGAATATATCTATATAATGTTGAGATGTATCTCCGTATATATGTACACATATATATATCTGTCAGACTGACAATACGAAGAAAATTTGTGTTTTTTTGTAAATGTTTGCTTAAAAATATATCTTGTGTGTTTGTTCAATCCCGACAGTCATTTTTTTTTTCTTAAATATTTGCATCGGCCATTGGTCATCCATTTTATAACACAACGGATAAGTTGTAAGACAAGACATTAAAAGAGAACGGATAAATAATGTATTTGTCTCGTTGTTTGTTTTGAGCGCATAATATTCTATAATTATTCAGATTTTTATTTGAAATAAAAATATAAATATGTGCTCAAGTTTACCTATTTGCTGAATATAACCCGTCGTATTTGAACTACATTGGATTTAATATTAAAAGACTGGTATGGAACATAAAAGTGACGTTATACAATCCGACCGAATTGTGATTTTATACAATAATCCTAAGTCAGTCTACCGTTCATTTTACCAAACAATATTTGAAATAAATTTTCATAATTTAATGAAAGCAAATGGAATCATTTTACTGTGTATTCGGTAAACCACAGATCCTAAATTTTTCGCTTCTTGTCCCTTCTCGTCGTCCTTCTAGCGTCCCGATATCAAAAATTAAATATTAAATAACGATTGCCTGACTAAAATTTGAAAAGACTACCATAAAATTGCTTATTCCATTTACTTTGTAACTTTCATCACTGAATTTCATTCACCGTACCCCAATTCTCATCTATTCTTATTTTTAACAATTAGAAACCCTTTTTATTCTTAAAACAATAAAAAAAAAAATAAAAAAAAAATTGTGTCAAAGATGGGATTCGAACCCATGCCTTCAGAGAAGACTACGACCTGAACGTAGCGCCTTAGACCACTCGGCCACTTTGACTGTTCATGAAATTACTATTTATCACCAATAAAAGACTAACTGCCACTTAGAGTCTCAACAAATTTATTTCTTTGCAAATTTTGGGGTACAAAATCAATATTATAATAAAAACTTAGTTGTGTAAGTCGATATAGTATATGCGGTGATAAAATCAACTGTACTCGTACTGAATACTTCGTTGAACAGACCAATAAACAATAAATTATTGTAATTATTTGAATTTAACGTGGGCCAAACAACATAAATACAACAATTCTACTCAAATACATACATATGCTCGCGATATTTCGCCCATTCATGTTGAACTGCGTTAGGCGTCTTAAATTTCATAAACAAAAATTTACAAAAAATTCCATGAAAATATCACATAGTCATATCGCAATTGATAAGAAGTGATGGCGTCCAAGTCATTGTTTATCAATTGTGATAATATGTGTGATACGTTTCATGCAAATTTTTCGTTAGTTTTTTTTTGGTTTATGTAGCTTAAGACGTCTGGAAACAATTTTTTCCCCATTTATTTTTTATAAATGGGCAAAACATCACAACAGATTTTAGGAAAACTGTTTTTTGTTCTATTGTTTGTCCGCTATAATCCATGACAAGAAACGTACGTATTTGAGTACAACGACAATAGCTATACAACAAGCGGGATCATCTGATCAACATTTATGGCCTCTGATTGCAAGTACGGTTTTAGATTTCACGAGTTGTAGCACGACGTGAAGGCGACAAGCGAAAATGCCCAAAATTTACAGTCCACAGTAATACGTTATTCAACTTTTCATGCCGAGGGCCTAAATTACGAGAAAACAGTACCACAGGAAGTGTGATCATCTGAATAGCCTGATTACAAGTAAATTAACGAAATTAGTTAGTTAGTTACGTTTATTTGTTCTAGTAAGTGATTACATAGATTACAATTAGGCATCATGTTGAATTAACGAAATTACTTCTCTCCCTAAGCTGCTTCGTCCCTTTGTATGAAAAATTACATACGGACCTGTCTTGGACTATTAATTGGGCAATTTCGCGTGTTGTAGCGAGAATGAAGTGAAAGTTCCCAAAACAACCGTCCACAACAGATACGTATACAACTTTTCATGCAAAGGGACCCAATTGCGAGAAAAATTCTGTAATTTTAGCCCTTGGCATTAAAGAGTCATTTTTTCGAGTGAAAACATTAACCTCGGGTGCTGTACCCGGTTTGTTTTATATCACAACAACTGATACTCGTAAATCGTCTCTATTCTTTGTTTATCATTTTTGTTCATATTGGCAAACACTTCGAACAACGATTCAGATTCAGATCTTTTTCCAAAGCTTAATGAACTTTAACGAAAAACAAAAAATTCAAATTTACTTTAGGAATTAATAAATTGCCGAAAAATCATAAAGACGAAATGCATTACATTTTTTTCTCTCCTCGACATCGTCTGCTTTTGAACAACAACAATAAACCTAATGTCTGTTTGGTTGGGTAAAATAATAAAAATATCAAATATAAGTAATCAAAATCATATGCCGACCAATTAAAACAATAAAATGTTCTCGTCTTTTTTTTACTTTTTCTTGTACCACAAAAAAAAACATCTAAAGAAAAAACCGCTCTTTGATTTTATTTCCCATACGATACACACAATATCATAAACGTTATATTCAATGGAATGGATTCTTATTTTGACTCATGTATGAGTATAAATGCAATAAAGAGTCTGAAATTCATAACTTCATTTTGACCTATAATATGCCTTTACCGTACATGCTCGTCAGCATAATAGGAATTTTTCTTCAGGTAAGTTTATAGAACAAAAACGAAATAGAATTAAGTTGTTCCATCCTATCCAATTTTATCGAAATGATGTGCACCAATAATAAAGTTCTTGATGGATAAGTGAAATAATTGCAATAGAGCCAACGTTATCAGGCATATATTTTATGAGGCTTAACCATATGCACCTTACACATTAATCGAACACGGTAAGAATGCTATATAGAAATCACCTTTGTGGATTATACCATCGGAATATAATGCGGTTTTATGAGACTTTATCATCATTTACGTTTCACACATTTAACTGTTTATTATTTTTATTGCGTAAGGCATTCGGAAAGAAAAGAAGTGGACACTGAAGACTATATGATGAATACGAATTAACAATTCAAAGAGATCGAAGAAAAAAGATTCTTTGTAAAGTAAGTTACTTAACGATTAAGGTAACTTGAAATGGAGACTTAAGATACGTTGAGGCCATTACACTACACATGGCTTCCTGTTCACTTTCTGCTGAATTTTGAAATTGGTTGTATAGATGAGTGGGTATACCAAATTATTGTGCTCATAACGCCCGACACTCATTAATTTTTGAACAATGCACAGCCCAAGAATAAAATGCCAAAGTCCACTGCCCAGCTCAAAAACTTTATTTCAAAAGCCCGCAAAATAGGCAAGTGCACTCGCTTGTATTTACAGAAGTTTAGACAAAGATTTAGGTTATAGTAGTTGTAGTATACTCAGCTAAGAAACCTTTTTTTTTTGGGTCGACAACCAACCACTCAAACTAAGTCTTTTGTAGGTTTCTCTAAAAGTTAATAAATTTACTGGGCACCCACGTTTCATGAAAATACCCATGCCCATTGAATGCGAATTGGAAACCCATAATAGCTTCCACTCACCTTCAATTGGTTGAACGAAAACGAACTTAAAAGTGAGAGGAGGATCGGAATGTAATAAACTGCAAATTCCGAGCACACAAAATTTTGATTTATATTTCAACAATTTTTTTATTGCAACTATCCGTCATCCTGACTCACCACCAAAAGTTGTCGTCCAAGTGTTATGCACTTCTTCCAAATATCTCTCCTGTTTATTCTGTTCCCACTTTGCCAACACATTTTTGACATCAACGATAAATTCGTCGATGTTGGTCTTTATTTCCGGCAAAAAGTCCATGTTAGGAACATCAGCATCCCCTCCGAAAAACGTTGAATCCAAATAAAAGTAGCTTGGATTTGGAGGTAAGAAAACCTCAAAGTCTTGTCTGCTGATCGCTAGACGAACCGTTTGATATCCATCTTCAGGCTGCCCGTCTTTTTGTACCGGTTTCGGTTTCGATGTTTTTGCATAGGATCGAGGTAGCTTTCCTGTACGTGGCTGTCGACGGAACGGTGGATTGCTATGCTTAATCATAACTTTTCTAGCTTTCTCGAAATGAGTTTCCAATTCAACTGCACGAGCCGTTCGTCGTTCAATGAAACCGTTCTCTTTGCGGATATTCTTTTCAATTTCTTTACGCTTCGTTGATGGAATCGAATCTATTTGTTCTGATGGCATTGAGAGAAAAATTTGATCAAAACGCGAAAGATATCGAAGTAATCTTCAAAAGTACCTAGCATGTTCATAGCATGGGATATGATCAAACGAAATTTCAACAGAACACTGCTACCTTCAGCTACTTGGTCCCGAATGTTTTTCGGAATCACAATGATGAAGAGGGTATTGCATAACGGTTCCAATGTACGAAGTGTTTTCTCTGAAATTGATTCCACCAATTTGCTATTTATGAGCTCAACAGCATCTTTCTTCATATGTGTCGTACAAATATCGAGAAAATATTTTCGAGCACAACGAGCTTCAACATACTTTTTGCGGTTCTCAATGAAATCCGTGGACCATTTAATATACGAATTGTATGCATGCGACAGATTCACTAGAGTCCATGTGGATAGATCCAGTTTTAATAGCGACAGATACAATTGAATTTTGAAATCGGTAATCGTGTCGATGATTGCTTGTGGTGTCTCGAAGCAAATCAGAGCTGGACGCTTGTTCGTGAATATTTGTTGTTCGAAAAATTCTTTGATCGCCCACACATTGTCATTGTCCCTCTTGCGTAAATTAGTTGTCATTCGATTCTCAATGGATTCTTTAATAGTTTCAAGATATCCGTCCGGTTTCTTATGGATCCAGTCATTTTTCTCCCGCCAATTGGGCTCTTTCATTAAATAGCTCACATTTTGAAGAATTGTCGCCTCTCTCGCTCTGCCCTCAGTACGAATGATAGCTGTTCTCAGCTGGATTAGTTCATTTTGAAGGGATGTCAGTTCCGATGTTAGTTGATCATTCAACTCATACATCGGTCGTAGATCTTGTATTTTGGCCATGGATTGGCGGTAGTTGGTTGTTGTTAAATTTGAGAAAAATGCCGTACAAAAATCGCGAAACTCTTCAGCTCGCTGAATAAACATCTTTTCTTGTTCAATGATGATAGTCTTCTCTGTTAGATATTCCCGCTTAAACGTCGATTCGTATTTCAACCTTAGACTGTCCACTACCTGTTTGATAATCGTTCTCGGTTTAAATCTTCGAATTCTCGGTCGGTTAAGAATTTCTTTCTGATAGTATTCATCCCATTCCGTGGCAAGTTGACTCACATATTTCCTATTCTTTACACCAATACGCTCTGAATCGAATTGAGGGACATCCACCCTCAAACGCTCTTTATAATCAAATTCAGGTACCAGCTTGTTATCTCTTCGATTTAATTTTTTTGCTTCTTTTAATGGGAGTACTTCGTAGGGGCAAAGATATTCGTCAAATTTTTTCGCTGGCTTTTGTGGTCTAATTTTAGTAGTCTTCTTAGTCGACAGCAATTGATTGAAATGAAGTTTCTTTCCTGGAACTGCAATGAAACTGCCGCTATCGTCGGTAAAATTCGTGCAGAATGATTCCGTTTTCTTAACGTCCTCTCTATCATTTCTTTGCTCTGTTTCATTTTCTTGTAGGCGACTTTCTTCGGAAGGAATATTGCTTACGTCTGAAGAGCATATTTACGTCACCGTTAGAAATGAAAACATTGAATGTTCTCAGTTAGTTTTTATTACCTTGCTCTATATCAGCGCAACCCTTAGCCACTGCAACGTCAATTTGTCTTGCTTCAAATGGATAAGTAAAATCCATCGGCAAGGTGATTTCTTGCGACGAAACATCTTTCTTCTTCTCTTCATTATTTTCCAAAAGTTCAGGATCTTCATCGGGCCTTTCAAAACTTGGCGCGTCAATTTCCAGTAATTTCTTCAGAATTTTCTCTTCGTAGTCTTTCATCACTACATGTAGATGTTGCCCACGGGGCTCGTCATGTATTATTTCTTGCTGACCATCATGAGCGCCATTAAGAACATTTGAACTTTCCATAAATTCGTCAAAGTCTTTCAAAGCCAATTCAATGGAAAGATTTTCTATTTTTTGTTTCTGTAGAATCTTCTTCAGTTCGCGGGCAGTTTCTCGATACGGAAAGTCATTCATCACATTTTCTTCTATGGGCTTTGAATAATTTTGTACTTCTTCTCTCAACTTCTCTAGATTCCTTGGTTTATCTAGTGTTCTTGTTAAAGAGACCAACTTTTCAGTTTGCGGAAGAGTCGGTATGAACGGCATTGGTCTACCAAATTTTAGATCGCAATAGTGTGCTTCGACCTTGTACTTTTCAGTCCAATCCTCTTCAACTTGTATTACCGACTCCATGTCCACTTCTCCTGGAGTCTTATCGATATCATAGTACTCAGACAATTTAAATTTTTCCTTTCGGTACTCATCGCCTAAACGCTGTGGCACTTCGACTTTTAATTTTTGCTTTAAAAGAGTTCGCTTTTGATCAAGGAACTGTTTACGTATCTCCAGGCTCGCTTGTTTATTGTCAGTGAATTGATAGTCTTCGAGGCAGGCATCTGATGTATGTTCCCGTACTTGTTCAGTTAAAGTGGATTGATCAGACGGCTTTTCTATGGGAAGTTGTTCGTGCTGAATTGCAACGATTCGACGAGCAGTGTTTTTAGCGACGATTTCCGCTTTCTCAGCGTCATTAATGTTCTTTCTTAAAGGTATATTACTGGGTCGTGGATCCTCACAAAAATTGAAAATTGTCTTATTATCACATCTCATGTTGTATATCTGCTGGATTTGTGTCGTTCGATCAATGAACTTTTTCGATCGATGATGACCGGTATTCGGTCCTATTCCTCCAACAAAATTTACTTCGTTCGGAGCTTCATGCGGCATTTTCGAATAATCTCCATGTTCATACGGATCGATGCCACGAGCCTCCTCTTGGTTCCATTTTATTATAGCCGAATTCAAAGATGTAATTATAGTTGATGGGGGATCTACATCTTGGGAGTAACCTGTTGAAACGGTCACTTCTGATTCAATATTTTTGGTCTTTTTTGAACCTTTCCGTCGTTTTATTTTCTTAAATTTCTTTCTAGGTTTTTCAGGATCAGAAAGTCGCAACGACATTTTCAAGCAATCATCGATCAACTAACTTGATCGAATCAATGTCATCTGTTATCGATGACTACGAGAAAATAAGCGATGTTCTCTGGCTGTGGATGCTTTTCATAGGAAAGTGTTTCTTGCAGCTGAAATAAAGAAGTAAAATATTTTGTTTCCATCATATGAAAGATTCTAACTTTAAAGAAGTAGTAGACTCGACAATTATCTGGTGATATGGTTGCCGTCTGTAAAATTTCAATGCTATGCTAAATGATCTATGGAAACCCCGAGTAAAAATAAAGTCTCATTTTTATTGAAGAACTTTGCATAACTCTTGATATCAATGAAGAAATTGCCGTCGTCTCATATGAGCCCGATGATGAAGTAAAGGAAAAGAAACAAATTACATTAACAACAGAAGTAATTCCATTCTATTTGGAGAAATTGGAGGCCATTGTTAAAGAAAATAATGGACATCTAGCTCTTTCCAAGGTAATTTCTGTTTTTTTTTTCCTTCCTACCATTCATATAGCATACAATGATGGTTGAATGTTGTTGTTGTTGTTGAAGTAAATTATTCAATTTTTTTTATTCCTTTCGTTTGTTTTACGACTATTTCCACTTCATAAAACATTATGTTATGGCCTTACTTTCGTTCGTAGGTACGAAAATAATGTGATTATAATTTCAATGTACTTAGTCCACTCTTTTTCCAGAGGGTTTGGAAAGTTAACTCAATTAAATAGCAATAGCAGAGAGTAGAAAAATGATTTCTTTGACCTGATTTTTTCTTGCGATTGTTGCAAATTTATGCAATTTTGTTTCTCTTGCATTCGGCCTGCATAGGTTTAATTACGTTTGATCGGGATAATGGTATTAACTTTGAGAGTTTGCATCGTTTCTTAACAAAACATTTTTAGTCTCTGCCTATTATACAGTCGGTACATAGAAAGATAAATCGAAAAGCTTTTATCTTCCGAGCCTGTGGTTTTGCTATAAATTGAAATATTTTCTACGATTTTCTCTTCTCTTCGCTCAGAGAGCGAATTCGTCCGTTGTGTTCTCAATCTTTCTGAGATGACAAGCACAACATTTTAATATATTTATCAAATCTGTTACTTCTTTTCGTCTAAATACTTTCATTATCAACCAACACATCTTTTACTTCCCTCATTTTACGAAACTTTTTACTATATAGGACAGTATTAGTCAGAGTTCAACGTTTATTTTGTCATAATTGACGTTAACAGATGAAACAGTCTCAGAAGTTGGTTAAGTTTTGCCATGTAGCTCTTTCCAATTCATTGATTATAGTAATTCCAATAATTTCGCCTAATCAGTGGTCATAAAATTTATTAGAGTGTTAGAAGATCAGAGTGCGAGATAGCCGTCAACAACGAAAATATCGTTGAATATTGCTAACTACCCTAGTCACTGCCAGAAACCACCAAATGTGGCCATTGTTAGTGAATTCAAATCATCAAATACATTCGCAGGGAGCCCACTCCTCCTTGATTCCTTAAATCTCCTTGATTTTCAAAAATCCTCCTGGAACCTCCTTAATCTCCTCAAACTCCTTATTTTTATTTTTACTTTAGTTAAAACATTTAACATTTTAATTCTGACTGTGGAACCATATATATTCAAAACCGTTCCTCGCTTACTTCACCAAAAAAAAGTTCATGAAACGTAAATAATTCAACAAATGAGATCGATAGTGCTAAAAGGTACTTGCAAAACCCTATTCCTTCAATTGTTCTTTTCATCGATTGTGTTGATGCTGCTGGCAATTAATCATTTATTGTCAATCAATTGTTAACTTTCGTCTGGTGTGTATCGTGTTTGAGGAAAGTTTGGCCATCTGGTTAAGTTGGCCAATGTGTATTTATTCCTCAATCATACACTCACGGAATTTTGAAAATCGACACATTTTCTGTTCTATGTTTTACTGGTTTTTTGTGAATTTTGCATGCATTTTTATATGGCGAAATCAGAAACTCAAGTAAAACACAGAAACAGAAAATGTGTCGGTTTTCAACATTCCGCAACATTAAAGTTAAAAGTCGCCGAAAAGTTAATTGATGTTGGTAATAACACTTCGTCAGCTGTAGTTAGCGAATGTAAATTAGATAAATCGTCAGTGGCCAAGGCACAGCTGATTTTAAATGCGGGCATTACAAGTAGCAAGAAGATAAAATAAAAAAAATAAAAAAAAGACAAATAATTAAGTTACTTTTTTGGAAAAATCTTCGATAAAATATTTGTGAAAAATTCGGAAAATATTTTCCAAAGAATATTCTCTTAGAAACACCAAAAAATCTACTTCATAATCCTTTATATGACTTTGGAGAGTCAAAAAAATTTCGAATTCATCAAATTTAATCCAAAATCTCATATTTTAAAACTCCTGAAATTCTCCTTAAATTATCGAAATATCCTCCTTTATTCCTTAAAAAGGAGGCCGAATTTTGAGTGGGCTCCCTGCATTCGGGTTGTGATAGATGTGTTAATTTTGATGGCACATTATGTCTTATACATAGATTTCAGGCGCACAAATTTCCGACGTCAATTTCGTTTCGAGAGTTTTCAGTCGGATAAAATTCAACACGTTCTATCCTTTCGATTTTTTCCTCCACTTTTTCCCATAATCTTCTCATTTTATTGCTGTAATTTTTTCCTTGTAAATTGGTTTTCAACCGGTTTTTATGTACCTGTCTGTTTCATACACTGTCGATATTGTATACGCATGTTCTTTTTCGTGATATTTTTGGATACACATTGATCCAGCGATAAAAGGAATACTTAAACAGGCATCCATAAACTTTCGGATTAAAATTCGAATAGCAAATTCAGAATAGGTTCGGTATGGGTTACTGTCTATACTCTAATCGAAGTATTTTACAATTGGATGTAAAGGTTTTATATGCATAAAATATGATTACAGTCGGAGGACGATTGGTGAAAATAAATTTACGATATAGGGAGGTTAAGACCATATGGAAATTGGATGAGATATTTTATACTCTTCATGAGATATTTTATTTAATCAAATAGTTAAACATTAGAGAAAAAAACAGAACATTTTAAGTATAAAAATTATTCAGAAAGGTCACTATCGCTCAAGCCTTCTGAAACGCTGCCTTCTGAAACGATGCCTTCATCCGCGATTTCTTTTTCTGGTACGATCGGTACGATGTTTGAGCCGTTTTCGTGTTCTTGAGTCACGAGTGAAGCGTCTTCCACTTCGCCAGTCGTCTTTTTTTGTACAAGGAACGCAGATACGTCTACCGGAGAACTTAATTAACGTTTCTTGTTAACACGTTTTGTTGGTGGCTGTTTTCCACCTTTTTGTGGACGACGACAGTTCGCCATTTTCTTGTTTAATTTTTGATAGCACTCATAGCACTTTCTATGTTATTTTTGTTGTTGTCAATTAGCAACAATCGGCAATCTTCAATGCAGTTTGCGTATATCTCTGGGCAAAACCCGCAAATTTCTAGCAAAATTAGAATGTAAACATAATTTCTGATTGATATTCCAAATACGATGATTTCATATAACCAGACGTAGATCTATGAACGGTTTTTTTTTGAAAAACAAGAAAAATTATTGGGGTTTTTGAAATGCTGACGATTTCTTAAGAATATTGCTTACCTAACGATTAATCCACCTTTACTTAATATCTCAAATATGCCACACACATTATCTAATAAAATGTATAAACCCCCCGATCATAAAAGCATAAGAATCGCCGTAATAATACACCAATAAAATGTTTCATTGTACCATTCCTACTCTATACCTATAGCATTCTGACCCTTTCTTTAACTAATTCTTTATTTGTACCTTAAGACACGGTGCAATAAACGTACCATTTCCTGATAAATATAGTTCATAACCACTGTTTGCGCCGCCTAAAATTCAAGATCAAAACATTACCGACGGAATTTTACGACAGTTCTCCGGTTTCTGTATAAAATTAAGAAATATTTGAGGACATCGAGCAATAAAGTGTTGCATTGCATTACACGCTACAACGGAACCACACAAATTCTTCTCACAGAACTTAGATTTTCGTTAATTTTTCTTCTTTATTATTTTAACACTTAACTAATTGTGCTTGGAATTATTACTTTTGAGTTTTTACTCGGTTGCTTACGAACCTTTCGTTTGTTTATAAAATTTCATCTGATTCCCTAATTTTCACTACAAGTAAAGTTTGTTAGACTACAGGGAAACGAATTGAACCAGAGAAAGATGTGACAAAAAATATCAGAAGATTTACATGGTTGTTGCAGCAATAAAAATGTTAGGTAATTGCACGAATGATGCATTTTATTGCTTAAGTGGCAATAACAATAAACATTATCATAACAACAATATCTTCGTATATAAAAAGAAAGGCAACAGTACGTTCCTTTACTTTGTGGGCTTTATCACTTGAACTAGAAATGCTAACGATCATCTATTTGATATGTTGCAAAATCGCATTGTATATCTGTTCAATCCCAGATCTTTTCGTAACGCGCATCTTAAACTATATAATATCGATGCTAATTGATTTATGATGCATTTCTATACAATCTTGTGCGAGACACAATGACATGAGACTTAATTAATATTTTTTTTGTAACGAAAATCGTTCAAAAACACTTTAAGAAATGTGAGTTATAAAGAAGCCAATACCGACAGTGATTTGATTGTGTTTTGCTGTGTGAGCTGGCATCATCTATAAAAAATTTAGGTAGGAGGAGCTTTTGTTACCAACACACATGGAGTGTACAGTGGTAAATCGGCCAATCGGTACACGAATTCAATTCCAATTATAAACTCAAGAAATCGTTGGCATTTTAACCAATATAATGTATTGAGGTAAGAAAATAAGTTAATTATAATATAATTAATGTTCAATAACATCGTAATGGTGAGATCGCTGTTACACATGGCTGTCGGTCAAGTGTAGCTGGAATAGATAACATTTAAATTTTGTAGAAAAATTGAAGGAGAAATTTGTCGTAAAATTGATTTAGATTACTCGCGAACTTGAAAACAAAATCTTTTGAGAATCGTCTCGGAATGCGGTACCATGCACTGTGCCACGGTCAAAGATCTCACTGTTTTTTTTTTAAGTATTAAAATTTTAATATGACCCCGACAAGTTGAAGGTTGTAAGCACTGAGCATATGTTTATCTCACCTTTTTGGATAACTTCACAATATCGAATCAACAAATGGATGTATTCGAAAAAGAAAATAACGAAATCTGGCTAACAGGCTAGCTATTTCTTGTTTTACTTTGACAACTTTGATAATTTCTTTCAACTAAAGCTATTTATTTTTTACCTTTATGGCTATGACTAAGATTGCTCTTGTATTTAGATTTTTACATTTTTGAGCTTTTGACTTTATTTCTTTCTTTCTGTCCCATTTTTGCTTTATTTTTTATCCATTTTTTTCTTTTGATTTTGCTTCTGTGTAAAGTTCAATGTTCTTACAAGAGGGATTCTTTTGAAAATCCACCTGTCAAAATCGGACCCATTTCGTCTGGGATCGATATATACATGGTTTGAAAGGTCTTTGTCAGTAGACCTCAAAATAGGCCTCAGATAGTCGTGAGCTACACCAGGTTGCTGATGAAAGACCTCCGAAAGTGGTTTTTAGACTAATTTTTTGGCCGCCAAATGTGAGCGATGTAGGTGATAGTGGGAAAGCTGAGGTCAAGTACTTTTAAGTCGTTCCAGGTTTGAGAACAACCATTGATATATGTTAGAAGTACAACAAAAATTTTCGAAACCCGTGCGAGCTTCAGACAGGTCTGGGTTGGTACTGATTACGGTTATTGTGAACCTAACATGGTAGTTGTAACGTACATTATCTAATCTCTCCACTGATACCTCATAAATGAATTGCTACAGTAGGTGACTCTGAAACGGCTGTAATAGCTACACGCATGTTCATCGTAGTGGTACAACCGTAAAAAGACGTAAAAGGAGTTTTATTTGTGCGAGTGGACCAGCTGAAAAATATCTGAAACGAAATGAATAACTTATTTCAAAATTGCCGACTGTAGTAAATACATCGAATCTGCTCCTTCTCTTGAAGTACACGCTTACAGCAGGTATGAACCGAGTCTTTTACTTCATTAGTTTATATATTGCAATGTAATATGAAATACGACGTAGCTCATTGCTTATTTTCCTCAATGCTCTCGATAAAAGATGACATATAGTCGAGATAAGTTCTGCTAAGAATCTGAACCATCAGGTTCTAGAACTTCTTTTAATAATTTAGTTCAGCGGATTCAGCAGCGACGATAAAATTGAACGAATGTCTAAAATCGTCATGTGATGATAACCTTCTAATATTTGTATGAATTTTCCCAAAGATTTTCGTTTCTATGCTGTTGAGTGGTTTTGTAAACATTACAGCCAGCAATACTATGAAGTTAAACATGTTTATTCGATCGTACATAAGTAGAAGTCAAATTCAAATTGAGCAATTTGTTGAAAATCAATACGGTCAATAAATGATTTTTTTTTATCAAATTTAATTGAACATTGAAGTTTACATATAACGATCGGATAGGTTTATTTTAAAGAGATTGTATGTATTAGACGAAGCCAGAAACTTAATACCAGTTTTGCGTCATCATGGCTGCTGTTTGTTCAATCACAACACATATACACAACAAAAAGGTAAGACGAAAAAAAAACAACAATCTTCGACGTATTCTAAAATAAACAGCAAGACCAATGAGTTACCTGCCCGATGAATAGGAAAGAGTAAATGTTATACGAAGTGAAGGAGATGGGTCTAATGTGTAGTCATATTGAATATGTATAGAAGCGAACGGCGGAGAGCATGAGAGATGATGAATGAAACCCAAACTATAGGTAAATTAGTTATTCAAAAATTAAAGGAATCACCATTGTTTCGATCAGTTGGCAGTTGTATGCGAACTTGTTGCGCGGCACTTAGCACTAAGCGCATTAAGAGGCATCTAATAATTACTTGAATTAACAAAAATTCTTTAAAATTTTCTGTTGTTTATTATTTATTATTATATTGATGGGAAAAAGTTTTTTTTTTCTCTTACATCTAAGTTTTTGGACAGTTTAGGCATAAGTGTGATTATTTATAAAACATTTGACAAACGTATACTAATTAATTAGTGTGGACTTATTTGTGTAAAGTATTTAATTCAAATTATTAGTGTTTTATATTGTTATTAATACCGTATTAATAACATAAGAAAATGTTGGCTCAATGATTAAGAGTACCGTGTTATTGTTTATATGTGTTAAACGTTTAAGAGTCTCATTATCACGCACATAACAAGAAAAGGATTACACTTTCGATTTGAGCTTATCATCTGGCTGGTTGCATTAAATTATCATAAATGCGTAAGTTTTAGTATAGTTTATCGCTGAGAATAAAAAAAAAAAACAAACGAAATTTACACAGTCGAATCAGAACAACAGTTGAGCCAAGTTGAAAAAGATATTTTTTCTTCTAAAAATAAATAAATTAGAAATTGGAACAAAATTGTTTTGATACAACGTGATGTACCGCTCTATGAGTCATCATAGATCTCTACTTAAAATTCCATGCTACCTATTAAGTCATAAACGTTTTATCAAAGGCCCCGATTAAAGATATGTCGAAATCGTAGACACAGCAGCTTCTTCAGTGAATACCACCATTTACGTCCATTTAATGCAGTTAAGTCGCGTGGTTTTTTTTTTTCAAACACAAATCTTCAGAGTTATAAATTCACTAAAAATGAAATTAAATAAAATAGCTACTCTGTTTGACGGACTGTGTGGTTATATTGGCCCAATAAATTCATAAAATATTTTTTTTTTAAATCAGAAATCGACTTGGTTGTCACTGTGTTGTATTATACTATTAAAATGCTGCGTTACGTGTCATATAATCGTTTGATATTTTTATGATAAAATATGAATAATCTCAAACAAACGTTTGTATTTGTCCTTTTGCTTCTGTGGTTCCTTTTCTAAGAAAATTACGATTACGCAAAGAAATGTAAATGTAAAATCTTTAAGCTGAGGTATACACTACACCTTGATCATCGTTGTAATATATCTGTCATATATCGTTGTAATAACTCACTTTCCACCCTAGGGAAACATAAGTATGTAAATGGTTGTTATTTACGTATCTGTAGTGGACGGTCAATTTTAGGAAAGTTTTCATGCCGATAAATTACGATAAAAGTTTTGAACTAGGCATAAGGGATGAAATAGTTATTTCTGTATCTGTTTTGGACGATTGTTTTTAGGCAATTTCGCGAGTACATGCGAAAGTGCCTAAAATCAATCGTCCAAAACAGATACTCAAAAAATTTTTCATGTAAGGGGTCGAAAACCAGAGAAAAATCTCAAAACTCCCTCATTTTCGGCCCCGACACATGAAAACTAATTTTTCTTTACGTTTAAGCTTCTGATCAGCGTCTTAGAAGTTGGGTACTTCCTTGTTACTGTCGCCAGGGTCGGATGAGATTGTGGTACTTCTGAAGTCCATTGAAAAATGTTAGGCATCGGAAGATGCGTGTAATTTTTTGAATTCAAAATCTTTATTTAAATATGCGAAAAAAAGACTGCCCACAATGGTGCATCCAGTAAAAAAACGATCTTTTCAAAAATCATCTCTCAAAAACAGTTTGAAAAAAAATTGGATATCTACTAAATCCTCATATCAGTCTTTCAGTGTAATAATCGAATCTGTCCATCGGATCCAAGTATTTTTACAAACTGATGATTAGTTTGATGATTTATTTTGGCAAAAGAAATGGTTATTTGTCGTCATCGTTTAAGATTAATAAAAGTGTTTTTACAATTAAAAAAAAAAAAAAAAAGATTTGCGCCCGCGTGAACATCCAAAACAGAAATTTACTATTCTTAAAAAGTCAAAAGCCATCAACATCCATCATAATCAAAGCATTGTGGGATTTCATATTTTAGTTGGAAACGATAAATTGAATTTCATGTCGTCCATTTAATAAAAGTTGTCTTAAAAATTAGTCGATCATGACTGAGTAGTTCAATTCAAGGTAAAAAAACAACTTATTGAACGGTTAAAGAAACTTCTTTTTTTTGTCGAAATATTTTTTTTCAAATCAGTCTAACGAAATGAAATGTGATTGTCATCTCGGCAAAACATATATCTATTACATTATCAACGAGTATGGCTCCCAAATTCTCCACAAAAAATAAAAATAAAATAAAACGATACACGAAATTATTTTTAAGCAAATATCGAAGTCACGGTAATCTTAAGCAAACAAATTAAAATCTATATTCACATTCAGAGAGATAGACATACACATGATCGTCGAATATTTATTTAAATATTCATAAAAAAATATATTTATCAAAGACATTTTCAATTAAGTCTCAATTTTTTTTTAATAAAATGGACACGAAAATTTGTAAATATTTTACTTTACAAAACTTGCCTCAATAATTTCCAGAAACATTTATTTACAATATTTGTTTTTGTGGTATATAACAGTATTAATAACTTACCATAAAATTTCGTTGCCATGCAAGTGGTCTATGGAGTGAAGAGTCTTGATTAAACTTTTTTTTTCTCAGCACAGTGTCGAAAAGTAAAACTTTCGTTGACTTTATGGAGAAATGATATGTCACACACATCTAGTGTCGCCGAGTGATAAATGCTCCTTATTACTTATCATCTAGGAAAAAATGTTGGAAATTTCATTTCGATATTTTTCGTTTGTGACCAGAACGTAGCGATGAACAAATAAAACTATTATGTAATGACATACTGAATCTATCATTGGCTATATTACAGTCCTTACATTATGTTGATATGCATAACGAGCAACAACTGGTCTCTACTACATAGTTAGTACGATATTTAGACGAATAATGCCTACCATCTATGGCCTTGTCTTCTTGTAATGTTTATTAAGATACTGTCGAAGTCATAGGTAAATCAAGCTCGAGCATCGGCCGGCGATGATGTTTCGAAACTTAGCAGTGCTTGATACCACGCAATTTGTCGTCTCTAATAGAGTGTTTAATTTTGAAGTGGCTCTGCACCACTATTCCACCTCTTAAGTCGGTTACTTCGTTTGTTAAGTGTACCAAGTATTTATTTTGGTCGTCACTGCCGATAGAAAGTGACCATCCTTTCTAAAAGGTTTAATTCTCGTTACTTTTTTATCGAAAATTAATTTCCAATAAAAAACAGTGTTCTTCCGGCATCACTTTTATTGCTTGTCTTTTGGTTACTAGTAGCTTAAAAATCCAATTTTATAAGTTTCCCATGTTATTCGTCCAGAACAAAGACCACAAATCAGGGTATGCCCTAAATGCTTTTATTAACTCCATTTCTAACGACTTGATCATAGCTCGGTAAGCTATCATCTATAATAAACATTTTATAAAAACGTGCAGTTATCAGACACAGATATATTTCATGTACAAACCTTTAGAACTGTATGGTGGAAGTGAAGCTTCTTTATCGTCTAAGTGTGTACTTAGTTCTAGCGTCGGAGTAGTTGTGGTCGAAGTGTTAAGCGAGCCGAACACTAATTCATGGTCAGATTGTTGCATCGTTGTAACATCTGTGCTTTGTGTCGTTTGATTTATAATATTATCAATACGAATCGGCTCAGGTTCAACTGGTGCTATCCGCTGTTGTCTTTTACGCAGCCGGTCTTCCCTGCAAATTCTGTAACACTGTAACACAATTTTGAATAATTTGATTTATATTCGGCAAAGAGTATCACTATGATTGATCATTCGTATACTCACATCCGAACCACATAAATAATACTCCTAACAATGCATGGAGTAAAAAATACTCACTGAAAAAGATACACATGCCGTTGCAAAAACAAGCATCGATACAATCAATACAGCAAGTTTCTGAGCACCTTTTTCATCCTCCTCATTCATTTTTTAACTCAATAAACCTAAAACACTTTTACGTTTTGTCTCGTACTGAATCAGCTGCTTCTATTCTTTCGAAATATAATTTTTATTTAATCACATCATTGGATAGAGCGATAAGATACGTAATCAATTTGCACTAGAATTATCGACAAATTAGTTGGGTCCGTAACGTGAAAACTTGATCGAAAGAAAATACCAAGAACGGGCAGCCAAGGAATTCGATATTTTTAATGTTGCGCTTTGGCACAGGAGCATTAGAGTACATATGAGGAAATGGTTTGTGGTGTGCTTGTGGACATGTAATTGAAATGAAAAATTTGTGCACAGGTGGGAAAAATTATTCAGTCTCCTTGTTTTGGTATATGACTTTGGCTGCCTTCATTTTGGCAAATTTTTTACAATTAAGTTTGTATAAACATCGATGCATTTTAGAGGCATATTGCAGAACAACTTTTTGCTTAAAATAAAGATTAACGTCGATTAAAAATAAACTTGTGAAATTTTTTATCCCCCATTGGAACTCAGAAAATCACTTTTTTCATATTACAGGCTTTCGTCAAGATCAAACTCCAAGTTAAACAGGGTGTCCAAAATTTTTGTTGCTTCAAGTATTAATACTCCAAGTCTCATTTTGTACTTCATCTGTTAAACCCTAAATTGTTATCATCAGCTCCATTTCTAATGACTTGGTCATAGCTTGGCAAACTATCATCTAAAATAATACATTTTACCAAGACGTGCAGTGTAAGACATACATTTCATGAACAAACCTTTAGAACTGTATGGTGGAAGAGAAGAGTCTTTATTGCTTAAGTTTGTACTTCTTTCTAGCGTTCGTCGCTCATATTCGTTCTGTAATTCTGCCAACGGACAACGTCTTACCGAATTTTGGTTAACTGAAAGTATTATATCGAGTCAAAAATTTCACTGAGTTTTACACATTAGTTTTTACTCGCTGAAGTAGTCGAAATGTTCAACACTAATTGATGGTCAGATTGTTGAGTCGCTGTAACGTGTGAGGTTGGTGGTGCTTGATTAATATTTTCAATACGTATATCTTCAATTGGTGGTAATCGCTGTTGCTTTTTCCGCATTCGGCCTACCACACAAATTCTGTAGCACTGGGAATTTATTTGGAAATAGATGAGCATTGGTTTTGCTTTTGCACAGATGAAGGAAGGAAAAGAATATGAAATGATCGTACTCATATCCGAATCACATTCGCAAATATTTCCAATATTCAGTTAAAAAAAACACTCACTGAAAAACATACACATGCCGTTGCAATGAGGAGCAACGACGCAATCATTAACGCGAATTTGTTTGCACCGCTATTATCGTCATCCTTATTCATTTTTTAACTTAATAAACTTAAACACTTTTGTCGTGTACTGAAACAGCTGCTTGCATTTGTACAAAATATATTTTTATTATCAAAATATTGTCGCGATAAGATACGCAATCAATTTGCACTAGAATTATCGAAAAATTAGTTGAGTCCGTAACGTAAAAAACGTAAAAAAAATATTTATATTTATGACATAACTTTTTTGTTTTATAAAAATAAAGTAATGAGTTCAAGCCATGTCGTCTTATGTAGCAAAGCCCATGAAAACACATCTCATAAAACAAATGAAGTGAAAGATTTAATTTCAGTCCACCCAATACCCTCCCTAGCAAACAAACTTCGTTTTGACGCTGTCAAAATACCACCTTAATCCCTTCTTGCACTGTTGACAAATTTCCAGACGTCCCACTGATTTTCGGGGTGTCCAACTTAAAACAAGTCGGACATTTTTCTTGAAAAAGTCGGACAAAATCGGACATATTTTCGCTAAAAAGTCGGACTAAATCGGACATTTTCTAAGGAAAAGTACCTGTATTTTTTCAATAAAGTACAAAATCGGACAATTTCTCGTCGATAAATCGCAAAGTATATAAACATACTGAAGGTAATGCAAATGCTCAGCGGATCACAAATTTTACGGAACCTAAGTTTCGGGTGAATATAAGACGCGTTATGTTGCTTACGTGATGTTTGGAGTTTTTGTGTTGAGTATAAAGATGCAGCCTAGGGCCAACATTATAAAAATTATATTCACCCGAAAGTAGGGTTCCGTGAGTTTTTGTGTATTTGCATTACCTTCAGTATGTTTATATACTTTGGATAAATTGTACTTATAAACTGAATTTAGAGGCGTCAGGAATGAAGTTCATCTAAAAGATAAAAAATACCTCTAGCGAGTTTGCTTCGCTGCAAAAACTCTCCAATAGATCCTGCTTCGGGTCTACATCGCAGGCTTTTTAAAGACTATTTTGGATTTCTGTCTGAACATTATGGACATTTAAACAGATGCATGTCACTTCTTGAAGTCTTACTAGTCAATCATGGTTCAACAACCTCCCTGTCGACCTACAACTTATAACTTAGATGTTATAAGTCAGAAGGAATATACAATCGCTAAACCGAACTGGTGTGCATACGTTATTTTGCACCAGCTGGTCACATACAATTTCAAATTAGCGATTGTAAATAACTTATAAATTCGATTGTCTTTTGATTGTAAGTTAACGTATACAAAATTGTAAATATGTGAGTCAACCTCTATGGTACCTCTATGTAGTCAACATAACAAGTCAATACAGTAATATATTTACTGCCTTAATTTTATAGTTACATGTACAATGTGAAAATTTGTAAACAACTAAATGCGAGCGGAGCGGGCGAATTTTTTCGAGTTTGCATCAGTAACATTTAATGTTACTAACAAATTTTATCTTGAAGAAAAAGTCTCATAAATTTTTATTTTTGAAGAGAAGTCGGACAAAGTTGGACAATTTTTTATGAAAAAGTCGGACAAGTCGGACAAATCGTACAAAGTCGGACAAATGTTGAAAAAGTCGGACAAATCGGACAAATCGGACATGTGGGACGTCTGCTAATTTCTAATTTGACATGTTAAATTCTAAGACTAGGTTGCATTTTACCACCTTAATTAATGTAGATAAGTTGCTGGGGTATTGGTCCACCGCAAATGTTTTATGTAAATTGAAATAAGTTAAGGATTCTGTTTGGAAATTTCCAAACTTAAGTAAAGATCAATTGTACAATTCTGTTACATTTCTAGTACATTCCGTCAGCGCTCTATTTTTTTGTGAACCAACTTCACTACTATGATATTTCATGGATATTTTACCTGGGTGAAGTCACTTCACAATGAAATGAAGCGCAAAGAAGTACAGAAAAAAAATGTAGCGCTTCTACAGGTTTCCTAGTCTGTGAAAGACTAATCCTATTTTTTTTTTCTTCCAGATAATATGGCAACCTCTCACATTTTGTCAGCAATTGAACCGAATCCAACGAATTTGGGACCGTTAAACACAAGCATGCAAAGTCGATCGCCCGATGTGGACAGAAATGTAATGGTTTCGTTAGACGATCGAGAATTGTGGATGAGATTTCAAAATCTTACCAATGAAATGATAGTAACAAAAAATGGAAGGTTCGTAATGCATTCAGATAATATACATCTTTGCTTTAATTTTCATGAGAAAATGTCCATTGCTTTTGAAAAGTAGATGTGCTAAAAAGTTTTAATTATTTTTCTAGTCCAATGCTATAATTTACCTCTCAATACGTACTGTGTTCGGTTCAACATTAATGCTCCATGCATGTGTTCATATTTATGATAAATATAGTAACATTTTGTTAGAAACAATTTGCTAAATGAACGAAAATACACACCAAAGGGCGCTAATTGAATAACAAGAAACAAAATAAAAATTGTTTATTTGATCTACGAAACACGTTTTCTGTTTATAAAATGCAATTTTCATGCGCATAAAATCGGTGGAAGAGTTTAGATGCATATTCCAAAAATTTAATTTTTTTTTACTATTTTCCAGGAGAATGTTTCCGGTTGTTAAAGTAACGGCATCGGGCTTGGACAGAGAAGCAATGTACACCGTGTTACTGGAATTTAAACAGATTGACAATCACCGTTGGAAGTATGTGAATGGCGAATGGGTAGGTTAATTTCCAATTCTTTCCTCTTTTTCTCCCCTTACAACTTTCGCTGGTCCATCCATCTTATGCATACTATTAAATTTTGAACCTGAATTTTCTATTTCGAACTCGAACTGAACCTGAAATTTGTCAACCCAAATCTGAATTTTTAATGTACGATTCGACCTGAACCTGACTTGAACTTCTTTACATATCAGATCAGGATCGAGTAACCCGAATTTTTTGGCGGCATTTTTTATTTGTCTAATAATTGTTCGGGTACTCGAAATCATAATTCAGATTCCGGTTAAAATGAGGCTCGGGTCAACATCAGGTTCGTGATCCGGTCAGACCGAAACCGACCTGTTCCGAGCATTAATTGGATGAAAATATAGAATCGAGCTCAGATTGGAATCTAATTTTTCTTTCCTTATAAATATTCACAAAAGCGAAATAAATTTATTTCAATCCGGTGCAGTATAATTGAAACTTGGACTCCGAGAGAAACTTTTCAATGTTATTTGCTTGCGTATGTTTGTTTGTTTTAGGCCTTTACTGCGCAAACAATTTGCTTATAATAATTGATTGTGGTATAGAGAGATATTCACTTAGTTAGAAACAATAACTTGTCTGAAAGATTAAACATGCTGACGTGCTAATTATAAAGCGTTGTATACCTAAATGATTTCTCATTATGAGGTGATTGTTGTTGTACGTTTACTACTGTTTTCTTAGCAACAAAAACCGACCCGATATCTCTACAATAATGTTTAATTAAAAAGCGACGGGCTTGCATCAGAAAATCAGATGCTGAAGACTATAGGCAAGAAGATGTGTTAGGTGCGGACATATCATGGTTCTTAAACGATCCGTTTATTATATTACGTTCTTAGATTATTTTCGAAAGATTTATGAAAGTTAGCTCTAAAGTTGTCACAGAGCTGGTATCAGAATGACCTTTAAATAAAATGTTTAAGTTAGCGCTAATGATAAGCGCCTGGAGACAATATTAGTAATAGTATGTGCCTCCTACATGACTAAATTAGAATTCTAGAGAAACAGAGTTACGAAAGTAGGTTAGCGTCTAGCGTCTTCAGTCTTCATAAACCTCATAAAATATAACAAAAATGTCGATCTTACAGGTGGCAGGTGGCAAGGCTGAACAACCACCATCGAATCCCGTGTACTTTCATCCAGAATCTCCCAATTTCGGTGCACATTGGATGAAAGAGCCCATATCATTTGCTAAAGTAAAATTAACCAATAAAACGAATGGATCTGGCCAGGTACAGTGGCCGAATGGTCTTAGTAGTGTAGATTGCGAGTCTAAAACAAACGTACTTTTTGCACCTATGCTTCTAGATGCTTAAATTTCAGATTATGTTGAATTCATTGCACAAGTACGAGCCGCGTGTTCACTTGCTTCGTGTTGGCTGCGACCCCAGTCATCCTATTACTTATCCATTTCCGGAAACGCAGTTTATTGCTGTAACTGCATATCAAAATGAAGAAGTGACTTCGTTGAAAATTAAATACAATCCATTTGCCAAGGCATTTTTGGACGCAAAGGTGAGGAATAAATTATTTTGTAAAACGTTTTTGGAGAATTATTTCTTTAAACGACAAACATACCTGATCAGGAGCGGCCAGATACAGTTTATTCGAGAGATAATTCTGCATACAGTTGGTTTCTACCGCATAGCTCATATCCTACAACCCAGGCGTCTTTAACAACTTGTGATAGATACAGCACTCATTCGAACAGAAGTGCTAGATCTGTTCCATATACGAGTCAGAGACCGCGGAACTCTAGCAGCACGAGTTCCCCTCCGCCATCCGGATTCCTTTCGCTGGAGCCAGCCTCGCCATCCGTTTATGCTTCTTATCCGACATGCTGGCAAAGTTCTCCGTCTGGAAGTTATTGGACGACTGCTCAGCCAGTTAGTCCTGTCGGTAAGCCCACCTTTAAGCTATTTTTAATAGCACATACTGAAAAACGTATCAATTAGCTCCAACAGTTTCGCCGACTCACTCTTCAAATGGCTCTCCAGGTTACGCTTCATCGCCTGGATACACCACCCACCATTTAACGCATCAATATTCTCCAACGGTGGCAACATCACAAAGTGATCCATATCAATCTGCTAATGGTTCTCCACCACAAATCTATACATCCAACGCTGCACATCAAGTAATTGTACTAATTTATAGTGTTTTGGCCATTTGTTAGTTTCGCAATTACATGTATCCAATTTACGCATCTTGTCTAAAGGTTTACCATCCGACACCGTCTTCGCCGTCGCATCAGATCTACGGCAATGTGCTGAATCCGACCTTAACCAATCTTGGTTATTCAACGTCTTGGCACAGTGGTGCTGATTTTGGAGTTTATCCCAATTCCTATCATTACCAGACATCGGAGTACATACCCATTATCAGTGAATTGAGGTAGAATACACTTGCACATACCGGTGGCATATTTATTAACAAAATTTTCTTTATATAATGGAAATCTAGCACGTATCCGCAACCAGAGAACAACGATCCACAGAAAAGTGATTGTACTTCACCAGGACCAATATACTCGAATCAGTCGCCTGAAACGATTTTGCCATTAGAATGTGGAAACCGTTCTCCAGTGAAAAGCGACAATCAATCGGCTACCGTTGGCCGTAACAACAATAATAATTGGTCCCCATTAACGCCACCACAGCAGTAAACTTTAGTATAAATCTGTACACGTTAGTGGTACCTAATTGTTTAAAATTAAATTGAGAGAAATAAAACGAACCAATTGTTTAATTCTTTGGACAATGCGAAAGATTACAGCGAATTACAAATGTAATATTTCCACCAACCATTTTCCATCGGGGATTGTTTCTATAACAGATGCTGCATTGTGATGTTGGACTGCAAGATGTTGTTGTTTCTGAATGATTCCACACAAAATTTAATGCACTCAACACACATTACTTTCACGTTTAAACTAACCGTTCTTCAACCCACAAATACAATCCATCTGTAATGCGGTATTGGGTTTTGTGGGATGTCAATATGTGGTATCTAAGTGAATGGAAGCAGAGTTTCTAAACTAATTTCGTTGTTGTAACAAATTAAAATCTAAATTTTTTATTTTAGTATTTCATTCTTGTTGCGAGCGCATGCCTAACAAAAAATTCAGAAAATAAAAATGTTGATTTTCATTTGTTCAACGAAATTCTTGTGAAATCAATTACCAACCACAACAACTCCCAAATCAGAAAACATGTTGAATTTTAATTTTTCCACTACTGTAATTTAATTTTACATGCTACATGCGTCGAGAACCGTACTTTTCATGTTTTAAGCACTTCTTTCGACGCCCTCAGCATGTAAAATCCATTACATAACTCGGGATAAAAAGATAAAAAGTCTCGTTTTCGTGTGTTTATTGACCTCGGCTTCGCCTCGGATCAACAAGATTCACACGAAAACTCTACTTTTCATCTTTTTGTCTCTAGTCATGTAATAGTACATTACTATGCAAGGGAAGTAAAGTGATATCTCGTATCCAGATGAGAAAAAGTATCCGAGGGCGGCAGCCCGAGGTACTTTTACTCATCGTGATACGAGATATAACTTTATTTTCCGTGTGTAGTACGACGTTTTACTATGCGAGTGATGTAAAGGTTATTGCCTATACATGTAACAGCACCAGCATAGTAAAATACTATTACTTTACCAGGGCTGAAGCCCTCGGATACTTTTACTCATAGTATACATAGAATATAGTATCACGAATGTTATCCCCTAATGCTCGAGCAGGCACTTTAGGCACACCGGAAAGTGCGAAGGGGGTCGAGGAAAACCTCCAAATAAATTTCTAAAAATTAAAAGTCAAATTTTTGATTTTTAGAAATTTATTTGGAGGTATTCCTCGACTGCCTTAGCACTTTCCGGTGTGCCTAAAGTTGACAGGTCACAATAACTGGTAACGTGTTAAAATTTGGCAGAATTTATCTTTCAAACGGCAAGTCTTTGTTTTCATATAACTGTAAAAAAGTAGAGTATTTGGCCCACAACACCTCAATAAAGTTCAATTTAGTTACTTCAATCTATTTAGTCGATTCTAAATGGTTTCTCCGCAATTTCAATTTAGACAACGATTTCATGCTTACTTAGGAATATCATTAGGTAGGTTCAACACCCAATCCCAGTGCTACTACTACTGGCTCAAAAAAGCCCTTCGGCACTGTATGACGAAATTTTTCATAAGGCCTCTTGTTGCCCCTTATCCGTACAAAAAACAAAAGGCCCTTCGAAAATCGGGAAACTGCCCAATTTTGTCATCATCAAGAAAAACTGACTGTATCAGGTGACCTCATCTGTTATCGACTACGAAGACAAGAAATAAGGTCTAAATAGTGTTTCTTTATAAAGCACAACGTACAATGTGAAACAAATAGAGTGAAAGATTTAATATTATCACTATACAATGCATTCAACAAAAGAAGTAACAGATGAGCGATTAGCGACACATCTACCATTTTCACAGAATTCGTTTTCAGCAGTTTAAAAAAACCGTATAAATGCTCACCTGTCATACAAATGTTTCATCCATTAGGTTGTTTCGGTTGTTTTCACTACCAATCAACAGATGATGACTGCGTTCATAGACGAACCATCAATATACATTAAACCAAGCCATTTAACATTTTCAAAATTTAAATGTAATGAAATTGAACAACGGTTCGCTTGTATGCATGTTAATATAGGTTTTGGGAGACAAAAAATTTGCATTTTTAAAAACTTTCCATTTGTTGGTGGTTTTTTTCCTTGTTGGATTATGCATTAAGTATGCACTCTTCATACACTTATTATGAAAGTTTTACCTCCATTCGTTCATGCAGTTTGTTTAAAAGAATTACTTTGGAAACAGAGATATTTACAAGCCACAATACAAAACTTTCCATCGCAAATTCTTGAGTTTTAGCTTTATTGATATGTACGATTGTACTTGTGTTTCTTGTTTGAAATCTATGCAAGACGGAAAAGTTTCCAATAACTATACTTTGTAAGGGTATAATCTAGCCGCAAATTAAATAATTACATTTTATCGAATCAAAATTTTGAATGTTGATTAATCTGTGCTGCAGAAGCTAAAAGCACGAAAAATCAAATTAGATAATTTTTTACCTACGATTAAAATACTGATCATCTGGGACATTACGTTTGATTCATTAACAAAAAGTGGTATGTTTTCGATTACTGTTACCTACAAAATGTGCATTAAGTTTGATAAAAACCCATAAAACCTCCCAAACAACATTCAAACAAAACATTCGCAGCACACCAATACAGAGAAAATATTTTTATAAATATTTACTAGGCCAAACGAACATCTAAAAATAATGTATAGAAAACACACAGCGGAAAGAACGAGAATCGCTTGTATTTACTCACACAACTAAAACGGTCTGTGATGCGAGCTAGCAAAATACGTAGAACGAGATCTACGGCGCAAAATACAACCGAACAGTAAGTGTTAAACAGTGGTTGATGAATGTTGTGTTGCAAAAAAAAAAACCATCAGTGATCAGACCATTAAAATTTATACTTAAGTGATTTCTACACATGATTCAAAACAATAACGACAACAATTCGATTTATTGTGAGAAAATCAACAAATTTATCAATTTTGTGAAGTGCAATTTTTGATTGACTCGTTTACAGAACCACAATTTCTCAAAGTGTTAGTAGTGCGGTTGTGTACAAAGCCATCCAATTTTTGTTTTCTATTGAAATATATACTTTATGTAATTTCTAGTTGACTTGAAGTCAATATTTATTTGATAGTTTTGTATCTGTGTGTTTTTTGTTACGTTATTTGATTTACAATGTGGATGAGATGATAAGCAGATAAAAGTAACGAATTCGAACGCGGATTAAAAACGAAGTGAAATAGACATATTACATACAATAGGAGACCTTATCAGAGCGTATACGGAAAAACGGTTTCATTAGTCAGTTGACGTGCAGTCAATAAGCACGCACATTCATATACTATACACAATTTTGGTTTAGTTTCTAGTTGTGAACATAAACACAAAATATTTTTTTTGTTCGGATTTTGGAAAGAGAAGTTGGAGAAGAATTACCGTTTAAAAATTTCCGATACAATTTGGGCTACAATTTTAAGCATTCCATCCGAGTGTTCGGTAATTAACATCACAGTTCGAAAATAAGTTCAAGTTTGCAATCAAATAGTCGACCTCTTTTGGGCAAATTATTTCCGTTCGTTTGGAAAAAGGAAAAAAAATGAATTTGTCATTTGCTGGTTGTGGATTCCTGGGAATCTATCATGTTGGGGTCGCCGTTTGTTTCAAGAAATATGCACCTCATCTATTGTTGGACAAAATTAGTGGAGCATCCGTTGGAGCGTTAGCTTCCACTTGTCTTTTGTGTGATATGCCTTTGGGTAAGTTTTCGTTCTAATTTGAAAATTGTCGTTAAAAAAAAATATTTTCGTTGAATGGCCAGACGAAATGAGTTAAGTTCGTAATGCAAAACGATATTCTAAATTCAAATTTATTTATAAAATCTACAAAAATATGAAAAGGTCTACGTGTTAATGTGTTGCAACAACAATGCTTGTTTGCATATAAACTGCATTTTTTGTGATAAGCTACATTAATATGCAGTAGAAGGTCAGCTCATTCCAAAAATTTATTTTTCCATTTTCTACCTGAATACAAAATTTAACATACCAGTTCAAGCCGACGTCGACATGATATAGATACCTCACGAGAATGAGTTCTTTTTTTAAACAAAATTTAGCAAAACAAGTTAGTTGAACTTGTGCATACAAGAATCTACGGAACAGAGGGTGTGTCTGGAAACATATTTTTCTTTAAATATTGACCCTCTTTTTGTCGTTTTCATTCAACTACTACATTGAAACGGTACGTAAACCGTGCATACTTTTTATGCCACATCCAGAGAAAACTTCATGGCTCTGTACCTTCCGCAATATATGAATCTAATCATTGAACGGCCGTCTGAATTATATTCATTAAATGAATCAAAGCTTGACTTGAACGAAATTGTAATTTGTGATAGGAATGGCATCCCAATATTATACGTTGGGCAGTTTCTTTAAAGCACATAGACTGTCTTAACAATCTATTGCATGATGTAAACGTGTATGAACATGATCATGAACAAGCATAAGCCGTTTTTCGTGATGGCTCATGTATGCATTCATTACAAGTATATTGTCATGGGACATGGGACATCCATAAATTTTCTATCTTTTATGGCATTGCTATGGCCTTTGTTGTTAAAGATATTTGAAAATTCATTTTTTTTATGGCCTGAACGAAGACAATTCGTGGTCGGTTGTAGAACTTATTGCACTTGTTAGCATTGGCTTTATTTGTTTAAAGATATTTGAAAATTCATTTTTTTTTATGGCCTGAACGAAGAGGGTTATAGAACTTATTGCACATTTCAACTAAAAAAAAAAAATGTTGGAAAAATCTACCGATTAAATATTTTTAGTATTCGAAGAGATTGTATTAGTAACTTCATCAAAACAATTTCATAAATCAGATTATTATCATTGTCATAATATTAAATTCGTACTGACTTTCAACATGTGGGTTAATAATGTTTTAATTAGGTCAGCGTATGACGTTAATGCAAAATGATATACTCAATAAAAGTGTACTACGAAAACGAGTTTATATGACACAATTGCAATCGATAGTCGCTCATCATCACCTAATGAAATTTATGTTTGAATTGATTTGAATTTCAATCGGAAGCTTTCTGCGTTCTAACAAATTAGTAGAAAGTAGGCCTGTAATGAGATTACTATACCTTCACGGTTTAAAACGGGTTATTGGACGAACCACGAAAATCTATTTCTCTTACCACTTCGGGCCACAACAATCCTTTCAATAAATCTTTTATTGTTACCTACCTAGAGCGATAATTTTGCATTCATGCCTCTGGTGCATAACTGTTTATCTCGATATATCTGTTCTCGGCAGATTTAATAGAGTATCCACATAATGTTTAAAATGTTTAATTTGAAAATATGGATTATGTACCAATGAATAGAAACTACCGCGGAGGACATAATGATCTTAAAAACGGATTCAAACGCACTCATTTTCATATTATTTTGACATAAATAGCGTACAAGATAAATCTCCAGATTTTGAAGAATAGCCCATACCTGGTATGTACGTTCATTGATGTACCACACGCCTTCGGTTCGGTATACATAACTTCCAAATCGTTAAAATAAATATTTTGGACAGAGGTGCATAATCTACTCAATAGGATAGGTTTCAAACCGTATTCATCCAGGCTATCGGTGATATCATTTTATGGAAAAATTGGATGCGCTAAATATTGGTTTTCGAATAATGTTTTTCAACTAAATGTTATTCAACAAATTTTATCTAAATTCTTTAAGTGATTGTTTTCCTGTTGCAAAAAAAAGAAGCAAAAACAAAATCAAGGTTAAAATGATAATAAAATTGCCAAATTACCAAATCATTATCATAAATGCGTGAGGTAAGTTCGCAGTTTATTATCATTTTATCGGAGTTTGATAGCAATTCCAAATCACCATACGCACCGTATCGTTCACGAAAACGTACTGATAAACGTACATACAAACCGATTATATATCATAAACACGTTCATTGAATTTTTTGTTATATTGTAGCTGAATCGGCATCAAACTGATTAAACGAACAAAAGAAAACTTGAATTTTATTTGCAAACTAAATCGTTGATAATGGCAAACATCTGCAACACATTTTATGTACTTCAAATCTTAAAAAGACTAAAAAAGGAAAGCTCGAATGGCATTGTTACATCGAGAAATAATCTGGTAATGTGATAAGGAAACTTTTTTTTTATTGCGTAAAATTGATACGTAAAAAAGCAGCGTGTGACATGGTGTGATAAATTTTGAATTTCTTTGTATAGAGAATCATGTGTTGTGAGATTGTGTGTACACAAGCTCAACAGTTTCGAACACAACGTAATGTTACGATTTAAATGAAAAATTCTTCGAATTCAATTACTAACTTCTAGATCATTCCATACGCTCGTTACAGTAAGATACCTGGAATATATGTGGATTTTTGAGACTCATTCAAACATCTTTTGGTAATACACATCGAATTACCGTAGCGACATTTTGGTACTTTGATTGTGTGCATTTGCGTAAGTCCACATTTACAAAGTGATTGTGTAATTTGTGCACTTTAATTACATTCGCAACTTTGAATGTGTAATTAATACAATCCATCAAGCAAAATGTTAATGGAGTGTCGTTAATACAAAAAAAAAGTTGTTATCAAAACAGCTTCGAACTTTGAGTCGAAATTTAGTGTGATGATTAGTGATGACTTTTAAGCACCTCCATTCATCAAAATGTTCGCGAAAAAGATAAACGTATCAATAAAAATATACTTAACTCGGAAAGAAATGAGAGTTATCAAGACTACAATGTCACTACCTACACTCTCATACGAAATGGAATTGATTGTGACCATTAACGGTATGACAAGTGTGAATGGTTTTACGGTTTTACCTAAATCCAACCAACACAAATCGCTATTTCTTATCATTTATAAGATTTTAATTCCAGCTGAGAGCAATAATAATTAATTGTTTGATTACGGACGGTATCATAACACCTATCGCATCACCTAAATTTTCCTCGATCACCTAAAAAACCTAATACTCGTCAACGAAATTAAACAATTGCACCAAAACACATTCGTCAAAAATCGATAGTTTTCTTTGTGTTTTTCAGTAATAAATTGTTATCATCGAGGTCATAGCTAGTTCATTCAGTATTTATAAATAAATTGTATCGCATGATTTCTTTATTTGTTGTCAATATTGATAGTCACACACATAAACACTTGTTTAAATATTGTTGTTGTTGTTGTTGCTCAATCTCAAAACTAACTTATAATTTATGATTTCGCGAAAAAATCCAAGTCAAGAAATGATTTGAGAAATAAATTCCATTTCACTGCTATTAATAGAATACAGTCGCTTCTCATCGTTACGAACAAATATGGAAAAGATAACATATCTTAAGACCGAACTATAAGTTGAATATGTGAACTTTGTTGTTTCGAGGCAAAGCTGAGGTCAATAAACACACGAAAACGTGACTTCTCATCATTATTTCGAGTAGTAAAGTACAGGATTTTACATGCGCAGAAAGAAATGCTTGAAGTATCAAAAGTACGGTCATTGATTCATGTGGCACGTAATAGTTATTTACGTATCTGTGGTGGACAGTAGATTTTAAGCAATTTTTCAATATAAGCGACCTGAACAGTTCAGTCCTGTGGTTTGATACGTAGAACGCTTGCTTCATACGCAAGAGGTCTGGGGTTCAAATCTCGTCAGGGCGCGTAAAACAAAAATTTTATTTCCAAATTTCAATTTCATTGTCAAGTAACTTGCATATAAAATGGGATGTTGTGGGAGTGAGCGAAGTGAGAAAACCTGGAGAGGAATGCCTGAAATTACAATCAGGGCATACATTCTTCTACCGAGGAAGTGACAGTCAGATGCTAAGATCAACCGTCCACCACAAATACGTTCGCAACTTTTCTAAATTACGAGAAAAACTCTGTAATTTTGTCCCGTTGCATGAAAAAACTCTATTCATGGACCTGAAATTCAGAACTATTTCGTTTTATTCAGTTACATTCATAACTTCGGTAAGAAGTGGTAATTTCGCTAACATTCATCAGGTGTGAGAGCCAGAGACCAGTTCTGTGATTACATAATGCGAAAGCTTTTTTTCGATACAAGTAACTAAATTTCGACAAATTACTAACACGACTCAAAGGTGATTTCGAAGTCTCCTTTTAGTTCATGAAGATCTCGTGTGGTCCTAACTTATGCTAAGTAGCTATTTTCATAACATGTGCCTAAATGGAAATTTTGCGTAATAGATAATGAAAATTGTCAAATTGCCTGTTTCGACACAAGTTAGGAACATGATTTTCTGTACTGTAGCCATTTTAGTAGCACCATGAATACGCACAAAAAAATGCTATTTTAGCACTAAAAGATGTTTTAAAAGTCGCCTCCGGCTCTCTAATGGTCATTGATTACCATTAATTGCATTTCAGCGCTAGCACATTGTACATTATTATACACCCAATGGAACAAATGTTCAACAATATACTTCAGTTCTTGTATGAAGTTTGGAGAACCGAGGCGAAGCCGAGGTCTATTTTCACACAAGAAGTCATTTCCGTCATATGACGCGTCATTTGTCATATTTGTATTTAACTAGAAAATTGAGGGTAAACTTCAGTAATAAATTTAAAAACGCGAAACATGGCCACTAAGCATAAGACATAAGTCCACTCTTACGACTTCTGTTCAAATCGCAACTTTTACATCTTGCACCGTATCGAGCTTGTACTGTACATACTACTCATACGAACATTGATATCGGTCTCGGCAATTACAAAATTATCAGAAATTGACACATCTTTCATCCCTTTCAGAAAGGGAAATCGTCTTGGTAAATCCAAAACAATTGATATAATAATATAAACCCGATTGTTATTTCAAATGCAAACAACTTTTCAATTTGTTAATCTGGTTGATATTAATTGGTGGACTTTAATCAGTGAGCCAATTTTTTATCATCTTTCATTTCATATTGAAATGAAAATGGCCAAATGACGTACATCTATAATGTTTTCATCGTGTAACTAAAAAGTAAATAACAAATTGACTCATTGTCATAATAAATTACAAAATGTTAAGTTTAAAGATTGACATGTGTGTTCGAATTGGTTTTTATCGTTATCGGGATTTAATTAATTTCATTTTCTTTGTTACTTGCCAGCTTTATAATCAGTTTATAATTACGAGATTCAAAATTGAACTTTGAATTTAGTTTAGTTTTTGTATTTTAACATAATGAACTATTCGAACCGGTGTGTCGTAGCAGTATGAATTGAGCTGAAGAAACATATTTATTTTCATTTCAAACAAGAGAAAAACAACCAACATTCCTTTAATGCACCGCACCAGTTACATTTCCTTTTTCTTCGCTCTCTCGTGTACATATAATCAATTTCGTGTGTACGATTTTTTTTAACAAATAACTCAAACATTCTTCAATTCATTGCTTATCTCCTTTTTTTTGTTTTCGTTCACAAATTCTTATTGACATAAACAGAAAGTTCAACAGATCAACACATTCTTCAAATATATTGTCGAATATTATCAGCATTGATTGTCGAAGTCACATATTTTATTTACATAATAATTGTAATGAACACAACTCGGGCAGTATTGTGTGTACATTCATTTTGATTGTTTCAAGGAATTTGACTGCGATACATTTTTACGACATAAAAAACTTGATTTTTTTTTAAATTTCACGGTGGTTGTATACCTTATTGAACAACCTGATACGAACGGATATCAGCTGTTATCGATAACGACTGCAGGCCTAAACGACTAGATATGAATAATGGGATATAGCAAAAAGTATGTTTAAAAAAAATGAAGTAATAGATTTTATGACCATCTCTTGAAAATACTTGTATCAAAAAAGAAGTAATAGATCTGATGGTGAAACGGCTGATATGGTTGACTGTCTATAAAAGGTTGGTACGAAAGTTTGCAGATGATACTTGAGAACGTTTCTGGGTCCCTAACTAACAACAGTCAGAGGCAGTGTAATTGCTGCATGAATTTGCTACAACTGTTTTTAAGCTGATCCACGCATACAATCAAAACTGTTTAAGTTTATACGGTTGAAGCTCCTACAAGCACGCGCGTGTTAGTCTTAAAACCGTGTAAAGACCTATGAACAGTTTTGATTGTTTGTCTGGATCAGCTGAAAAGCAGCTGAAGCAAATCCATGCTGAAATTTCATTGCCTCTAACAACTATACCATAAATATGAGTTCCAGTTATACCTTCTTATTCTTGAGAAGCATACGTCTGCAAGAGTTATATGAATGTTATAAATCTTCAAGAAGTAGAAGTTCTTGTTTCTCAAAGAATGCTTAAAAGTAATGAAATTTTGAGTACTATGAGTCCTCGAGCCACGAGCTCTTGAAAGTTATGAGTGAAGCAGTTATTCCATATTTATGGAATATTCTGGTTATGATAGTGAAAAACTAATTTCATAAACTTGTTTTGCATTGGGTTTATTTCTTTGCATTTCTGGTGAACGCAAACAAGAAGGACATCGATTTCTAAGCGATTTGAATTATTGCTGGTCAAAATTACAGAGACGTTTTAATTTTCAAATAGACATGCATGCTATACAGGACCTAGCACACCTGTCGTCCCATTTAGTTTTACAACGCTGTACTTTGTCTCTTCCTTTTTCGACTTACTTTAAATTTTTACGATATAGATTCGGAGGAAATGAAATTTCTGTCAGTTTTGCATCGATGTAAATGTGAATCTTCTTCATTTCAACCATTTGTTATTTCTCCTCTACTCAAACAACTAGCTGACTTACAAAATATGTTTCTATTGCACAAACCGGAATACGGTACACCCGAATGTATTTTCCATTTGTTACATTATTGTATGTCGTACATGAGCGATTTTAAAAGCTCCATCTCCACAACAACACTGATAACAATATATTTTAAACAAAAAAAAATCGTTTCAATTCAAGAATGACCCATATTTTCGTTAGAATTTTTTTAATGTGACAAACTAGGTTATATTGATAATGTTATTTTAAAATTTATCCGTTCAGATACTCTCTGCTTTGAATTTACATATATACGTATGTTGGAGCATTCATTCGTGTATAAATGTAGTAATGAGTTACAACGACAACAAAATTCGTGTTATGAATTTTGAATTTATTATACGGACTGACGTCATTCAGTGGAGATTAGAGGACATAGGAATAAAAAAATTGTTTAAAAGTTCAAGAGTAGATATTCGAAATGTGTTGCGTAAGAATGAATGAATTTCAGAAGAAGAGATCATTAAACTCTTTCGAATTTTGTTTATTCCGTTCGCCAATTATCATCCTGTATGGATATCAGTATTCCTTATATTTTCGCAGTCCATTACATCGTAACACAATTCTACATAACAACATTGATAGAGCAATCTAGCTGTTAACTTACGATAATATTATTTACCGATCACCCAAGGAAACTTATGTTGTAATCATTGAGATAGTGTCACACGGAAAGAGTGATAGCGAAAAATATATGCGAAAGCAATGTACGCATTTTCTTACGTAAATCGTCAACTTCAACCTTGATTTTGAATCCGAAAACATTTCTTTTTCAGATAATCAAAGTTTACATTTTACTACTTTATCGTCTTGATTATAAATTTCGCATGTTTTGCGGATTATATAAGTATCTACTTCTTATATAGCTTTGCTTAATGAGCGTACACACATGGTGCCACACATGAATGTTGGCATTATTATCACGAAAAATTGATTTACTGTTCAAAATACCTGCTGGCGTTTTTGTATCTTTGCTACAGTGCAAACAGTTCAACTGCCCGTAGAATAGATCGGTTTCATCATAAACTCAATACATAAGTAAATAAACAAAATCATACCGCAAATGTTTTCGGTTAAGTTAGACGACACGTGTAACGACAAATGTGCAGCAATATTAGTGAAAGATAATTTTTTCCTCTAGTCATTTTACGCATTACACACTCACACAGTGTGTGAGTCACACACATATTTAGTATAATATCCATAAAAACATGCGTAGTTGCCAACTATCTTGACTTCGTTCAAATTTTCAAAACGTTTATCTAACAAACAATATTTACTGAAACCATCACAACAGGTCGTATGTCGTATACCTACGTCCACGTCAACCGAAATAGAAATTTCTGGTTTATATGATTTGTCCCTAAATGTAGTACAAAGTTATAGCAACCTTCCGGCCCAGAGAAGAGCGATCGAGTGTAGATAATAAATTAGAGTTTTAGGCCTTTTTTCCAAAAAGGTGTGTCTGTGACGTAATGCTTATACCTCCAAGCTGTCCCAATCGTTGGGAGATACTTCGTTGTATCTAATATTTTGTGAGTTATTTCGAAATCGTTTTTGTTAATGAATCTTTTAAAGATTTTATGTTTAGTTCATGCAATATTTGAATGTATAGAACCTATTAATGTTTCAATCTTTATGTATGCACTTCAACATTTTACAGCGAAATTAATTGGATTTAAATTTACTTACCTTGATGCATTGCGAACTCAGTGTATAAAATAAATGACAAAATTCCAACCTAGTTCTTATGAATTCCATTTATTTTTCAGGTGAAATGACATCGGATTTCTTTCGAATTGTCAATGAAGCTCGATCACATTCCCTTGGACCATTCAGTCCATCATTTAACATTCAAACATGCCTATTGGAAGGATTGCAAAAGTTCCTCCCGGCCAACGCTCACGAATTGGTAAGCGGACGATTGCACATTTCGTTGACTCGGGTCTACGATGGAAAGAATGTGATTGTGTCCAAGTTCAACAGTCGCGAGGAAGTGCTACAAGCATTGCTGTGTGCCTGTTTTATTCCTGGATTTTCTGGATTACTGCCACCACGATTCCAGGGTGTACGTTACATGGATGGAGCATTTTCGGATAATTTGCCAGTGCTCGACGAGAACACCATAACTGTGAGCCCATTCTGTGGCGAAAGTGATATATGTCCAAGGGATGAGACTGCTCAACTATATCACGTTAATTGGGCTAACACAAGCATTGAACTATCCCGGCAAAATATACACCGTTTTGGACGCATATTATTCCCACCTAAGCCAGAGGTGTTGTCAAATATGTGCCAACAGGGTTTCGACGATGCGTTGAGTTTCCTACATAGAAATGATTTAATTAGCTGTACGAGATGTTTGGCTGTTCAATCAACATTCGACGTTCAGGAAAACGTCCAAGATAGTCTACGAGAAACTGGTCAGGAAGACTACGATCCCGAATGCAAGGAATGTATAAAGCATAGAAAGGTTCGTTTCGGTTTTTTTTCTTTGTTAAATGTTTGCGAATCGACTTTTCTAAACGAAATATTGTCCACCCTTAGGAAGCTTTGATTGATAATATGCCTGAGACTGTTCTGACCGTTTTCCAAACATACATTGAATCGGCTAATAAAGGACTTGCCAACTGGATTTTTAAACACCGTGGCGCGAAACTATTAAAGACTCTCTCTCTACCAGCAACTTTACCAGCTGACATTGTGTGTGCAACACTAACCAAGTGAGTGTGATTCGTTGATAATTAGTCAATTCATTGCTGGTGTGGGGTTTATACTTGCATGATATATTAGGCAATCGTTCTGTGACATGAATTCCTTCCCATAGTAACGTTGACCAATTTCCATAAATTTTTGGAAGAGTGCGATTGTTGATTCTGTTAAGAAAGTACGTTAAAGTCAGGTCCACTTAAAAAGATTATTTTGATTGCACCGCGCAATTAATAAATCTCCGATTACAATCTGTTTACAAAACCATGCGCCTTTCATGCAATTATCATTGAAAAACTTAGTCGTATGGCTGCACAATATTTTTTTTTTGTTATCAACAAGTTGAATGGTCAGCTTAAAAAACTGAGACAGCCAAAGTACGTTCTTCAAACAATACAATTTTCTTATCGTTCCCCAAAAAAATATTCCTAAAATTGCAATATTGTGTCTAGCGGTGCTGACGCGTTGTTTTGGTGATGCATCGTTCAATGTCGAAAGATAAGTGGCTGCTTTATTGATTAGCCATTCAATTTTGTATGGCATGAAATAGGATGCGGTTTCTATTTTTAGACCGCTTTCTGGTTTAGAAACAATCTTCACGTGAGTTAGTTGGAAATTGATTAGAGAATTGCCTGTTGACTTAGCCTCTGCTTTTTCCAGTCTGAAAGCAATCCCCATTCAGTCGAATTTTTATGCTTCATATCTATCGTACCAAGTTTCCCGTTCTTCCGTTTAAAACGCACACATAATTCCGTCGCATAGGCTTACCTCATTATGCTTTTAAAGTGAATGTTTTTAAGTTAATAAAAATAACAAAAAATAAATTTCCATTTTTTACTAACAACAGCATTTTTTCATGTTTGTTTTTCTCTCGTTTACAATTGAAATTATGATGACACCAAATCATAATATCTCAGGCTTTTACTAATTACTAACAATGTTGCCAGTTATGTTGGTGACTCAGTAGAGCGAAGAGAATTTCGGTTTATGGTACTCGCCAACATTGTTAAATCTTCGAAAAAATTGCGCAAATTTTGCACTCACGATACATTAGTTGCCGGTAATTTCAACAGGTATGCAAAACGTATATGTCTGTTTGTTCTGATATTGGTGGCGGAATCATTATCATGTTCGATTGGTGAATAAGTGATTATATAGAAAGGAAATTTATCGGAAGGTAACATTACACCGACCATTAGCGTATCGTTTAGGTAGTCTTTCCACTGAATTAGAACTTTCTAGTATCATGCAATTGTTCATTAGAAAGAAAAGAAGATGATATTTACAATAATCTTTCACGTTTTTATGACGACAGGCTCATCAGAACTTAAAGCAACCCCTCACCCTCAGAAGCCCATTATGCTGACACCCTACAATAAATCTTCGTTGACGTTACATGTTATTATTAGGATATAGGTCGGTAAATTGATAGAGCCAGATTGCATGATATAAAATCGCTAACAAGAAGACACTTTCAAGCGAGAATTAATTTATGTTCAACGGCCAGTTTACTTCACCCGTGGTCACCCAAACTAACTAACAACCAAACAACATGAAACCTTTGAGCATTCCCGAAAGATCACCTGAAGCAGGCCACTCTCTTCATATTTAATATAAAATCCGGATTTCTTAATGAGACGCTTTGCTTTAATAACTTATTCTCAGCAGTTAACTTTGCATTGAAAATATAGCTCGCACATTACTAACACTGTGTTGATTAACAGCGCTTCGAGCGGTGCTCGAAACAAGTCAGGTTTGACTGGAGCCTGAACTGAGAACATCTAATTTAAATTAAGTCAAGGTTCAGGCTCAGGCTGAATAAAGCTGACCCGACAATTTATCAGTTTAGATTGGGTAAATACAGATCAGGTTCAGCTTAACCCGACAGATTTGCTCTAAGAATTTTTTAAGGTATCATGAACTTGACCTGATCCTGCATTGTATTTAACGAACCTGGATTGGTAGATTTTTAGTTCAGGTTCAAGCATGTTAAACCTGACACCTCTAGTCAAGATTAGATTCTAAATCAAGTCGACCTGAATCATAAGTTTTGTCCCAATACAATTAAGTTTCTAGTGTTTTGCCAATGCATAACAGAACTGATTTTCATTCATAAATTGCAATTTTTCAGAATTTTAGCCGCTACACCATGCATCAAAGATCGCATACACACCTTAATCAAATACATTATGAGCCAGATAGACTTAATACTCAGCCACAAGAAGCGACAAAAGGTAAAGTCAACTTTTTACTGGAATACCAACTCGAATTCCGTTGTGTTTAACCAATTTATTTTATCCCTTATAGATGACCGCAAACATTTCATGCCAATTGTCACTAACCGAGTTCGGCAATGTGCCAAAATCCAAGCATTTATCCCATCGATCATCGAAGGTCGATGTATTATTTAACGAAAAGTAATTTGATTCAAAGACATTCGGCTTTTACGATGAGACTTATTTTACCTTTTCTATTGCAGCGAAATATCCACTACGATCGATAATGACAAATACCATACACCATACATTTCTGCGTTAGACAAGCATCATGACTTTGGTACGGTTGATTTCGATACCTTCGATCATATTCTAACTGTAACATCCGAACACGATGCTGTCTATGCGTATTATTACATGGACGAAAATAATAAAGTAAATCGGACGCAAAAACCGAATGCAAATGAACCTAGACTAACAAAACTATGTTTCCCCATTCACCAGGTCAAAGTAACCGAAATTTTCGATATGACGGACAGTGATAGTCCGGAAATGCAATCGTTACACGAACGAGAAATAAATCAGCAATTGCAGTTCGATGCTGAACTGGATCTAACTGAGCCAGGTAGAAATTGTCATGTGTGCCTAAAATTAGATTGGAAATCATCTGCATCTCCGTCGTGTGTCTGTGCCGAGCTACAGTCTGTGTCTTAACGTCTTAACGAGAGACTAAATTTTCGCCATTTTTTTGTTTTCAAATTTTAATTTTTTATTTTTAGTTTAGTTGACTTTTACTCGTGACTGAAGATAAAAGCAAAAAATTCAAAATTGGTTCTTCTATGACAATGAAGCATATTGATTGAGTTAATTGAATTTTATCGACAGACAGACGTGTTATTTACATACGTTTCTATCGTAAAAGTACTTAATTGATATATTTCGAAACACTTCCAGCCAGTCCTCTTGATTTTGAGAAACTACTTAAATTCCTTTGTTTAAATTAATAATGGATGGAAAAGACATTGCTAGTCAGATTGTGAGAGTAGTTCTATTGTGAGAAGCGAGGTACTGGGAACCGAAAAACAATTTGTGAAATGAAATACATTTTACTATCCAATAACGAAGCGTTTCTAATAACAAAATGATGTTGAAGCCTCATCACACAGCAAGGACTGTCGTAACCTTTTTGAAACGGCTAGTTGCTATCGACAACAACGACAAAAATAATCAAAGAAATCTGGTCAGTGTTCAGGAAAGGATTGGGAAGTACAAGATTTTGTAACAAATACTTTGCGACACGTCTTAACATCAGAAGTCACAGATTTAATGATTGTTATAGCGATACGCTTGCCATTTCTCAAAGGCTAAGACACTCCTGAACATCACATACAATATTTGCAATCTCTGGTGCTTAGTGAATATGTACAAAAAATATTGTATAAATTAGGACCACGAAGTGTTGGCCAATGCCAATTTTCAGGATTTTTTTTCAAGAATTTCGCGAAATTTCGAGATTTTTCAAGAACTTTAGGATTTTTAAGAACTTTCAACAATTTAAATTCCCGAAATTTTCAAGAATGTCGTAAATCTTTAAGAATTTTGAGAATTTACAAGAATCAATTTCTCGACCGAGTTGGTAATGATATGTGGAAATTGAATTAAAAATGTTGATAGAATATTTCCCTGAGTAGTACGAACCGAACGATGCCAATTTTCTTAAAAAGCTACAAAAGTCAGGTTGTCGTCATCGAAACATTTTGTCTTTATCTTGCATCACCATTATAAATCGTAAGCTGTTTCTTGTGTGGTAAAAATTTAATCTCGTAAATTTTCAATTATTTAGATTTTTTGTGGGGAGAACATCACAGACAAAACACCATGATCGATATAGAAGACGAAGACGAATTCTATAAATCGATCAGTGAAACGTTACTGGAAATCGAAGAAATGGGCGGTAGTAATAATTCAAGTGAAATTTTTACTTAAAATTATTTCGAGAAACGAAACGAACTTTTTTTTGAAATCGACTCAATATGAATAGTGAGAAACAACAATGGAAAATTTATTGTAAAAAAAAGGAAAGGAAGGAAATTTGAATATTATTTGCTGAATTCAGATTCAGCACAAAAATACGAAGATTGTGTGATCGATAATCATGTCAATATTTTTACAAATATAAATAAATTAGGAGAAATCGTTTTTAATTTATTTGATGATATTTCCTTTAAAATTTTATTTAACATTTCTATTAGCCTTAAAATTAAATCAAAATGAATAACGATACGAAATTATAGTTGGTAAGATAGTAAGCATAAGTAAATAAGGTAATTGATGCCAAAAACAAAAACTTGTGAATGCATAGGGGCCAGTGGTACATACCTACCTGTGAATAGTTTTTTGGGATAAAATGTCGAAGACCTCTTGAATATATGAGTGGATCACTCGGAGTCTCCGAGATTTCAGTATGAGCTACGTATAGCTCCTAAGTCAGAAAAAAAGTTTCCTTTTTACTCACAACGACGTAAATTGATTGTTTTGTTGCCTTTTGTTTCTCTGTATTTTTATTAAGTCTATGGTGGAAACAAAAAAAAAAAACAGATAGGAAACCTCAATCAACTCACATTTCGGAACTCTCCGATATTTTACTGAGAGGCTTAGATCGTTTAACAGGTAAATGTGTCATAGCCTATTAATAGGATCAAAATTTATAACCGATAAATAATTCATTGATGAAATGAGATATTTTTACACTCGACTGTGTGACAATTTAGTTAAATTTTAGTGAATAACAAAAAATATTTATCTGAAATTATAGTTGTAGTCTTAGCACCAAACACTAAAACCAATTGAAGTAATTTGTTTGTGATATACAACTTTTTTGATAAATAAAAAAAAATATTTTTTTTATTGAAACGAAATTTGTTTTAAAGTCAGAAAACGAATTTACCTTTCCACATCAATGAAAGGGTATATTGACAAGAAGATCTGATACTAAAAAGATAGATCATTACTCTCACATGGCAAGCACATTCATTTTTATCCCAGTCGCCACTGAGACATCTGGTGTTTTCGGAAAATTGGGATTGGAATTGATCAAGGAAATGGGAAGCAAGATCACGGTAACGAAAAGCGTACGTCGTCGTACCTCATTCAACACTGGCAAAAAAGTTTATAAATTATTGCCTGTGACCGATAATCTAGCTCCAGGTAATGTGATTTCTCAATTTGCATTACCTGCCACAGGCAATGTGGTTTTTGTATGAGAAATTGCATTAACTGGAGCTAGATCTGCCAACTTTTTTGTCAGTGAATGACAATGATGGATGTTGTCAGAATGTTTCTGATTGGTTATCAACATAACAATAATAGCGTATGGTTATTGTTCAGCCGGGAGGACACATTTTAAGTGACAGATTCGGCCAACATTTGCTGCTATAGCTAGTGAAGTTACTTTTACATGGTATTGTAATGACCTCACATCCTAACAACCCTTGGTTATCAACGATGTAATAGTTCTAGAGGTCGAGCTACAATATTAGAAAAAAAATCCGTGTTAAAAACTTCATTTTTCTGATGTTAGTACGAAATAGGTGATTTAGTGTTAGAATTATTAACCTGAAGAAAAGTTCAGGTTGTTTAAATTTGTCAAGAATATTTATATAGACCGAATTACGGCATTATACAAAATCTTTCTTCAAATCAAAGTTCGGAGCAGTTTTAAGTGTCTTTCAGTGGCCAGGGGATAACATAGCATTTTTGTAAAGTCTGTAGTATCATGGCATACTGTGCATGGATCTCAATGATTTGTTAGTCAACCTCTATTACCCTGCTAGGTGCTTTGGTGAAAAGCGTTCAAAAGTAAAGAGGTAAAGACATATCAGAGGGTACCGAAAACAGTTTTTCGACAAGAAAAAAAATTATTTTAAATTATTGTATGTTGTACTAATGTGGCCGTGGAAAGACCTACAGGTAGAGTATACGCACTAACTGGTGCGAGTATATCCACGAGAGTTATGACTGAAAATATAGCAGATGTTTGGAGAGTCTGCCTTCTCTGCAGCATCGATGTTTCACGAAACAGAGTATGGGGTGCTTTAGCTGGCCTCACCCACTATCGTGCAGCAAGCTTACAGAAGTCTTGGAAAGAAAGTTGGTGCCAAAATGAAGATTTTTTCCTTCTTTCTGGAGGCTCTACAGGTGGAACAGCATCTGGAACGGTACTACGGCAGTCATTTTTTTATCGTCAACTATTCCTTTATTTTATCAATTGAAAAAAGCTTCGTTATGTCGCGGATATATCAGATCCTCAGTAATATCAACAGAAAAATTATTAAATTTTTCTCGAAGGATTTTAGTCAAATAAAGTGTTAGCGTATAGCGCATGATCTCAGGACTTCTGAACAGTAATTAGTTTTTCAACTGGACCAATATTTGCTACGTGATACGAGTTTGGAAAAACGATATGATCAAGTGGGAGCAAACGGTTTTCCAAACTCATATCGCTTGTATCGCTTAGCAACTATTGGTCCTCACAATATCCATCGCTGTCGTTTTTACCTATTCTTACTCTAACAGAAAGAACTAACCAAATTTGAGGAATTTTTATGTACAAATGGTGGTTCAAAGTTAAGAGACTCCCAATATTACATAGAAAATGTACATATTTTCACTTCAACTGCACCGATTTTTTCAAATCGAGTTGTATTCTATCAAAGCTTTTTTAAGAAAATTTTCTATGAAATTTTGAAAGGAAATACAAGGTGCCTGACAAACCCATTCAACTAATTGTGCGGTACTCAACAGTATTCGGAAACGAAAAAGTAATGATGCAGTTTGATTAGTTTTAGCAAGCTTCACATGCCACGGGGTAGGGTAATCTCGCACACCACACAAATTCATGGTGTGCGAGATTCACCTCTAAGTGGTGAATCTCGCACAGTCATGACTTTTCGTTACATGTCGTAAAAGGACGCATACTATGATCGCGTGTGCGAGATTCCCCGACACCACATGCCACTGGTTGTGGATTTTCAAGTTGGCAAATTCGACCCACCCTAATGAATAAGTATCGCTATCTCAGACGAATTTACAAGTAGGATATTTAGCTTAAAAGTCCTTTGAAGGTGGAATCGTTCCCAAAATTGCTGCTACATTCCACTATTGGATAGCGATCTTAGACGAACTATTACTTTGATAATCGATAAGCTTTATCACAAATTATTGTCATCAACTGGCAAGTAAAAGACTCGATGATCAAAGTTTATCGATTATTAAAGTAATAGTTCGTCTAAGATCGCTATCCAATAGGGGAGTGTAGCAGCGATTTTGGGAACGATTCCACCTTCAAAGGACTTAAGCTAAATAACACTCGACAGAAGTCAACTCATGGTTCGAATGGAGATGCCACTTTCCATTAATTTTCTTTATAACTGACCCAGCAGATTTTTCCCTAATAAGATGAAATGAGACGACTACTCAAAATTTTATAAATCATCAAAAAACTTCCTTTCATTTCATTTATTTCATCAAAAAAAATCTGTTTACATGACCTGCGTAACTCTAGTTTGCACTAAACAATTCAAAAGAGCTACTATAAAAAAGTTAACAAAAGTATAAAATCGTAAAAGCATAAAAACAAAAATTAATCACAACTCAACTCAACTCAACTCAACTTCTGCTTAACAATACGAACAACCAAAAGCCCGGACAGGTCATTCATGAAACACTGGAAAACTGTAACCCAAGTCCACCAATCAAAAACCAACATCTAAATAAGCCACAAAAAATCAAGATACTGTGACAGGAAGTATCTTGATTTTGAGTATCTTGAGTTAACAAGAAAAACATCAAAAGAATCGCAGACGTCTCACAGGCCACTTAACTGCTTCTGAAACAATCACGGCCATACTCTCGGACTACACAGTCATCGCCACTGCAACAAATGTGGATTGGAAGACAAAACAATAATTTCACTTCTGGGTGTCTGTGCACGTTATGAACTGTGGTAAGAACACTTTGTACATCTGATTTTTTTGTAATCAGAATGTGAACACTCTGTGTTATGGAATTTTTGTACACTTTTGTTTTTGGCATGAAGGATCCTAACTTTTCTAATGCAAATGCCCACCCTAAAGAGTTAAATGCCCATCCTACATCATTGAAAGAGTCAAATGCCTAGGAGCTGCATATATCCTCGCACATAACATTATTTTGGAGTGGCCTTCCGGTATTAACGCAAAGTTCGGACGATCGTTATTGTGTTTGCGGTTAAAGAAATCATTAACTGCCTTCCAAGAAGTTGCGTCCCATTATCTTATAGCAACTTCTCAGAATTTAGAAAAAATGTACAAAATTACACCAAAACCGATATCTCTTAAATGCTTTATGTATCTCTACGCTAAAGTGTTCAATACACACCTCCTATCTCAGTATTTGGCGTTCTTTGCTAAAGTTGTGGTAATTGTTCGATGACGGTATTTTTAGCAATTCAGTCTTCAACTCTTATCTGAACAAAATAGATTAATTTCCAATCTTAGAAGTGAAAAAGATTTCCGAACATTTATGTCATTTAAGTGTACTTGAGTTTTGCTGATTAGAAGAGATTTACTATTTAGCTTAGCTGTGAATGGCTAAGTAAATCAAATACTTCATACGAGTAGATACCAAATTAAGGACAAGTGCATTTGTTTTTCAAACATCGATGGATTCATTTTTCAGTGCCAGTTTTTTTTTCACCATAACGAACGAAAGATTACAACAAGTAAATAATACGCGAAAACTTAAAACACATCGAATCTCGTCATTGCTAGATTACCCTTCGTCACTCACTAGTACAATTTATAGAATCACCAAACTGTGACAACAAAAGCGACATATACTTAAAATACCTTGAAATGCTCCAGAAGACGAGCAGTTTCAAGCGAATTTTGAATACACTCGAGCTCGTTCTGATACTTATTGCGAGAGTGATACATTTTCTGATTCCCTACCAATTTTCGTCCTTACACCGATCTTCCATTATCTTTGCAAGGGGTGGGCGACACCACAAATCACAACGGACGTTCAGCACTTTAACCGAGACTTTAACACCATATAGAGTCTAAGATGTCTACCTTCATACTGGAATCGAACTGAAGGTGTCTATGCTGCTGGTTTATCTGGCTAGTGAACAACTACTCCCAACCAGTGAACTTATATATTAGTAGAAAGTTTTCAATATGGCACTACCCTGTAGAATGTGTTCACACTGCTCCACTGTCGACCCCCTGTCGACAAAAAAAAAACAAATTCAGATCTTTATACTTTGCATATTTTTGCGTCTTTCAATAGCATTTGATCAGTTTTTCTGACAGGTAAGAATTAAAACAACATTCTTTGCTTGATGTGGTTTCATCATAGTTAATGTAATAGTAAAATGTTTCTTACAGTTGTAGAAGTGAAAGAATTTTTTACTTTCTGTAGAATGAATGAGATGAGGGGAATTACCACACTCGATAAATGTATTGGTAATATGCTTACCTTGTGGAAAATATTACCTTACGCAAACAGCAGTTGGATGTACCAATCGCCAAGTCAATAGAATTTAGTTAGAAAATTGTTCATTTAATGGGGGCCCCTACTAAAAACCAAATTTTATGCATTCAAATTATACAAAAAGAAATTTTCATTTCATCTGAATTAACATCTGGGTTCAGGACACGTCAGACACTTAGATTTCCAAATTTACTAAAATAGTAGATGTACACGTAATTCAATGAATAAATTAATATTAATAGAGCAAATATGGTTGTTTATCGCAGCTCTAGGAAATTTTGAATAAAATATTAATGTTATTTTAAACAACGTGTTTATAGTTGGTTCGTTAGATAGGTACCTAATGTGTTTATTAAGCGTTGATAAGACAATGAAATTTACAGAACTTGTAATACTGTAACTGAAAATAGAAATTTCTTATTTTTGTTTTACAGATTAAAATTGGTTCAATATAATGAGCAACCAAGGTCTAAATCGTTTTTTTTATTAGCGGTTAGATTTGATTCTTTGAATACATTTTCTAACATAAGAAGATGTACAATTCATATACCCAATGGTTATTACCCATCAATTTATGCTATTTTTCAGTAGTTTTATAATTTTTGCGTGAAGTTTGACTGTTATCGAAATCGAATAACAATACCACCTAGTTCTATTATCGTGCATATAAATGAATAAAAACAGGTCGTGAACTGCTGTTAGATGTTTCAGCCGCTGTTATCATAACAAAAGTTCATTAAAATTGTTATTTTTATTATCTTCGCATGACTACCGACCACGATTTTTTTTTGTATTTTAAAATTTACACATCAAATGAAATGAACGCGTCAGCACTTTCAAACGTAAACGTAATGCAACACTGCGCATGATTCACCTAATTTTCCGTTTTCAGTGATGCTTTTTTCTCATCTAAAATTGTCTTCATTTTCTCGACGTGTCACAAATATATTCACAATTCATACATATATAGGCGTTGAAAGTATAATGTAGGTATGGAAATTAGTCTATTTTACGAAGCAGAAAAGATGTTTACACAAATGGTATTATATATTTGGCATATCTGCATGTTAAGGCCACGTGTATGTGAATAAATTTTACTTGAACTTGATATAAAGCCGAAAAATGAAGTTTCAGTTAGGCAGAAAATCTGAAAATTAAATTATTTTGATTGAAATCTAAATTGTCGAAGGGACTATCGAGGTTCAAATATTCATAGAAAATCCTCTGTCAGTCAAAAGGAAATCGCTAGAAAATCCTTCAATATTTTACGAAAGAAAATCCTCAAATTCATAGAAAAATCCTCAAGAAAATCTTCAAAATCATAAAAAATCCTTTAAAAGATTCAAGAAAATCAAATAAAAAGAAATAAAAATGACAAAATTCTTTGGAAATCCATCCAGAACCAGTAAAAATCATTGGAAAACGATCAAAAATCCTCTAAAATTTTTCTGAAAAACCTTTGTCAATGAAATTAACAAATATCTGCCCCTCATACAAGAAAAAACGATATGAGGATTGCACCATTACATTTTGTCTATGACCAGGTGCCGCTAAACGGCGAGCGCAATCTTTGAATAGGGATAGCGAAAAATATCGAATGTCTAAGGCACGAGCAATTTTGAGTTGATCGACAATTATGCTGAGTTTTTCAATGTAACTCGATATTCAACACAGGATAAATGCAAAATTGCTCGTGTACTTTCGGCCTAATTTTGGTTGATGTGGACCCCTCTAGGAAGTGCTTTTCAGCTTTTAATAAGCCGCAGTTAAAGTCGATACTTACTAAGGAATTTCAACGTTTACTACCTCTATGGTTTACTCTAAGGTTTTCTTGAAATTATGCTAATTGATAAGTTTCATCATAGCACTGTCAAGCACCGAAGCTGACTTTGACATCACTCAAGATATGTCGACAGTACTATGTTTGCCAGTTGATAAGCATATAAAAAATTTTCTCCGTCACTCGACCATGACTAGTCTATTGCGGTAAATCGATTTTAGCTCCTGCTTTGATGTCGTTAAGTGTATTGAAAATAGTCAACTTAAATTAACTTTCAAGCGCCTGCAAATCACCTTTTCGCAAGTGGTAGCGCACTTCTGGGATCGAAAAGACTGAAGCGCACCCAAAGACAGCAGGTTCGATTCCCGGGAAAAGATTGGTTGAAAAGTGTTGTTCAACCAGTTAATATTGTACATTCCACCCCAAAACCCCAAAATTCTCACAGACGTTTCGTTATCAAAATGTGTTGAGCTAGTATATTTCCTTCGTTTCACACGTTCCACAAACATTCACATTCTTACCAAGGAAGTTACCTTCTTTGTCATGTTATCATGACTGACACATTTCGCCAATGTTGTACCTTATGTAGATACATACTAAACAACCTGCTGCACTATTTACGATGATTGTAAAGTTGTTCAACTATCGAAATCCGGTTCATACAAAACACATTTTTTCGCTCAATACAAAAAAATTGCATACGAATTGCGTTGAATTGTTGACGTTGACGAGTAATGATAGACCACGTCTTTGTTCATGAAGACTATAAGAAACCTATCAACATAATGCGAAATAATGTGTTATCTCTTGCACGAAAACTCGTTGGATCGCTTCGTTGGTAATTTGTCGCTTGTTGATATTTTTCTTGGATTTAAAAGAAGAGATTACCTAACGAAAAAAAATACTTATTCTTATCTTATCTTCGTTTTCGCAGGCTGATTCGCCGATTTTAATTAGTTTTTGTTATTTTAAAGAAAACAACTTTTCGTTTCTGGTTTTATTTTTCAATTTTTTTTTTTATTTAAAAAATATTTCTTTGAGAAAATAATTTATTTTCCTTTTTTAAAAAAAGCTGTTATGCTCTCCTTTACACAGTTGATTTAACTTAAAATATAAATTTGAAAAGACCAAATAAGAGGAAAAGAAAAACGACTCTAAATTAGTGTTAAACGTCATCTTAATGCATATAATGCCTTAAAACGAAAGATTTCAAATGTGCTTGCTGAACTGTGCTACTATTAACTTAGGAATGTTAAAACAACATCGAAATATAAGAATCTGAAAATTAAGTATTTCTGTCATCATCGAGCGGAAATGTTATACACAAAATACAAAATGGTTAATCGAAGATGCGAAAAAAAATGAATTTAAATTGAACAAAACGAATGATTCACCCCCCATTCCTACCCATCATTTTACTTCTTTTTTTTATTCTTTGTAGCAATACGGAGTGGAAAAGACAGTCTAATATTTTCGTTAGTAGTCACAGCAATGAATTACGATGAAACTAAAACAATTGTAAACTTATAGTTCGTCTTTTGGATGTTCCTTTTCTTCGGATGAATCTTCGGCATCTTCGGCTTCCTCTTCCACCTGTTGGCCGCCGCTTTCGATGAACTTCACGAAACCTTCCAATGTTCGTTCGCCGTTGTAGTCGACGACTTCATTGTCGCCCTTCTTGTAGTACTTCAACGTTGGGAAAGATGTGATTTTGGTGTGCTCCAATTCGTTGGCGGTGGAATCGATTTTGGCGATGACAACTGTCTCGGAATCCTTGTATTTCTCGCCGAGTTGATCGAAGATTGGTGCCACTATAAATTGCAAGAAAGAGAGAAAAGAATAATTAGAAATGTCACCGACAACTTCTGTCTTTTTTGTTCTTACATTGTTTGCAGTGACCGCACCATGGAGCATAGAATTCAACCAAAACGTCCTTGTCTTTGTTGAAAGCGACTTCATCGAAGTTGGTCGATACGAGTGTCTTGACTGGTGTCTTGTCCCAATCATCTGGAAGATCTTGGCTGAGCAAGTGTTGCTTCAATTTACCATCCAAGAAGTCTTGTACGAATGACTTGATGTTTTCTGGCGACAATTCAGGATTCTTTGGCTTGTATTTGGCCATATCGTCTTCCAAACGGATCAATCGCATAGCTGGGACCTCTTCCTTTTTCATGCCGAAGAATTCCAAAATTCGTTGATGGTCTTCTTCGTCAGCATCGATGGTAACGAACAATACTTTGTTTCTGAATCCTCTCGACAATTCCTTAGCTGGTTCAGCGTATTTTTCAACATGTCCGGCTTCCTTTGAAATGAACATCAACAAGTGACTCTTGATGTCTCCGCCGAAGATCTTTTGTGCCGACTCATGATTGAAGTCAACAATCAATGGCATAGATTGGACAGCGACGAATTTCTTGATCGATTCTTCGGATGATTCTCCATCGTAAACGGATTTACCTTCGTCGAAGTTCTTGAACAAAATGATGGAACCGCATTGAGCTTCGTATTTGGCATAGACATCTTCGTTGCTGGTAATGGCGAATGGGAAATCGTCAACACCATTGGCAACACTGACGAATGTCTTGGCTTCAGCAGATTCACGATCCTTGAAGAAACCGACAACGACAACCGGTTGACTCTTGATGAATTCTTCGGCGGCTTCAACAGTTTCAATTTCAAGAGCAGCTGGTCCGGTTTTCTTGCTCAACCAGTTAACGATATCATCAGCTTGTCTACCACCTCCGTATTCAATTGGTGAACCACTGCGGAAGAATTTCAATGTTGGATAACCACGGATGGCAAAGTCTTCGGCAAGTTTTGTTTCTTCGGTTGCATCGACCTTGCCGAGTTTAATTGGTGATCCTTTTTCTTCCAATTCCTTGGCAGCCTTGGCGTATTCAGGAGCTAAACTTTTGCAGTGTCCACACCATGGTGCATCTAGAAATGGAGATGACGAATCAATTTACATTTTAAGACAAAAAAAATCGTCGGAAAAATAGATAGCGCAACATTGACACGAATACAAAGGAAACACATAAGGTTAATAACCGGTCACATTTTCCGTTACCGCCTACACTAAAAAGCATTTTCTGCTTATTCAAAAAAGACAATCAATCGTCTGTCCGAGAAAAATCAATCAAACACAAAAGTGCACACGAAATACTTACAGAATTCAACTAGGACGAATTCATTATTCTCAATGACCGACTGGAAATTGTCTGTTGTTAACACCAAAACTCCATCTTCAGTTTTCACATCGGCATCACCGTAAATTGCACCGAATACCGATAAAATTACTAAAGTATTTAACAACCACATTGTGATAAATTAAATTAATTGCAATTATAGACTAGAGAGGTGGAGCGTTGATGATGTGCCGGCTGAGCTTGCTAAATAACAATGTACGATAGTAAAAATTTTGTCGATGATTCTTACACGACACCGCTATTTCCAATTCCAGCGAACGTGGCAAAGTAGATGAAATAATCGTGTGATATGTTGATTGGCTAAAAAGTGACAACAAAATTGGTGTGGCCATGCAAAAGTGTCAAAAAATGGAGAGTTGACTACGTTGACTACGTGGTGCCATCCATGAGTCACTATAACGAAATAGGAATTTCAACGAGTTGTAATTTTCAAAATGCAAATTAGCTACGATACGAGGTAAGTGAAACTTTAATTCTGTGAAAAGAATCTCAAAGTGAGAAGATCGTTTAAAAGAAGCAGATGTGACGCAGGTCGCAGGTATACTTATTGCAACAGAAAATGATCTAATGACAGAAGTTCTATTTTGCGGAACAAGAAGCGGAAAATGGAAAATTAATAATTTCCAATTGGAATTTTCAGAGCTTTTTAAATTGATTATCAGAACGTTTGAGAGTCCTTTGAAAATCGAAATAGCGAGATATTTGAGGAAAAAATAAACAAACGAATTGATAAAGCGACGAGGGGGAAATCACTTTTGTGATTAACATGGTTAATGAGTTAATCTGTTAATCAGAAACTTAAGTTTTGTGATTCCAAATCGATTATTAACAATGATTAACCGATATATTTCACGTTTGTTTGTAGTTTTGCGACAATTCCACCGGTCAAATGCTGGTTAATCACCAATTCTTCGTCATCATGTTAATCACTGGTTAATCATGTTAATCATGTTAATCACATCAATAAAAAAGAGTGGTTTTCTCCTCGTAAAGCGACTCTCTTGTAAAACAGAACATATCATGCACTGTGTCTACTGATGTGATTTGATAGCTTGAAATAAATGAGCTCTTTATAGCTCACTATTCAACCTGACCAAACGAGAGGTGGGCTTCGTTACATTAGGCTGGTGTAGATTTAAAAAAGAATGTCTGTTGCAGGTAATTATGAATCGAAAGTATGACCATGATTTATCACTGCCAGATGTTTTATTAGTGACATGGTACGTACAAGTATAAACTGGACATACTGATTTGCATTCTTCGTCGATTGGAACAAAGTTTTTGAAAATCGGTTCATCGACCGAGATCATTATTCCGTTAATGTCCATCTTCGAACTTAACTCCAAAAAATGTAATTCCTAGTCGAATAAATTCCCAAAGTTGGTTCAAGATTGCGCAAGTTATCGTACCATCAGAAAACCAGACAAAAATCCATTTGGCAATCACTCATGATTAGATCGATTGCTGTTACTGTTATTAATTGAAGTCAAATGTTTGAAAATCGGTCCAGAATTACTTAAGTTACCGTGCAATCAAGCGTTACAAATATTTCAGTGTTTCGGCTTTGACCAACAAAGCAAAAGTGATCATTGTCTACGGCGAAAATTCATTTGTTTAGATACACCAAACACAGATTAAATCAAAAATAATTTGGGAGTGCAGTTTAGGCTAATACAGGAAGTATCTATTCTATCACTTCTGTAGCGACTATTGTATATATATTGCAATAATAACAAGGGCGAAGCAATCAAATACGATTGTGAACTATCTCAACAAAGAGATGTCTTTGGTTATCAAAGTAAACGCTTAAACACACAAGCCATCCTCTTCAAGTTCGATTAATCTGGCGTGGTTATGTGTGAACAAATCCAATATTGAAAGTCTTTAACGAACCCTGAATATGACTTTGAAGAAAAATTGCTAGACTGTCTCGAAGGTTCCTAACGAAAACTTTCCAGTCGTTGCTACAAGTGGACGACGTCCAAACTACACTGGAAAAGCTGACGACAAATTTCTTTAGAAAATGATGCCATTAACCATCGGCATTATACGACAAATGGCATCTGATGTGTAAGTTTTTCTTTTCTTATTACCGGCCTCTTTATTTTCAATTTATTTTTTGCTTTATTTTAAATGTAAAATGAATTAATGAGATTTTTTAGCTATCTTTGTCTTAAACTATAATATCAGTACTGATAGCACTATTGCTAATGTTGTACGAATTTGTTTGCTTTTTGTCGTCTTTCAAATCAGACTAGCCTGTAGAATTTGTTTATCAATTGCTGCAAACTAGGATCCCTTTTCGTATTACTTTCCTAAAAGGTTTTGTTTTCAGTTTTGTTGGTTTTTTGAATTTTCTGCAATTTTTAGCATTTGACCTTTATACTTCCGACAACTAGTTGTTTCCTAGGACCGTTACCAATCTGCAACAATGAACATACGCGTCAGATTCAAACATCACATAAATAACATTGTTATATCGATTCACTAAGAGATGGCCCTAAAGTTTGTAGACTTTTGTGACGAGATTTAGCAGAAAAGGAGAGGGGTGCGGTAAACGCGTACGCGTGGAATTTTTTAGAAATATTGTGCTGCCCTCTGAAAGTCATACAGAGATTGATTTTTTAAAGCTTTAAAGCTTCCGAAACAAAAAGCCTCCGAATGTTATTGTTTTTTTTTTCTTCTGATGCACTAGCTGTTTGTCGAGGACGTATTATGTCGAGGACGTATTATGTCGAGGACGTATTATGTCGAGGACGTATTATGTCGAGTAAGGATTACGTCGAGGACGTATTATGTCGAGGACGTATTATGTCGGGTACCATTAGATTAATCATTTAAATATTTTAAAAAATATAATTATTTATTTATAAAATTAACTTATTAAATTTATTTTAATTTATATAAAATATTATTATAAAATATAAAAAACAAACAAAGTTCTTGAATTTAATTATATGCCGCGCCGTATTATCTGTTTACGAGAACGAGAGCAAGAACAAAAATAAGCGAAGAGTACTGGTTAATGTTTTTTTTATGTATATCAATGTATTATGTCAAAAGTATGGAAGTACAAGATTTTGCGCTCAACTGTTGAAAATACTTTGATATCAGAACAAGTTCGATTAAAGATTCGATAATAAAATTGGTGATATGTGTGCCGGCTCTAAAAATTTAGCATTTTTAAAGACGAAACTTTAAATATATTCCGAATTTTATACATCTCAATTGTAGCTACATCTTATACAATTGTAACAGATACGTTTCTCATCATTTTAAAATTTAATCAGACGTTGAAACTGTGTATATTAACGCATATTTGAGGCTGTTATTTATACATTTTATGACTCCATTCAACTTTGTGGCTTTTCATCTTTTCTTAAATCAATTTTATTTTTTCAAAAATATTCGAGCAAAGTCTGAAATCGTTGCCATGACTTATCGTGTGTCAGGCCTATCAACTTAGTGCTTAGATGGTGTATTGAACCGTCTTATTGTTTAAAACTATGTGTAAAAAACGAAAACGCTCGAATATGATGAAATTTATACAATGACCATCTACTTGGAGGGTTGTAGTGGTTCGATTGAGCAAAGGCATATTATAGACGAAAATTTTATTCCTTTTTGTTCTCGACTGGGTTGTAACTAACGGCGTATAGTGTACTCAGGGTTATGAGCCCTATCTAACCCACCAGTACCCATTATTGAACATTCGAAACATTTTTTTATCATTACAAAACGAAGAATCGTCTTAAAAAATTATGATTCAATAGTTGTCAAAATTTCGATGTTTTGGACATGAGGAAAATTTTCATATCTTCGATATTTTTGTCTTCATTTGCTCGCTAATCAAATATGTTTTCACTTAAAATACAATTTGTTTTAACAATTAAAATTGATTTAAATTTAAAATTTGCAATGAACGTCAACACAAATGGTCCTCCGATTTGTATGAATAGACCATACCTGGTTTATACTTTCATTGAAAATTTGGGTTTCCTTTCCAAGCTCCAGCATTTCAAACTAACATTTCGTACCCATAAAAAATTGGGAACTCTATGAACTCATTTCGTGAAACTGATTTTCGACCAAATTTTAATTCTGTTTTGAAATTAGGGCTAAACATTTTGACATATTATGTGCTATTTTAGAAGTAAGATGAACAATTTGGAACCGTTTTTTGCATAAATTCTGTTGAAAATAAAAAAAAAGGTTTTTCTCGTACAATTTTCAACACATTGGAAGGTCAATGAATCTGCAACCCGGTGAAACTTTACGTCGAATCTATAATCGTTTGAAGGCTCTTGAAATTCCCTTTAAAATGAGCTACGACACGACTATTTTGCTTCCCAGTCACAGATTTTAGAAAGCTTTAACTCCAAAAAATTTCTGAAAAAGTCATGGTCGGGAACACTTTTTGTAATGTTTCATCGGTGAGTCGATTTTTTTTAAATTTTAAAGTATTTTATATTGAAGCCACAGTCTCTACGAGTCGTTATCATATACACTTAACAAATTTGTTTCAACACAAGCGGCAGAACTGCTCTCACTATGGCTCTGTGACCAAAAAGTCGGTTTTCAGAGGTGCGCATGGGAGCTTCGAACTTAAATTTTTTATTATTTTTTTATTATTTTCGTGACCAATTCGCATCGAGCCTACCCGCAGGCCTTAAAAAAATAAAAAAAAGACTGCAAAACGCTACACCCTATTAGACACATTATCAGATTTAAATTAGCGAAACTTCGTCGACACCGTTTCGATCTGAATTTTCTAATACTTTAAAAGGATTTAAAAAATATTTTTGGCTAATATCTCATTAGGCTATGGCGACGGTGGCAAAGAAACAACAAACCATTTGTTGGTATATTTCAGATTTCTCATTAAACTCTCCTCCGCCCTATATGTTTCATTTTGCACATTTTGCATTAACTACGTTGAACGTAAACTAAGAAAATACGTTTTGAATGAATAAAATGCAAATCCATACCTCAAGAATGCGTAGTAAAATTAAATATGGAATTTCAGCAAAAGGTCGTGAATGAAGGTTAAAGTGTAACGTAGATTTACTCAAATATTCATACACACGTCGAAACAATTTAATGTTTGGTTACTTACCCTACTTCATTTTGAGCGCGAATTACAAGTTTTCCGAATTTTCTATCATACACATAATCGATGGAAAATCATCGTCAACAACAATTGAAGAACACAACCACTAAGGGGTTGCAAATTTGCATACAATAATAATTATGTGTAGACGATTGAACATGTGTAGGACAAATAGACATAAATAGATCAACTTTCTGTGGATGGGTATACACATTCAAAATAGTACTCATCGAAAATCACTATAAAACGATAAATTATTGATGTTTCGATGTTATTATTGTGCAATCATTTGATCGTAAGGTTTGGTTCAGGTCTCAACAAGTGTTGACGAAGGGAAATTCAGTGTAAACCGACAATTTGTATCCACTGCCGAAATAACAAAAAAGGTTTCATTTTTTTGATAAAATTTATAATTTATTTACTGAACTCCGAAATATTTTAAGATTAAGTTTGAGCTTTTTTATGAAAGAATTTGATTTATTTGTGATGTTAATGTCCTCAATAAGACTGTACTTGAATTTTTTGGTAAATATGTGATTAAATGAAAAACACGTTTCGACACTAAACCATTCACAAGAGGAGATAATTAGTACTCGTTTTTTTGTGGAAGACTGATATGCTGTTGGCAGTATCGCGTTTTTGGTAAAAGTCAAATAGAAATATTTATTCCTTCTCTGAATTAACCTCTATCGTTGGCTCGTGACTGGTGATATTGGGCTTGTGATTCGGACAGCTGTTACTTTTATAGCTGTTCGACAACTTTGCGTCAGGAATTATACTAAAATTTATATCAATTTTAATTGATTCAGTGGAGTCAGCCATTTTAGGAAAATTTCCTCTAAAATGTTTGATGTTTTTATTGTCGTAAAACTCAGTAAATTGTTTGTCATGCTGACGCATTTTCTGTCAGGGTCTATTTTCATGAAATAAATGTAACAATTTTCACGAAATTTCACGATTTTTTATGAATTTTGTTTTAGTGAGATTAAAATTGTGCAGTCGTGGAATTTAATAGTTATTTAGTTTATTTTTAAGATATATTTCTTACTCTTCTAACCAATGTCTTTGTACATACGAACGAATTCACTTTTCCGGCTCGAAATTATTCTTTGAAAATTTTAAGAAAAAATACGGGTGTTTTTGAGCCTTCCGTACCTATCTGAACACATTTTGGGCTATACTCTCGGACTGGCCTGAAAATACGAGCCTACTTAGTATACAACTTTTCATATTGAGGGCCTGAATTACGAGAAAAATTCTGAAATTGATCCCCAAATGACTATTATCTCCTGCTAATATTTGTCCCAGTCATGATGTGTTCGGCAAAGGCTACAATACCCCGCGACAACATTGGAAAAAATTTCCATAAAACTAATTTTTTCCAAAAATATTTCTGGGTAGACCAGCAATTCATACAATACATGTCTTGGTCAAATTATAAATGGGTTGGGTCAATTCTGGATAAACATCCAAATGAAATAACAACTGAAATAAGAAATAGAAATGTGGACTTAACACACATCTCTTAAAAGTGTACATTTACGATGAAATAACAAGGATACAAATCGCGAGAAAATGTCATTGTAAAAATCTTACTTTTAAACTTAGACCTTTGGACTATGGTCACAATGAGGTGCTGGAAAATCTACAGCAAAAAAATCATTTGTAACATTCGCATTTATTCTGAGAATTTTATTGTTTGACCTTACTGAACAGTAATGAATGTATTGCGATAATAATGAATAACCATATGGTAATAAAAATGCAAGAGATTTGATTCAATTAAGTTTTTCCGCGAACTCATAAACCGTTTAAGCGAAATAACACCAAAGACATCGCAAATGAGTGTCATATTCGGGATTTAGATGGACTAATAATTTGTGTGTGTGAGTTCAGACTAGACGCCTGATGTTATTGTGCAGAATAATGTAGTTATTCTTCCAAATAAAAGCGACGAGAAAAATAATTTTTATTTAATATTATGCACAGCCATTGCGTTGTTATTTACGCTATTCAAACACCATGTAGACGAAAATAAAATTCCATTTTTACATTTTTAACATTTACCCGGATCAATGAGTCTTCTAATTCAACATCACGTTATCCATTTGACAATATTTTCAATTTATGAAAATAGTTCGAACTCAAAAATATTTATTTTTGTAAATAATTTGATTATTCTATGGAATAATATGACCACAATCAAAGTACCGCCTAAAAATTTTACTTAATTTTAAGATATTTCCAGCAAATCAATATTACCTTTCGATAATTATAATTATTGTCGTGTGTCCAGATTATATTTCGACCAAAGTCTCAGTTGATATGAAACATTTTGTTCAAATGTGAACCGAATTTATCAGAGTACATGGACAATATTAAAACATTCGAAATATGGATGAGGTTTTATAGATTACAACTGAACTGACGTTTATGTTTTTATACCCGTGAAGTATGGGTCTTTTAATTTTAGAAGATTTAAGTTTTCAGCACAGGCTTGCTCCTACAACTTCGCAACGATAGGAGTCATGATTTATTGGTGTGAATAAAAACAGACAACATTTGCAATCGAACACGTATTTATATTTAAAAATTTTGAGGTTTTTTGACGCGGGAGAAATGTTTGTTCGTTCTAGAAGGAGTACAAGAAAAATGTCGAATATTTTCCTATACTGAGTGTGTACCACATTTTAAGGTGTATCTGCGTAATCAGGCGCTTTATATTTACAACTTAAAGCAATATAGTTTTAAAACCTTTCACAGATGGCAAGAATATCATCAGTTTTACGATCGGATCTATTACTTCATTTGGTCGAAGTATTTTCAAGAGTTTGATTTCAAATCTTTTACTTCATTTTGTTGAACTTTTTTTTTTTACTTTAATAAGACCCAATGAGACCTTGTCGCTTATTTCTGAAGTCGTTGTCGATAGCAGATGATAGCTGTAAGAGGCTTAGTGGGGTCTTTCTTTCGTCCCTTACAGTTCTTTTTATGTTAATTGTATAATTGGAGTCAAGGCTGAAACTCTAGCTAACTTGAAAAGTTCAGGTCAGCATTCAAAAAACCTGATTCTGATTGTGCTTGTAATTTTGATTTGAATGAATTTGAACTGACCTGTTTAGTCGTAAACTTTACTACAATTTCCTGTTTTCAACATTTCATGCATGCTGACCTTTTGCTCACCGAGATTCGCTTACTGCTGAAAGTGTGTCGTCGATGATTAATTGATTATAGATTTCATAGTAAACATCTGAACTCAATTAGAGCACATAAATTCATTGGGCTCAACTGTCCTAAAACCACGACAGTGTCGTGAGCGACATGTTATATTAATGTCACTGCTAATGAATTAATTTATTGTTTTAACATTATGGATGATTTAATAATGTGTCAAAAGCATTGCTCAAATCCAAAATTGGTACACATCAGTCTCATAGTCTGAATAACAAAAACTGGGTAAACAAACATTCTGACCGATAAGAATGTTTAAATATAAATTTTATATGGCTTGTTGACTGACTGAGGGTGTATATTATCAATATAAAAAGAATATAACGACACATCAAAACGATGAGTTATGTTAATTTATAAGCTTATTGTTACTATGACCATAGACGAGAGAGCGTGTGTTTAAAAAGACGACAGAATATATAAGTATATAAAAAGCGAATAGAACGCGGCTGGGATATTTTTGTTTTTCCTATAACATTGATCCAATATGAATACGATAAGTGTTTTAATTTTTTTGGTGATTCGTTCTTGCTGTTGTTAGAAACAGTTGCACTTGAAGAGTGAACTCAAACGGACTGAAATATGTAATTGATTAAGATTTTGTTGTATATTGAGTGAGATGTATATTGTTGCGTTGCTAATACTGTGTTTGTTCTAAAATAAATTTTGAAGGAATAGAAAAACGGAAAATTCGTTTTAAATTTTACTGAACATTTTTGCCAAAAAAAAACTTTTTTCGGACGAAAAGTAAACTTTCTTTTTCGTCCTCTTTTTTGAAATTTAAATTTTTAAGACTTTGTCACTTTAAATCGTTTTATTAGTTTCTTATTAATAAGTGTGAATGTGTAATCTGGTTCGAAGAATTAGAAGGAGTCGGAAAAACACCAAAGTGAAATTAATTTTTTGGATCTATAACATATTAGAGTTCTTACCAAGGTAAAATATTTTTATTTAATTTTAAATTTGAATACAATAAAATTTGAATAACAGAGGCTGACTGGGTCTTGTTGTTTGCAGGGCAGGAAAATCAGAGTGAAATTCAAAATCAAAATAAAATGCTGAATTGAACTTCCTTTGTTTTGACGTTTTTTTCCTCTTCAATGCGCTATTTATATACTTTTAGGCCTTATCTAAGAATTTCACTTGCATTTAGTTCATAAACAAGAAAATAAATATTTTTTTCCGTAATTCGTTACAACGAAATTGTTCTATAAACAGAAATCTCCTTGGAATAAATTTTACAGAATTCCAGCATTACATACACATATAACATTTCATACTATATGACTTTGTTATCTGACTTTATACAAAACAAATATTTTTGATTTTGCACTGGCACGTGCTACACGCATGTTTGTATTAAATTTTATTATTCATAGAAATAAACAAATTGCCAATAAAATATTATTACAATTTCAGACATTTCTAATTAAAAGAAATTAAGAACATTTAATGCCGCTGTGCTCCCAATAGACTCATTTTCTTGGCTATTGTTTTAATTGATCGGGCGTATCTTATTATTTGAACTGATTGCATCGATCTTTATACGTATACATCACCAGAATAGCGGAGAATGTTATTTAGTTATGCAAGATTGATTTGGGGATGCTCAGCAAAAATAGTTTCGAGTCAATCAGTTCACACAGAGGTCAAACGAGTTGCAACAGATAAATGATTAAAAACTCATATTTTTCGGAGTTTCAGTTAGTTGTTTGTCAGTTAGGTGCAGTTTGTCTTCAGAAGCAGATGATATACGACGTAGTATTTCAAAGCTTGGCTATTTTTTTTTCAAAGTCTCTTCTGGATCACTTTAAGCTGTTATCGTTTCAATACAAAGAGGGTAAAACGTATCATAATTTAATGAGCCATTTGGCCTTTAAATAAAAATAATTTGTGAAGCTTTGTCCATTATTTTTGGTATTATTCTCCCTTTTCAATTATTTGTAATCTAGGCGTACTTTAATTCACTACAGGAAACATTACTTCCGTTCGGAGTTAAAGCGGACGTCCTTAATCTAATCTGGTTTTTATTTTGTTTTTAAAATTTCAAACAAAAAGACTTAACACCCTGTGCTATTTTCCATTGACATGTTTAACACAAATATGGAATACGGAAAACGGATTGTCACATTCAAATGAAAAACTTTTCAATTTCACAAAATCTTATTTTTGCTTTTAATGTTTCCACATATGCTCATTAAAAGAACATTTTTCATTCAATAAAAAACCAGAGCCACACACAACAAGACAGTTCTGATACATTCCAAGAAAAGTGCTATAAACTTTTCCCTTTGTACTGATTTAGTTTTCCGTATTTTCTTAACTAAATGGCGCTATAGGCGTCACCACACATTCCATATGATCGTTGGTTGTTGTTTTTTTTTTACACATAAAACCACATTTCTTCTCTTACGTATTTTAACTACATCATGTTGAAATTACATTCTGTCCGTCAAACCGTTAATAGATTTTCCCATTTGGAAGCGTTTGTGAAATTTGTTTTTGTTTTTCTTTCACCATTGCCCACAAGTATTTTTAGTTATATCTCTTACAAATAAAAACGCATTCCACACATGGATTTCGATTCAGATATATAAACCATTTCCGGTTGTTGTTGTTTTCTCTGGTTTCGCCGGATTACTTAACATTCTGATAATATGTGGTTCAAATATCATTGTTTCTGGACTCGGATAAATACAATATTTATCTACTAACAAATGGGAAAGTTCGTTTTATCTAAAACAAATTCCTCGAGTGAGAATGAATTCCTAAATATGTCGAAACGAGTAGAATCTCGGCTACAAAAACAGTTGAATTTAAGGAGTGAAACCTCTCATTTCGAAAAGTTGAGGCTTTCGTTTTTAATTTGGTAATCTGACACAAACCGGAGTGACTATTACATATGTCAATTTGATATTGAATTACTCAATGCCCCCAGACGTTTGTCCTTTACTTTTTTTGCTCAAGTGATATATTTTTCAACGAGCGACCTTTCACAGACATCACGATTATCATCAATTACAATTAACGAATCTTTTACTTCTTTCGATCAAAACGATTTCAACTTCCAAACCAAGAAAACGATTTCAAAAGTGATATACAAAATCTTGTACTTCCTTGATTTTTACATATATTTTGCCACATAAGACGGCATTAATCAGTGTTTATCGCTTATTTTGGTTCTTGTTGTCGTTAACAGATGAAGTAGAACTAAAAGTATGCCATCCATTATGAAAAGTCCTTCTTCACGTAAAATACCCATTCCTATTTGAAATTATGGTATACAGCCCAGAAAAACAATTTTCTATTTAAGCATCACTTCACACAGGAAAAGTCGGTTGAACTGTAGAGGCGCCCGGAGGTGTCACCATTTTTTTCAGTACTTCATTATTTGTGCTCTATTTTCACGTGAAATAACTTCACTCTGGTAAAAATCCATAAAATGTCGTAGCGGTGAAGTTAGTTCACAAAAAATAGCGATCTATTAGTCTAAATGTACTAGAAATGTAATAGAATTTTACAAAAATCTATTACATTCAAGCTTTAGTTTCCGAACAACATTTCCCTATAAAACAATATGCATCACTTCACATAAAATAATATGTGTTTAATGTGCCTCTCATGGTGTAAAGGACCGTACAAAGTGTGTACATGTCGTAAATACCAAAAAAGACGAATTATAAATAAAACATATGTTACAGAAGAAAACAAAAACATTTCATTAGCGCAGAGAGATAAATCATGTTACAGAAATCTATTTTTAACAAAAAAAAATTCAATTCTATTTTTGACATTTTTGACTGTGCAACCATATCAAATTGTTGGTGTATATATAGTAAAAATACACCATAAAAAATGAAATACTTTGACTTCATTTTTAATGACATGCACCAGCCGGTCAATCTCCCAGACCATCGGCATTACGATCAAAGTCCTATCGCATAGCTTATTATGAATGAATTGTTTTATTTTGTTTTTATTTTTGTTTTTGTTTGGTTTTGTATGCTGATAAGAAACAAGCGATAAACAAAATTCGTTTATGCATCCCTTTATTTATACTTATTTCTTTTTCTGTTTGTTTGACTGCAAGTTAAGAAATATATAAATAGTCAAGGTCGTATGGAATAATTTTATAAGGAAGAGAGAACAATGTATCTTGTTTTTTGGAATGTATCGCCATTTGAACAGATTGCCTCCACCTGTCTCTTAGCTTAGTTCATTGTACCAAATATCAAATGAACTAATTGTCTCAGCCCTCCTTTCTCACTTGATTTAGCACCATGTCTGCTTAATGACACGAACGTTTCGATGTTGGAGATTGATTCTTTATTCGATTCGAACACCGCACCATGATTGGACTGGCCATATTGTGAGGTCAGGCGATTCCCGAAAGGCCTTTTCGTTTTTTGTATGAAAACTTTTAATTAAAATTGGTTATTGAACTCGGCTTCGCTTTGGAACAACAAACGTCATGCGAAGACTCGACTTTTCAAATTTTAACTGGTTTCTCTTCCTTTACGCAATATTGCCATTAAGGATCATGTAAGGAAAATAGCTGGGAACTTATATGAGCAAATGACGGGACTTATACATCATTTGTTCATGCACTACATTAAATCTCCGTATAATTGGTACTTACTTTCACGAAAAATTGAATGTATTAAATTTCAACAACGATAAACGAATATATCTGAATTTTATTAGTAAAATTTAGATGAACAGACCAATTGACGTAGAATTAGTTTTTAAATTGCGAATGACTTCATATAAATGAATAACGGCAGCCAATAAAAAAAGAAAAAGAAAAAAGAACACCGAACCCCAATATCAATATAACTACTGTATCGAGTCCCATAGCCGGCACTGATTAAATCAATTTTTTTAATTATATTTCTATCAAATAAAAAAACCATTCAATGAAAAGGTTCAAATAATAGTGTAACCTTTTATGATACTATCAAAAATAGAAAATGTCAAAATTCTATTTTTAAAATTAAAATAATAAAAAAACACCACACAGTCTGGGTCTTACTCAACATGTTCAACATACACTTCCAATTTCATTCCATTAAAACATAATCTTGAACAATAAAAAAATATTAAAAAAAACAAAAAAACAAAAAATTAAGAATTCGTTATCATCTCGAACAAAATGTTTGTTTGTGCAACGGGCGCCTGTTGGTTTAGATCACACTTAGTGAGTTTAAAGTTCACGGATGTGTAAGAATTATTAAATATTTCATTTACAAACTAAATTTGATTCAGCTGCTTGAGTTAGCAGACACTATAAATTCGAAGTGATGATTGAATAAATAGAATAAAGTAGAAGAGAGACAAAGATCCGAAGTATTTTTACAATTTATTATATTTATAGAAGCAGACATGCAATACAATTAATTGATCTAATAAAGAAAAAAAAGAACTGAGAAGAATTGTTATAATTTGTATGCATCATGAGACGGCAAAAAGTATTGTTAAGATGCTTTATGTGACAGCATAACATGGTAAATTAAAAGGAATCATCAAATTTGTAGAATTAGGTCGGTTTCGTCATGTAATCACGTGCTCTGAATATGTTCTTTTTTCTTCATTTTATTATTTTTTATTCGGTCAATCATTGTTTAATGACTTTGATCTGCTTAGTTTTTATGTTGATTGATGATTTCTTATATGATTCATTTCTAACATGCTTCTCGCAGCAAAACATCATTATCATAAACGGCTGATTACTCTAAACTTTATACTCTCTGATCTTGCACAGCATATTTTTTTCATAACAGAATAACATTTCAGAGTCAGAGAGAAACATATTTCGTCTCTCAAGAAACGTCGAACAGAAAAACGCTCTTATTGTTCTCTGCACTTAAGAATAACTAGTAGAGATCTTAGTATTAAGTCAGCATGACTGATGTGTGTATAAGGTCTTGTCTAAATGAACAATTTCTCTTTGCCATATTCTAGATGTCTTCTATAAAATCAATACTACTGGGTGCAGTGCTATTCTTCGAAATCATACTATTAGTCTCAGCCGAAAATACTGGTGAACGAAGGCGATTCTGCGGACAACATTTAACAGAGACTTTACAGTTCTTCTGCCGTCACAGATATGCATCACCAACAATGACCGAAAAGCGATCAGGTACGGTTGATTTTTTATTGAAATAAAATTCGAATAATTTGACCACCCCACCAACAGACGAAATTGTAGACGAGGCATATGCAAACGATGAGCCACTAGCTGATAGTTCGCCATTTTCGTACGAGTCATTGCCATTTTTGGCTAATTTTGGATCGGCAGCAGCATTACGTGCGCCGTCGCGTGTACGTCGTGATTATTGGTACCTTCAACGTGGCGTCGCTGACGAATGTTGCCGTAAACCGTGTACCGTACAACAATTGAAGCGCTATTGCTACTAAATGTTGTGTGTTCATGTCGTATACAGTGAACGGAAATTATCTCTAAATTTTATTAATTAAAAAAAAACAGTTAATGGCCCTGGGGATTTTATAAATAAAATTAAATTATTTCTTAGATAAATTTTTAACATTTTTAACAAGTAAAGAAAAAAAAGTTTTTTTTAATAAGAAAGTTAATTGACTTTAAAAACAAAGTATTTTGTTTTCTATTAACTAACTAAAATAATTTTAACCGAAACTATGGAAACAATAATAATTTTGTTTAAAATTAATGTCAGTGATAACACATCTTTTAAATATATTTTTAAAAATATTTTAACTTTTGCTTTTTTACTTTTTAACCAATTTTTTTTCTTAGATTAAAATATTTGCTGTCAATTTTAGTGCATTTTCGACATTTTTTCTCACATCTTTTTTCTTCTTTTAACACTAATAACACACAAAAGATTAAACTAAATTTAATCAAATCAAATTTATTATATCAATTCATTTATGATACCAGAAAAGCATTTCGCATTATTAAACATTATTTAACATTTGAAGTGGATTTCTATTCAAAATATCTGGAAATCGCGGCATCACAAATAGTCAATGGATTCAATGCAAAATTTTTGCTTCAACTAAAACGTGCCACTTTTTCGGTTTTTTAAGACATTTTACTGATTATCCTCAGGAAACGCTGAGAAACTACGGAACGATCAAACACTATAGAAGGAACATTGTCTTGTTCAATCTGCTCTTTCGGTAGCAGAAAATGTTGTCACGTCTTCGAATTTTTGGACTTGACTTTTGCTAGGTGAAGTTTTTAGAATTTAAGGGTCAATTCGTTTTTCATCAATTACTACAACATGCGAATTGTTAAAAATGTCAAATTGTGCACGTTTGTGAAGGTCAATGAGCTGAAATGAGCTTATACGAAAAAACGTTATTTAAGGAACTTTAAAGCTCGATGATTCGCCAAAATTTGATGGGTTCAGACACATTGTGAAAAATCAACTCCACTCCTATCTGGGACGGTGGGTTGGTCGAGTGGGGTGTCAATGGATAGTGCCTGAAGTAAGCTACAAAACTCCAGGTTAGAGCTTCCTGCTACTAATTTTCCCAGCCGTCCAGAGCATTTCAAAAATTTCTGTTTTTTCGAGGTTTTTCACTTGTTGCGGCGACTGGGTGGGCCGACCATCGGCGTTTGTTGGTCAATAATACTCAGCTCATTGACCTTCATAAAGGTGTACAATTTGACATTATTCACATTTCGCATGTTGTAGTAATTGATAAAAAACGATTTTCGAGACCACTTCGGAGAAAAAAAATTTAAGGGCCATGACAGCCCAACAAAAAAGTTTCGGGAAAAAAGTTGTTCCACGACATTCTCAGAATTGAACGACGATTCATTTGAGACATACCTCGATCGGATCGCCGTCGGCTTGAATCCTGATTACATATAAGCTGTTCGAAGTTTTGGCGAATTGTCTCTTAAACATTCAGAGATTATTTTAACAATTTTTGCACTTGGATACGATTCTAATCATTAAACGTTGGAAAAATTATTCCGGAATGTCTGTGGTACCTATGACAATGGTCAGATCAGAGCCGATTTTAAGAAATTACAAATTACTGAGAAAAACCAATTTCATTTCCAAGAGTAATTAAACCTACGCTTTTGATAGTTCAATTTGCCCTCTTAATTAAGAGGGCAAACACATTCCAATAAACATTTTGTATTTCATGTTGGGACCACATATTTTACGTAATTTTGTTCGAAATTTCCTCTCTAGCTATAATTACTCTAAGATTTTTATTAATTTAAAATTTCTAAAAATAGGCCGGTAACGATACACTTGATACGACACAAATACACTTGGTGATACACTTAAAAACAAATAGAATGGTTTTCAAGTGTTCTAGAAATTTTAGACCAAACAGTTCATTCATTTCACTTGATTTGAAGATCCGATGAGGAAAATGCAATACTGATTTCAGTTTGAACTCATGTTTGTGAGAACTTTTTCAAATCAAGAGCAGTTTTTTTAATGATGTAAACCTGTACAATTTCTTTCTTTAGAAATCGCAGACATTTTTTGTTAGCAAATTACGATTGCCCAATAGAAATGAATTGAAGGTAGAGTTTAATATCAAATTCCGCAAATTCCACAAATTGAATTAAAATCTTGAATTTAAATTTTGATGATAAACTTTTCACTGGCATGGGGGCAAGTATATCAGCATACTACTACCGATACTTTTACCTTTTCAATACACTTGTGAGGATGATGAATCTTTTACTTCTTTTCATTTAACATACAGTTTGAGCATGTATAAGAGAGTATAGGTCAAAGCTGTTAAAGGTATAAATGAAACTTATTTTCAACGAAAACATGTCCTGTCCTTCCTAGTCCTGATCAGAATTGGGTTTTTTTTTTAAATAATATTTCGTTCATTCTAATTTGTTTGTTTTTGCAATATCTGCTCAGGTCGCTGTCCCCGTTCTATTATTTTCTCTCTAAAGTGCTAAAAGCTATTAATCAAAATGATAATAAAAAAAAATGTTAAATTTTCTTGCACTGAATTGCCTTATATTTTCAATAAACCATTCACTTTTTTGTAACAACATCGATAAGAAAAGATGCATATGCAGCATTATAATATTAAAAAGCCACAAGCTTCAAACAGAACATACAGTTACTGCACACCTATGGGTTTAGAATTAAAAGAAAAATCGATATGAAAATATATACTGATCGTTAATTCCATTTTGATTCCTTTTCGGCGAGCATACACATAGTAAGTTGGAACATAACAACATCGCTATCTGTGTTGTCAAAGCTACTGACACGAATGTTGTTCTTGGTACTTCTTTTTCGTTAGTATATATATGCTCATCTCGTTGTGTAAATTTTGTCCAGAAAATCAACGTTTCGCAAATATAAATCTGAACAGAGGTGGATGTGGAAGATGTGAAAAACAAAGTGTTGGACCTTCGATCTCATGCTTTGCAGAGACGCGTTTGCAGTGTATTGAGTCTATTATTTCTTTTGATCTAAGTATTATCAACAGATTGACAGAAAATCTATTACTTCTTTAGTTTTATCAGTCGTTTTTGATCCTTATATCGCATTAGCTATAGAGTGAAAGATAAAACAATATTTTGACAAGTACCCCAGAAACTCTTCGTTAAGTTTCACTGGTGAGAAACTTGACATTTCTTTCATATAAAATATGTCAAAATCTTCACTTTGGGTAACGAATTTTTAGTTCCTGAACGAGTTCCAAGGCAAGTTATAATAGACTGGCCTTCGGTCCTCTCGCTCTCAACGTAACATGTTGAAAGAGAAAACAATATTTTGACAAGTTTCCCAAGGCAAGTTATGATAGACTGGCCTTCGGTCCTCTCGCTCTCAACGTAACATGTTGAAAGAGAAAACGATATTTTGACAAGTTTCCCAAGGCAAGTTATACTTAGCTATTCTTCGGTTCTCTCGCTATGATCATAACAGTCTATTGGTCATCATTTTATCCGATGAACCCATTGTAGTCAAGATCAATATAATTCGTTAAAACGAATATTATTTTCTGTCTAAAACTGTATGAAGCGACTATACACTTTCAATGATAGACCCACCTTTCTAACGTTGACTTAATTCAACACACTTCAAGCATGATTCCCTATTAACATTCTGCGAAGCTCGTTCCTGCAATTGGTTCTCTAAATATGGTGCTGAAACTTGGCAGTTTTTCGTGCAACTGTTCTCTATTTGACAGCTGTCGACTTCGATCACTTTTGCTGGGCTGGAAGTGCGTTGCCTAATCGCATTCATTTCAATGTTGACCTCTAAGGACGACCATTTCATATACACAATCCAGAAATGGTAATCCAGTCCAGATATGTTAATCAAAAATGGTTCAAGATTGCCAATGCAACTTTCAAACTGTAAACCTTCGTAATGGCGAACGAAACAGTGGAGAAAATAAATCGCAATAAAATACTGATACCTCTCTGGGCACATTTAGCGAATACCTATTGACAGTTATATCGATACGGTTTTGTTTATTTTGCCGCTGACAATAAATTGTAGACATAAAACAAAATTGCCTTATCAGAATCGCGCATGCGTCGTTTTCAATAATTCGGACGTTCCGGCGGTTTTAAGTTCAAAGTTTTTCCAACTTTTTGTTATATGTACGTAAATGTGCTGTTGTGGCGAATGTGTTGTCACGATAAATTTTTAGTAGGTACAAGAGTTTGGAACAAGATTAATTGTTGGTCTGAGAATTCTTCCGAAGTCTGAACTGGTGAAATTGATTTACGTTTTAATGCACTTAAAAGTGCTATTAATTAAAACGGATAACAGGATCGTTCGATATTCGGTATTGAGAACTAATGGGGTATTAGAGACATACATTGAATATTTGTTTCGGAAAGAAATTTCGTTGAACATCCAAATTTGGAAAATCTTAAAAGCGTCTTAACATACGGGGTAAGTTCTGTTACAGATTGTTCCAATGTCCAATGTGCCAAGTTAACATTAATTTGATTAATGCAACCAATCGTTGATACTTTCTGTATTCCTATTTATAACAAACAACACTGAGGAATCCACTCAAAACATACGTTTTGAAATATAACACTCAATAAGCGCACTTTCATTTAAAAATGTAAAGAGACACGCCAAACACCATCGCGTTCTCTCTTCCCCTTTTAAATCAAACAACAAAATTGATATATAAAATAAAGCATTCCTTGTAATTATAATGCCGATTTGGTGATATATCATGCCGAATGTAAAATAAAAGAAATGGAAAAAAATTATTGATGCAATGGAATTTCTGCATGTTGTACGGGATACGGACTGCATCGGTTTTTGTGTGCAATTCGGTTTATATATGAGATTGTAAATTTTGATACTTAAATTAGATTGTGCTGAGTATTTGCACTTATTTCAATTTGATTCAGCTAAAATGTTCCTTCCGTAGGGTTTTGACAATTCGCTGTCAAGCTTTAAAGATCTGAATGGTCAGTAATTTCAGTAAACTTCTTTTTCCTTGAAAGCTGTTGATCAGACGCGTCGTTTAAGCCACATATTAGGTCGGTGGCCAAAAATCTCGGGGAGATACCACCATAAAAATGTATGCTTGTTTTTAGCAAATTTTTTAAAATTCTAGTTTTTTTCACGAAACCTGAATCGATTTCACTAAACTTTTTTTTTGCTGACAAGACGCGTAGTTTGACACCAATATGAGATCATTGGCATAATGTCTCGGGGAGATATGACCAAAAAGTGTTTGTTTGTATTCGACATTCCAAGATATTCTCAATAAATCTCAAATGATTTCTGTAATCTTGTTTCCCTGTAGCAACAAACGCTATAATTGAACACGAAACTAAATTTTTAGAAGATTTTTTGTTCATTCTGCTTTGACCCTGGAGTTATCCATATATAGATTGGTGGGTATCAATAAAAAATCTTGTACTTCATTAGTTGAACCATAAAGTTTGCTATAAAGAGACGACGTCATCTAGAGTTCATCGCTTATCTTTGCACTAGTTGTCCGCAGCATATGAGTAGCTATTTTTAAAAGCACCAAATATTTAACTGTGTAATTAATATCGCTGAGAGTTTTGCAGATTTAAGAATATGAATGATGTTTGAAGACCAAACGCATTGTAATAAACCTGACGACATTTTAGCTAAGTAAGTACAGGTACAGAACATTGTTGTAGGTTTGTCTGTAACGATTTTGTTAGTAGATTGCCAGAGTAAACTATAAATTAGCAGAAAAAGAGAACTAAAATAATCTTTTATACAGACTGGAAACGTATCACGATACAATACTTCATCTGCAACTTCAGTTGTTCAAACTATTTTCCCTAGTTTGATACAAAATCTTGTACTTCATTGGTTTTAACAAAAATTTTTGCTTTTTAAAGCCGCCACTATTTGGCGCTCATCGATGATCTTTGTATTCGCTGTCTGTAACAGATGAAAGGGTCTGTTTCCAAATGGAAATTATCGAACCATTTTTTCTGAAACCAGATCCAAATGGTTAACTTTGAAAGTGATATCGCTGACGGTAGTTTTAAGAAAAATTCCGATTTAAGAATCTTAATAACGTGGAAAGTCCGAAAGAATTATAATAAACCTGAGGATATTTTCACAGTCACCAAAATATTGTTACACTGTGTGCACACTGCGCACTGAGATTGCACTTTTATCTGTATAATCAGATCTCACAATATTATTAGTAAAATAAAAAGAAAATGTGAAAACTTCAGTTGCAATGCGACGGTTGTTACGCATAAACAGCATTTTGCAAAAGCATAAATCAAGGTTCGTCCGTGTGGTTGCATATACCAATAAAAAAAATGGCAAGAATACATTATATGGCAGCAGCTCGGCTACGATGCAAAAGAGCGAAAATATATATCGTTTTAAGTGACCGACCGTTTTATATATGCAATCTTTATCGAATCGATGCTCTGCCGAGGGACAGTGGTAGGGAACCTTTTAATTAAATGCTAAGAAAAACACTTACTCTGTGCAACAGTTGATATCTATGTATAGAGTTTACCTACCATTCCTTTCCTACCGTTGCGTTGATGAAATGTGGTTAAGTGGTGTTTGAGATTATGTAGTGAAATGATTTAACGAGCAATTTAAATTATCAGCAACGTGAATGGATTTTATAGACCAACAAGTCGTTCATGTAATAAAATTTGCTGCACTGCATGGACCACGTTGTTATACGTTAGATTGTGAACCGTATCGGATGAAAAAGTCGAATATGTTTCCATTGCGAGTGAATTTACATTGAATTTATATCCATTTTCGATTCAAGGTTAACTTTATTCAGAGTAGTAAATTTTTATTATAATTTGTATCAATACGACGTGACGTCATTTTGTCACAATTAAGCATTAACTGAATCAATTCCATAACAGTAACTCATTAACGTTCGATAGGAACATGCATTTTTGCAGCAATCATTCACTATATTGCTAACCACCACATATGTACCTTGGCGTCGCTGTCTCACTGGTAGTTCACTTATAGCAGCTGCGTAATCATCCGATGGCAGCTCCAATGACTGTAAAATTATATCGGTATCTAAAATCGATTGCTCGTTGTTTGGTCTTACGCGAAAGCCAAGCTCTGGAAGAACAGAATGGTAAGTGATAATTTCCATCAAATTAGTCCAATCAGACTAGCCTCTGCCAACCGATGTTCGCTTATCAGTTGATATCCTTGAATTATATCTGCCACTGCAGTATCTACGTATTGTATCAGTTAAATCCTGTCCACAAACTTTGAATTTTAAAGTCTTAGATTGTACGGTCACAACAAGTAAAACCAAAAATAAAACAAATTTCAACATCATTGAATGGTTGCTGAACATCTTATCTGGAATTTGTAAAATTGAAATAAATGATGAGTGGAAAAAAACTTACAACAAATTCTACTTGCATTTTCAAAAATAGCTGTTGCAACACCCAAACACTCTGATAGTCAAAAATCTAATGATGAATGTTCGACGATCGGTTGCTTTTATATTAGTATTGTGAAGAACCTCCCCTTCGTTTCACCCATAATGTAATTTGGTTTGTAAGTTATTTATAAGTGAGTACATATTTACATCTTACCAGGGTCGTAAATGGACACAGCCACGCTCCATACGCGTGATTGGATATTAAGGTATATTTAGAAGCATTTTAATCATTAGATATTCCGTAATAAGTGCTACCATGTCGTCACAAAAATTCTTACTCTCTCTTCAAGCAATTTTACCACGGCATAGTAAAATAAACCAGGCAGGAGCGGTTTATTTTACGAAACGTCAAATAAGGGACCCAATACACTGAACTCAAATGAACATTGACATAAATTAAAAAATTTTATTCGTAAAAAATTTTGGGCTACTAGACTATTCAGGTCCCTAGTCAAATCAGCGCTCCTGCCTGGTTAAGTTTACTCCGTCGTGATTTTACACATCGTTTTAAAGAGTGATTTTGATGGTTTCGAATGTATGCTAAAAACGCCTACCCCGTACCTCCTAAATGTGAACGTCATTATTGCAGTGTTTGTAAATAACATCTCGATTAACATTCTGCTGTAAATTTATTTTTGTCACAGCTCTTTGGTGTTCATGAAAGAAACATGAATTCGTTCAACAGTAACCGATCATCAATAAATTGTTCTGACATTTAAACATGTGAAAAACAATATGTATGGAACTCATAATTTGGTGTGGGTAAAAAGTCTTTGTTAAAACTCTGTATATAAAGTTATTTATTTTCCAGAGATACGGAGAGATATCTATATGTGAACTTGACATTAAAGTAATGTATGCATGCATGAGATTAAGAGCTAACATTAGAATGGATAATTTCGGCTTGTCTCTGCCTTGTACAGCTAACTGCTATCTTTATAGGAATTTAAAATTTAAAAATTTAAAATTCCAAATTTTAGACCCCTTGCATGCCAAAATGATAGAAAATTTCGAAAATGTAAGAATCTCTCGCTTTTGTCAGAGCCCCTACTGATGAACCTGCGTAATTTATGAATGGCCCCTTACGTTAGAATAAAATCTTCAACTTCATTTGATTTATTTATTTATACCAATGAATGTAACAAGATTACAAGTAATTCTGATTGCACATCAATCTTAACCGAAATCAAATCAAAACATTTCAAATATTTATCTTTAGCTTTGCGAACCAATCTCTCACACGGTCGCTCACAATATTTACCTCATTAACGTCTACCTCAAAACGGTGAATATTACAGCCACTCACAAGATGTTTTATTGTTTGTCAATCACACCCCATTTGTGCATTGTATAGGCAAAAACAACCGTGCCCGGTCCTTATTCGATTGAGACGCGTCCATATTTGTCTCGGCAGTTCAGCACCCTTCACCTCGACCGTTGGATCGGATATAAAAACTCTATTCACTACGTGCGATTCTCTCGAAATTACGGTAAAAATTCCAAAATGGTCTGCGAGATTTGAGACGTGGAGTGTTCGGTGCTGAAAGAATGTCATCGTTGATTGATATACCCCAATTTGAATTGATTTTCCAACAGTCCATAGGCGCTGAGTGTTCTGTTAAGATAAAGGTAGGAATGATGTTGCCGAGTGCGTAGATCCAAGGGGTGGAATCTGGAATATACAGCCTCCGTAATAATGCCTTTGTTGTCGTCCGAAGTGTTTTTGCCGAGCAGCCCCAAGTTGTGCCATGTGCCTGCAAGTTTCTGAACAATGTTTACACGTGACTTCAACTTTCCATGTTATGTTTGAACGTGAGAGACCTGTCTAGGCATACACCCAAAGATTTAGGAAACTTTTCATGTTTAACATCTTTACCGTTGAAACGTATTTTCAGCTGATAGTTGGCTTTTCTGTTGTTGAGATGAAAAGAGCATGAAACTATTTTACCAACATTGGGGCGAAGTCTCCAGTTTTTAAAATATTCGGAGAGTAATTCTAAATCGTTCTCAAGAATTCTCTCGATTTTTTCGAATGAAGTTGATTGACAAGCTAATGCATTTTCGTCCGCATACATAAACTTTCTGGATTTCGTTGGTGGTATGTCACCCGTATAAAAGTTGTACAGAAAGTTCGACATGGATGAACCTTGCCGTAGTTCAAGATACGACTTCGACTGGTTTTACCTCCCATCTCGACACAAACATTTCGGTCGCTGAGCATGTTCATTATGGCGTAAGCGTTCGTCGACATTTTATGATCCGCCTCAACTTCGACTCCGTCGAAGAACACTCCGCCAGTTTTCAAGAATTTGGCTGAAATAGGCAGAAGAACATTTCGAAGTTCTCTCAAAAATGTTTTTTTTACGATTTGGAAGTTATGTACCGAGCCGAAGATGTGGTGCATTAGCGGGATAAAAGCGAGATTATTGTTCTGGGCAGATAAAGCTACGCTACATACACGTACGACCGACAAAAGTTTTCAAAGCTTTAAAGCGACAGTCCACTAGCTACTAAAGCTAAGCTGGGCATTGCCCATCCTGAGAATTGCGAACATCCGGGTTTTCTTTAATTTCACAATACATTTCTGGCGTTCTCAGAAATCCAGCTAGCTGCAACCATGCAAAGCGTTTCAAAGTTAAGCTTTAAAGTAGTGATTAAAACCCTGAAATACCACGGAAACGAAGATATGACAACAGTTTTGAACATTCAGCGAAGAAACGTGCTCAATCGAAGTACTAACATTTTTCCAGCAACGTTACACGATATGGACGATCAGTTTCCGATCTGGTGAGGTTTGCATCTGAATAGGAGTATCCTATGATACCTGACCTCCTATGCTGTCTATTATGAATATGAAGTCGCTTTATCTGCCTAGAACGATAATCTTGCATTTATTGGAGAACTTTAAAAAAATCTATTCGACCTTTCGTGGACAATAAATGTCTTTAGTGGTTTTTGTAAAGGGCAGTACCACAAGTAAGAATCACATCCCGTATCCTTACAAATTCAAAGCTACCTAGTAGAATGACTTTGCTTCTAAAACTTACTGTAAAAGATGTGTGTTGATAGTCATGAGTATAATGATGTATCGTTCCAACGTTCAGAAAACAGTCATGACTGAGTCATCTGTTATCGTCAACGATAACACAAATAATTAATAAAGCTCCAACTGGGAGCCTCTTATGTAGTAAAATGCTATGCTAAAACCAATGAAGTAGGAGATTTCTTATCAAACAAATGGGAGATATGTTAAACGAAAGTAGTAACACATTTAATGACTAGTGCCGAATACTAATGGTGACTATTAAAAGTGAGACGTATGATTAAGTAACACTGGACCGTTTATATTAGAAAGTGTTTTTGGTGAAGCAGCAGAGACACATCAGCATACATTTGTCAATAATCGAACCGTATTGCTAATTACTACTACAAGTAAAGTAGTGAAGCACGGAAAGTTAGTTAACAACACCATTTCCTATGTTCAGTTTGATTAAATGTAGATTTCTACAGAGTCATCATCAGATATTCGTTTATGTGATGGAGTAAAAGTAAAATTGCATTATTGAAAGAGAAGTAGGTTCAAACTCATTTTCCACAGCCGAACAAGAGACTAACACATTTCAACTTTTTGGTACAGATTTCAGATTAAATTTAAATATTTTTTTTTCTTCTCTATCCACTTTAATGTAATTTACATAAAATTAAATCTCGTTTCCCCATTTCCTCAACACCTTAATTACATTTAAGTAGCTTTTTTATATGTTGAATATACTTACATATTCTGATATATATATATATTTGACTACGGTTGTCGGTTGGAACTTGGAACTGAAAATGCATATATGATTTAATGCCACATATATCGTGAGAATTGGGGTACATTTGATAGTTGTCTGATTGTATTGTCTTAACAATTTTGTAATAACTAACATAATTTCCAAGAGTCATTTTGATTATTATTATTATTCGCTTTTTTTTCATGTATATACTTTACTACTATTACCATGTTATACTGCAAAGGCTGCAAAAAAAAACCTTTAAAAGATTTAAATGTACATAATGTATCAAATGACATGTTTTATTACTGCGAATGAATTGTGTAACATAACAATTTTTTTTCTATTTCATTAAATAATTTATTCAAAACCGAAATATAAATTAATTAAAAATATTCAACAACTCTTCGTATCGTTACGCCATTTTGAATATCAATGTGTATCTATATGTACACACTCTATCATCGCCGTTTATTATGTACATAAAATGTACTTATACTCTATGTACACAATAATAAATACTCGCTATGTAATTTGAAAAAGTGTATTTCATATAAAATGTTATTACAAGAAGTCTATATAGACATATATATATATATACATATAAAATGTGTGTACTGATGTTCAACATGCAGATTCTCTCCTCTTCGAAAAAGAAATATTGAGAAACATTTTAATTTCAAATAGGAAATTAAAAGATATGCTACAGATTTCTATCTAAGTCGACCATGCATATCGATGAAATCAACAATTACAACGTTTAATAGTCCAAAACGAGTCCATTGGTTTAATTTGTTCTTCGGTGTGCATATGTAATGTATACTGTTTGATCCTAAACTTAAAAATAGTTGTAAAGCGATGCGAGACTATTCTATATGTATCGTCGAATCAATGTCGTGGGTGAAGTAACAAAATGTAAGAAAAACCATCTCAGACGTTGAGCTATTTTATTTGGTTGATGTGATGGCTGGTGACTAATCGAATGTCGGAAAGAAATACCAATGCGTTTACTTTGTACAATTACCAAACACGATCACAAAGGCCAAGGAGTTCTGCTGAATGTTTTTATATTAGCTCTGTTTTACTCAAACATCAATGTCGCTGCACTACAAAGCATGATATATAATTAAAATAACTGAGAGTCTAGGATTCCCTCAGCGTGTATCATCTGTTATCAACAACGACCCCGAATATTATAAGAGCTGGTTGACATAGTATTATATAACGAAATACATGTTAAAGCAAATGAAGTACAAGATTTGGTTTCGAACAGTTGAAAATCCCTAGGTCAAATCAAACTGCTGTCTGTGAAAGGGAAATGTAGGTACGACCAAACAATTGAGTTTAGAATTTTCACCTTTCAATGTTTCAATTGTCATAACAAAATAATATGATTCACGTCGCACACATACATTATCGTATTGGTTAATTGAGGACATTTCAAATAAGTCTTCAATTAGGAAATTGTTTTCGCCAAATATGCACTGAATTTTCCCAATAATTGCTGAGCTTTTCCTAAGATTTACCGAAGTTGATCATATATCCAAATCTATTTAACTTTTTGTTCTCATGTTCTGAGAAGGTAACCTGCAACAGATTGATTCAGAATATCTTACTCCACAAGTTTTATTATAAGACATGTTCAACCACACCTCAATCACTTATTTTTGTGGTCGCCGAATGCAAGTAGAATGATCAACGTTTGAAGATCTTTTGTCTCACTACTGGCAAACATACCACTAGTATAAATATCAAGTCTGTTACGTCTTCAAATCAAAGCATTGCGTACAAATGGTTTCAAAATCTTTTACTTCATTGGCTCTCAACCATAAATTTTTCTTTATAAATCCGTTTTGCTCTGAGTTAATTGCATATCTCTGTCGATAACAGATGAAATATCTTATGACCTATTATGTTAAGACGTAGCGGTGATAGGAATATTTTCGTGTTTCTTTTTTAGCGTAACTCCTGTGGCTAAAAGGCTTTGATTGTGTCCACACAAACAATTTTATCAATTTGAGGAAAGTTGCTTGAAAATTTCCCTAGAGTTATGAGAAAAAAGAGTTATCATCGTTATACATCAATAATTCTTTCAGTAAGGATTAACAACAAATGTTTCTATTCTTTTGAGACTCATGAGACTCAGTTAGTACCCCATACGAGGCTGAGAGAACAAAATAAAACGATCTAACGAGCGATAAGTATCAATTTTATACCTTTGGATCACCCATATTCATATAGCGGGGGCGTTTTCAGGAGGTCTACGTTGGACTTTTATTTTGATAAATGTTAATTGGACACGCCTGTAAATGAACATATTATATTCATCTTTAGATGTACATAAAGATCAATAATGCTCTTCTTCATAAGTCCTCAAGGAATTAACCACAATACAAGAATAATGTTTCTTTCTTTTTTTTGTTAAATGTAGAATCAAAGTGAACGAAGTGAATGTTGATGAATATAAGTACGTTACCATATATGTTGCAATCGAAATATCAGACTGTGTAATATTTATAATAAAGAGCCTTATAGTTGATATTAAAAGCGGCGCGCGCGTGCAAACAAATTACCTTTTTCATTTACTTTTTATTTTCCTTCTTTTTCGTTCATTTTCATTATCGAAGCACTAATGTTTTCAAAAACAAAATCATTAAAGAATTACAGAATCGTATAGATGAAATATGGCTTTATTTCACATTCGCTAGTGTAATATTTGTACGATCTGCGTTCATATAAAAAAAAATAATTTTGTGCATTGAAAACATTTGAAAAATTATTTTATTTTTGAGTATCGCTGTTTTATGCATATGTTTTATGTGCGGTTTATATGAAGCATCACACCTCAAAAATTTTGTTGGGTTGTTTTTTTTTCTCTTGTCGAGATATGATGTAAAAAGTATTGTAAATTTATTATAACATTGGTTGTATTATAATGTGTTTATAAATGTTATTATTGATTTATGTGGTTTCGAAAATATTGTGTGGTTGAAAAGAGCATGGATATGAGAGATGGTCCGTAGATGTGTTATTATTTTTTGAATATAAATGTTTCATCTGTTTTTTTATTTTCAAATAAAAACACTCAATTATAAGATACACCATTATGCACTAGACACTCTCACTTCGCCGGGTTGTCCAACAATTCAAAGAACCCAGGGGAGAGGACTAGTTTTTATGAGTAGTAGTGGTGGCCACGAGAAATGTTTCATTCATTGTGTTGAAAATGAACTGGTGCTTAGTATCAATCAGCCTTCAAATAGGGTCTCCACGCTATATATTAGGAGTCGGCGTCTCTAAAATAAGCCCATCAGACCATACCTTTATTTTTACATACAGAATAGCATCTTAAACATTACCATTACGTTTCGCTAAACAAAATTGCAGATTCAGAACACGTTACAACGATTAGCATCTTCAAACACTAAACATATTTCCAGCAAAATCATTAAATAGAGTTAAGTTAGATTAAATCTCTTGATTGTATTTGAGAATTTTCTTTTTTGTTTGCACCTCTATAATGTACTCTTAAGATTTACCTAAAATTTATATGGTTCATTGGGAACCTTTACTTCTTGTCCAATTTCCGTACGAAATTGAATGATCATCTCTTTTGAGTTTGATCATAGCACTGCTACAGAGCTGTGGTTTGATAGATCCTTACTACATTATTAATCTTAATTGAACTTTCAAAATATTTTGGTGCATGCTATAACAGTTGTTATACGGTGTTTAATAGCTCAACATGAGCAGAAATGAATTCTTACTACGAAACGCTATGTCTTATGTTATCAAAATGTTTGTTAAAACTAATGAAGTACAAGATTTTGTTGCAATCGAATTCTTCGACTTCGGCTTTTTCGACTGTGCACCAATTTTTCATTTCAAATTACATGTCACATACTCATTTGGTACTCTGATGGTCCGCTGCAAGAACCGCAACGTTAAAAATATAACGTACAGCCAGGTATCAAAAACAAAGATCTATATTCAGCAATTGTAATATGCCTGCCATCCGTGAAAGAATTAAAAACAATTTCACATACTTTTCTCAGTGCCAAATAATTTGTGAAAATCGAGAAATTAGTTGCAACTAGTTACGTAAGTCAATCAATTTAGTAGTTACCACTTAGAATAGCGGCATTGAATTGCTGTTTACACAAATATCCCAAAATGAAAAATATTTCCAAAATCTTTCGTTATTAGTCTTTAAAATGAGCATTTACAACGAAATAACCACTGATTTTAGACAAATATTTTTTTGAATTTTTGAAATTTATAATTTGCTCCGAAAAACGACCATCGACCCCTTTGTTCACATACCAAAGCCAAGTTTTTATTTTTTTGTGCAAACTATTTTCATTTTATAACGATATCGTGGACTATATTGTGTTGAAATAACGAATAACTAGATAAAGGTATCACAAAAATGTATTTGGTGAAGGTGAGAATGGTCTATTGTACAGCTAATCGAAAATTTTTAGTTTTTGATTTTTCACCACCAGAAATTGTAGTTTTTCCGGCGACAAATTTTTTTTCCCACTATTTTCATCCCAGGAAATCGACCACCCCCGCATTCCCTTGAAATGGGCAAATTCCTGACATTTTGCTAAACCCCAAATGTCAGCCCTTCAAAGTGAATGTGCTAATGTTTAAATCATTTTTCGGTGCCAAATATATACTATCAAAGTCGTTGACTTTCAATAGAAAACCACATAAAGTTAGATCTATGTATTACTGTATCACTGTGTATACTACGGTCCACAGTATGAGTACAATTCTATGAAAATCCTCTTGTAGTCAGACGCATACATGTTGTATTGGCTCAAATTCCCAGGTGAATATCGAACATTATCGGTAAATTCAGGGAATTATCGAACAGCGAATACAGCAACACCATAGATAATGTCAGATATGTGTCAGCTCACCTGTTATCGACTCCAACAACTAAAATCAGTGATAAGCTGAGGCTAATATGGTCATAGCAATGTGAGTACTGAATCAATAGAATTAGCATGACCACGACGAATCATCATCAGAAGTGACATTTTTTTAATGAATTACTTACCTTTTATTACATTAAAAGCCAGTGCCGGCCTGGCTCAAAAAAGCCCTTCGGGCGCTGTATGAAGAAATTTATCAAAGGGCCCTTCGTTTCCGTTTATCTATACAGAAATCAAAAGGCCCTAAAGGAATCGCCCAAACACACATAGGGCCAGTCCGGTACTGTGAAAAGCTTTCAGTTTAAATTTGCTTATCCAATTTGAGACTTTTGGATCATGTGATGGGAACGGATTTACGCAAATTAAAGGCACACAAATTCAATAAAAATTTGTAATTTATTTTTAAAAATTGTAATATTGCATTCAGTTTCCATGGTATAAAATAACAATTTTCTAAACTTCACAACGATTGCTTGTACACATACCAATCTGCAAAGCTTAATTCTGTTAAAATTTACTCTTCTTATTTTTTTTACAATATTCAACGTTTACGTAATTAATTTATCGAAAATTTACTTTTAAGGCACTTAACATTATTATCTCTCCGTCCGTACGTTTTGTTCAATTTTAAAATAAAAAAATTGTTTATTTAACTGAATTCATTATTTATAGAAAACCTTTGGTTTCTCTGAGTTTTAATTTATCATAAAATCTGATAATTAAATAAAATTAAGAGAATTAATTAATTGATTTATTTACAACATTTAAATTCACGAAAATCTACAGAACATAATTTTTAACTTAACTAATTATAAATGTAAAAGTGAAAAACATTGACGTGATTATGTGAGTGTGTGAGAGTGTGAAAATCATACTAAGTTGAGTATTCATCGGGAAATGTTTAATTTTTTCTTCTCTACAATCATTTAATTACACATATAATACGTAATTTTTGCCTGAATTGTGGCAGGCCCGGACAGTCAAGTAACTAATTTATTAAACCTAAACTTTTGATTACATTGCGGATGTTTATGGATGTTAACATTTTAATCGACACGAAACTCTAATTAATTTAACTTTCTACAATCATGATGTATATGAAACGTATACGCATACAACCATTGATCGCGTTGAATTGACCAAAATTTCGAGCGTGGTAAACAAAAAAAAAATATTTTCCAGAAAATTTAACTATCACAACTCCACCCGATTGGCCTAACGTCAATTGCTGTAACATGTTTTTCGTACACCCGCCAATATATTGCTGAAATCATCGTCTTTCAATGCTTCTGCCGGTACGAACACATCACCATTAATAGGATACGGTGTGGTTATAGGTGGTCCGATCATTGCATCCACTTTTGCAACGGCACCAACGCCACCGATTGCTGAATTTGTATGGTACAACTGATAGTAGTCCTGCGGTGGAATCAGGTGTTGGCTGATGGGAGTGTTCTGATGATGATAGATGTAATTGTTGTGGTAATCGTACTCATTGTAATTGTGATTGGTGTCAGGATATTTAAGTTTGTCCAGATCTCGATTGTCCATTTCTTCAGATATTTGTGGCATTCCTTGATAGCCCGAATATTGTGCGTATGTAGCAATTGGAGCTGACACAGCGGTGGAATACGAATAGCCGTCCACAACGTTCACGTTATTATGACTTGAAACCGTATTATTGTCTTTGTTGATAAAATTATTGTTGTTCAAGCTGTTGTTCAATTGACCGGTATAATTGATGATTGATGCAGACGAGGTAGATGGCGATGTGACCGTTCCAAGATTCTGGTGATCTTGTGTTGTGGCTAACGGTGGGAAATAGGTACCACGGACTGTATTCCCTTGATCTAAAATTCCACGACTGCTATGCGTAACGTACATGCCCTTACCAGCGGCAATCGTTGTTGATGCTGATGTACAAACATAATTTCGCTTTTCTAGAATACTGTTGCACATGTTAGACTCGTAATTGTATCGCTTGTCGGGAGAATTAAATTTGTCGCTGTTCATCTCGTAATTGTTATACTCCCGCTTGATCTGCTCCGCATTTTCATGTTCATACGAACTATACGGAGGCAGATGTTTCTCACTTTTAATGGTATAATCTAAATAATTGCCATGTTTTTTGCTATCGACGCACATACTGCTGTAGTTCTCTTTCTCCAATTCCATTGGACTCATTTCTGGTGTAGGCAATGCGGGAACTTCATCCATTTTCCCGTTTGATTCGTTCGATTTTCTGCCCCGATTCGGTTCAGGGCTTTGAGTTGGACTGGATTCGGGAGTGTGCAACGAATTCGGCGTACCGTAGAAGAGATTGTAACTATTGTATGGACTCATTCGGCTAGACTCCTCCATGTATTGAGCATCTGATTGATTGGTCGGATGGTTTATTAGATTATTTTGAGCTGGTGGTTGAATCGGTCCAGATCTGGCTTTTGTGTGTTTTCTACGGCGCGGTCGATACTTGTAGTTGGGATGTTCGGTCATATGAATTACTCGCAATCTTTCAGCTTCTTCGACAAAGGGACGACGATCTTGTGGGGTCAGCGATCTCCATTTCTTACCTGAAAGAATGAAAAGAAAAATAAATTTAAAAAAAATTTGAATGCAACAGCAGATCATTGAGATCAGAAACAATTAAATTTATTTTCAGTCAATTTGATCAGTCATTTATTAATCGTCATAGCTTTAAATTATGAATTCAATGCACATTTGGTTGAACAATGAACATTTTACAGCGACATTTAGTTATGCCTCCATTGAAACCGGTGCGTGATTGGATGATCAAACAATACCGATCATAATTTTGGAAAATATTTCACCTAAAGTGTCTAATGAGCAAGTTGATTCAACTGTAACACATGTGTGCTGCGCATTGTACATGTTTCATACACAATTTAAGCTCTAAACACTAAGAGTAAAGATTTAACTTTTAAAAACTTGAGCCGTATCGCTGCAGCACAATGGTTCAATCTATTACTTCATTTGTTTAACAAATCATTCAATGTTCGACGTAATTGCTTCATTTGTATTTACGTATGTAGCTACAGTGGACATAAGTATTATTTTTGATAACATGTGTCGATAGCATGAGATCGGCAGATGAGATATAAATGAAGAAACGTTTCAAGACAATAACGACAATGTGACATAGTTTCTGATTTGAGAGCTGTTGAGGTGGTTGGTAATTGTTTCCTCAAAAATTGCGAATAACAAATGAAAACCTAGATTTTCATTTTACGCAGTTTTTAATAGAAAATCAAAAGATTAAAAGTCGAATATCTCCTAAACGAAACTAGATTTTTCGAACATTCTTTTTTTTGTTTGAAAGCCTGAATGAGTACCAACATCTCGGAGAACAGGTCCCAAAGTTTTGAACAATTTCAAAGATCATTTCACTTGTCTCCGACAAATCAAATTACTCCACAGTTTTAAACGATATTTGAGGCAGAGAGATTTTACCGACAAATTGCAATTACATCATGTAAGGTAAGCTTATTTCGCAAAATATGTTCCTCCATAAACATAAACAACTTATATCCTACCGACTTCGAAACAACACGTTCCGAACAACGAACTATGAACAGCACAGAACAAAATCTACATTACATTAGCATTTTAAGTAATTAAATTAAACATTTTATAATTTTAAATAATATAAAAAAAAGTAAAGAGGCGACAACATAACATCACAAATACAAAAAGAAACACCAAAATAGCATTAACCGGTGGACGTGCCCATGTTTAGGTTTCCTTTTTGTATTTGATATTCGTCGTAACCAGAGTCTGTACGCTACACACAATTCCCTCAATTTGTGCGTATAAAAAAAAAAGAGAATACAAAAATCATTCATGTTAATGTTGTATAATTTAAATGCTCTCAAAGGTTGGTTGCCAACTCCTCTTTAAAATTTACAAAACAAAAATCAGTGTAGTTTTATCATGATTAATAACATTTCAGAGATGTTGTAGGTACGATAAAAACTATATTTTTTTTTCCGTTGGTGATTGACCGTATAATTGTAGTTGTTATCGATTTTTTTTGGGGGTAGGTCGACATTTATTCAAATATGTTAAAGGAATTTGACAAAAGAATGAATTCGTCGAAAAATCGGAGGATCGAATCTATATCGAAATTTAAACTATTTTGTTTAATGATAAGCAATTGGAATTATAGACTACGGTACTAAATTACATGTGCGCCATGGATCATTAAATTTAAGGCGTTCAGAAGCACTAGATTCTATCGCAACTTTAGCTTGAATTGACTGGATCTATGACAAGAACTAACTTATAATTACATTGTTGGATGACGAAAGATTTTATAAATCCTTGAAATGAATTGTAAGTAGACCAGCATTGACCAGCATTTTTGTTGTCACGGCATTTTGAAAATAATTATTACTAATTGACGGTCGTTAGATATTCATTTCTTGAATGTTTCTTAAGTTTCGCTGTACTTTGATTTAGATTACAGAAAATAAAAACCTTTTCAAGTAGATTGGAAGTACATGATTTAACAAATCAAATTGCTCAAACTTATACTTCGCTTTTGTAAACAAAATTTTCTCGAAAATCCTAACTTGGCATTCAGACTATCCGACTATAATATACAAACTCATAATAGTGCTGATGAAGCAGCAATCTCCTGATTTCAAACAACATTTCAGCCAAAACCACCTACCAAGTGACCATATACGATAAATAACGCGTCCACTTGATTTACGAATATTTAATAACGAAACGAAACATTTAATAAATAACAACATAAACTCGCCAAAACGAAATAGTGAAAAATGAAGCATAAAAACCATTCAATTTACAATAATATAACTCATCATGTCCACGAACATGTATTTATACCTATAAACGTATAAAATGTGTGTTGTGTGTTGAAGCCTTAAATTATCATCCAAAAATATAATGATTCTTTAGCACCGAAAAGGTGTCAAACTTAATTTGCTTGACACACTGCATTAATGTTTTTCTTCTCTTTATTGAGTTTGGCACGCGACTTCTTAATGAATATTAATTTTCCTTCTTTTATGTGTGTAGTATATGGTTCTTATCTCCTTTCGGATGTTCGTGATTTTATACATTTTAGCAGCAAAATAATAAAAAAAACACATCGTCTGTTGGCTGCTGCATTTTTTTTCTTCTCATTTTTTCCCGAAACACATGTGATATCTGTTGTGGCTGTGTATAGTGTCAGGTAACATAATGTATTTGACCATAATATATAAGTGTGTTGCTAGTTAGCGGGGCCGTTTAATTAAAAGGTGATTGGATGGATCATAATTTATTTAAATTTGATTGGAAGTGAATTGAGTTTCGACATTTATTTGCTCCATAAATGAGGTTTACTTTATGTTTCGTTTGAAAAATCGTACACTTTGCAGCAGTGTATGTATTTTCGAACTCAGAAGGTGGGATGGAAAAAAACTGGTATACCGTAAATCTCATTGAATAAACAGTAACGACAATGGTATGATAGCTGGAGTGATTAATGATCAGTGGTGTCATACATAGCACGTTTTTTTCTTCAAATATTTGGTCAAGTAGTGAACGAATTTTGTAATTTTTCTCGTGATTTCATCACACTGTAAGAGGTTTGGCGTTATGCACTAACCGTACTTATTTTTTGTATCCTGAAATTTCATGGGTACCTTTTGGATCTTTTTTAAGTACGCTTACTGCATAACGCTGTTCGCATATATGTGATTTATCTTATTTTCTCCCCTCAATATTTCATGAGAAAATTGAGTTTGGCTGACGACGATTGGTCGAATGAAATTTTTAATGAGTAAAGTTCCGGTCTTTCTCTCCCGTGGGGAGAAAATAGAACTTTTTCGCCAATGTTTATGTTTTCAGAAATAGTACGGTAATTCAGAATTGATGCTTTCTGTTTCGTGGAGAAACCGATAAATCACACCTCGTACATAAATGAGAGACGTTGTGTTCATCTCTGGGATAAATAGGAAATTCCAACTCGAACGAAATTGCTCTGGTTGGAATTTCCTTTTTCCTGCCCACGGAAAAAAACAACTATTCTAGCACGAGCCGGAGGCGAGTTCTGGAAGCAAATTCACCAAACAAGCCTTTTATCATATGTTAGGTACAAACGACTTTAGAAATACGCGGCGAAGTCGAGATATTTTAACACTAGTTAGTTAAAGCTGAGTAAGTACTTATGTGGGATGGTTGATTTTAGGTGCTTTCGACTGTAATGGCTGTAACGACTGTAATGGATTGTCTAAAACAGATACTTAAATAACTATAAATCGAGACTTAAATCTGTTACTACTTTTGCTCACAGTATCGTCTGGTATTTGATACGTTAGATTTAGTTCATTCGTTTTAACGTGTTTCATCGTATAATACAGTCTTATAAGACTGTCCATAACATATGATTAGCTATTTTGGTAGCTGTGGAAGCAAAACAAAATTTAACACCTTTCGACCTGGACATGATACAGATTCAGCAATCCATTTTTATGAAACCAAATTTTGCAAATTTACAAATTCTCGGAGACATTCCATTCCGATTGCTAAATATGAAATTTTTGGCTATATCTTCACTCGACCATCTGTTTTGGCATGCATAAGATGTTAATCATTAATTTGTTAAAAACATCCACCACTAACAATAAATTCAGCCATTTCGCAGAAAGATATAATTTCAAAGTAAAACACGAAAAAAAAAAATGGAATTCTAACAACAGACGCTCGTTAAATTAATAATTTTTTATTTTCCAACATACATGTTGTATTCTTGTTGAATACGCAGGTGGAGTTGGATTATTTGTACAATTCCATCGACATTACATAACAACCAAAAAAGAACTGAGTTAAAGGCTATAATGTAACGAGAGGCACGCTTCACTCCGGAAAATAGCTCGTGATTAGCATATACTTATTAACGTCACGGGACTTTGTTCGATTATTGAATATTGATTGGATGACTCGATGCTTCGATGTGTATTTTTGTTATGTCTTACTGATTCGTGTGCATGAACGTACAAACATAAAACAAAATGTTACTTTCAAAGATATTCAAATAAGAAGTTCCAAACAAACAACAATTGCTACACGCTAAACGTAATGTTCGCATTGATATGTAAAATGTGTGTTTGCAGCTCCATGTTCAAATAGGTTTTTTTTTTAAACATTTAGTCTGAAGGTATTTGACGAATTCGATTCGAGGTACCTTAATGTATCCAATGGGCAAATTAACATAAAAATGTTTTTAATTTTTGTTCGACGGTTCTTCGGTTTATTATTCTTCTGATTTAGAATACCGAAATTTCTAATTTAGGCAATGAGCGTTTTGATAACAACATTTTTTACGATAATGGATATCATTTAATGTACTGCACGTAGCTTTTCACTTGATACACGCACTTCACGATTACATAATTAAACGTGAATGTCACGATTTCTCAAATCCGTTACCTTAGCCAAATCTTGCTCAGTAATGGGATTTTTAGCTTAAGTGAAATGTGTGTGTGGTAAATGACATTTAACTTTAGTGGTTAACATTGAGATTAAATCAAGAAAATTATAATTTCAGATACCACTAACTGAATAACTGAGGCAAAATTTCCGAATCATAAGGAAGTGAAACGCTTTCCGATATTACTAAGTGCTGTATTGCAATACTAAATCATTGAATATAAGTGTAAAATTTGAATCGGGGTGAAGTTAGCCCAAAGCCAAAATCTGGACTAGTAACAATTTAACCTTATGTGTGTGTGTGTGTGCGCTGTATGTGTGTGTGTGATGTATGTGTATGTGTGTACAGAACAAATCCTATTACATAAAGAGTTATGCTACGGTATTTATATATAACATGTTCTGTTATTTACAACGGATCGTACATTCTACAATCCGATTGTCTGACAAGATATTTAGTCACTCTTGATTGCTGTGTATTTTGGTCGCCCCAATATGTTCAGTACTCTTGACTGGTGTGTATTTTGGTCGGTCCAACATATTCATTTCTCTTGACTGGTGTGTATTTTGGTCGGTCCAACATATTCAGTTCTCTTGAGTGGTGTGTATTTTGGCCGGACCAAAATATTCAGTACTCTTGACGGTTGTGTATTTTGGTCGGTCCAACATATTCAGTTCTCTTGACTGGTGTGTATTTTGGCCGGACCAAGATATTCAGTTCTCCTGACTGGTGTGTATTTTGATCGGTCCAAAATATTCAGTTCTCTTGGCTGGTGTGTATTTTGGCCGGACCAAAATATTCAGTTCTCCTGACTGGTGTGTATTTTGGTCGGTCCAAAATATTCAGTTCTCTTGACTGGTGTGTATTTTGGTCGGTCCAAGATATTCAGTTCTCTTGACTGGTGTGTATTTTGGTCGCCCCAATATGTTCAGTACTCTTGACTGGTGTGTATTTTGGTCGGTCCAACATATTCATTTCTCTTGACTGGTGTGTATTTTGGTCGGTCCAACATATTCAGTTCTCTTGACTGGTGTGTATTTTGGCCGGACCAAAATATTCAGTACTCTTGACGGTTGTGTATTTTGGTCGGACCAAGATATTCAGTTCTCATGGCTGGTATGTATTTTGGTCGGACCTAGATATTCACAAAATCTTGACTGGTGTGTATTTTGGTCGGACCAAAATACACACCAGCCAAGAGAACTGAATGTCTTGGACCGACCAAAATACACACTAGTCAAGAGAACTGAACATATTGGGCCGACCAAAATACACAACAGCCAAGAGAACTGAATATCTTGGTCCGACCAAAATACACACCAGTCAAGATTTTGTGAATATCTTGGTCCGACCAAAATACATACCAGCCATGAGAACTGAATATCTTGGTCCGACCAAAATACACAACCGTCAAGAGTACTGAATATTTTGGTCCGGCCAAAATACACACCAGTCAAGAGAACTGAATATGTTGGACCGACCAAAATACACACCAGTCAAGAGAAATGAATATGTTGGACCGACCAAAATACACACCAGTCAAGAGTACTGAACATATTGGGGCGACCAAAATACACACCAGTCAAGAGAACTGAATATTTTGGACCGACCAAAATACACACCAGTCAAGAGAACTGAATATCTTGGACCGACCAAAATACACACCAGTCAAGAGAACTGAATATCTTGGTCCGGCCAAAATACACACCAGTCAAGAGTACTGAACATATTGGGGCGACCAAAATACACAGCAATCAAGAGTGACTAAATATCTTGTCAGACAATCGGATTATAGAATGTACGATCCGTTGTAAATAACAGAACATGTTATATATAAATACCGTAGCATAACTCTTTATGTAATAGGATTTGTTATGTACACACATACACATACATCACACACACACATACAGCGCACACACACACACATAAGGTTAAATTGTTACTAGTCCAGATTTTGGCTTTGGGCTAACTTCACCCCGATAAATTTGAGACTAAAACCTCGACCGAAAATAATCTTTGATTAATTTGATTATAGAGGCTCAGGTAAAAGTACATGCTTTTAAAAGCTGTGGTTAATACGGCCAAATGAATTCAAAATATAAAGCGTCAAAGCATACCACAAAATTAAATTTAAATTTTTTCGAAGATAACGCTAATCATCTGTATTTGACAACAATGACAAAAATGAGCGATAACATTCTGTGTTATCATATATAAGGAAGAGTTTGTTACAACGAGTGAAGTAAAAGATGTTGTATCAAATACTAGCCGATACTTTGAACAGAAGAAGTAATAGACGCAATGAGTATAATGGCAACATTGCTTGTTGATACTACATAAACTAAATGATTCGGTTAGTGAAGAACAATCTATTCTAATCTCCACGAAAACATTACCGGTTTTACCGTAGGACATTATGAACATTACTACACGTAAATATAATCGAAACCTCAAGAATTTATACTCAAAATCACATTAGGAAAATAAATATCGTCTGATGATGGTAAAGTCTACGAAATCTATTAGATGGATATAAATTACAGTCCAATTCGTCAATAAAATTCAGTCCAAGAAAGCTAATTAGAACATTAGAGCCATAACTGACTGCTTTAGCATCGAATTGTGATTTGTGCCTTGCGTGAGATTTTTATTGTGGCATGAGATGCCAGCGACTCAAGAATTCATTCCCTAACTTTATTAGCATGTGTCATTCGCTCTATCCTGAAATGGAAGTCGAAGAAAAGTAGAGCTACACAAAGTGAACATTCTGAAAATTTGTTTTATTTATCGAACTGATTTATGGACCGAACAATTTTTCGGGTTTTGTCATTATAAATCTGGACTCAATTTACCGATTTGTTTTCAATATATATTACCGGTAATTTACCAGTAAATTTACTCGAAAATGTCAGTAATACCGTTTACCGGTTTTTAAAAAACTGACGGTAATTGTATTCACTAGGTTGGGCGTAGCTACCTCTCTGACATTTGTATCGGTTGTAGTTTACCTCTATGGTATAATTAAAGAAAATTAAAGAATTTTGGGAAGCTTTCCTTTCAGTAGTTACTGAGCTTTTTTGTGTATATTCACAGGAAACTGACAAAGGATCTACAAAGTGAACAAAAATAACCTCATCATGTTACGGCTCACTACAGCAATAAGTAAGGTTTTTAATTGAGATTATCTTGCCTTTTGGATATGATAAACATGTTGCAACGAAATCATTCAATCTGTTACGTCGTTTCTATAAAGTATTTCCAAATGTTTGCCACAAATCTATTACTTTAACATTTGTATCATTGAGCTTTATACGATAGTACTCAGCCAGAACGGGCTCTTGTCAGTTGTCATCGTTGTCGATAGCAGATGTCCAGACATTTCTATAAGTTCATATAGTTCCACTGAGATTCTCTCAATCACTCGTGAAAACTATCCTCATCTCAGTGAAATTTCTAATTCATTAACATCTAGCATTATATCTATACCCAAACCACTATTAATTGCTCCTTGATAATAATCTGTTAGTATGGCAATGGCAATAACCGGATTGTTTGTGTCGTTCGGCATTATTTCTCAAATATAGGTGACATGAAAAACAATACGAAATTAAACTCGTGAAGATTCTATTGTGTTTTAACAACACGTGTTATCGCACGAGACTTAAATCCGAACAATGAAAACAATTCCACAAATGTATTCGTACACAAAAGCGCGCTAAGTCAACACCAACAACCAACGTGTAGCAGAGTGAAACGATTGTTTACGTGTCATATACACACTATATCGAGCTTTTTGCTCATTTAGCCACCATTTACCGGTGGATTTGATAAAACTGGGCAGCAAATAAATGAGAAATGATGGAGTCTCAAAACAATGACTGAATGTTAGACGAAACAAAAACCTGATGAGCATTTATAGTAATACGTCCACTAAATATATCAATCAATTGATGATTATCATAACAAAGGAGTGTAAAATTACCATGTTAACCACCATTCATTCTTTGTCAGGTTACACAATTCACCAGTAGCTATTGATCAGTTATCTTTCATTCATTAAAATCGAAACGCTTTGCCGCTGTGGTTGTTGTTGTTGTAAAACGTAGTGGCTTATCTCTGTTTCAACAGAAAACAAAGTAAGATATCGCGTCCGAATTGGGATTCGAAATAATGAAAACTCATTGTAAGCTAATCTTCGATTTAATTTTAAGTTGATACTAAATATAAACAGAAGCCAAATTGAAGATAGAAAACATTTTAATTTTGTTGTTGATAGTAGACGTTTTATATAAGTGTCGGTGATAGCTTAAGTACTGTGCTTTTTATCTGCGATTATCATGTGTACGAACACGAGCACAGTCACTTATCTTGCTCAATGATATACTCAGTTGGTTTTTCCCAAATAACCAAATGCGTATTTATCAAATTTCCGGGAGTTATTTTTAATAAATTTTTATAAATAGAATTTTTCTCGACAAACAAACACCATGGTTTCCGTACTATATAGTGCTACGAATTCGTTTGTGCAACATGCAGTGTTCCACACGAAAAAAAAAACAACAACAAAGTTTCTGTTTCGGAAACAAGCGATAAGAAAAATAAAGTTTCTTTTCCTCAAATTATACACACAAAAGAAATGATTACTCATCGAAATCGAATACACAACGACGTACGTCTACACAAAATAAAAAATAAATAATAAAAATAATAAGTTTACCAAGAAAGAAATTATCCATCACAAGGTGTGTCACCAGAAAATCAAATTTAAAATTATATGAATTTGACTTCGGTGTCTTTCCTCAAACGTTGTGTTGCTTGATCGAAAATATTGTTTAGTCGAGGTCAATTTGTCAACAGAACGGGGAAAAAAAGCGTTGAGAACTTTCGGGTAATAACATCACAGAAAAAATCACCAATATTTTCTTCACCACTGATCGAATTTACATCAAACAAATTGAATCGACCACAGACCAATAAAATTTTAATTCAATAAAATGATTTGACCCTACGGGTTACTCATCAACGGATTCTATAATATATTTTCTATTACAACAATCCATCCTACTTCGAATATTTAGTATACGTTGTATGATTGATTGATTGACTGTTGTGGTAACACAAAAAAAAGATTCGACTATATCGGCACCGTGAACTTTAACGTTCAGTTACAAACCCACTCTATCATTATAAAATCATAAAAATTGTGTCCATATTTTGACAAGCGTATCACCATTACTCTGAGCACTGTATGTATTTTTTGAATCTGGGCATTGATTTGAATGTAATGGATAATATCACTTTTGTCCATTCGTTGAGTAATGTGATGCTTACATTTTACAAACGGCATGGGAATCACTTCGCAGTGTAATTGATTTTGTTGTCCTGTGGCCAGAAAATGAGTCATTACTATCTTGTTCAAAACCGGTTCTTCGCATTTTTTGGTCACAAGACAACAAAGTACTGTACTGTTTTGCTGGGTTTTTTATTTGTTGAGGCGTGTGGGATGTATTCCTCGCCTTCTTCGGCTCGAGACTACCTTCCCACACAACAGAACGTGTGGCAACGTGTAAGAAACAAATATCAGAACCCCCTCAAAACCAGCGGTTTTACTTGTCAAACTGACCCTACTTGAACACATTTCTTAATCTATTATACCTTTCTCTAATTGCGGTCTCATAAAACCATTTAAAACTACTAGCAATATGTTACTGGACAAAGAGGACGAGCATAAACATTAACCTGTCACATTCATCTGTTATCGATAACGACGACAAAAACATTGACTCTGGGAAATATGGTTCTTTATTAGTAAAATGCATGTTAAAAAGAATTGAAGTACAAGATTTGAAATCAACCGATTAAAAATACTTTGATCAATGGACATAATAGAACCGATAATCATACTGGTCATATGCTTTCCGTCTGTAACAGGTTAAGCTGTGCACATAGTTCTGTTATGTATATGTAGAAGAAAATGTGTTAAAACAAATGAAGTAGTAGATCTTTTGCATCAAAACCTTGTCAAACTTTAAACAAAATAAGTAACATATTCAACAGTGGTATTTTCTCCAAGTTTTAATTTTTTTGTTGATCTTGGTGTTGTTGTTGTTGTTGTTCGTTGTTGTTGTGTTTAATCATCTCCTGTTAAATGACTGATTGGTGGAAACTTGTTCCTCGTTTGGTATGAGTTTGTTATTTAAAGTGGATAGTAATCTCCTCAGACGAAATGCATAGAATCAACTATTTTGACATAGTAAACGATTCTAAGAAAAACATTGTGTAAAATATACAGATCTTTTTATAAAATATTTTTATGATAACAACACCATTTTATGGTCAGTACTAAAAAGATCAAACTACATAAAGATTTTCTTGTACGAAAATGTTAAGTAACTCGTTGAAAAAAGCTGGTCATTACCAAAAATATGGCAGACTTTGCCTTGAAATGGGTTTGGCTAATATCACTAGAATAATGTACTTTCAAAAATCTATTCTATAATCGAAGGTCAATGGAAAGCATTAACTTAATTTGTCTTCTACGGAAACAACGACCATTGTCATCTGAATAATCTAAAAAAAATCTTGAATAACAAAAAGTTTGTTGATAAAATTCAAGCTAACAAGTGCCTAAACAACATCATAAATATTTACATTTCCTCTGACCACTGAAACATGCTTGTATAAATTTAGAAACCAATAAGAATTTGTTTTGTCTCATCACTGCCAATAATTAATCAATTTTAACATACAGAAATCCATTACCATTTTTAAACGTGATCTGAAATCGTACACCTTTGTATGTACGTATACATAAAACGTATCAATGAAATGTCTCATCAAATCCAGACGTTTTAGCTTTGGAAAATGTATATAAAAAATAAATATTTCTTTGCGCATATTTTTCCTTCAATGATGTTAAACTATATACATTCAGTATCAATATATTCATCTCTTTCGTGGTTCATTTAACATTATCAGCTGGACTCCGCCCACAAGCACCCATTGGTCGGCAACAACAAAAAACTTGATTTACGTATTTTCTATAAAAAAAATTATTTTAATAAATATGACTAGAGAATGAGTTTTTTTTTCGATATTTTATATATATATATATAGTCACTGTTCAGACTGGTTGGACTTTATATTTGGGATAGCTATTTAATTTCTCTGTATATAGAAGTGATGTGTACATATAACATTGATTCACAATATGACTGTTATATTATAACAGTGTTATAATGTATATCCAGATCACTTAATATAGAGGTAAGAAGATGACGTCGTTATAAAAATTTCATTTGAAATATTACATTATGTTAATTTGTACTTACATTGTGTATACGGAATATATAACCGATTATTAATTTCAATATTACAGATTTAGAATATCTATATGTCTACATAGATACAATTACATGGTTTCGATAAAATGAACATTTTATCTGACTCGTAAAATCAATGAAGTTGTTTGAAAAGTCTTAAGTAATGAATGGTATTTTTCATTCTTAAATGGTATATGTGTATGGTATTTTGTACTTTATTAAACGAAATCCCATGAATTTGTTTTATTGGCAAATTGAAATGTCACACACAGCACATATGGGAAAATGTGATTGTGAACACACCTACTAACATTATAGACTTTATCGATATTAAAGTTTAAAAGAAATATTTTTGTTTAGTTAATTTATGCAGTTTTGTGCATCAACCAAAACGATCCCACTTATATTCACATACACGGACGATAATTAAAAGAATCAATTAAATTACAACTTTTAACTTAAACACCGTTTCATTATTCTGCCATCTTATAATGTAAGTGAATGACCATTGCAATTTATTACGGGTGTACACATTTAACCAAGAACGGAGGCATATCGAATTTTATTTTAAAACGAAACCTCTAAAATAAAATTATTTAATTTTCGAATGTTGTGAAAAAATAAAAAAAAAACTTTGGCGGAAATGACGATCCCTTCCAATAAAAGTTCAACTCAGCTGAGCGAAACGTTTTTTTAGACTGCAGTAACGAAATGCGTTGATAAATTAGCTGAAAAAAAGTTAATTGAAAAACAGTAAATGGAAACTTTATTCAAAAGTTTTTGTCTACTTTAAGAAACGATTCGTTGGAATGAAGTACCGAACGGTTGTATTAGAGGTCGTATAATTAATTGAACTAATTTTCCCCAGAGATACCATTTTGTAAAATTGAAAATTGGAAGAAAAACAGAGGAAATCGTTTTAACGATTGATGAGATTCGGCCGGACTTTGTGGCGTTTTAGAAACGGTATGCGTTCTTTAATGTATTAATTGCAAACTGTTTACAGTGACAGTGACCGTACTTTTAGATACGCGATAGTCATCTGGTATATACATAGCCGATCGAAATAATCGGTGATCTCTGGTTAAGGAACTCATATAACAAATAACATGTTAAAATTAATGAAGTAAAAGATTTTGCATGAAACACAAAACGGAAAAAAAGTAGAAGATTCCTCTGGTAATTTTGATAACCAAATATTTTCTTTCGAATACGATTTTCTAACTAACCACTGACATGAGTTTTTACTCTGAATATCGAATATATTTGGCACAGTTCCCTTCTGGTAATGAGATTTTAGTTGACTGATAAAGTAAACAATTTTTTTTAAATAATAACCGTAGATGGAATGATGTTAATATCCATTTTTCATGTTAAATATTAATTTTCAAAAATAATAATAAGTAGAGAGCTGCCGAGCTAGTGGTATCTTAGCGTTTTTTTTATATATACCAGTTAATATACGTACGTACAATAATGATAAAAATTAAATCTGGATTGTGGGAGATTTTTGATGGGAAAATTTTTCAGTGCGGTAGTGGTATTTCGGTTTCAAGACAATAGAATTTATGTGTTTCAGAAAAAAAACTTCTTTTTAATGTGTACACGTTACTAACGCAACATGATATATTATGTACTTTACATTAAACGAAATATGTACTGTACATGCATAAATCCTATATATCAGTTTTATTTCCATTCTATATGTATGTGATATGCCGTTGATTACCAGCTATTAAAAATGTTTTTTTTTTTTTTAATTTATTCGCTTTTAGAGAAACAGTTAAGTGTAATTTAACATAATTTAAGTCAATGAACTTTCAAGGGATAATTTGTTTGCAATACTACACAGTACTGTTTGGTTTGCATAAAAAAATCATAATTTTTCTCGTAATTTTATGCGGATACTGGTTTGAATGTAGAACTGTATTTTGAGTAAGACTGAAAGGATAGAATGGAATTCCCACACACAATAACTTTTGTAGGAAAATCGAGACTATTTTTGTTAAACACAATATTGTCTGATGGGAAATACAGTAGCTTGCAAGTGTCAGAACCCATTTAATATCTGTCGTAGTGAAGGTCAAATTACACCGACGGGAAGCAGATACTGTTTGCGTTTGCTTAAATATGTATTTACATTTATTTATAAAAACCTTCTCGTGTCATAGGCTTAAATTGCATGTCAACCATCAATCAATCATCATCCAGATACATTCCCGCTGGATTGGCTCAAGGCTCAGTCATATCGCCACTATTATATGCCGTGTATACCTCAGATCTAAAATTACCACAGAATTGTGAAGGACGCCCTCGTGAAAATCCACAAGTTCTTCGTTAAATGGAAGATTAAAATCAACTGTGAGAAGACCCAGGCAATTCTCTTCAAATTTAACGGATCGAGAAAACGCATCCCGACGACAAACCTGTACTTCAATGGAACGCCGATCAACCTAAAGACAGAAGTAACATATCTTGGAATGATAATCGACGAAAAACTTAACTTCGGCAAACACATTGAATACTGCAGAGTAAAAGCGCTAAACAGCTTCAAGGCCATCTACCCTCTACTCAGTAGGAAATCGAAATTATCGACCCGATCCAAACTCACGCTGTACAAAGTCAACATTCTACCGAAAATTTCTTACGGTTCACCGGTATGGGGTGTGACGTCGCAAACAAACCTAAAGATGCTGAAGGTAACACAAAACAAAGTACTGAAATGTATCCAAAACGTGCAGAGGAATTGACTCCATGGTCAAAATGCTACAGAAACAGGCGGAAAATTTCTTCGAAAAGTGTGAAGTATCGAATTTTGACCTGATCAGGAGGTTAGTGCTGTGATATTCTTTTCTTTTTCTTCTATTCTTTTGTTAAAATGTTTCCCTTCTATTTTTTTTTTGTTTTATTTTCTATGAAAAATTGATAAAGAGGTTTTTAAATTGCCATTTTTGCCTCAAGATATTTTTTAACAGTGACGAAAACGCTAGTTTTTTTCCATTTTAACTTCATTAGTATGAATGAAATTGGCCTGGTCGATGTAAAATCTATAGATTAATCACGACAATGTACCCTTAAAGAGATTGTATTTTTTCACGAATTATTGATGTATCAGAAGCTGCAAATCTATTATCCTTCCATTCATAAAAAGTTTATCAATGAAAGAACAGTACGTGTCCGACTACTGATACATGTGTGGAGACTTGTAACATTTAACAGACACCTGTTGCTCTTTCATTCATATAACGTTTATCAATAGGTTTCCGACTACTGCTGTCTGTCCGGAGACTGGCGCGCTCACCCCACATATTCTCTTACTTCATTAGTTTTAACAAACATTTCCCAATTCCCAATATAAGACCACATTTATCTGTAAAACATATCTCATTTTTGTTTGTTTGTTGACGATAGCAGATGATTAGTAGTTTCTGGAGATGTGCAAATTGTTGTCATTGCTCAAAATGTCGTAAACAATGGATAGACGTAATACTTTGATCTAAAAACTTGAGACACCCTGTCCGAGAGGCAACAATCCGATGTTGAGATATTGTAAGAATATGATGTCTGTTCCATTCGCAACGGGCTTCTAGATACTGTATACGAAAATTTAAAGAGCTTACAATCTTGTCCATCACAACACTAGATTTCCCAAAAACGACTGACCCGGATGAAACAAGCATCCAATTGTTACAAGCACGACAATCATTTCAAAAATAGTTTGAAAATGATTTGGTTGTGCCTTTTTGAGTAACATTAACAACATGTCATGTCAATTTAATGTTACAAAACAGTTCCATATTATTAATTAAAAATTTACAATTTCCGGCTGTATGACTTTACACATAAGTTGTACATGAGTTTAGCATATTCCAGCTAGTCATTTAATCTTTTTTTTTCGTATTATTATTTACAAACAACTTATGTAAATGAGAATTTATTTTTTATTATTGTCAGTGTATGGATACTCTGGATGAATGTGTATGAGTGTTTGACTTAACTATCATGCACCTAATAAGAAAGAAAATAATAATAATGTCTTAACACGAAGTCTTAAAAAAAAATTCTTCGATACGCTCTACTGATTTTCCATGTGAATTTTCTTACCGATGGGAAATTTTTATTTTATTATTTCCTCAGGGGTCAAATGTTGCTTTTTTGTTGTTGTTTTTGTGTTCGCTTATAAATTATCATGCGTGATATAATTTTAAATTTCTAATCACATAGCATGTAAATTGTACAGCATATTATATTATACCCATTCACATATATATAAACAACACAGCAACAGCTACCAGTTGTTGTATGATGCGTAAAAGAAAATTTATTGAAGAAGGTCTCTCACCGTTTCGCATTTTTACACCCTTTTTCCTTGTAAAATGTTGTTATAAATAGTGGTGAGACCTGAATACCGTAATTAATTGCTGGTGTGGTCTAGTGAATTCACCGTTCATCGATGAAGGTTAATTTACAAATTTCATTTTTATGGTTGTTCAATAAGAAGGTTGATTTATATTTAAAGTAAAGGAAAAAGTATCAAGGACAGGTGGAATTTATTAAATGAACAAAAACTGTAAATTATTGAAATTGTTTTCGGAAAATTGCTAATCTACAACAAAAATCTAAACTCCAAACAGATAAATTGTAGTCTATGACTGTGTTTGGAAATGTTCGTAGTTCGTAGATTGCGATACATCAATTTAATAAAATTTATTTTAATTACAAATTCTCCCACAGTCTTGGATCTTTATAATTTTATGTTTTTATGTAATTTATGCATACTAATGTAGAAGTAATTTTTTAATAATTATGGTCTACAATTATTGCATTCATCACACTGTGTACATCACGAACTGTATTTAATTTGATAAAGTGGATTAATGTGCCCATAAATTTTTTTAAGTCATTTGCCGGTCTTGTGGTAACGTGTCCCTTTCATATTCCGACATTATTAGGATTTCGACACCTTAAAAACCATTTGATATATTTAAAGTTAATGTGATCCTATCCTACAAATGAGAGATGGCGCATCGATGTTTCGCGTACAATTACGATATTGATGCTCCTAATAAGCAGGCGCAATGCTAATAAAATTCATTAATAAAAAAATCGGACGATTTCTTGAATGAAAATGCGATAATGACTTTAATTTATGAATTTCAGAAAATAACCAGTTTTACAGAAATTGCTTATAAAAAACCACTCTACTATCACTACTGATAACGAAAGCTGGACTAGAAAAAAAAGTCATGTGATGACAAAACACGAACGTATTTCTGAGAAATGGATGAGTCATTCTGTTGATATATAAATTAGACGTGTGTTTGCTGATAAGTAGGGATGAATGTTTTTCAAGATGCGTAGAAATTATTGGCCGGCTGTTTTTTTTAAACGCTATATCCAAAGCACTGTCAAGCACCGAAGCTGACTTTGACATCACTCAATTAGAAGGCCAAAAACACACCTGTTGACTATTTTTTTTAAATTTTTTGATAGCCATTGTATGAAAAAGAATAGCCAACTTTGATCGGTTCAGTCCTCTATTTGAGTGACGTTAAAGTCAGCTTCGGTGCTAGACAGTGCGTTGCTATATCACGTAATATCACACAACTTACTCGACACTTTGCAATTGTTATTTTTAAAGTAAGGATTTGATAACCTTATGATATTTTGTCTCGTGTTATTTTGGCTGATTACGGAGCGACCACAACCAAAAATTATGTGGCTTTTTGATTTGGCAGGTAGAGGAGGATGGAATTTCCAAAAATTTGCTTATCAGTTAAAAGATGTGATCTGAAATTTTGAATTTTCTGTTGATATTGTAAGATATTTTATACGAGCCAGATAAATTGATGCCCGCCTCTTCAAAACAACTAATACTGTTCAAAATCTGATGGTTTTGACAAAATGGTGGTTTTCTAGTCACAGTGATCCAAGAGCAGATTACTCCAATAAGGGGTTAGATTATTACTATACTAGTTTCGCCGCTTATTGGTGTATACTCTTAGAGACCCTTTCATTACCGAAATATTTCACTGTGTCAGTGGTACGTCTTTGATGTTCTAGGATCGAAACAGGAGTCATAATAGTTATTTACGTCACAAGGACCGTTCACTTTAGCGTGACGTACCAAGCTTTTCATGTTTGCAATGGGAAGCGAGAGTAAAAAAATGTCAATTGACATTTTTACTTTCGGTTACAGGAACAGACAAAGCACTGTCAGTGCATTGAACATAAACAGTTTTCCCAAGAATGATTTTACCGATGAGTCGTGCGAAAGCTCTACACTCAACTTCACTTAAGAGGCACCGGTACTTAGCTAAAATTGTAGCCTATATATGCGTGTCCTGTATTTCATTCTTGATGATATCTTTTCATCAGAATCCTTTTCTGAAAATTAGTCTTGGTTGTAGTCGTTTGACCGGCTCTGAGAAACGTTGGCACTTTAACGAAATTTTCATAAACTGCTTAGTTTTCTCAGGGCTGATCAAACTGCTGCAACCAAACTAATTTTTATTTTCGCAATTCCGGTCCATAATCATCACCTTTCCATGCATCCATTTAATGTCGTTTTGAAGGTATTTATTTCACAGTGCGTTTTTGATTATTTTTTCGCACTTGGGCTTTTTCACATTTTTTTCGCACGCTACATAGCTCAGTACCTTTAAGAAAGACTAAATTTTATAAACAGACCAGGATTTGAACATCCAACACCAAAATTCTTCCAAACACCAAGCAACGACCATAGCCATTCGGCTACAGAGTCACACAATTATGCAGAACGTATTGTTGAAGCGTACATACTAAGCATTGACTACTTGATTTTATTTAGCGCGTCTCTATACATCACATTGCAATGTGTATATAGAACAGATTGCTTGATCGTTCAAATGAATTCATGTTTGCATGTGAATGTTTGGTAGAAATTTTGGTAATATTTTGCATTGGAAAGGTGATTATGGCCCGAAATTGCAAAAAACGTTGTATCTACCACGGTAGGTATGCCGGTATTTTTTCGCACACGACGTCTTGTCGATCCGAGGCGAAGCCGAGTGCGAAAAAATACCTTCATACCTACCTTGGTAGATAAATAACTATTAAAGCTACCACATTCGTGGCCGTTATTGTGGTCGTACATTTTTGAAAAAGGATTCTAGTGGAAAGATATCATCAAAAGTAAACTAAAATCCAATGCTAAAGAAACGCCCAAATGTAAACGTTTCAGCAAAGCACTTAATCGAAAAAAGTCTTAGCGAAAATTTGTGTGAAGTTGCTGGTTATTCAATTCTGAATAGAAGTTTTCTGACCCTTTTTTCTGTTGTCTCTTCAAGAGACTCTCTTGCTACTTCTCGTTTTAAGTTATCCCCGTTTTATAGGCAGAAAGAGTCACCAATAAAGAAGAATATCCTGACTACCGGATACTGTCTCAATCACAACCGTCAGCTCTGACTACAAGGTGATGCAGATCAGTCTCATTAACATGAATTTGCATAAATGACGCTCCGATAATATTGAAGGTATGTCCATTGAAGTAATTGAAGCAATGAGGATCGATTTCCTGTTGCGATGGAAGTTTTTTTTGTAAATAAATTTCAGAAAAAAAAGAACTTCGCGCGCGTGTCGCCCTAAAATACAGGTTTACACACCAAAAATGTAATCATACAATTTTCGTATATGTAAATTTATTTACTCTTTTTATTTATAATGTTCAATGTGACTCTTCATTTCAAATGATTTAAATTTCATTTTTATAAATGACTCTACTTGCCGCACCTACCTAAAATAATTTGATTTTTCAGCTCTTCTCGTTTTTTTTTTCAACTTTTCAAAGAATCGTATCTACATAATAATATGGGCGTCATACCCAGTAATTACCAAAAAGTAAATAGGTTTCGAAAAAAGAAAGAAAATAATTGTGTCATCAATGCTTTAAAGCGAACTACTTACCTAACATTTTACTCAAGTCAGCATTATGCAGATCAGGATTTTCGTCTGCTAATTTCTTTCGTTCCACTTTAGCCCACACCATAAACGCATTCATCGGTCTTCGGATCCGTGCTTCTTTCGCACTTTTTAACGTATTTTGAGCACTAACTTTCGTACCGTACGGTTGACGCTGCAATACACTGTAATTGGTGGGACAGAATTCATTCTGATAATTACTGGCCATTGCGTAGCCCCAATTGGCATCCTCTTGGCCGGGTAAAATTGTTGTCGGCAGGACATCAGAGTATGACGAGTACTGCATCAGCGGTGAATTGGACAGTAACGGCGAATTCGAATTCAATAGTGGTGAATGGGATGACATCAGGGGCGATGATAGCATTGGACTTTGTGAAACGATTTGTGACGACATCAGTGGGCTCTGTGGTGTGTTCATACCATGTGATAGACTAGACATGCTATGCATTTGATGATGCGGGGATGTGTTACTCGATAATGGTGAGCCCGCTTGTAATGAATTAACGTAATCATCGTAACGATAATGCTGATGTTGTGGCGAACTGTAACAGTGAAAAGAAATAATTTTTATCAATTTATGGTTGACAATGTGTGTAGTGTATGATGTAAATGGGGAACACAGTTTTTCGTTGTGTTCTGGTAAATTGTAAACATAAAAAAACCATTTATAACAATCTAATATATCAGAATGGAAGTTTTAATTTGAAATAATAAGATTAATGTTGTAAATTCAACAATCGAAAAGAATAATCAATTACAATATGATTTTTCGTCAATTGACGTTGTAATTGAGCGCATCAAACGTTTTGATTGATTAACGCCAGATTGGTGTGTTATTGCTGCTACCGAACACGAATACAATGGATGAAAATTCTATTTATAAACGCGATGATTTCGAAAAAGATATTTCTGGTTAATTTATTGTAATGTAGAAGAAACCACAGCTATCCATACCCAACGCATAACTTTATTTAGCTTGTTACGTTAAACAAGAGCCAACAAAGATTCAGGTTTGATCATTGGAGCTAGTTAGCGTTGCAATAATACGAATTTAATAGCCCAGTTTGATTCATTCATAGATGCGTTTATCAACTACTAATTTCTTAACATAAAAATCAAAATTTTCCACTGGACCTTTATCATTTATATATTTGGCATAATAAGTGAATGGACTCCATACAAGGGTTCGATCGACGAAAGAGATAACCGAACAATTTTGAAGAACGACACGTTTGGATAAAAGGGGCATATCAGTGAACGGTATGATAAGATAATGACCAGAGTGTCAATTTAAACTGTTAACCTTGGCTTGTGCAGAAAGTGTTTCATTTTTTTTCGAATCTAGTTCTGTCTGGCAATAACAAGTTGTATTATTGACGAGGGCGTTATGATAGAGGTCATAGTGTACATTTTGAAGCAACCCATGTATTTGGTGAACTGTAGTGTGTAAAGTAAGTTGAGTAAGGCCTGTCGAAAACTCAAAGAAATTTCGATACCCGCGATTCTTTTCAATATCAAAGTCAGGACTACCCCCAGTCACTCGCAAATTATTTAAAAAAATGATTTTGAACCAGCACTAACCGAACTTACAAAAAGGGTTTTTTTTTGCTTTGAAATTTAATTGACTTAATTTACAAATTTACACAAAGAGCTATGCCATCTGTTATCTACATGTTGGGATTTCCTTGGATCTAGCGGCGTTGTATTGACGAAAGAAAACGAGTAAATTTTATGTTTTCATTTTAGTTAATAGCCTGATTGCGAAAATCCTCGTTTCCTTTCGTCAATACAACGCCGCTAGATCCAAGAAAATCCCAACATTTACGTGAACGGCGAAGAAACAAAATCCACAATCTGCTATCTACAGTAACGGCGGCAGGTTACAACACTTATATTTCTAAATGTATGTTACAGCTAATGAAGTAATAGATTCTTTTAAAACCAATCTGCTAAAAGTTCTTAGATCAAAGGAGTAACAGACTTGATATGCTTGTTGTTTGTTTAGGGGTAAGGTAAATTAAGACTCTAGTTTATCTGGTCTTTGTTTAACCCAATATATCTCAGTTACCGGAGATTAAGATCATTTGAGTTGACAGGAGATTATTCTTGGAAATTTAAAATCATCTCCTAACATCCCTAAACATCTGGTAACCATTGGGTAACCATTGAGCGCACAAATATTGGGTTGTGATTGACTATTGAGAAAATGTCTCAATCACACCTGTTAGCTTCCCCAATGCAATGTATTCAGTGAATACTATTTACTTTAAACATGAACTATAGATGTGTGCATGTATAACGATGAACCGAGCTATACTTAACACCTAAATCACGATATAAACATATAATGTGTAATCGACGACGTAAGCAATGTTTTTTTTTTCGCAAGTGGCTATTGTTATCAAATTTAGAGTTTCTTCACTTCGAAGATATCTAATTTGAAATTTACTTTTCCTCCTTTCTAGGTGTAATAAAAAGCTATTTGATAATAAAAAATGGAAACGGTTATATATCGACAACTGTGGTGAAGCTAAAAAAATCGAACATACCTTGGCGTTTTATGTAATATATATATATGCTTCTTATCAGCACGAAAATTATGTCTTTTTTGAAATATTTACAACGCTTCCAACAATATAGCTCTAAAAACGTGGGAATATTGAACCACATTTGTATAATTAACATTATTTATACAATTAATTAACAAAACAAAAACTCAACTTTCATCCCATTAAAGTTTCATATATCGTTGGCATTAATCCTCTTAAATCATGCAATGTATAGGAAAGCAAAAAAAAAATCCAAACAGAATTGTCATTTATTTTCTTTTTATTGGCGTGGCAATCAAGGTTTAACAATAGAATTTAATGTGACAATTAAACACTAAAAGCGCTATAAAATTCGAAGAAAAAATAAATAAATTTTGCACTGAAATAAAAATCCATATTCAATGTAATACCACCAATGGATTCATATGAAGAAGAAAAAAAAATCCAACAAAACCATCACTTACGGCTAAACTTATAATCTTAAGCGCACACATATCGCAAGTTAATCGATCATTTTTAAAATGCAATACACGTGCTAAAAAACGAATATATGGCGTCTGTCGGCTACATTTTGGCGATTGGTATTGATTATCATGTGTATGTTCAGTTTTGGTCAGTCCAGTGTGCAAAGTGACTCAACAAAACTTATGTTTAATTGTGGCGAATATTATATTTATATGTCGTCTTATGCCTCAGTCTTATGAATATTTAACTTTTATTAGCACCAAAATAGTGCAGTTTTTAGGTGCATTCATGAGTATAAATATGGTAGGGCTGTTTGATTAAAAACCTAAGTCATCTTCTGCATATTGATGGATGCAAAATAAAATTGAAAGTGGTCTTCAAATTACGGGCGCCATTTTTGTGATCGTGAATGAAATTTTTGAATTTTATATTTTTATATTGCTCGTTAATAATAGCATCGCATTTATTTTGTCATAAATATATGAATTAAAAGTGCAACGGTCTCTTTTAATATAATGAAGCTAAAAATAATGACTTGAACAAACAACCGAGAAAAAAAGAGATATTTTATATGCTGGTCTCGCACGTCTCTGACTTCTGCTACTTAATTTGTTGCAAAAATTGAATATTATTTTCAGGAAATTAAATTTACATCGACGACAAATTCTTGTTTTGAGCATATTTTTCTTGCATTGTGTTTGGGAAATATCAATACAAGCTGCACCGTATTGTATACGGCTGAACAATTGTAAAAACTACCTATACTGAAGTTTAATGTATGCCCTGCTGATGTGTTTTTTTTAATATCTAATACATGATTATGGCATGCAAACATATAATATACCAAAGGTATGCCATTCCGTACATTGATTTTTTGTTTACTATGATATTAAAGCCAACAGAAAAAAAAACGACAACCAAACGAAAACAATCACAATTTGTTATTTCCTTGCGATTGAAAATTAGCAACACAACAACAAAAATATTAAACTCGACTTTTTTTCTGTTGCTTCAAATAAAATTTAACAAGAAAATCATGTTCATGTTCTGCTCCAATATTCGGTGTAAATCGTGATTGAGCTACTGACTGAGAGTCAGTTAAAGAAGATTTTCACTGGATGTCGTTTAAATTAATGAAATATTTTATTTTCAAATATCATAAGTTCACTATTAGCGCTCTGTCAGGGGTCTTACAAATGTAACAATTTTGTACGATTCCTCGATCCCTTGATGTAAGGTTATTATTGGGATGCTACTAACTGGTATATTGTACACACGTTCCCACTGGGAAGGTTCGAAGAGGTTTTTACTGTACAGGAAACTCGAAATTAATTTACAGGCGTCTTCCATACTGATACACTTTGATTAAACTTTTTTTCCAAATAAAAAATATTTTTTTTTACTGTTCCTTCTTATCTTGACATATAATCGTACATTCCAAAATCTATGATTGTGCTATATATAAAACAAATTTGAAGCAATTAATCAATCATCTCAAGTGCACTTAGTCAGCTAACATATTTTTACAAAGTCTTGATATGAAAATATCTCATTTTCCACACAAACAAACATAAAATTATTAATTTAGTTAAGATGCTATTCCTACTCGGTTCCGTGGACATTCGAAAAGGATGTCCGAGTTGTTAGACACCTGATTTTTTCGCAGACCTTTTTTAAGAGTTTAAGGGCATTTTCTGGATGTTTCTACTTCTACATACAAATTGGAAACATTCTAACTCATATTCAACAAAAGATTAATTAACTGAGATTTGTTCCGATCGACCTGATCAATGTGTTTATCAGTTGGGTAGTAAAGAGACTTTCTAATTATCTGGTGCGTTTTTCAAAACTTAAAGTCAGTTAAATTGAAAGATCAGGTATTCTTCCTTCAGTGAATGAAGTCTCGCATTAAGCGCATGTCATTCCGCCAAGTAAGTACTATTGAGGCTTAATTTTAACCAACTAAGATGCCAAAAAGTCTGTAGCTTTCGTTGAGGGATGTAAATTTTCTGCACAACTTGCATAAAAATGATGATGCACACATAAAACACCGATCACTCGCATAAAGTACAATTCGAAAATTGGTCCGGTGATTTCATTAATTGATCGACATAGCAACTATCACACATGTATCTCATTATCCAGAGCAAGACTCTTATCAGCTTAATGCTGATAAGATAAAAACACATTTTTTGGTGAATATCGAAATCGTATCCGTCTAGAGATTGTGTGAAAAATAATGTTGTTAAAAGATGCATACATTTTTGAGCATTATCGATATTTTGTATGCGTCTTCGAATGACACACCCGCCAATTATTTTTAATTTTTAGACAATTTTTGTTTTGTTTGTTTGCAATACGATGCGACGTAACGTAAATGATCCGATGCGTCAACGCGTGTGTTGCACTGCAATTTAATGTCTTTGTCCAAGTATAGAATTATTTTCATGGAACTTTGGTTGTTGTATATGGATGGGTACGATGTAATTAATAAATCACCAATGGTAGAAAAACGTTTTTTTGCTCATTGAGTGGAAAATGTTATAACGTGTGTGTGTTATGGAAATATGATTTCTTTTCTGTCTGAAATTTATTAATACATTTTTGTACATGGAAATGCTAGTAAGTTAACGAACTGTTAAGTGGTTATTAAATGGGAAGTTAAACTCGACATTATGCTGTTGGATTAACATTTAAATTTGTTGTATGCTGTGCTGTATGTTAATTAGTGTAAACAACGAAATCATTTGATCGTTTTGCATACTTCTTGAAGGGAATTAATTCATTAGAGAAAAAAGTCTAAACGGTATACGTTTGATCTGCAAAATGCAAGAGCAGAACTTGGTTTACAGAGCTTTTGGAGTAGGGGTAAATCGCAGGACATTTTTTTTCAAGAACTTTGAAAATTTTGATGACGAAAATAAGCTTCCTGGTTTAAAAAAAAGTCCGAAAAGTTCGAAATACATGGTCTCAAATCTATTGTCTTTTGAGTCCTGAACAAGGTTCATTAATATACTTATAGACTGAACAAATCCTGACATTTTTTTTAGGAATGTTCAGAATTATTTTTAAGTGAAAAATCTCTATATATGAGTTTTACGAGACTATACTTAAAACCTCATTCTCGCGCGATAATAATAATTAAACATTGCAATTAGCACAAAGATCATTTCAACGATCAAGGAAACTTTGTTTTTGTGCTGTTTCTTTGTTTCACTCATTATTCGTATTCATTGCTAAATAAATAATTTAAATATTCGGGCGTTGAACGAGTATGCGTCTAAATCACAATGTGAACGATAAATGTGTGCTGATTGGAAGACAATTAATAATAAAAAATTAGAACAAAAAATAAATTATTGAAATCAGTACAACTTTGTCAACAAACCCGACAACTTCGTCTGTATCACTCAATAACGAAAATGTTAACACACAACTCATAACAGTGGTGTTCGAAGCAAAAAGTCGTAGCGTATATATATATTCCAATATAGCATCTTATACACCACTTGTACCAATTCATTTATACTTAGCAGCTTTTAAATCAGCTTTCGACAAATATATAAAAAGAAACAAAGCAAAAAGTCCTCAATGACCACATTCTTTGAGGATTGAAAATGAAATGTGACATGATGTCTTCTTGATTGTTTTGTAATAGCTGCATTGAATATCAATTGATTACCTTTAAGTGTCTTATGCGCAAAAGAGTTTTAATTTTTTTTATTTTGTTTTCAGTTTTGAGAACAGTTCATTTTAATTTTCAGTTTGGATCAGTACGATTGAGATTATGCGTTGGCATTCAGCATTTATTACAATTCAATAACTAATTGCTGCCGATCGATATGCGATTTACTGTTTTCCTCGACAAAATCGTCTCTTGCGTTTAATTAATCGAAAGACGTCCCATTGAAAATGGCAAAATAATACCTCTGCTACTCGTTGTGCTGACAACTCAATACCGAAACAAAAATGTTCTGAAGTATCGATCATGATCGACATGACTGGTGTTGCGTTTATGAGCACTTGTTTGTGTATACCTTGTACCTTGTATTATTTCTATTATTTTTAGTTTTGTGCTTGCTTATGTCTCTTTCCGAATTGTGATAATGATCTTTACATTGTTTCACGTCACATTGGTGTTATCCAAATGGAGGCGCCAATACAGGCAATAGTTTTTTTTTGCTGATAAGGCACCGTCGTGACAACTTCGGGAAAATGCAATTTCGAATCTATATGATCCGATGGCGACACGTTTCAGAAGTGTCGTTTCGTAAATTTTAATGAACCTTCGGAACAATTTTGATTTAGGAAAATTAACGTAACAGAGGATTGAAGGTTAGCATTGATAGTTAGGAAAAATTCATTTTTTAAATTCTGAGCATCTTTACATGCATACTGAAATATAAGCTTAACGTTATTTCATTCAGATACATTCATTCTCTAAAGATAATATTGAACTAGCAGCGACTCTGAGACCTTGGGGCTCATATGTTATCTATAGCAACTACAAAAATAAACGATAAACTAAGGTTAGTGAGATATAATTAATACAATTAAATGTTAAACAAATGAAGTAAAAGATTTTGTGTTTATAAGACGAGGCTATAATTTAAACAAAAGAGGAAACAGATTCAAAGATTTAACAGTGATACACATAGCGTGTCTAGAAGGTTAATTAGATGCAAATGGAAAAAAGATTTCTGGTAAAACGGTCTTTCGCCGGTCACCAGAAACGTTCGGAACCGTCGACACAAAGAAATTTCTGCGAACGTTTCAATTTGAAACCCATTGCTGTAAAAATAACAGACATGGCATTCATTAATCCATGCTGTGAACTTGCAAATTTATATAAATTCGGTCTGGTTCAAATACTGCCAAACTTCGATCAACCCGACCGAACGATGATATAAAAGAAAAGAAAAAACCAAAATACAAAATGAGAAAAAAAAGAGTCAACTGAAATAAAAACGCATAGTAAAAACGCAATGTAATGTCACAAGGTGGACAGATTTACGACTTTAACAATGTTACGAAATTCCTTAAAACACACACAACACACAAGAATATTTTATATATAAAAAAAATGTTAAAATATAAAAATACGAATATTCGCTGCTGAAGTTGGGTATCATGAAATCAGAAATTATTGCTAGAAAGAAAATTTAAGAGGTCGCATCTTGTATTGATGGTATGGAATATTATATTTTAAAAGAAGAAACCGCGCGAAAGCAAACGTCTTGCCGACTATAAAATATATGATAAAACAAAATATTTATAACAACTTCTTAAGAAGTTGAATCCAGTTCCCATTTTTCTCCGGTGGTGTCTATTTAATCTTGACTCTTTTTTCTCTTGTTCCATAAAGGTTATAGCTGTGTATACATATGCATACAATGTGCATATGGATATACACACATTAAACATATAGACATGAGCTTCAATATGCCATGCATGGTCCATATAGTATAATGTGGACGTAAGGAGCTATATTTTATGTAATTGACAATATAATACTTTTTTTGCAGGCCTTTGCTTTGGTTTATGTTGTGGAAAATGTTGTTGTGTTTATTTTTGAAAAATAAAACGTTTGCTGTATTTATTTAAATAATAATAATTTTACAATACAAAACAACACAATCAGGACACTTTCTTTGATATCTAATAGATAGCTGAGCGTCGTTGCCGGTTTTTAGCATATCCTGAGCTATAAGGAGAGCTACATGAGCTTCAATAGCAGTTTTATACATATTTCCGATCACCCGTGCGGCATCTGCCTGTCCTCTGTATTTTCCTTCCCTCAATATGCGTCCCTTTTTAACAAAGCCCCAGAAAAAATTGATTTTTACGTTCTTTTACTTTCCCTAGGGTCGAAAGTAGCTTATTTCTCACCTAGCGAAAACAAAAAAAGGGAAAACCGTACTTTTCATGTTTCATGCCTTTCTAGACGCCCTCAACATGTAAAATCCATTACAAAAATACTGTTACATGACTAGGGATAAAAAGTTGGAAAGTAGATTTCGGCGTAGCCGAGGTCAATAAACATACGAAAATGAAATTTTTCATCTTTTTATCCCGAGTTATTTAATGGATTTTACATACTGATGGCGTCGAAATTAGTACTTGAAACATGAAAAGAACGGTTTGCGACGCATGAGGCATGTGGAAGCATATGGGTAATTCCAGCTAATTTGAGACTTTCACCAAATGAAAACCGATTTCGGTGAACTTTTTTTTCCTTGAAAGCTGTTGACCAGACGCCCCATATTAGGTAGGTAGGTGGCCGAAAATCTCGGGGAGATACCTCCATAAAAATGTATACTTGTTTTTAGCAAATTTATGAAAATGCTAGCTTATCTCACGTAACCTGAACCGATTTCACTAAACTTTATTTTTGCTGAAAGCTATTGACAAGACGCGTAGTTTGACACCAATATGAGGTCATTTGCATAATGTCTCGGGGAGATATGATCAAAAAGTGTTTTTCTGTATTCGACAATCCGAGATATTCTCAATAAATCTCAAATGATTTCTGTAAACTTGTATCACTGTAGATCCGAACGCTATAATTCCACAATTGCACCAAATTAACACGAAATTAAATTTTTAGAAGATTTTTGGTTCATTCAGCTTCGAAGTAATTTTACCTCGATCCAAAAGTTGTCGGAATTACATTTTTCATTTAAAAACTGAAGATCGCTGTCATTCGAAAGCTACAGCATATGACTTCACGAGAAATATAACTTTGGGTCGATGAGGTTAGTTGAGTGAGTGAAGTAGGTGAAAACAGCTTCCCAGTGGTGATAAGCGTCATCCTCGAATTTTAACTCGTCGAGGTTATCTCGAAAAAATTTGTAGCCATTTTTTTAAACGGTTTTGATCCAAAGCAACATTTTCTGTGGGAAAAAAATATTTCTGGCTATTTCTGACCCCCGAAAAATATCACTTTTACAGACATATCTTCCACAAATTTTATGCTACCAACCTCATATTGGGCTTAAACTGCACGTCTTCACCATAGCTTTTAGAAAAAAAATTTTACATTTGGTGAAAATATTTCGAAAAGTTAAAAACGTGTAACGCAACTAACCGCCAATTTCTTCGATCACACAAGTCACAGTTCGCAGGCTAAAAATTCCAATTCTTGTTGGTATAAAAGCACTGAGTCTCCTGAGTATTAGAAAATTTATAGACTGATTTGTTACCGCAAAACATAGCCAACACAGCTCACTTCATGCCTCAGAAATGACGAAATTTGTAACGCAACTAACCCTTACAAAACTCGGCTTCGTCTCAGATGATCAAATTTCACACGTAAACTCGACTATTTAACTTTTTATCCATTGTCGTGTAAAGCTTTCAGTAGAGGAATATGAAGGGTATAGTATTCGATTCCTCTAAAACTTTGAATCTTTCACACTCCATCGACCAACACATCCAATACGGTTCTCTTTTCCACATTCGTGTCAGCTTAAATCTCGATATTTCTTTTTAAGAATTCCTTTCTAAAAAAATAGCCTGAAAAGAATGATGAACTGATGACGAATATGCAGTGCCGGTTCAATGATTTGCGGCATGCGTCGCCCAATTAATCTACTACTTGACATTGCCCATATCAAAACGTCTGAGACATTTGAACTTGAAACGGTGAATAATTATCAACCAATTTTATTTACAATAAACTTATTTAGTGTAAATAACCTGAAGTGGTTGTGCAAAATTTACGCTCGAAAGACAATACAATGGCACCGATATTTTGTCCTTTTCCTATCAACAAAAAAGCAGCAAGAAGTATAGCGTCATTTCGATATCGAAACACAATAAAGCAGAAAAATAAATACTTTCTTTGTTGTGTTGATAGATATATCTATCTATATTGTACCTATCCAAATGAAACATAAAGCAGAAAAAATACACTTCGTATAAAACGTATTTCAATATTAGAGACGCGACATCGAAGACAGTATGTCTCTGATGTGAAATGGTCTTTGGCCTGGTAAGCATATATATATTCATTTGAATGAGTGTGCCTATGCGAAAACAATTGATTATTGTATTGAAATTATACAATTTGTCAATGCACACGGTGTATGTGTGCTTTGCACCTATCATTTCATACTATAGTTATACTTCTAGCGCAAACTATTTACCATTTTGTTGTTGAACTTTTGTTGTCTTTTGTTCGAAAGTAAATAATATTAACATTATAAAATTATGTGTCTTATAAGTGTAGAAAATATGTTGTTAGGAGTCCGAACCAAGCGCCGAACAACAAAACTTTTCATTGTTATTTTGCATACAATTTGGACGAAACATTACTGGTATGAACTACTGTGTACAATGTACATACGAAACAATCAATTTATTGGACATTATATTGACTCGTTGACATTGACACAATGATGTTATTTATAGTTTTAAGATGTTCATTTCACAAAAATTATGAACAATTATCCAGTCGTTGGTTTTTATACTTCCACCTTCATGGGGTTAATGAGTTCGAATTTTCTTACCTCTCAGAAATATGAAAACCGACACCATTCTTTCTATTGTTGATTAAGCATGGTTTATATTAAGGTTCAGGTAAGATCTTCGTTGGCAAAGTTTATTAAAGAAAGCGACTAGGTCTGACACTGTCATCTGTTATCAACAACGACATAAAAAATAAGCTAGTTAGCTCTGGCTAGTGTGGTCTTATAATAAAATAAATGTTGAAACTAATGAAGCAGCAACATCAAAACGGTGAAACTATTTAGAACAAAAGAAGTAGTAGATTCGATTAACTTTACAATCCCCATTGACACAAGGCGTTCGATTGAACATTACCACTTACGAAGGATTTTCTTGGAATATTTTGGCCAAACACTTCAAACATTTCAACGAATTCAAAATCAACCAAATTTTTTGCAATATGCATTGACACTTGAAGTGGTTTAACAATCTGGCGTGTAGAATTCCAATATTTTTGTTTACAATTTTGTACAAAATTAAAGTTGTTATGTTGATGTGTTGTTAAAACCATTGGAATAAATTTTTATTAGTAGATTCGATGATTTACATTCATTTTGCTTGCCAGACAGTATTTCATTAGGAGCACGGCACTCTGCCGCGATTAGGAGGTAAGAAATGCCGATGAAACTCACGCCTAACGTATTTCTCTATTGAAATTCATTTTCGAGATATCATACATGTCATGGATGAATGAAATTTTATAATTTAGTTCTCTTACTTTTCGAGACTCGTTTTTAACTTGAACACAGGAAACACATGAAATTTAGTTCAAAGTTCATTTCAAAATGAATGCAGGTGTTGTGCACTGATCATTTTATGATGGAACTTACCAAAATGGCTCATTGGCATTCCTCACCTCGTAATTCAATGTTCTGCATCAACATCAATCGTTGATTCATTCATATATCATATTTAGGCATGATTTCAAATGTCCTACACTTGATAGGAAGTTAAGATATACGGATCGTGCCATACATTAAGAGATACAAACTCAAAATTAGCTTTTGATAGGTAAATTAACATTTGATTTTAAAACTGAGATCTTAAATCTCTGACTACTATGAATGACATCGAATAACGTAACAGAATTTGCAAAAATAGCGTAGTTGAGTTATAGAGCTTATGCTCTGAGTAGGTTGCCAATTAAATTTTAACATTTTAAGATTTATTTATTTCTCTCGTATCAGTTAAATCACAGAAATCATATACGACACCGGCGGTAATTAATTCCACTCAAACATATTATAAAATATAAATTTGAAAGAATAACATACACCAACCGAATTAAAATTCAACGGATATGTTTATAGCAGTCGGAAATGAACGTTTCGTTTTCGTATATGTTTTTTTTTGTTCATATATAGGAAACTTATTTTTTTTTAATATCAACCAAATTTTTGATTAAAAAATATTTCGGTAACCCTATGCATGCATACAGATACCCTTTGTCGCTTCACCTTTAATTAAATGCTGAACGTATTCCTTAAATAGGTATTCTAAAAAGCCGTAAAAATATTTTCCAAAATTTTCACAATTTAGTTGTCTGCATTTCGTTACCAGCGAATTCGTTCTCAGAATTCACACAACGACGAATCGGTCAGTATAAATATTGCAAATATCGTTTTTTGGTATGCAATGTGTGTTGGGAGGAATCGATTTTTTTTTATTTCACTGTCTTCCATCAAATACTCAGAAGAACTACCGACCATTAAAAAAAATTATTGAACAAAAAACTATTTTTATATGTCGTGTTAGACCCTTAATAAATTTCCAGTCCTTTAAAATTTAAACTACGACAACAGCATAAGCATATACACAAGAACGGAGAAGAAAAAAAAATCGACAGTCGAAGGATATATGTCACGCGGCTTTGATTTATTGCCAAATCCATCAGTTATATACAAAACGATCAGAATTTTGATATGGAATATTTGAAGAATGAAAAAAACTTAAAACAAAAAAAAAATCTCCAACAAAAATCGATTTTTTATGTTGAAATGTTTTAATGTCAGTTTATGAAATGAATTATTTGATATAATTTGAAAATAAACGTTTTTTTTCCCTCTGATTCATTTTCAATTTTGATTTCGATTTTATGTAATAAATATATCGCCGAAAAATATGATATCAATTTTGACCTTTTCTTTTTATATCTTCCAAAATAAACATTTTACGGAATTGATACCACCGCACGGAATCCGACATCAATCAGTCTAGATCGATTGCAAAGGTGGACTTAAGGATGATTCCACGGCAGTTTAACCCACTCATTTCTAAATTAATAGGAAATGTAAACAATTGTTTTGCTCTTTTTGGAGACCCACCCACAAAAGTGCTCACGAAATATGTGATCGCTCTCAAATGTTTTGGGCCAAAGAAGTTTGTTTTGTGGTATTTATTCGAACATTCAATTCTGAAAGCGGGTTGAATCAGAATATGCTTACTAATGATGCACTCTAACCGTTTGGAAACTGCAAGCATATAATGATAATCACCAATTAAATCTATTACTTCTTTTGTTAAAGTGTCGGCTTAAACACAAAATCTTTTACTTCATTTGTTAAACAGATTATTTTAGTACAATAAGACCATATTAATCGCTTGTCATCGCTCATTTTTGCTGTTGATAACAGAAGATTCCATAAGAGTTTGAACTGACAAATACCAATTTGCAGACGTTCTACAAGAAAATGAACTACTAGTCCAGAATCAGGAATGAAAACTGTTAAGCTTTTTAATGACACAAATTCCGCATCGCTTTTATTGAGCTTGTCGTGCATATGATTAATCGTTTCTGGGGACTTCATTATTTGGGAATGAGGATGCGTTCTCTCTCTGTCTCTCCTGAACCTGAACATGCACACCACAATATTTGAATGGTCCTACGACATATAACTCAGTATTGACAAGTTGATTGAAATTCCCCTAATAGAAATGATATCACCGATTTCTTAAAGAATCAAAAGATTGGACTGCACCAATTAGACAAAAAATAAAAGTCATCAAAATTCATTTGTATCTTTGGCAAGTTAGTTAGTTAGTTGACTGTCAATCTGTTTAATGAAAAAAACATATTATTAAAATGCCGAGGACAAAATAATTTTTTTTAAAAATATTTATCTGTATGTGTCTAATACACTGAGCTTCATGTATAAACTATGCATATATGTCCAACGATAATGTGACTTGAGTTGCCTCTCATATGTTTGTTTATTTGTTTGTTTGGAGGTTACAATCAAATAAGAAGGTGTCATTTCCTGTTGTTTAATATTTTCAGTTTAGAGTTTTTTTTGGGGTTTTTGGCGTATGAAATAACATAAATTTTGTCTGATATTTTTTTTTTCAAAAATTATGTAAAAAATGATCCAACATTTGAGTTTATTTGACTCATTACTATGCGTAAATGCTGGAAATATACATTCAAAATAATAATAATGTCGCAGTGATTTGTTGACTTGAATTTATGCATGCTATAAACTACTATGCTTATAAGGAAAAATCAAGGATAAGATATGTAATTTAAAATGAAAAGAGAGGAATTTACTATGACATATTTGATAGATTATGCAGAGCTATACGTCCAAAACTAAGCGAGCGAAAGTCGTTTATTCTTTATATATACCTTAGCTATAATTCGTCTTTATCGTTAAATGAACATTGACTGGCTCGTTTGTTGTTTTTAAAATCTCAATTTAGCTGACAACTAAGAAAGGTGCTTAGTATGGTTTAGAAGTCTTTCGGTAGAAATAAATACAAAATGTATAACTGTTGCTATGAAACTCATAGTAAATCTTCATCCGACTGCAACTATACTACATGGGCAAATTAACTTCTTTGGAAAGTAATGCATAAAAATCGAAACACACAAAAAATGCTTGGTGCAGAAAATATTTAAACTTAAGTTTAGATCAAGGAATGGACACACAACTCCGTTCATTTATCTTTATCTTAAAATTACCGTAAATGTAAAGCAAGTGGCTACAACCGAACTCGTAAAAAAACGCAAAAAGAACGAAGATATAAACAAATAAACAAAAATTTGATCGGAAAATTGTTAAAAATTACAAAAAAAGGACAGTTTTTACTCCTAAAAGACATTCTAAGGAATGAGAGGAATTTAAAAAAGCAAAAAATTTGGTTCACGGGTTGTGGGGATGTAATAAAATGTTTAAATGTGCTGTGGGACATTCAATGTTATTATGGCAAGTGTAAGGTGTTTAGAGTAAAAGTAAATTGACGGTAACTCGCACAATCCCACATATCAAAAGGGTAGCCTACGAACAATCATCGACTCAATATATGACTCAATGATTAGCTCTTAGATGTAAATTTGTAAGTTAGTAGTTTTGGAATTAATCTACAACCTGTCTCGCGTCTCGTAAATGCACCGATTTTTGTATATCTTGGACTAAATGTCAGAAAAGCTTACAACTTTAATTACATTTATAAATCTCGGGTTAAAAGTGGAAAGTCGCGTTTTCGTGTGATTATTGACCTCGGATTCGCCTCACACAAAACTCGACTTTTCATCTTTTTATCTCTTGTCTCGTTACCTTGACTTATTGTCGGTAGAATATAAGAAAAACTGTGTTTAATGAAATCTATAAGATATTCGGCACTATTTTGAGTAATGTTGTAAAACATTTTTTGATTTAGAACAATGTTCTAAATCGAAGAAAAAAACTCCCAACATGGGAGTCTCAAGCAAAAACTCCTATGTCATTATAGTAGATTACGTTATCTATGTGAGGAACGATGGGAAATGGATACGAGAGTGTAGCTGAGGGAGCACTCACCCGACTAAATACATTTTCCATCGTAATTCCATTGATACGTTTTTATTAAAATACAACCTTTGTACTGTACTTCAACCTTTTACAGACGGCAAGAACATCGTTAGGGCAGTTGTCGAATCTATTACTTCATTCGATCTAAGTGTTTTCGTCAGATTGAAATCTCTCACTTCATTTGTTATAAGATTTTTTTTTTTTTTACTTGTTATAAGATGATTTTTACTATATAAGACGACGTTAACTAGAGGTATTTATTTAATTCTATTCGTCCCTGTCGATAACAGATATGTATTCACACTTACTGGATTTATAACTATTTTGAACTACTAACTTTTTCCTACAAACCATTGAATTCGAAAATGGAAAAGAAACTCTAGTTAGAACTAAAACCACAAAACTTTCGAAAATAACTTGTACAAAATATTGAATTGTTTGACTAAATTGGAATACGAAATCTTATCAACTTATATCAATATTTGTATATTTAATCTTTAAGTAAGTGATATGACAATAAAATAAAAACAGAATTGCAAAATTTAATAAAAACCTGATTTAAATAAAGCCAAATAAAGTGATAATGGGACTAACATAAAAAAAAACAACAAAATCGTTTACTCGAAACAGATAAAAAACCTTTTCCAAACAGGATTTAAACAGAACCTGATTTTTAACAGAGTAAAAAAACGTAAATCAAAAACAGTTACCGTTTTCGCATGTTTACACGAAATTTGTTTATTAGTTTTTAAAATATTATGGTCCAAAAGAGGTAAAATTTAGTTTTGCTGTTACGCTTTTTAATTTCGGTTTTTTTATAGTATCATCAACTGCTTCATATACACACATCTTTCACATATGGCACGCTTAAATGGTTCTTTCAAAAATTTAATCATAAAAAAAATTATTTGTTCAAAACGTGTAACTTTATATCATCTTATGTGGATTATTTACTTTAAAATGAAGACGTGTTTCTTATCTTGATGTAATGTTGACTTCTGATCTAAAATGTCTTCTCAAAAGTTGCGGTTATATTCAGTTGTTATTGCAGTTCATTTTCATTAATATTATTTTAGACTCTTCAAAACCGCTTCAAAACAACTTCAAAACAACTTCAAAACAGCTTCAAGACAACTTAATCTTCGGATACAATTTCGGATAGTCTAACCAACTTTAATTTCTTTTGGATATACAAAACACGATTCTTTGGATCGCGTACGTCATCATACATAAAGTTTAAGTAAAATAAATATTTAACTAAAGATAAAATTGGATGTTATCGTGCGCTTAAGCCGTTTTAACAAATAATTTTTGCTAGTTGCGTAAAATTATTTTTTTAATTGCTAAGCAAATACGAGGTGTGTAAATTTGTTATCTCGATCCATAAATTTTGAGAAGTCTAATGAGGTAGCAGCATAATTTGATGACGACGCGTAATTAACGATTAACAAAAATATGATCATCTTGTGAACGCGGTGATCACCTGACATATGAGTCAAATAATTACGGGAGTTTTCACACCACCAAATTTATTTGTGTGCGGGCAGTTGACTTGCACATTTTTAACGGAATCTTGAGTAAGAAAACGTCTCGAAAACATTAGGAGATTCGATTCAACAGTTTCAATTGATTCAACTCAAATCAATGGAGCTGTTAAGTCCTTAGGTCGACTCTTATCATTTTTAACATAGACAGCAGGTGAATCAGGAATAGTTATCGAATCCTTTACTTGATTCGATCTGAGAATTTTAACTAGGACCTATTTAAAACTGCTGCAGACGGCAAGCATATGACCAGTATTATTATCGGGTCTCTTCGCCTAGTCGGTTGGCCTGTAGAGGCACCACATTTTTTTATAGTACTTCAATCTCACTGGACTATTTTTTTGTGTAACAACTTCACATTGATTCATTCCCATGAAATGTCACAGCAGTGAAGTTTGTTCATGAAAAAATAATTCAGTGACAGCAGTCTTTTAATGAAGAAAAGTACTAAATTGTAATAGATTTTACCCTTAGTTTCTAAACTCCATTACTTCCATCGATCATCCAAATTTGTAAGATTTTTTGAAACTTTCAACTGAAAAGCTCACAATGAAACTGTCGAGTGGACTTTTGCGTGTGTTTCGAGACTACACCCGATAAAACTAGCTTAGAGGTATTTATCTGATACGATTCCCTTTACTGTTCTTTCAACCCACAAGAAGATCCACATAAAATGTATTGGACATAAAGTACACTGAAGTGCAGAATGTCCGCGTTTTTTTGTGTAAAGGCCAAATCGAATACCTCAAAGTCTAAGAAACGCAAGTAAACATGGGTTGAATATGTGGAATTTGTTAAAAAGAAGATACGTTTCTAGGGTACACTGTTTTCACTCGAGCTTCTATTAACGATAAGTTTCAATATTCTGATATGAGGTATACGATTCGTAACACGGAGATGTTGTAACTTCACAATGTCATATATTTGAATATTCGATGGCAGATTGTCGGATTCATCTGTTTATTCCAAATGGGAGTTCAAAAATATGGTAAATTATTTATCAGGTGAATAAACCATTCCATTGCCATTCATTCAATTTTAAATTCAAAACCAATTACTTCCGACAGGGCGCACTTAGATATGCACATGAACTTAATGACCTTTACATAAAATGGAGTTTTTTAAGTGAATTTATTCGAGGTTCAAGCTGAATTTGATGCAATTTTTTCTTCGAATCATTGCTAAACCAAAATTGGTTCGATAGTCAAAGCTTTGATAGCTCTGTTAACGAAAGAAAATCGCATTCAATTCAATAACCTTTCTTGAAACAAACAATAAGACATTCTTTGGGTGGTAATCACAAAATAAAAATTTGCATTTCCAACAAATTGATTGAATATTCATTAGAAATTTAGGTCAGAAGTCAATTTAAACCGTTGATAAATAAATATAAAATGTACCTGCGTCGAACATTAAATACTGAGTAAATATATCATAACGCCGCATTTATTTACTGATATAGAAGAAAAAAAAAGAATTGAAAAGAAAAAAAGAATTTTTAGTGAACTTTTATGAACTAGTGTATAGCGTATGCGGTATTTACTAAGCAAACGTTAGTTAAACTGCATAATCATCTTAGTTTCAATTTTATGCTAATTAAGATAAGATTTGGTAGAGGTAGCACATATAACTTGAATTTATGTATGCTGTGTACACCAGAGTTTAACTATCAGAAGTTTAAAGATTTTATGGCTTCAACCGAGCAACGAACTACTTGTACAGTGTTTTTCAGCGATATACATCACCTACCTACATAAATTTGCAGGACTTTATGAATTTTAATCTTTCAAATATAAATTAAAATGTAAAAATGTTCTCATGTATTACTCACTTGTAATTGTGGTAGTTCTCGTGCTTATCATTATCCGTCTCCATTATTTTAAGAATTTATTGCAAAATATGTTCAGTAAAAAATAATAATGCAAATTCACTAAATCCAAGGATAAGTGATTCAATATATAAAGTGTTCTATTCACATGTGGTATAAAAACAGTCACAAAATTTTTCTACTCTCCGTAGTAAGAAAAAAATATGTTAAGATAGTACACACCAGCAATATAGTAATTATTATTCACTTAATTATTCAATTAATTCGTAAATGTTTAATTATGCACATAATTTTCGCTAGAAAAAATTCTTCATAAGTTTTTAGTGAACACATCATCCATCAATAATACTCTTGTATGTTTTATATCCGAGTGGTAAGTATTCCGAACAACATTAAAAAAACCAATCAAAACACCGTCAAACCGATAAAATAGTCAAAATAGTTTTCAAAATTATATCGTCGACATAAAACAAAGATAAACAATAAACTCAGAGTCAAATGCAAAAACAACAAATGAAAATTAAAAATTAAAATGAAAAATTGTCGATCGTAAAAATGAATTTTCAACGGACGTTTTGCTCGCACGAATACCAATCCATGACTAAATAAACTTTTCGATTCAACAGTTGACTGTATCGTACCTGGTTACAGGTGTGTGGTTAGCCAGCAGAAAGAGTCAGACAATATAAAATTTTTATAACATGGCGCATTAAAACGCGAAAGAAGTATACAGTCTTATAAAGTTTTCGTCATATTGAGCTGAAGAAATAGAGACAATATGATATGGATGATCTTGTGGAACATAACTGATTTTATGGGTTGAGTTACCTGAATGTGGAGATGAATGTATATGACATGATTGCAAAAAGAGATAAACACAGAAATCATTGGATATTTTATTTATTAAATTAAATACTTAATTCACCTCAGATTTTTCATGAAAATATTGCACTCGTAGTGGTGTGTGCGTATTTGTTTACTTCCAATGTTTTAAGATTTGTTATTGTCGTGTAAATCAACTTCAAGTCTCATTAATCAATGATATTCTATGGAGAAATCCTGTTACAAAATAGCCTTTCGCAGACGACAAACATATCGCCAGTATAATTCGAGTCTGTTACTTCTTTTGATATAAGAATTTCCAATAGATCAATGCAAAGTCTTTTACTTCATTTGTTTCAACATAAATTTTATCCTTCTACAGCTGCATCAAACAAACAACCCTTAACACTTATTTTTGTCTTAGCTGCCGTTAACAGATGACATAGAATTCGTTAAATTCGAACGACAAGAGTACGGATTAAAATAAAGCGCAATACTTCAGAGTACTTGAAGTGATATTAAAGCGATTAAGCCCAAAATATACGTTTCATTCATAAACAATTTTAGTACAAATCGGTTAAAGTCCTAAATATTCTCTGAATCATAATGTCTCGATCTTTCGGGAACAAATAGTGACAAATTCTGATTACAATTCACATTTCTTTCGAAAATTAGGTTTTATTTATATTTAAGTGAGGGGACTCGAAGGAAATGCCCATATACAAAAGTGCAAATTACCGGCGAAAAAATGAGGAAATGCTGAAGAAATATGAAAATGACAACACACCACTTTGACCGGTGAGTAACCACTTGTATTTGAGACTATATTCATAATTAGTCCTAGCACATTTTAGACATATTAAGCATCGGGTTATAGATTTGTTCCAAGTAACTGTGAACACGAATTTTCACTAGCCGAATGAACAGGATTTCGTCCATAGAGATCGGTTTTTTTTATAAATATCGATAAGTTATATGTCTACGGATAAAATTTGACAGTAATTTGACAATTCGTATGGCCTTGTTTCATAAAAAATCTTGTACTTCATTTGCATTAATATATTTGGTCTATGAAAGAGTAATGAAAACATCTGTACGGAACATCCAAAGCACTAAATGATTTGTCAATGACATTATTGTATTCTTAGAATCGTCTTTTTATAATTCAATCAAAATCATGGCTTATACAACTAATGGTAAGGACAGTTTAAAATGACAAATAAAATCAACATTTCCTAAATATAAAAAAATCGACTCACCTGTGGTAGCTGAACCCCTCTTTCAAAACGTCTTCGTGCAAATGCCATTAACCATGCATGTATTATTCCACATCATAATAAGTATATGAGTTTATATCTACGTTCATGGCATGTCAGGTGTTACTTTTAAGAAGGTATTCTCAATAAAAAGTCACATCGTTTACATATCAAAACATTCACCACAACAACAAACATAAAGGAAAATTTAGAGCAAAAGTAGAGCGATTAATTCAATTTTCTCACGCTTCCAACGAAGTGGCGCTGGTTTTTAGAGATAGTTGTATGTATAAGCAACTGTACATTTTGTTATACTTCTATATAGATAGATATAAAGACAACTCATTTCCTGCTGTTTTTGAATGCAATAAAAATGTAATTTAATGATATGGCGATGAACCAAACGAAGACGATTTTTTTTCACTCGCTTCCGGTTCACACGCACTACAAAACTATTTTATTTTTTCAGTAATTGATAAGCAGATTAATTGCTCATAACTACGTACGTACACCGTAACATTGTTCAAAGTTATTAGTCGAAATAATAATTAATTTGTTTGTTTAAAAAAGTATTTAACAAAAATTCCATTTTCGTTCGTTATTCTTCTTATTGATTTTCAAAGGTACTGAAGGTACACTAAAAGTTTCAGGAGATCTGATAAGATATACAATTGTTCCCACATTATGTATGAGGTGTGATCCTAAGACTAATAATTTTACTTCATCTTATATAGGCGTAATCTATCACGCTAAAATCGTAAAGTTTCTCCTCTACTTTTGAATAATTTGAACAAATAGCTGTGCTTGAGTCACAAATTATAAGTTTGGTAATTTTGAGTATGAGCTTCAATAATTGGAACTTGATGGGTAATTTGATGTAAAAGCGTTATAAATATTATTTTGTTTTAATGTTGTTTTGTGTGGTCTAACTGATGTTAAAGAGTATTGTGGTGGTAGTGGTAGTTAAATTGTTAAGTATAGTACCACAATTTTTTTCATAGTCATTTTTACTCTTATCCTCTTCAACGACTTAAATACTTCCCACTTTTAAACTCACAAAAGCTACATTAGGTAGACATCATCCATTGCACGCAAGGTTGAATGGATTGCTCACCATGTCACATCTTAGAATAATTTTTGGCGCTATTAATTAGCAAGGTTTAAAATCCAGCTGCTTTTCTAGAGCATAAGAGACGAAATCAGAACCAGCCCAAAAAGCGATAGTGAAAACAATTAACACATTCTTGTGAAGAGAATTAGTGTAATACCGGTACATCTCTAATATCTGTGTATCAATCAATTTAACAGAGTTGTTTTTTTCATATAATTCAAAAGTAAGAATATTAAGACGTTACATTTGCCGGTTATATACAGAGCTTATGCTTTACCTACATCATATCAATTTTATCTACTCAGAAATATCTACGAAGAGAGAGAAACGTCTTTTCATAATTCATCAAAATTCTTATAAATCTGGGCTCCACATAACGATCAAGACAAAAAAAATTGTTTCCTCTGCAAACAAATTCATTTAGGTTGATCGTGTGCTTTATTTTTTTTCTCTTCTTTTACTTTTTGTATTCATTTAATAATATATCTGTTTATTACAAAACAACGCCTACATGTAATCTTTTGGTCGTTTTTTTTCATATTTTTAATTTTATTTTTTTATTTTAGAAATATACTGCTTGAATGAATATGTATAATAAAATGTGTATAATGTACGCCTCTCTCTAATAATTTGTTAATCTAAGTTTAAAATCAATTTTCAATATTGACTTAAGAACAAATTAATAATAATAAAAAAATAAATAAAATACAAAGAATAACAAAACATCTTCTTTACCGAATGTATAGTTCGTTTACATGTAAAAACTTTTGATGGAATCAACTGAAATCAATCCGGGATTTCCTTTAAAATTTATTCATATTTAAAGGATATAAGCAGAAAAATAAAAATTGAAAAAAGAAATATTAATTCTGAATCGTAATATTACCGTCCAAAGAATTGAGAAATCAACGTCAATTCTGAATTGAACTATAGTTGGGAAAATATTAAAATTATTGGCAATATGTACACCTACAAACAATGCAAAGTACATTCATGGGAGAATGAAAGTACGGGCAACATCTGATATCGCACAGCAGACTCCAGACACATATCAATGTCCATTCTGACTCGTAAATGTTAGGTATACCATTTTTGATTTCCTATTTAACAATGATCTGCAGAGGATTCTAGGTTTAATTGATTAAGAGCTGATCGAAAGAGCACAGTTTTGAATCAACAATTCAAAGGCCTTTTTCCCTTTTGAAGTTTTTTTTAACCAAATAAAACAGCAAGAGTTTCACTATATAATCATTGAATCTGTTACTTATTTTGTCATTATCTCTCAAAGTATCTATGAAATCTATTCCTTCATTTATTAACATGTAATTCGCAATAAAAAGCAACCCTAGTTGTTAGTCATGGTTTAATTTTGTCTTAGTTGTCGCTAACAGATGACTACAGCCATTTTGATAGTACTACTTGATAATAGTGCTATTTCGGCAGAAAGCGATTTTTCTCCTGATCACAAGACCTCAAAAGTTCGACAGTTAGCACTTTTCCTATTCAAATTTTTAAAAAGTGTGGCTTTTAAAGCTAATTTTAAAAGCCTTCTTTGTGATATGCCTATATGGGTAATTCCATGGTTAGTTGCGTTACAAATTTCGTTATCTGTGAGCCATAAAGTTAATTGTGTTGGCTATGTTTTGCGGTAACAAATCAGTCTATAAATTTTCTAATACTCAGGAGACACAGTGCTTTCATACCGACAAGAATTGAAATTTTTAGCCTGCGAACTGTGACTTGTGCGATCGAAGAAATTGGCGGTTAGTTGCGTTACACGTTTTTAACTTTTCGAAATATTTTCACCAAATGTAAACTTTTTTTCCCTGAAAGCTATGGTCAAGACGCGCAGTTTAAGCCCAATATCAGGTTGTTAACCCAAAATTTGGGGGAGATATGTCTAAAAAGTGATATTTTTCGGAGGTCATTAATAGCCAGATTTTTTTTTCACAATTGGTGGTTGTTACTCCACAGAAAATGTTGCTTTGGCTTAAAAACGGTTAAAAAAATGGTTACAAAATTTTTCGACTTTATCACCACTGGGAAGCTGTTTTCACCGACTTTACTCACCCAACTAACCTGATCGAGCCAAAGTTATTTTTCTTGTGAAGTCATATGCTGTAGCTTTCGAATGACACCGATCTTCAGTTTTTATATGAAAAAATGTAATTTTGACCTTAGAGTAATTATACCTAGAGAGGAAATTTGTACGACGAAATGTGGTCCCAACATCAGTTTGTATAAGATACACATTTCGTATAATTTTACACCAACACATGAATGCTTTGACGTTTTTTCGCTATTGATTAATTTTGTTCGAAATTTCCTCTCTAGGTATAATTACTCTTAGATTTTACCTTACTGCAAAGCAGAATGAACCAAAAATCTTAAATTATAGCGTTAATATCTACAAGGAAACAAGATTACAGAAATCATTTGAGATTTATTGAGAATATCTCGGAATGTCGAATACAAACAAACACTTTTTGGTCATATCTCCCCGAGACCGCATTTTACAATGAACTCATATTGGTGTCAAACTACGCGTCTTGTCAATAGCTTTCAGCAAAAAAAAAAGTTTAGTGAAATCAGTTCAGGTTTCGTGAAATAAACTAGAATTTTCAAAAATTTGCTGAAAACAAGCATACATTTTTATGGTGGTATCTCCCCGAGATTTTTGGCCACCGGGCTTAAACGACGCGTCTGGTCAACAGCTTTCAAGGAAAAAAAAGTTTGCCGAAATCGCATTTGAATTGGTGAAAATATTTCGAACAGTCACAAATTAGCTGGAATTACCCATATACCCAATCTTCACATTATCAAAAATGAATGGGCGTCATATAAAAACTATTAATAAAAGCACCACCCAGTCTTTTGAAGCTATGTAGAATTCTTCACACGAAAAATCTGTAAAATAGGCCCTGATTACTTACATAAAATGTTATTCTTAAAAATAGTATTCTTGTTAGTACTTAAGAGACCCAGAACTCTCGTTCTACGATATCTGAGCTTCCTACCCCATAAAATGTTTGTGTGGCTTTTCACGGTAGTCACCAGCAAAAAAAAAAGATTTTCACAAGAGTTTCAGCCTCAGGAACTCAGAAAAACCATTCCATATTCCATATAATATCTGATATGTTCCTTCAAAAAAAACTTTTTTCTTCTGAAGGTCAGCGTGTTTCCCTAAGGATTTCATAGAGTTCCAATCTAGGAAGGATCAAAAATTCATGTTTCCTGTTTTAAAGGAGAGGATCTCCTGATAAAAAAAAAACTTTATTGAGCCAAAATTATTTTAATTGATTCCGCAAATAATTTTTACGCAAAAGATACACTTTCAATATTAGCAATTCTCAAAATGATCGTAACCTTGTCTGTACCAATAAAAAGATTGTATCGAATGTGCGAAAAGTAACTGAAGCATGTAATATCTTTCTGAACAATTAACGATATTGCGCATAACGTTCAAAATAGTTATCAAAATTATTAATTAAAAAGAAAAGTGGCACATCGCTTGATTCACTCTACACCTAATTTCCATAAGGTTTTATTTTGTGATTTCGTATACGGTTTTTTTTTTGCATTAAAAATCGTTTGTCTGGCTGATGTAAAAAATAATAATAAATTTTATTGCAACACACAGTTTAACGATGAAAAAACGTTTTTTAATCTACTGCTGTTACTTACTTGGTGATTTCCGGTGGAATCGACCTTTTGCAATCAACTTTGTTAATTAATTCGTCTTTCATTAACATATTCTCTTAAGAACGAACGTAAAGAGATATTTTGTATTAAAAACACCGTTGATTTTTATTTGAAATTGGTAAAGACCTGTGAACAAAAAAAAATGTTGGAATAAGCAGCTAAGAAAGAAAAAAAATGCCTCGACGTTCCGGAATTTAAATAATCCCGCTGTGTATTACTAATCTATCACAAGTATAAATGATGATGATGATGATAAAAATGGCAACGTGAAAGAAAATGCGTCGTAGACATAAAATGCCCCCAATTAAATCTTAATCGATAAGAAAAAAAAACTTACACCTATCCAAATCGATTTCGCCATCATGGTGATACATATATGGTTCGTCACCTCACTTATTACACCATACACTTAGCTAAATCCATTATAATCTTTCCAAAACACTTTACAGCGAAAAATATATATATATATATATACAAGTACTGTCGCATGTCAATCACGATGTTTGGCTTTGTTGTCACAGCCAGTGCACTAAGTAATTGAAATGTATTTTTATTACGACTGGAAGAAAAAAAACGTCACATCTCAAATTATTAAACAATTACTGTGATTTATAAAGTTATTTTGCTGTGACTGAAATCATATGACGCGCTTTTGGAAAATTCAGAAAGTATGAAATTGAGTCTGTTGGAAATTAGTTTCAACTTTCTTGCATCTTTAGCCATAAATACGTTTGATGTGTACCTACATATGAAATTATGTTGCATCTTTGGAGTTTTGATTTTTTTTTCTTCTGTTAAAACACATGAGTCGTTTATTTAATATTTAAACGTTTTTCAGCAACGAAATGGGAAATCAAACGAACGTTATCATGTGTTCCGGAACGGAACTTTCGCTTTTTCTCGACTTTAAATCAGAATTATAAACGAAATGTTTACGTGAAGCATCTTCAGTTCATGGTACTCTCTCAGACTAGGTAGGATTAAGGGGGTGGATTTTTTTGATATTATCCTGCACCTTGTCCTCCGATGGACATATTGGACGTGATTATAGACTCTCAGAGAACTAAATGAGCTTAACACAGGCTGTTTGATCCCACGATTTTCCGTAGGGTTGACTTAAAGTGTAAATAGATACTCTAACACGACGGCATTTCTTATCAAATCGGTGGCTGTTTGTTACACAGGTACCAACGATTGACAATGGAATTATATATTAGACCCTTAGACAGATGATGCAGACATGTAAATGCTAGAAAAGTTTGAAAGCATCTTTTCTATCTCCAAAATACTTTTTCTTACCTCAGCCGAAAATTCGGGAGCCTTTGTTGTAAAAAATGTTCTAGGGCTCGGGTGATAACACCCTCAAAATGAAATTTACAACTTTCTTTCTCTTAGTGAACAAATAACTAATAATAAATTCTTCTAAGATCCAATTTACCTGAGTAAACACAACCTATTCACAGTTTCTTCTTCACAAAGATCTAAAAAAATGGAAAATTTAGAAAGTATACTGGATGAATCAGAATCTATTTATGTAAAATTTCTCATCTTAAAATTGTAATGTGTGAACCAAACGCATTGTATGCAAGACTACCAGTGTTACATTGGATCATACAAAGTTGCAATCAACCAGTTATCCAGTAACTTTTAACAATAATTGTTTTTTGAACGCGAATCTAACGGATGCAATCCTTTCCAAGAATCGTTTATTGTCGTAGAGTCGATTATGTACGCGGAAATCGTTTTAGATCACATGTACAATTAATTTTTTATGAAACTAGCCTAATTATGTTGATTTTAATGTTAATTTCAGTTAATTAATAAGGTTTTAATCGAATTCCGGCTTCGACGTTTTGTCAAATTGTTAGAGGATTAAAAAGTTTTGCTGCTGTCTTGGGAAGGGATCAGTGGAAACAACTGATGATGGCTAGATCACGCTAGCCTCAGGCCGCCACTGAGTCCCGAGGTCGAAACAGCTCTGTTATCTTCGTTAAATTCACTCAACGTGAACCATGAGTGGGTAGGGAAGAGCAAAAGATCCGTTTGTTGTTTAGATTATCTCTGAATTTAGCTCCTTATTTATAGGCATTTCAGGTGGGGATATTTTCATTGATTCCAAACGTCCTGTTAAAGGACGCAACGATTGATCTACACAGGATCCACTCCTTTTCATTTTGATGCAAGTGATCGTACATACATGCATAGCGTTGAAGCAGACGACGTTAACCTTGTGTTAAGAATAGATTGGTAGTCTACTTCTATGGATTTTACTGATTCACTTCGAAAAACTTTTAAATTAATTAGAAAAATTGTATTTTGCGCTAAATTATTTGGTTCTGATTCACTTTTTCACATCAAAAAATGCTCAACACGAAGTGTGGGAAACGAACCGTTTTTGACATGTCGAGCCGCGATACTTTACCTTAAATTAATTTCAAATTTTATTTTCACTAAAAGTTTGAACGAAAATTGTCAATATACAAAGTCCATGCATTGGTTGTACAATTTTTTCGGAGAATTGGTTCATTTATGTGAAGAAATTGAAGTGTAATTAATGGAACTACTAAAATCCATGAATAAGTAAAAGCTTTATGTTGAGTTAAGTTTTATATGATCAATGCCGTGATATTTGTCTTGTCTCGAGTTTAATAGTGGTCTCTATCAGAGATTTTATCACATTATTACAGGTAAAAAGGCTCAAATTGACCTTACTTACTTTTACTTAAATTTCTGTTAAAATAAAAACCATCAATGAAAATCTTTATCAGTCTCTAATGGGGAATGGGAATTGACATATGAGTCCTTCTGTTGGACGAGATGTACTGAATCATTTTAAGCTTCATGGAAGCATGAACGAACAAGTTGAGGAACGAATTTGGAACCTTCATATAAGTTAAGAATAATTTATGCTCCCTTCAATCAGTTGGGCAAAAGTGTTGAACAAATTACCAACTCGTGAAAATTGGTTGCAGCTTTTATTTAGAATAGATGGAGCAAATCCAATCTAACTCTAAAAAATTCCAGCAATGCTTTTTCATTATTTGAAGTTTCTACGTATATTTGTGTCTATGGTGTTGCCACTCACACAACCTTGCTGCTTATGCATGTACGGATGTGACGACTATGAGCCCGCAGAGTATAACAACCTTGCTTGAATGATTGGATCAGCACGGTCGTCGATGTTCCCAGTCAATTAGGTGATTCCCAGTCTATGATATTTTGCAGGCCCGGACTGGCCATATGGTGAATTCGGGGAATTCCCGATGGGCCTTTTGGATTTTTGTATGAGAATTTTTAATTTGTGGGCCTTTTTAAATTGAGTTGCATGGAGCCCCCGATGGGCTTTTTCGAGCCAGTCCGGTACTGATATTTTGGCGCAAAGTTTGAATTCGCGGTGTTTCAAATTTTACGTTAAAATATCATACAAACTGAAAACACTAACTTGACTACTGGGAGCATCGATGACTTTTATAACAATAAAAAAAAACTGTCAAATGTGTTCAGAACTAAAAAACCAACTGTAAACTGTAACCAATGTGGGAGATGCGTCTCGTCTTTTACAGCGCCTTTTAGGAGTCAGGAAAACACTGTAAAATATAGATATGAGGTGTTCGGTGACAGGAGAACGACAAGAAATTTTTCTTCATCTCTATACGATGAGTAAACAATCTAGTAATTCTTTTAAAAACACAAACACACAACATCAGTTGTTTCTAGTTGATATTCATATATTTTGGAAAGTCAGCCGTTTCAACCTTATTGACAACTTTAAATGACGGAAATATGCCGGTCTGATTTGTCTGTAGAGATTTTCCCTGAGAAAATCCGTTGCCAAGATTATGGAATATTCTCAGCGTATCGCTTACGTTCATGGAAAGTTCGATTGTGTTTTTAGCTCGATGCGAAATAACCGCTTCTCGATTATGAACCTTTTCGCCATAGAAATAGTAAATTGTGTCCACCGATTTGAATCGATTTGAAGCGTCCGGATACATCGTTTGCATAAATTCGTAAGCTGAATAGAAAGTGCCACTTTTAACAAAGCCAGAAATTGGGATGAAAATTAAAAATCTGCCCTTACCCATACGACAAATCTGTGAACTGAATGTACAGACTACGTAATCACACATTGACAATAAGTGAGCGTCTGAGATAATGCCATTCAATGACGAGTTGGAGTATCTAGTCGCAACAGCCGATATGCGAGCCACATCAGGATCGCCGATAATGTCATACTTTGGATATTTCTTGCGAGCTTCTTCAATAACTTTCGGATCGTCTGTGGCCAGAAAAACACGTCTCTTAACCACAGGTTGAGACAATTCCAACCTGTTGAAGTAGTCTTCCACCCAAATCATATACTCTTCCACGTTGTGCGATTTCACTTGCGTAAGTTTATCCGTTCGACGAACGTGGACTCCAACGATTGGTTTCGTAAAACCCAATTTTTGACGGTGAGCGTCCACCATATTGTGAGTTTGCGGCTGCATCCGAAGCAAATACTTTAGAAACTGTCCCACCCACCATGCAAATGGATCGCCGTGCAAACGCGTTAAACGTGGTGCAAGATCTTCTGGTATCACCTGTGGAAGGAAAGGTGTTTGTGGATTCAGTTTACCCATCCTTGGAAGTTTTGCCACTTGTATATTTTGTATGTCGTTAGACCATGTGCCGTATGATGCTCCCTCAGATGTGAGACATGTATCGGATATCGGTTCAAAAATATCCTCCCAGCCAGCTTCGTGATATCTCCAACCTTTGGAATTTAATATCAGAGTTCGTTCGGTCGCGTAGGCCATTACTAGGCAGTATACGACGTGATGGAGTTCGCAGCCATAACCACAACCCTGTCGACAGAGACAAATATTTTTTAAATAAAAGCCGCCACGAAAAATTTTAAAGTTTCATTCCACTAACCACTTCCAAAGGACACATTAGCTTTTGTGCTTTGCCACAGTCTTCTGGATTTTGTAGATGATATAATCGCCTCTGCATCAAATCACTCAATTCTGCGGCTTCTTTTAATCTCCAGGCTTCATAGCCATCCACTTCGGCCAATTGATCCAAGTCATGCAGCAATGAGTTCTTTTGTTCAGCTGCCGCATTTATAATTGCATCAATCTGCACCGAAAAATTTGCACTCCCAGGGTTACCAAATTTTTTCAATTCGATCATTTCGCTATTCACATAGTTCCACATCTCTTGTGTGTTGCTCTGAACGCGCCGACGTAGTTTCTCGTATTCGACGGAAGGCTCGATGATTTTGTTCCGTAATGCAGCATATGGCACAAGCTTGCTCTCGATGACATCGATAAGTTTCCATTTTTGTTCAGGCCGTATTGATTTGTCGCTACAGTAATAAAAAAAAAATCTGCAACTGCGCTGCAAAAATTGAACTTTTTCATGGGTCATTTGGTTGACGTTCGAGGGGTCTCTCTATTTCTCTATATTTTGCATTTTGTCTCTAGGACGAACTGAATTATCAGCAACACCTCTAAAAACGCACTTCTAGACGCACGTAGAATACGACTCATGCTTGAAGTACGTTGCGTCTAGTGAATGCAGTCTATACAATTTTAAAACATTTTTTTGGGACTTAGGAACATATCAACAACAGTTGAACACCCCCCTTGGTATAAAATATTATTTGGGTATGAGGTGAGAAGCAGAATGCGACATCGGATATTGTGTGAGTAAATATTGAAGGACTTGCGTCACCTAAACTGTTTCAGGGTATTTGATTAATTGAATTTGGACGTACTATTTTATATTTACCTTAAATATTCGTCAATTAAAGCCTCCAGTTCGACATTCCTTTTCTCAGATTGTTCCGTAGAGGTTGTCGTTTGATTCAGTCGCGTTATCTTGTAATCGGAGTCCAATACATTCTCTACATTCAATTTCGAAATATAAATAATAAACACAAAAAAGCTCCATAACATCAGGATCATAATCAAAGCCCACTTCAAAAAGCTCATAGCCAGAAATTGGCGAAAGGGTGTCATTATAGGGAACGGATAAAAGAACACAAGAAAATTGGTTTGATCACTTCAATTAAATTTAGTTAAAAACTGTAGACTTTAACAATTTTTTTCGAGTGTTGCATTAAACTAAATAGAACGTACAAGTATTAGCTTCGTACCTTTTAATGCAATCAACTTTTAGCTGAATTCTCTTGTTTATTCAATTGTTTTTGCACGTCTGTGGTGAATTCTGTTATTACTTATTTTATAGCATCCGCGTGAATATATCAACAATAAATGATGTTTTTCAGGGGAATATATCGAAAATTAATTCTGTCATAGTGACTATATATCTAGAGTTGTTAAGTCCTACGACAATAAAGACATAATATATATTAAAAGACAACACACACCGTCAACGGACTTTTTGCCTAACTGACTGAATGACATTACCAACGAACAATTACATGTAACAGAGAGAGATGTTATCGGTACTAAATCCAAGACGCAACCTAATAACCGATTCAATCAGATTTCATTATTGTGGACAACAACCTGATGAAGCGAATTATTTGTGTTGCGGTTGAGTTTCGAACCCACAACTGGCAATTCAATAATTCAATGTGAAGGCTCGACTTACACACTGCGCTATTGAGTTGTTACGCACTTCTTCCACTCACATTTGTGTAATACACTAGCCATATTCACCGGTATCATAATGCATTATTACGAATGATGATTCATCTAATACAGTAATAGTAACTCTAACTCCATATTTTGTTCAATTTTCAGACTCGTTCGCTTTGCATTTTGGATAGATAGGTAAGCTAAGCACACAGAGAGACATACACATTCAATATTTGTTTAGTGAAGGTGTAAATATGACGTTTGTCTTTCATGTTCATCAGTCAAAACCCCTTAAAAGAGTGAAAAGTGACACAAGTCCCGGTGTATACTTCCAAAATAATTGATATAGTTGTAGGTTATGTATTCTGCGCCTGTACGGTAAAAATTGTAAAATTTGACCCAAAAAGTTGTAGAAATAAAATTCTACCTAAAAAAAAGGTTTGCGTCACATAGTGGCAGATGATTCGACTTTCTACCGTTTTAATTCCCTTCTTTCAGGACACAATTTTCAACAATTTTCTTAACAATACTTAACAATACATCTGAAGCAAATTCACGATTTTTTTTGACTGGCCTTCGCTGTATATTTGATTTTAAGAATTTTTGGAATTGAAATTGCCTAAAATCATCCAAATGAAACAGATACCATTGCACACGACTTCTGACTTCGGAACGTTTATGAGATGTGATTCGCCGAACGGTGCAGTTCTCTAGCCCATAGATTAAAAAGAACACGCATATTCTGGTAATTTATACAAAGTGCGCGAAGAAATATTTTCAAATCAACCTTATTCTTCCACTGTGCATCTTCGATACGTAATATTTATTTCCACATATGCTTCTTTTTATTTTTTATTGTTAATCTAAGTCGTTGTATCTGTATAAAGTGCGGCATAAATAAAAGGAATAAAAAGAGGGGTTGTCGCTGTTTAGACTTTAGAGTGACCATATGCGGACTTAAAAATTATTGCTGAATGCATTTTACTTCTGTTTTGTACGCTATACACTATACCATTTTCAATATTATATATAAAAGACTATATGGTGTATTCCGATGTTCTCGATGGAACATTTTATTTTATTTGCATTTATTCGTTATTTATTTTATTTTCTGTTTCGTTTTTTTTGTACTCTCTGTTTTGATCTTTTTAAAGACCAATGTTATATATCGTTAGTCCGCGCTTTACCGAATGCGTACAGTTCGAATTTCGATGAGGACAAAATGCATAAGAAATAATAAAAAAATAAAGATTTTTATCAAAATTTACAAAACTGAAAAAAAAACGAAAACAAACTTGTTCCACATATGTTTTATTATGCGTGATTGGGAATGAGTTCTAATTAATAATTGAGTCAGTGCAATATTAATTGGAATTCTGATTGTGGATTATTTATTTATTTTGTCATTCGATAAATTTTTAATAAAAGATCTGGAGTTTTCCAGTTAAATTAGTCAACTAGTTTAATAAGTATTTAAACCGAGATTTAAGCACAAATTAAATACAAATTCTGTGTTATGAAAACTCTTCCAGTTACTAAATTTCATTCATCCTCATTCGTTTAGCGAAGATTAATTTTGTATAATTAAATTTTTCTTCATCTTCTTTTGTGAAGCAAAAACATTGCTAAAGTATTTTTCTTAAATAATTAGTTGGCACACATTTCATAGACGTTACAGTGGTGCAATAGATTTTCAATTTTCATGTATTTTACATGCTACATGCGTCGAAAACCGTTCTTTTCATGTTTCAAGCACTACTTTCGACGCCCTCAGCATGCAAAATCCATTACATAACTCGGGATAAAAATGAAAAGTCTCGTTTTCGTTCGTTTGTTGACTTCGGCTACGCCTCTGATCAACAAAATTCACACGAAAACTCTACTTTTCATCTTTTTTTTCATGTAAAATACTTCACAACCCTTGGGTTGTAAAATATTTCTTTCTTTTTGCTTCGTTTTTGAAAATCAACGTGAGATGATTGACCTCGCCTCAAATCAACACAAGGATGCAATTTTTTAGGTCAATATTATGTCCTACTCCTGAATACACCCTCTGAATGGTGGGGTAGAACATACTATTGACCAACCAAGTGTATCCTTCTCGTGTTACAAGTAATTTGAATGAAAATACTTACACTAAAAAACACACAGACCCTAGTTCAGCGGTCCGCGGTCAACCATCATTTCTTTAAGAGCGCTCACCCCTTGGCAATTTTCTAGCCTACATTTGTGCGCAAAAATATTCGTCTTTTGATGATTTCTATTTTTTTTGGAAAAAGTAAAACCATTAAAGCATGCAAAAATTTCTTACTTTTAAGGGAAAAATTGGTTTGTGGTCGAGAACTTTACCACTTGGAGAAACCTTTGCAAAACACATAAATTTACACATTTGCAAAGGTTTCTCCAAGTGGAATAAACCACAAACCACAAACCAATTTTTCCCTTAAAAGTAACACATTTTTGCTTGCTTTAATGGTTTTACTTTTCCAAAAAAAGATTTTGGTTCAGAGAAATCATCAAAAAACGAATATTTTTGCGCACAAATGTAGGCTAGAAAATTGCCAAGGTGTGAGCGCTCTTAAGCGTTGAAAAAGTACGTAGAGGCTACTTATGTACAAAATCGTATTTTTAATACTTTTTAGGATCTAAGAACAGGTGTAATCCCTGAGACAATGTAGATTCGTAAGACCGAATTCAATGTCTCTAATTTCAAGTAAACTTAATAAAAAGTTTTCACTTCTTTTATTATGGCAATGATTATGTGTAGATGGAACCAAAAATAATTGAATCAAATGTACATTTTTAGTCTTTTGCACACAATCTGAAATGATTAGTGCAAGTAACGAACCAAATAAGTAAATGTTTAACAGTCGACAATTTTACAGAAGAAAAAACTAAATATAAATCATTTCAAAGTTAAGAAATTGAGTGTGTAAAGGCATGTAAGCAGAGACATTATTATCTAATGTTTAACGTTTCACAAAAGACGATATCGCAAGTCATAGCACTTACGTTTGGGAAAGTGAAATTTAACTTTTATTTTCTCTGTCAAAACCATAAAAACCATTTTCTAAAGTCAAATTTATTCAATCAGAGTGTGAAAATGTTACAATATGCAATTTTGTGAAGATTTATTCGTGTTTGTCTCATGGCTACGATCAAATTTTTTCATGACACGGAACAAAATTACAGAATTTTTACGCCCTCAGTATGAAAAGTTGTATAAGCATCTGTTGAAGACGGCTTATTTTAGGTACTTTTGGAATACATTCTACGAGATGAAAAATCTACCCGAATAAAAATCTGATCTCAAATCTCCCTGAAAATGCAATGAGAAATGACCTACGAGTTTGTTGTAAGGACGGTTCGAAATCGGACGGACGCATTTTCTAGTGGAATTTTTTATATTTACCTAGAAAGGGCTTCGACCGAAGAAGCCAAAACCACTTTAAAAAAAAATCTTTGAAGCTTGTGTGGCTAGTGAAAGGTGATAAAGTGAAGTCCTTTCTAGGTACATATAAAAAATTCCACTAGAAAATGCGTCCGATTTCGGTAGGCTGTCCTTCAAAAGAAACCCTCAAGGCTCTTCATTGGTTGAAAGATACCATATAAATTTCTCTACATTTCTCGACCGTTGACTTGAATGACGATTGGAACGATATTACGAAAAATTGGCTTTTCTGATCTAGCCATCTATATAACAAAGGGGCCAATCTACCATTGTATCGATGGTTCTAGCTGAGTTATATCTGAGTGTCATTAAATATGACAAACTAAGTCCATTAAAAATTATTTCTCAATATTTCAGCTTGTGCTACTGTTTCGATTGACGTGGGCTGCAACGTTTCGCACTGTCAGAATTTGAATGACGGCCATTTTATTTGTTTACTTCGAAGTTTGCGTGTCGAACTGTCATCAGTTTAACAACTGACATTCGTTTTACGTACATTTTATAGAGTGTTCAAGACTGGAACTTCCACTTCGAATTTCGAACAGCTCTTAAAAATGGATGCCGCGGGTACGCAGCTGTCAATTACTTGAAGAAAAAATGTGGCTTTGTCCGTTGTTGTTTTGCTTTTGACAACTCCGTACCCGCAGCATCCATTTTTAAAGCGGTTCGAAATTTGAACTGGAAAACTCTTTTCGATTTTCTCTTTTGATGGCGACCATCTTGTTTGTTTACTTCGAAATGGCATGTGAGTTCGGTGGCATACTTATGTTCGGAATAGTATTGTCCGACATTGTTCTCACAGAGTATCGATAAATGACATATTTTCATTGATAAACCAAATTAATTGACCATTTGATAATTTGTTTGAGATGGATTCTAATAAGTCCTTAAGTGCAAATGTATGTGATTGTGATTTTTTGAAGCAGAAATGTTCAAAGAACTTGAACATCACATCGCTAAAGAATGACAGCTTGCGACTAATTTTTGCGAACCTAGAAATGCGGGATATGGTGAACATTGCCGATACATGCAAATCACTAAAAGAAGATGTCTGTTGGGCTTTTGAACGAAAGTTTAGCGGATTAAAGAGAGTGGAATTAGAATTTCTTGATAGGTAAATACTTCATTCCAATTCCGAATTCATTTTATTTCCATTTTCCTCTTTTATTCAGGAGATTTTCAGCACCCAATTCTGATGCCAAGTCACCAGAATCATATCCATTGCTGAATTTGAAATTGTTACGTAATTTTGGCCATACAATAACAAAACTGCATTTGCGCATGTCATCTTTTTGGTGTAATAAAGTCGAGTCTTATGTGAACAGACACTGTTACAAATCAATGGAAGAATTATCGTTCTATCGCTGCTTTGTAAAATTGTTTGATCTGAAAAATCCGTTTGTAAATCTCGCTACGATTAAGTTCGTTGAATGTTCATTTCATTATTCAACAATGTTTACTGAAGAGCTCTTTCCGAATTTGAAATATCTGAAATTGAAACTGAATTATCATTATGCACCACTGATTGTGCCCCATATGCCGAATTTGTTAAGATTGTCTTTTACACCGAAGGTTATAGCAGCCCATGAGACTTATAGATTAATTCATGAGAATGAAATTATCGAATTTTTAACAATTAATTCACAATTGGAACGATTAAAACTGCACTTGCTGCAAAATCATGGACATAGAATACTAAGGTGCATAAGCATACATCTTCAGTCGCTTCGAAAGTTAAATTTAATTGTCCACAAAGAAACGATATTCGAAACTACTCACGAATTGTTTCAATTCGACAATGTCGACGATTTTCATTTGCGGGTGCGTCAACAAGGAATAGTTTCACGAAACCCATTCGTTTTTAAGAAACTTAAATCGTTCAGCGCCACCGACTGTATCTTTGATAATGATAGTATGGTGGATTTTTGCGACAAAAATGAAGAGATATCAAGGCTTGATATTTGTAGCAACACTTTGCTGACCTTTCCAGGTTTAGAGCTTACTATCGCAGAACGTGTTCTATCGACGGTTGAAGAGCTTAGTTTATTCTATGTCTTCGATATTTCAATAAAACGTTTTCTTGAAATTGTGAAACAAAGTCATAAATTGAAAAAATTCCGTTTGTTTGGTGAATGTCATGAATCATATCAAGACATGTGCAATGGAATCGCTTCAAGTGTACTTGAATATGAAGAAACAACCGGATCTTTAGACAAAAGGTTTAGCGGGTGTATTTATACTGTTAAATTTCTGCAGATGTTTTTTAAAATCTCACATAATTCTACAGTAATGAAAGCTTATTTGGGTGTTAAAGAGGAAGAAAATAAACCTTTGTATGTGGAGTGGAAAAGTAAGGGAATCGTCGGCAAAGTCGTCAGCGAAGATGATCTCCTGCAATTTTGTGTGTGAAACTATAATGAAAATATTGAACTTTCACTAGAAAATTAAGATGAAACATACTTACATCTTATAGAACTAGCGATCTTATTTGCCTAATAATACATTACAATTGTAAATCAAAGATCAATCTAATTTTAAATTTAATAATAAGTAGCAATCTGTATCATTTGATTAGAATCGTATAGTTTCTATAGACTTACGCGCAGATTAAGTGTGAAAGCTTTGAATCAAGAAGATGACATAAATTCAAAATGTTTGTTTTGGAAGTTTTTTTTAATTAAGTTGTCAAGACCAAAAAGGCATACAACATGAAATCTAGATCTTCATTTGGTAAACAAAATTTTTGTGTAAATAATAACCGATTTGACCTGGATTTTGCTTCAATACTTCTTACCACTTAAAAATATGTTAATCTCATTACTTTTCTTATTAAACTTTACTTTTTATTTATAAGACGGTGCTTACCTAAATGCCAAACTATATTTTAGCATTAATTCGAACCATTCCAAAAGATTATATTTTCGGCCGTTTGTAACATATCTGATAAAGTAGCGCATAGAACGTGCACAATAAATATTTTTTGTAAAAATAACATTGATTTTTCATTAATTTTAGTATACTTTTATAGTAGACAGATAAAACGCCTCTTCTTTTAAAGCTCAGTATGCAGCAGACTGGTTTTTTATTATATGAACAAATTTGTTACGAGAACCGAGAACTTTGTACTACTCGGCTTCGTCTCGACGAAACATACATGCTTTTGCAAAAATAATTGTCACGGTATACAAATAGATTGTGGAAATTGTTCTCGCCACTACCGCAAAAATTACCGATACCACTGCCGTCGAGTCGGTCTTTTGATATACGAAATTTAAAAATCAAAATCATTTGTTAGGAAATTTAAATTTTCGATCCATGTCCGTGTGAAGTGACAGAAGACCGACTTGCCGACAGCGTCAATCATTGATGGTCTTGTGAAGTGCTGCTTCAAATCCACAATCTATTCACACTTGTACTACGATTGAGTGGTTTACATCTTGTATAGCAAATAACTATTTTCTGCCATGAAAACCACACGGAAAGTTTCGAAAATTTTTAAAATTTAATTTCACGACTGGCTTGGCTTAAATGTTTTAAATGATTAAAAAAAATACATTTAAAATAAGACGATTTTGTCCTTTTGAGCATTGGATATTTTTCGGGGATAGGGGTGTCTCTATCCCATCCCAATAAATACCTTTGTCTATATTGCACAGTGTAAACAATAGTATTATAAAGAGACAGAGTGTGGCGAGCATTTTTTCGAGTAGACATTGAAAATAGTCTTGGGTATCTCGACGCTAGAAATAATAAATAAATGACGCTGTACTTACGCCAAATATTTATATACAAAAGGTACAAAAGTATTTTCGTGAGATTAAAATAAAATCATAAAGAGCAGATTGACATAAATAATACGCAGAGGATTTCTGATTCAGTTATTAATTGCAAAAAAAGACGCTTTCCACAGCACTTCTAAATATAAGCCAATTCAAACAATTTCAAAATCTTCGCAATTTTATTTTATTTATCCCTATTTTTATTCGTAAACACAATTTTAAAAATTTATTTTGACGCATGTGCATAATATATTACACATTATGCTAAAATATACTGAACGCGCCAGTATATTTTAAATGTGTAAGCGTAACATAATTCGAAACGAGTTGACATCTCCTTAAAAGATACGAAGCTACCAAAAAAAGCGAATAATAAAATGCTAAAAAGATAGCCAACCGAAACAAATGCATAACGGACAATTATACTTAGACCTGAAGTTGTTCGTATCGAAGTTTCGTAACTTAAAGAATTTATTAAAGAGCAAAACTCACATTTTCCAAGACATTTTCACATAGTTTAAATTTTAACTAGCAAGTCTGTTCCAGCTGTATTATTCTGTATACGTGTATGAGTACGCCTTACGTTTCCGTAATAAAAAAAAATCGTTGCAGAACTTACGCACTCCCATTTACGTCCTCTACAATCAAATGTTTTGGCGATCGTATTATAAGTTAGTGCATTAAAGAAATGTCCGCTTTGTATGGGATTTGTTCTGAACTTTTTCCATAATATTCTGATTTCTTTGCACTGCTTGATACAAATGAAATATAATTTATTATCCTTTGCACCAGAAGTTGTTCCATTTCTTTTTTTTTAAATGTTATCGGCGGTCCTGGTAGAACACGCGGAATATTATATTTGATAATATAAATTCAATTTTTAATGCTCAGTTTGTTAGGTCAAAGGTCTACTAAAAATTATCTGGAAACGTAAACCAATATTTGAACGTTATAATTGATTAATATTATAGAGAGCAGTTTACTTCGTAATAATCCTTGACGATAATCTATTACTTCTTTTGTTTATAGCATTTCTTAGAGCTGTTGATACCAAGTCTTGTATTTCTTTAGATTTACTTTACATTTCAATATTTTTAAAAGAATACCAGTCGAGTTCATCATTTATGTCATTGTTGTCGATAACAAATGATAGACAAATCTGAAAGATTAGTTTTGACACGGAATTTAAACTTTGAATGAATGAACGAATTAAGATGCTGTGCTATCATACTATGTCATCACTAATTCCATGTTGAAATTTTCTTGGACTTAGAGGCGTTGTATAGACGAAAGAAAACCAAACCCACAACAATCACTAATTCCTTCTTATTATGTATGATATTACACAACGGAGAATAATAACCATCAGAGTATAGACAAATAGCTATGAGCTGAAGCAAAGCACCAAGCAGGGTAATAGAAAAAAATAAAGTAGGTAATTTTGGCAGTGTCAAATGACATTTTTATTTTATAAGATTTTTACACTCTTAAAAATGCGGTAAGAGCCAAGATATATTCGAAAAATAGGCACGAACGTTCTTTCAATGAAAATATGATCACTGAAATGTACATTATTTTAACAAATAATCTAACATCACGTTAGCAGTCTGCATATAAATAACTAAATTACGTAACTGAATGTAAATTCTTTAATAAAAGTTAAATGAAAACCCTTCGCAGTAACCACTTTTTCGTTTTCAAATTTGCCTCCACTGCGGCATCTCACGGCGACTCCTGTCTAATGTAATGTAAATGGCAACTCGATCTAAAAACTACTTTATTTGACACCAAAAAATCTCTATTACCCTGCTAGGTGCTTTGGCTGAAGTCGTTCTTAAAAGGAAGCAATACATATGAAGGAAGTATAGAACCAGTGGAAATAACACGACATTCACTTAGTAAAGTGCTTACTAGTCAAATAGACAAAAAATTACATGAAGATATCAAGAGCACCCTATACATAACTTCTTTTAGGAAATACTCACAGACCGTCAGGCCGATACATCCCATGTTAGAGTTTAGAGCAGAGAACTCATTTCTTCCTTTCGGATAAGGATGAAATCCGCGTAAGATTATATGAGTTATCAAAATACACTAAAATACATGTAGCCACAGTATACAACTGCTTGGAAACTGTTGTTTTGACTAGTGAATCTTAACTCTTGGGTTCGGCTTGGGCCATTTCTAAAGAATTTTTGCTAATGACAAAGGATTTCAACGATTAATTGACACACGTTTAAAACAGCTAGGCTATGAAGTAATTTCCTTTGGCGGTCGTACTTAAATAACATGAAACGTGAGCATAAGCATATCTTATTCCATCGACTGTAAGGGTCTTACATCAGGGTCTTGATGTTCACTATGCTGATCTGAACTAATTTTGGAATGTCTATTGCTGGCAACAGGCATTCGTTTTCCAAACTTTACCAGACTAATGTGACCAGTCCTCTTGGGTTAGTAAGGTTCTTTGACTGAACAGTGATTCTGAATGTGTTATAAATGGCTTATGCTTATTTTTGAAGATTTGTCCATTTCCCATGGTATTACCTCCTCACGTATGGCTTCGATTTTGATGTTTTTTTTCAGCCGTTCTAAAAGCTTTATGGCGTGTATGTTAAGTCATGAAACCCACATCATAAGGCACAAAATACAAAAACTTTCTGTTTTACAGTAGAGGGGTAAATGTCAATTATTTTTGGGTGTTTCTCAATGTCATGTCGTCTTTCACTTTTATTGCTTCTTTTTGAAAACGGTTTGAAATCACTGCAGTGCATTTGGGCAAATATTTTAAGTTGTACAGGAGTGATACAAATGATCGATATTTTTAATGGTCACCAAATTCCTGTGGTTCAGTCTCTTAATCTATGCCTCCAATTGTATTGTTTCTTTTTACTGTCGTTTTGAACTCATTGCAGCGTCACGTCCATTTTGTTTATAGATTTTTGCAGTTAAAATAAAAGTGTTTCGATGTCTTTTGATAATTTCAACCTGACCCACCAACAAGGTGGGGCCTAGTTTCTAAGAAGCACACTAGAATATTGAATAATATACGCCTTCGATGACTTGTCAAAAAAAAATCTTTTTATTCATAGATCTTTGTTTGTACATAACAATCAACAATGATTATAATAGAAATTGTATACCTTGCTCATAATATATAAATTTAGCATAAAAAAGTGCTACAAAAATTAGGCTCCTTATAGTTTTCAAAAATGTTTTACATCCTTGCATAGAAAGTATCCCTTCCGCCAAAAAATCACTACAAAAAAATATACAAAAACGCTTTGTTTGTAAGGCAAAAGTTAAAGTGATTTTTAAAAAAATGGTTCGGACATCAATCCGGAAAATTTTTGGTTTTCACAAAATTTACGAAAAAAAACTTCCAAATTTCATCAATCTAAGTACAATCAAATTGCTTAACCGAATAACATACTTTATTAGTAAGGAATGCCGATTTGCGAACCTATTTTCTATTCAACGTCGATCGGCTTGTGAACTAAATAATGCCATCGATTTGTATAGTCTTGTTCGTTTGTACTATTTCCTTTACAACTTGAGTTAATGAAAAAAAATATTTTAACAAAAACTGCGAAGAGCAATCTTTATGGGTTCTTGTTGTGCGTTGGACATAGGTTATATACAACGCGAAAAAAAGAGTTCGAACATTGCCCAGTGTCCTTTTTTCCATGAACAACATAATGCAGTGATCTGACCAGATTTTGAACAAGTCTCGAACTCAAGTTTTTAACAATTCAGGTCAAAATGGTGTTCTTTATAGATGTATTAAGTACTTTAGAATAGGTCGGCCATAGGCTGTGATTAGAAAACAGAGTGTAATCCCTTCCAATGATTTATATCACATTCGTTTTACAAAATCTTTTCTATCGAAATCATTTCAAAAATTAACGGGGTTTGAACATTGGCTTTTACGAGAATCTCCAGGTTATTGTTAGGATTGATTTGAGGCATTTCAGGAAATGTTACACCTAAAAAATGTACTTGATCTTTAGACCTTTTCTGAAATGTATGGCTAAAAAAGTCATTGCATCCCTAACAATGAGGCAGAATCAAATGGTAATTTTAAAATTAAAATTTTAACCGATCCACATTACGGGTCCTCCGTCCATTAACTTTTCGGTCATTCGGATACCATTGGTTTTCTAAATTTAAAACACAAACGATGAACAACTCTACAAAAAACATTGAATTAATAAATATAAATTCTATGGAATCTATGGTTCGCTGTTTCTCATTTAAACCACTAAAACAAACTCTATCCCCTAATTTTTTTTTGTAAGTAAAAACATTTTGAACATTGATTTCGCTGCGATTTATATGTCTAAAAATAATACTTTTGTTTGAACATAATGTCATCACAATGTTGTCGGTTGGATGGTGGTTCGCTCAATGTTTCGTGGCGGAAACGATAAAACCTTTTGCTGTCAAGACGCCTCGGCACCGTACATGTACTTGGTATCGTGTGGTCCACAATGGTCGCGATGATTGAATGTTTAACTCGTTGAGGGCTTCGCTGGAGATGATTTCTGTTGGAATGTAAGAAAATGGTAAAGTTAGACTCTATATGGGTAATTCCATGGTTAATTGTGTTGGCTATGTTTTGCGGTAACAAATCAGTCTATAAATTTTCTAATACTCAGGAGACACAGTGCTTTCATACCAACAAGAATTGGAATTTTTAGCCTGCGAATTGTGACTTGTGTGATCGCAAAAGACGGCGGTTAGTTGCGTTACACGTTTGTGGCTTTTCGACATATTTTCACCAAATGTAAACTGATTTCGGTGAACTTTTTTTCCCTGAAAGCTATGGTCAAGACGCACAGTTTAAGCCCAATATAAGGTTGGTAACCCAAAATTTGTGGGAGATATGTCTAAAAAAGTTATATTTTTCGGAGGTCATTAAGAGCCAGCAATTTTTTTTCGCAATTGGTGGTTGTTGCCCCACAGAAAATGTTGCTTCGGCTCAAAACCGTTTAAAAAAATGGTTACAATTTTTTTTTCGAGATAACCTCGACGAGTCAAAATTCGAGGATGACACTTATCACCACTGGGAAGCAGTTTTCACCTTCTTTACTCACCCAACTAACCTAATTGACTCAAAGTTATTTTTCTCGTGAAGTCATATGCTGTAGCTTTCGAATGGCACCGATCTTCAGTTTTTATTGGAAAAAATGTAATTTCGGCAACGCTTGAGTCGAAGTGTTTTTACCTTACTTCAAAGAAGAATGAACCAAAAATCTTCTAAAAAAATTTAATTTCGTGTAATTTGGAGCAATTGTGGAATTATAGCGTTCACATCTACAGGAAAACAAATTTACAAAAATCATTTGAGATTTATGGAGAATATCTCGGAATGTCGAATACAAACAAACACTTTTTGGTCATATCTCCCCGAGACCGCATTTTACAATGACCTCATATTGCAAAAAAAAGTTTAGTGAAATCGGTTCAGGTTTCGTGAAATAAACTAGAATTTTCAAAAATTTGCTGAAAACAAGCATACATTTTTATGGTGGTATCTCCCCGACCACCGACCTAATATGGGGCTTAAACGACGCGTCTAGTTAACAGCTTTCAAGGAAAAAAAAGAAATCGCATTTCAATTGGTGAAAATATTTCGAACAGTCACAAATTAGCTGGAATTACCCATTTAATCAAAAATTCAAATTCGATTCTCAAAAAGAGGGTTTCAGACTCGGTTAGGAGAAAAAATTTTCAGGCAACGTTCGACGCAGAACATTATTTTGAGCAAAAATGTATTCTGAGACTCTAATAGTATATTACTTCCGAGGTTCCAAGTTGTGTATTTGATAAGTGGGGTGTTACAGCCCGACCCGAAGGGGAGGGCACTTGTCAAATAACAACTTGGAACCTCGTAAGTACAATGCTTTACGTGATTAGGCAATGAATTGTAAATGAAAATGAAGCATGCCGTAACACGTAAAATGATTTATTTATCTCTAAAAATCATTCGATTTCGAGGACATACCGTATTTGTGTAGTGATATTTTGCGTCGATTAAAAACTAGGTACCGGTACTTGATCATTCATATATGACTTGATCCCTCATGACTCGTGTTAAGCGAATAATTTTTGATAAGTCGGTTAAAAAATTGATGAATCCGATACCATAACTCGCCTCCAGTTCGTGCTGGAAGCCGAAATTTTTTGTTTTTTCTAAATTACGCAGCTAGGTAAGAAGGACCTAGATGAAAGCAAAAGTCTTGATCTTGAGAATGGATTAAGAATTACTCGAGCTATCGTGGAAACAAGCGTATCGTTACGGACATTGCAAGTGAGTTTCCGTCGCAAGACTCTGACTTTTAGTCAAGTGAATAATTTGACTAAAGCTCCGCCACGACCTATTTCGCCGTTATGAACGAGGAATAAGAGATAAGAAGAAATAATATTCGAATCACTTGTATACCTCCACCAAAGCTTAATTGATATTGCGTTTCACTCTTATCAATTTACATACAAGTGTAATTCTACTCGTTTTGTACGTCATCACAGAAACCGAATAGTCGAAAATATGTGCGGTACAAAGACCTTAACAATCAATTTGAACTTTGAGCTTATAATAAACGAAAGAACAGTTCAGGACTGTTTAGGAATCGCGTTAATTCGGAGTGAATGAGCTCAGTGAAATGCTAGAGACACAGATTGTCAAAGGGAACTCTTACGTAATATAATACGATTTAGACAATGTTCTTAACCGCTCCTGAGTTTGTCATTTTTCTTTCTTTTTTTCATGTTAATTTTAGCGTTCTGTCTTAGGGTTGCCCATTAGCTAGTTTTAGCGTTCTGTCTTAGGGCTGCCCCCTAACTATGTGCCTGACAAGATGTTTTACTTTTCCCTGTATTCTACTAATGAAAATTATGAGATGATTTGGCGGCAGACTTAAATTTATGTGCAAGGATGATGCGGGATAGAGAGGAGTCTGAAGTTGCACGATTTACATTTTAACATTAGTCGATTCAACAGAGCATTATTTTTGGAAGTGACAACTGACTTCCGTTAGAAATTTTCAAATTAACGTGCTTTGACGAGTTATCAACATTTCTGATTTCAGATAGTGAATACACAACCAGTGAATCAGCAAATCAGATCTATAGGTGTTCTAACTATAGTTATAGTCTAAAATATTGTAACTTTAATCATAATCAATCAACCGGAAAGCCAGCGACTTGCGGATGTTGTTATCTACATCAACTGACAGAGGCCATCAATGCATATAAGATATATTAGCATCAAGTATGATGCGAAATGTGTTCTAATTTCTTGACTTAAAAAATCTCAAAATTCAAATATTTTGAACCAATTTTAACATAAATCTAAAATTTGTATTGATCAATAGTATGCATGATGCATATGCCCTATGCCACATATGGAATACGATTATCACTTAAGTTATAATTGGAACATCGATTTATGTGAACAACAATTTTCGTAATTAAGCTACTTGATAAGGATGCTGTAGAAGTTGTAGATTAGAGTAGTGATCTTACCTTCAGGATCCGAGTGTGTCAACAGTTGAATTTCATTTTTCGTACAGAATTCCTGCAGAGATGGCGGAACAACACAGCATGCTTTCAAATTGATCTGCGCTATCGTTGGTTTCACTGTGCTGCTTTCGTACAGTTCTTGAAACGATTCGGTATCCAAATCAGATATACCCAATTGACAGATCTTCTTCTGTTGCGCATAGTCTTCCAATACATTCCACAACGATTTCAATTCATTTAATGCATTTGAATTGCCAACACCCCATTCTAATACTCCCTCCTTTCCATCTACACTGTTTGGTGTATCTGGCTCCTTAATCGATCCGTTCGATGTGCCGTTATGTGAACCGTTTCCGTTTGTTATGTTGACCGTTTGTTTTGGATGAAATGATAAGATCAAATTGTCCAAGTAATTGACACCCAGTATCAAGAGTAGATTTTCTAGAGCATTTTCCAGATGCTCGACGGAACTGTTGTTCAGAAATACCTTGGCTCCAATTTTCACTTCTTCTCGTTTGAATTCACTGATTTTCTCATTCAAATCGTCGTTGTTTCGAAATATTTTACCAGTTTTCTTATATACAATTGGATCGTCAATGGTGGCCTTCAAGCAATCGAATAGCTGTAAAATAGAAAAACAGTCGAGAAAAATTAGAGAAAAAACGCATTAGAATTTTGTGGTGTATTTTTAGAAATCAATTACAGTCACCATTGACTACGTCTATGTGTAGAAATGCTCGTAAGTTGTAAGCCGGTCTATCTACAGTAAAAGACTGGAACATAACATCTCATTTAGTGTGAATATTGATCCGCCAGATCTCTCAACAACGATCTAATATTACACCGTTCAGTCGTGTGTTAGTCAGAGTAAAGAATATTTTTATAAGAGAAATGCGACACCGTCAAGTATATCTCAAACGCCCAGTACACACGTGTTTGAAGTGTTTTGGTTCATGTCGACTCTCATTGACATTCCATTGATTAGGCATGAAAAATTTCCATTGTTTTAGGACTGAAATATTTTGAACGGGAAACTGTTTTAATGTGAATTTTAAACTCGATGTTCTTGATAAAAACTAATTAAAACTGACAGGCCTCTATATAGATACACACAAACCTTGGGGAGTGTTATCTAATTATTTATTTTTTTTTACATTGTCACTTAAGTGATAAGAAAAATGTTTGTTGAGAATGTTCGGGAAATACAAACATTAAAACATGACGTTCGAACCAGACTATGTTGCACTATATATACGACTATATGGTGCTGAGAACACACCGTTTAAAACTTGTCACGATGAAATGATCATTATGAAATCGTTCAACCACATTCATTGCGCAATAAATTAATTAATACAGAGTGCGAGTTGACTGGCAAGAATCGATGAAAATAGTACGATTAGCATGACGTCATTTTAATGTATTTGTATGTACGATATTGACCTTGACAGTGAGTCCGTCGAAAGGGGGTTTCTGGTTTCACGAACATTACATTGCATTAGGAGCAAAGAGGAAAGCGCCGATAGAATTGATAACATTCGCGCTATCTTAGTTCTATTTTTAATGTTACCGAGTTTCCGCACTCAACACTCATAGTAATTTGTCAGGAACACACATTCCATTTCGTGGAATCGTGAATGAATTGCTGAATGGTTTCAATTACCTCATCTTCGGCCCGTTGTCCAACTTTTTTGTTCACACTGAGAATGTTTCCAGTGCTAATTATTACTTTATCCATGTCGGTAAACATGATTCCAAAATATAAACTCGAATGTGATTAAACTTGATTCTGACTTTGCGCGTACGGAATTTCGCAATTTTTTTGCTAATTTTACTTTGCTTTTTTTTCTAAATATCTTTCTAAAAATTAATTTTTATCACACTGGTCTACGTTTACAACAACTGGACAGAAATTAAAATTTTACTGATGAGAAACTTCACAGTTGGTGGGTATATATTATGAATGTAGGTATGTTCTTGCACATGTGTGTGTGTTAACCTTCTGCGCAGACATTTTCTTACAAAAAGTGACATTTGCGACAAATTATTTTGTACTAGAAGGTACTGACATATATGTATGAAAATCTATTATTCTTGTCTTGGCAAAAAATTCATATGTGCGCCGAAGATATGTAAATGATGTAAATGGATAGGTTGATATTGTTTACGTCCTCTGTGGTGATCCCTGATCCATACAAGTTTTTACCACAACAACTGAGAATATTATAATTTCGTTTCCAAACTCGAAAGAAAAGTACGAATGGTTTTGAGATATTTTTTTTTTTTGACAAGTGAGACAAGAGTAAAGCACTTCACGAAAGTGATTCATTACATGATGATGTTTGTGGTAGTTTTTATTTTAAAACAGTAGACTTCGTGAGTAAAGTATCTTACATATTTTCTTGGACATTATTTTTGTGACCATAAACCGATTTTTTATTGCGAATCAAATCGCCCATTTAATGAAAAATTCTCATTAAAAAAAATAATAAAAGTTGCTCCTCTGTCACTGCTTTCAGTTATCTCCTTAATTGAAATTACAGTCTAAATAACTAAGCGAACATGACTATTGACACAGACTTTAAAAAAACAAGATTTTTCGCGAATGGGACAAATGGTTGGCCTGTAGAGGCGCCACATTTTTTTCATAGTACTTCAATGTCTGTGGCTTATTTTCATGTGAACCAACTTCTCATTTGACATTACAGAACGAATGTCACCATATGAAGTTGGTTCACATGAAAAAAAGCGCAGTGACAGCAGTAATTTTATGACAGAATGTACTAAAATATGGCAAAACTCTATTACATTTCTTCTTAATTTCTAAACATCATTCTCCTATACTAAGAGGAGCATTTGAAGTTCATCAGAATTGACAACTACAACCAACAGTTTTCTTTTGCTGCAATCGACCTCATCATGCAAACAAAAATATAGTTGGCAATCTCGAGTTCGAAAAACATCGAATTTAGTTTGATAGTTTATGGATCCAGTCAAATTAAGAACTGAGGCGGAACCATTTTCCATTTAATAAGATGTCTTCAATCTTCATGAAACACAGATTTTCGAAATCCTCTTCAAATAAATTATCCCATAATGCAAGCTGTGTTGATTGTTGAACGCTGCAAAACAATAGTTATTCTTGGTTTTAAGGACATCCTTGTTTTCCTTGTTTAAATATGTCGGACCCTGAACATGCCAAGGGCTTCTCTCATTGTTTCAGTGTTTTTTATTAAAATAGTTTTTTGTGCCTTAGGATCATAATTCGACGTTTTTCGTCACTACACCTACGATCGAAAAGTTCAAAGATCAAAGTACTGCTTATACAGCGACATATTTGCGTCCGAAAAAGTAACTGTCGGTCGGTAAACAAATCTAACAAAGGAATTTCATATTTTTTCGGCCGCAATCGAGTGTGTCAAGTAAAAGTGATATTGTTGTAGAGTCATTTCTTTGTTATTGTTTTTGTGTGTTCCGTCTCATTATGATCCGTTCGTATTGCACAAACGTAGTTTGTAATTCGTGATGAAAGCGGAATTTTTCAGGACAAGCTTGCTCTACTCGGCTTCGTCTCGTTGGGACAAGCTTACGACTAGTCCTGAAAAATTCCACTTTTCATCACTTATAAGTTATAACAAAATAGTTTGTTCCGTAGGTTTGTAGATAGAGCCGAAGGCTAAAATCCCTAGTGGCATAATAAGAATCTCCAAACAATGGGTTGTGATATAGTTTCGTTCAACGAGAGGGGAAATCAGGGGAAATCAGATGGCGTTGCGAGTAACTCTATGATAAATTTGAATATTTGTATGGAGGATGTAAGATTTTTCTGAATTTAAAAATTTTGGAGTACGGAAATGGAGGTTTTTGATTTTTCTCGTTATAAATAAAACGTTCTGCATCGTTTAAAAATAGTTCCAGTGAATAATTATTTTTTCTTGAAATTTCATGCGGAACTATTTTTATACGACAGAAAACATTTTAATTTTAACAAGAAAAATCAAAAACTTTGATTTCCGCACTCCAAAACTTTTAGATTCAGAAAAATCTCACATCCTCCATACAAATATTCAAATTTATCATAGAGTTACTCCTAGCGTCATCTGTTAGTCTTTCTACATACATGCAATTTTTGCCAAAAACAAGATGGCGAAAATCACAACCCATTATGACTCGTCAGACCAAGGCTGTAAACTGTATGTAGGTCTCGGAGATACGCGGGTGGCACACAAAAAATTTGACATTTTCGTAGAAGATGGATTCTCAAAGACAATTTCATAGTAGGTGATTTCTGTTTTGTGTGTCCCGCGTATCTAATAAAATGGCGGTCTGCGTGACCTCCGCAACAATCTATAGTCTTGCGTCAGACACCTCGTCTCTGTTGAATGGAATCATTCTATGTTCGATATGTATTGCCGATCCGTAGTTTTTTTTATTGTCTGTTACGGGTACGGGTCGTTTTATTTTAATGTTTTATGAAATTCTCTGAATGACTATTTTGTTATGAGATGAGGATATTTGTAAGCTCGGTTCCGTTGCAATGAGATTATCAACTGTTAGACTATTGATTGTACAGTGAGAGAAAAGTGAAATTTGACATGTATTCTAATAATGTAGTTGTTGAAGTTTTTAATTGATTCCACAGAAAATTTGTTGAATGAATGAAAATCTAGATTTTCCAAACTAAATTTACCATAAAATGAAATATTAAAGCAAAAAGAAATCTACATTTTCATTTGTTAAACATAATTTGTGTGGAATCACTCACAAACCGCAACACTGCCAAACGTTGCTTGGTATATTGTAAAATGAGACTTCAGTGATTTCACATCAGTTTCAGTTAATTGTTGCAACTATAACCTCATACAGCCTGGTGGATAGATTCAAAATTCTGAAAGAACCTTGGATAGATTTGCTTGATTTCACCAAGGCTATAAACTTTGGGGAGGTCACGCAGATAAGAGATACGCGGGTTACACACCACACTTGATGATAACATGGCGGATTTCATACAAAAGTTTACCTCCCCAAAGTTTACAGCCTTGGATTTCACATGGTTGGCTTAGACTTTTTAAATTAGATTCTAGTCAACATTTAAAATTTGAGTTGCTTTTTAGATATGTTTTAAAATACAATTGTAACGTGTGTTCAAAAAAAAAGTTAGGAGACAGCTAAATCAGTGAATATACCAAACGACTTATGTATCTAATGATAGGCTATGTGTTTGATATAAATATTTGGATAAACATTTGAATTTCGCTTTGTAAATAAATATATTTGAAACGATACCATTTAGTCCATCCAGTGTTCCTCCGTGTCCATTCTAGTCCATTTATGTACAAAAATGTCGCACATCAAAATTGTTGAAAACGCATTTCCTCGCAACACGAAACCAACTTCTTGGCGGTCGAGTGATTTTTGAGAAAAGAAACGTAGTGTCCGACATTACATATTATTATTAGTTTCTACAAATTTCAGTGATTTGAAACTATATAGTTAACGAAATTCGGTTGCCGCAGCTTTTGTACACAATCTGTGTAGTGGATAAAAAACGAAAGAATCACAAGCAAATTAGCTTTTTCCAATAGAATTCGCAAAACCTCCACAAAGGTGGTCTATTCAAGATGGCTGATGTGAATTTTCAGGCAAAAACTCGACACCAAGGATACAAAAATAAAGGGAAAGATCCCGATGTAAGTAATTGCACCGTAACGTTGTCAAACTTATTTTTTCCATAAATTACTAGTGAGTGAAAAATCGTGTCGATTAGGGGTGGTTAGGTTGATATGTGGCATCGCAAAATTTAATTATACCCGGTTTACTGCGCACTCATTATAACATATTATGAGAACGACCTTTAATATGATTTCATGGAATTAACATTAGAAATGTATGTTTCGTTTCGATATTCGATCGGCCGGTGAAAGTTATTCAACGCAACGAAATCTTTTCGATTTTTTTTGCAAAATGTCATTGGCGAGGTCATTATATTGATGTGCACGGAAAATAATTTAATCTGAAAAAGTCTTACATTGAGGTTATGAGCTGTCTAACCAAAATAACATTTCATGTTGAAAGCACTGTGTGCGTATAGAACAAAGGAATGTCACAGTATATCAAATTTTTCCATTTCATTTATCGGTTTCTTTGTGCCACACATTGTAGCCAAAGTCTCCGGTCAATATTACAATTAATATGTTTTCGTGCGAGCAGTCAATACAATTGTTTGTATGAGTCACTCTTTGTGACCAGATATATTCTTGGCGATGAGTGGTGTAATTTTTGCATTGTTCAACCGCAGGTATTGATGAAAGACGTATTTCTGCATTCCATTCAAATTCACTCAAAACAATTTTTCTTCGCAACAATCCATCGGTGTCTGATGTTCAAAATTTTCTTTCACAGGAGATGCGAAGACGGCGAAATGAGGTGACCGTCGAATTGCGTAAAAACAAACGCGACGAAATTCATCTCAAACGGCGTAATGTGGACTCAGCTGACGAAGACGATATGCTCACATCGTTAAACCTACAGAAATTAGTAGAAAATGCTGGCAATACGCATGATCCCGATAAGCAATTGGCTGCGGTTCAAGCAGCACGGAAACTCCTATCTTCCGATCGAAATCCTCCAATCGACGATTTGATAAGCAGCGGAATTTTACCGATTTTGGTAGCGTGCTTAGAGCGCAACGATCATTCAATGTTACAATTTGAAGCCGCCTGGGCACTGACCAACATTGCGTCGGGAACATCCGAACAGACGAATCAAGTTGTTAGAGCCGGTGCGGTACCATTGTTTCTTCAATTACTAACATCCCCTGCTCCCAGTGTTTGCGAACAGGCTGTGTGGGCGTTAGGTAACATTATCGGCGATGGACCACATTTGCGGGATTATGTGATCAAACATGGTGTCGTGCAACCGTTACTCACGTTTATCAAACCCGATATTCCCATATCGTTCTTAAGAAATGTGACATGGGTCATTGTCAACTTATGCCGGAACAAAGAGCCACCGCCACCGACACAGACAATCTTGGACATTTTGCCCGCATTAAATGTGCTAATCCATCACACAGATGTGAACATTTTAGTGGACACAGTTTGGGCATTGAGCTATTTAACCGACGGCGGCAATGAACAAATCCAAATGGTCATCGATAGCGGTGTTGTACCAAAATTAATACCATTGTTAGCTCATGTTGAAGTGAAAGTGCAAACGGCTGCGCTACGAGCTGTCGGCAACATCGTAACCGGTTCCGACGAACAAACACAAGTAGTTTTGAATTGTGACGCTCTATCGTATTTCCCCACACTGTTGAGCCATCCGAAAGAGAAGATCCGAAAGGAAGCCGTTTGGTTTTTGTCAAATATCACAGCCGGCAATCAGTCACAGGTCCAGGCCGTCATTGATGCGGGTTTGTTGCCGAAAATTATTGTGAATATGAGAACCGGCGAATTTCAAACACAGAAGGAGGCAGCGTGGGCAATTAGCAATCTCACAATAAGCGGCAACCGGGAACAGGTTGCCCAATTGATCAAAGACGAAGCTATACCGCCGTTTTGTGATCTGCTGACCTGCAAGGACACACAAGTCATCAATGTAAGTGCAGTGACAGTGTGCGTAAATTGTAATTTTGTAAATTAATTTCCCGTTTGAACAGGTCGTTTTGGATGGTATCAATAATATGCTGAAAATGGCTGGACCTCATGTCGTACATATTGCCAACATGATCGAAGAATGTGAAGGCATGGCGAAAATTGAGGAACTGCAGAACCACGAAAACATTGAGATTTATAAATTAGCTTACGACATAATTGAGCAATTCTTTTCGGACGAGGTATGTCAATTGTGATGAGCCAAACCGGAAAAAATGGAAAATAATTTTTTGCTATTTTCAATCGCAGGGTGACGAATCAAATATCGTTCCAGTAGCTGGTGAAAGTGGTTATCAATTCAATCAAACCCCGAACATACCAACAGATGGATTTAAATTTTAATGATTGTGTGACGAGGTACCATGGCACAAAGCAAACAACTACAACAACAACAACAAAAAAAAATAATTTACAGAAAAAATATTTTGGCGGATATTTCCTCTATATTTGTATTCTTATTTCTTGAACTGCTGACGACGCAAAAAACAACACATTTTCTTTCCTTTCACGTCGTTGAGCAAAACTTATTTAAAATGAATAAAATAAAAAAAAAACAGTAAAAGAGACACAGTTTAAAACAGAAAAAAAAAATATTTAAAAAAAACGTTGCCGGTAGTTTTGCATATAAAAACGTTTCTTTTTTGTCTTTTAGCTTGTTCCTCCAGCGAACAAACGCAAAAATCGTTAAATCTACAAAAGATAAATTTGTAACATAACCTTCACTTCAGCTACATAATTAAAACAAAATGGATGAATCGACATTGTTGGACCCGTACGATAAAACAAAAAAAAAAGATCCATCGGTTTTGCGAACATAATTTTTGCCATTTCTCGTTATTATACAATGGTAAATCACATGTTGGATATAAAGTGGAAAAAACGATCGGGAATTTTATGCTAGTCTGTCTGTTCAAAATCAAAAAAAAAAAGTTTCGAAAATGTTCTTGCTAAAATGAAAAAATTCTAGTTAAATTGCTATAAATGGATGGACAAACAGTGTTTTTAACAAAATGAAACGTAATATGATGAAGGAGATGAGTTAAGTGGAAAATCAAAGCTTAAAAGATTTAATTTTCTTTCTATTTTTTTTCGAAATTAGTGTAGTCGTACGGGTCTGTTATTAATTAATTAATAATTGAGCCTGTCAATTATACTTTTCTATTCTTTCTCGGTATTATAAATTTTAACAGAAAACAGCAGAAAAAATAAATTTTTAATAAGAAAATGAGAAGCAAGTTACACTTTTAGCGAGCTTGTTTAGATTTATATTAACTAATTCTTTATTTCCATAGACTGGCGGTTATATACAAACACATTTCGTTCGAATTCGTTTTTTTTATTTTTAAATAAATTATTGAAATCATTAAAATCAATTGTCATGTCTTCAACGATATACACAAAATGAAAAGAAAAATTTAATTATATCCAAACAACAAAGAAAACAAAAAAAAATTAAATAAAAAGAAAAATTTGTTTGCAATGCAGAGCTATTTAATTTTAAGATCGAAAAAGAGAAAAAATATTTGTTTTGTACATAAATATTTATACATAGAGTTGCCATTCAATTATTGATTTCTTTTTTTTTCTTTCTTTATTTAGTTAGATTCAATCATTTTCTTGCTATTTAATATCTTTTGTCCTTTCGGTTCGGAAGAGAGAGAGCAAAGGAAGTGAGAGGTTTTTTTATTTAGAAAAAAAAGAAAAAAATATTTTATTGAAACTTTGTGGGGAAAAAATGGTTTTTAACCGAAATTTCAATGTGATAGACGCGTAACTTTAAATTAAATGCAACGCATTGTAAACCCATCATCAACTTAACAACAATTTCTTATTATTTCGATCAGAAAATCCAGCAATTTTGGCCATTTACAGTGAACGACATCTCAAATGTCTCACTGTCTTTTTTTTTCAGAGAATGTCATTGTGAATTTGCAATGACACAATAAAATTCTCAGAAAAATTTGACAGTGAGACATTTGAGATGTCGTTCACTGTATTACAGATAAATTGCTCAATTTATCGATCCAAAGTAAAAACAAAAACTTACGTTTAGTCTTTAGACGTTTCCTAACATTATCGTCACATCATCAGGAATGAAAGGAAAAATAGAAGAAACTAGAATCACAAGTCCAAAACATCAGTATGCAAAAATGATCTGGCTATAATGAAACTATCAGACTTTTTGATGTTGTTTGTGTTGTTACCTCTGAGTTCATCCTAAATTTTAGTTTATTTGAAATGAAAACTACTCTAACCGAACCTGTTATCCATGATGAAGTAAATGAAGAATGTTTTGACATCATTCATAGACTTAATCTCTTCTAGACAAAATTATGCTTATAAAGACCTCTGATCATCTAAAAGATCTCTTCCATTATTTTAAAGAAAGTAGAAGGTAAGACTCAACATCAAAGTTCAACGCAAAATAATGGAAACTCTGCAGGTCCGCACTGGACATATATGAGGCATATTGAACCAGCCATTTTTACCAAGGTTCAGAACGAACAGGTTAAAACACCTACGCAGGCAGCTAGCACCCGAACGGATCTTTTCCAATTAGGTATTTAGCACACAGAAAATTTTTTCTAAGTTTGTGGAGGAAAATTAGGCCACTGCTTTTGTGATCAGCTCAGACGTGACTTTCAAGTTCAAGTTTTCAGGTTTTTACTATGAGCAACTTTTCGTCAACTTCAAATCTAAAAATGGATAGATAAAGCATCCTCCTTTTTTCATAGACAAGCCTGAAATGCATGTGGAATTGTGGAAAAATCGCATAGTACAACTTTCGTTTGTATTTCGTTTGAATGAGAGGTCAAAGAAGATATTTACGACAACAGATGACATAGCCCTTTCCTATAGAGTTTTGTTACGCAGTAAAGAAGATCTTTCCTGTCAGTTCACGGGTAATTTGAAATTCAGACAGCTCGTAATATTTCAAAAAAGTCACTCAAACTACAACTTTTATAAGATAAACAAGGAAATTTTCAGGTGAAAAAAAATCTGGCCCATGGGAGGATCGAACTCACGACCTTCGCGTTTCTAATTTTTGTGATTATTAGCACGACGCTCTAACCAGCTGAGCTAATGGGCCATGTGTAGCTGGAAGACTAGTTTCCCATATGGTCAGAACATATGAAAATATTATTATTATGAAAACAACTGTGATGTGAAATGGTGTTTGTGTCGTAGGTATACTATTGCCTGTTCACGTTATCTCAAGATTTTGTCCCTGAGCATGTTTTATATTTTGTGAATTATAAATAATTGCATTGAAGGACGCATTTCAACTTAACACGTTGCCGGTTATTGTAACTTGTCAACTTTAGGCACACCGGAAAGTGCTAGGGGAGTCGAGGAATACCTCCAAATAAATTTCTAAAAATCAAAAATTTGACTTTTGATTTTTAGAAATTTATTTGGAGGTATTCCTCGACGCCCTTAGCACTTTCCGGCGTGCCTAAAGTGCCTGCTCGAGCATTATCCCCTACGTGTTAAGATGTGGTTATGATTTGGTTACTGTCGCCTTAGTTAGCCACTTGTATCGCTTTCATCTTCGTCGCTGTTATCAAATCTAAATTGTTGCCTATCTAAATTTACAGTTTCAAATCGTCATTCAAAAACTAATACTAAACTGCAGTTAGTGCAAGCTCAACATTGAACAAACATTTAAATTGCATCAGAAAGTTTGTGACGAGATGTAGACGTAATGTATGTACTACAAATTAGGATTTGCTCTCCATATCTTAGGACGAGTCAGCCCTCATTCGAGTACAGCTCTAACGTCAGATAACATCATGTCATTTATATCGTTAAACTAGAATCATATGCATTCACCGATTCAGCGAACTGGTTTAGATATTGCTGGCACGATATATTCATTTATTCCAGACCGTTGGCCTTGGTGCAGAAACAATGTCCATATAGAGAAGGCAATTAGCCACAATTTATGAATAACTGGTAATGTAAACTAAAAGTTTTTGTTGTGGTAAGTATGACCATAAGGTCGCTGAACGATTTGTAACATAAGCCAAGTGGAAACAATTTACAATCAATTCACATATGAAAGGAATGTGAACAATCTTTGTGCTCCGATCAGTAAAAAAAGGTGCAGAAGCATTCGATAGCTCTATGAGGAGAATGTAGTTTACTCACCTAGCAATGAAAACGTGAAGAATGGATAGCAATCGCTTGACCAATGTATTTAATCGGAAAATTATTTTCAAAGAGTAGAGCGCCATTTGTCTGTACATTGTCTCTCATAAAGTATGTATCCCAGCATGCACTCACACGAGGATGCACAATACACCTAATATATATATACACACACACACACACACATGTTTTTTTTGACAATCGAAAAGAAATCGAACGTAATCTGACAGGAAAAAAAAATTCAGTCGAACCTTTGAGAATCTACGATCGCCTTTCGGACTCTAAATTAAGTTATAGCTCTGATTCGAGAAATTGAAGTTTCAAATCGATTCCCGTGAAATTGAATTGTAAAATTGTTGTTTGTGATGAAATTTTGAAAAACAAAGAATCAAGACGAAAGGTTCGAACTGAAAAAACGCGATAAAACTCACGTTGCAATATCGACAGCTCATTAGTACGATTTTTATCTTGAATCGTCGATAATCCGTAGCGTTTGGAGACGATTTAATTTTTCCAAAACAAAGACAAATTATGTTCAAATTAGTTTGTTATTGAATCGAACTGTTGTGGTATTATTTACTCCATTCCATTGGCATTGTATACGAAACAAAACTGATCAAATAATATGGCTAAGTACTACGAGACCACCACAACTTTTAACTACAGTTGGGAGCAGGTAGTGCAGGGTTTTTGGAACAGATATCCGAATCCACATAGGTAATTTGAATCATATTCTGTCGTCGTCTTTAAATCTAGCCCAAAACCGCACACATTATGCAATCCAAAAAAGAAATATGTGTGACAAAGAGCATTGCGTGTGTTCGCATTTTGGCATTGATTTGCTGATGAAATTGATGTAATGTTCTGGTTTTTTATAGATTTTTAAATTTGATTTTAGCTCACATGTCTTAACCGAAGACACCATTTCAAGAGAAATACGTAACGGTAAATTGCACAGCAAGCGATTGCTGTCGAAGACGAACAATTTGCCGAAATGGGGAGAACGTTTCCACAATGCGAAATCAGTGAAAATTGTGGAGGAATCAGTCGTAGATCCAAAGGAGAGGACATTAACCACTTACACTAGAAACATTGCATTTACGAAAGTCATGGTGAGTTGGTTCATATTTCGTGCAACATTTTGTTAGAGATAGGAATCATCTGCTCGAGTGAAAGGAGATTTTATTGGTTCTCAAGAAAGTAATTAACAAAATGCAAATTACGTGACCACTAGCGGTCACACTTGAACTAAACAATCTCCATTATCGAGACGTACAGATTTTCTGCGCCATACTATATGGCGACCATCATGACGAACGACCCTGATAATAAATTCCTTATCTGAACGTATTGCTGTAGTAGCAAATTTCAATCAATAAATCAAATAAATTTACATTTACAGAGTGTGGTGGAAAAAGTTGTCTACAAAATGTCTGACGAACATCCCGGAAAAACGATAGCCATCCGATCGGCTTGGATCGATTCACAAGTGTTTGGATTTTCGCGAGCAATACGAGCATTTGGCGTGGAAAGGTTCAAGAAAAATTGTAACAAAATGGTAAGACACTTGACCACCGGCTGGCAAATCGTTTGTCTCTAATTTCTTATTGATGTCAAACATTAGGTATTCGGCTTCAACCATGTCCTCAGCGCAATGTTTCCGATGCATACACCATCTGCAAATCAAGCCGATCATCATTACATGTCCAAAGCGAATAAGATTAAAGAAGCTGCCAAAACGGCATCGTCACAGGTCAAGGCACAGGCTGAACAGATTTACCAAGCATATTCCGTTAAAAATTGAGTTTTTAAACAGAATGAAAATTGCAGGTGCTGTGTGTGATTGATGTGATGATTTGAGAAATGTTTTGCATATAATTCGAAATAGAATTTCGTTTAGCGACAAAAAATGACAGAAAAAATGTCTGTTGTCATTGGTGGTATATATACTAGATTTAACCGTTCTATCAAACAACTTCACCCTTTTGTAAATAAATTTGAGTTAATTTTAGGATAATATTTGATTTTGGTAGCCATTAGATCTCTATTATCAAAGCATCTTTTGAGTCTATCCAGTAACGATGACATAGGATAATCATAGCTAATCTTTCGTGCAATTTGATTAGTTGCCAGACAGAAGTATTAAATTGTTGGACCACCCTAATGTTTTATAATTGTGATGTGCTTTCTCATTAAGATGCTTTCATTTTAGTGTTAACATTCAACAGAAAATTAGTTATGTAATGCAGTGAATGTAACAGACGTTTAAGTACAATTCTTTTTATTATTAAAAATGATTGAAAATAATTCGTGTTGGTTTTGAAGTGGAAGTCTATTTCGGAAACTTTTACTTACCGGTGAAACATGAATTTAAACTGAGTACGAAATGAAAAATTACGAATTGCCCTTGACTCAACTCCTGTCCCCACTGGTATTCGATCTGGTGACCTCTCGATAGTGGGTCGAGTGTTCTACCGTTCTTACCAATATGACGAGCAAAATGTAATTTCAAAATCTGAAAGCTCCTTAGCGAAATCAAATTTTATGCCAAAATATCATAGACTAGGAATCACTTAATTGACTGGGGACATCGATGAGTTTTAAAACTGCGATAAATCTAAAATTGTCTTTTCTTAAGGTGAACTTTGTTTAAGCCCGTCTCGGAGAGATGCCACCATAAAAATGTATGCTGGTTTGTAGCAAATTTTTGAAAATTCTAGTTTATTTCACGAAACCTGAACCGATTTCACTAAACTTTTTTTTTTGCTGAAAGCTATTGACAAGACGCGTAGTTTGACACCAATATGAGGTCATTGTAAAATGCGGTCTCGGGGAGATATGACCAAAAGTGTTTTTTTTTTTGTTGTATTCGACATTCCGAGATATTCTCAATGAATCTCCAATGATTTCTGTAAACTTGTTTCCCTTTAGAACGCTATAATTCCAGAATTGCTCCAAATGACACGAAATCAAATTTTTAGAAGATTTTTGGTTGATTCTGCTTCGAAGTAAGGTAAAATCACCGCGACCCATACGTTGCCAAAATTACATTTTTCATATAAAAACTGAATATCGGTGTCATTCGAAAGCTACAGCATATGACTTCACGAGAAAAATAACTTTGGCTCGAATAGGTTAGTTGGGTGAGTGAAATCAGCTTTCACCAGTGGTTATAAGTGTCATCCCCGAATTTTGACTCATTGAGGTTATCTCGAAAATTTTTGTAGCCATTTTTAGACCCGTACGAAGTACTAGGGTCTTATAGGTTTACGCATACGTTTGTAACACGTCGAATTGGACTCACTGAGTAAGGAGAAACCTATTGTGGTTGTATAGAGATGCCAAATTCGAAGATGGGTGATTTCGGATCGACCTCTCCGGAGCTGTGGCCCAATATGTGCCTAAATGTTTTTCGACGATATCTCCAGACATTTAAGCACAACACTTGTCAGTGATACGCGAAAAAAAGGTATTTGCAATACCGATCGACAAAAAAAAAAGTTTTTAGAAATCGGATGACCGACTCGTGAGTTAGACCCCTTGGTGTGAACTAGGCACAGGGTGGTAAGCAGTTTTTGCTTGTAGGTCGGCCAAATTTGAACATATTTCGTCTGTTTTCGCTTTATTAGATAGGTATTGACCGTACCAATCAGGGAAAAATTTATGAAATTATTTTATGCATGAAGATTGCAAGTTACTTGACAATGAAATTGAAATTTGGAAATAAAATTTTTGTTTTACGCGCCCTGACGAGATTTGAACCCCAAATCAAATCTCGTCAGGGCGCGTAAAACAAAAATTTTATTTCCAAATTTCAATTTCATTGTCAAGTAACTTGCAATCTTCATGCATAAAATATTATTTCAATGTTCGGAACACCACCGAAGCAATACAACATTCAAAATAAAAATTATGAAATTATGTTTACCGGAGCGTGAGCTGGGTCTCTTGGAGTGAGCTCTTATCTGGCTACTCGGCCGTACAGTGAATGTGGAGTATTTTGCCACTCGAGTAAATTTTGACTGAATTTCATGTTTTTTTTTGTTTGAAAGATATTAACGAATGTAAAGCGTCGGTACTATTTCCGGTCTCCTAACAAAATGGCTGCCGGCGGCCATATTGGATTTTATTAAAAGTGATATATCTTGGGAAAAATGGTACTTAGAGAGTTTCTGTTAACATAGAAGTAATTGGTTATGTGTGTGGGGTGTTTCAGGCATTACATACATGGACATCTATATATATCTATATTCACCTATATTGAGCTATATACAGGCATATAGAATAGCATATTCATCTATGAAATGTTTATTTATAGGAAAATATAGGTAAATATAGCGGTATATAGCTGTTTAAATAGGAATTTATGAAAGTTGACTTCGTACGGGGCTGTCTATATTGCCTCCGGCATTTTTTTTTGTATATGATAACAAGGCAAAGAGTGGATAATGTAAGTGATTTTAAAGGGCGAATAGCTTTGTAGTAGAGAAGAGTATGAAGTAAGAGAAATAAAGAGTTTCACATTAAAGGCTTTTGATACGAATAGGTGTTTCGTACGGGTCGGCGTTAGCTATATTTTTCAATGGTTTTGAGCCAGAATAACCGTTGTGGGGCAACAACCAATTTCGAAAAAAAAATCTGGCTATTAATGAACCACCGAAAAATATCAGTTTTATAGACATAAAGCACTGGGTCTCCTGAGTATTAGAAAATTTATAGACTGATTTGTTACCGCAAAACATAGCCGACACAGCTCACTTTATGCCTCAGAAATGGCGAAGTTTGTAATGCAACTAACCCTGGAGTTACCCATATATAAAAATAGCTGTTATAAAGACTAGTCAGTGCTTTTATCACAGCAAATCTCCTCTTTCTTCCCGTTTTTTTAATACAAAAAAAAAGATGTTTTTTCTAGTAACAGGACTTGCTTCACTATGCTAACGCGTGCCTACGCGCGTGCTAACTGAAGAACTGTTCGACATCGTTAGCCGAACCACTACATATAATATACAGTCTCTCGTTGAGTTCAGCAGTGTTCCCAGATAAATGGAAATTATCATATCTCACACCGATACACAAATCTGGAAGCCGAATTGACATAGCTAACTACAGAGGTATAGCCATTCTCCCGACGTTCGGCAAACTGTTCGAGTCAATCGTTTGCAGTTTCCTCACGGACAAGTTTAAGGGCAAAATCTCAATCAACCAACATGGATTCATTAAAGGTCGTTCTACTGTGACCAATCTGCTTCAATTCACGAGGAAAGCGATTCGTACCATGGAAAAGGGTCACCAAATGGATGCGGTTTACACAGATATTAAGATACAGTCCGTCACAATTTTTTGATATCGAAACTTCGTAAAATGGGAGTCCACTCTGAAATGCTAAATTGGATAGAGTCTTACTTGAGCGGAAGGTTGCAATACGTTAAAATTGGAGGTCACTCATCAACTGTGTTCTGTGCTACATCCGGAATCCCACAGGGGAGTCACCTAGGCCCCCTTCTCTTCATATTATTCTTCGACGACATAACAAAAGTAATACAACGTGCGAAGTGTCTATTGTACGCAGACGATTTGGAGATCTTTCGGAAAATACGAACAGTATTGGACTGCTCAGCTTTGCAACGTGATCTTGATGACGTCACACATTGGCTCAGGATTAACGGCCTCACAGTCAGCATAAATAAATGCAATTCGATCTCATTTCATCGGAACTATCATCCAATTCACTTCGATTACAAAATGGACGGTGAAAGTCTGGTGCGAGTCAACCGAATTCGTGACTTGGGTGTGATTCTGGATACAAAATTAGACTTTTCAGCCCACATCGAACATATAACAAGTAAAGCGTACTCAATGCTCGGCTTCTTGAAGAGGATTTGTTACGAGTTTCGTTCCGTCAACGCCCTAAAAAGCGTCTACTGTGCTCACGTAAGATCACGTCTAGAATACGCATTCAACGTTTGGCAACCGCACTGCACCACGAAAATATCTGCAATTGAGTCCATTCAGAGACAATTCATCATCTACGCCCTAAGACGAACTGTACGGCGTGACAATACCTTCTGACTGCCTTCATATGATTCTCGCTGTAGGACAGTTGGTATTGAGGCATTATCAAGAAGGCGCATCAATTTGAGTGTAACTTTCATGTACGATGTCCTCACCGAACGAATTGACGCTCCCGAGCTGAAGTCTAAGATAAACATTCGACGACCTGCCCGCGATCTTCGTTCGAATGAATTTCTGCAAATCGACCAACACCGAACCAACTATGGATTATATGAACCAGTCAATTATATGAGCATGATCTTCAATCGATTTGCATATTTGTACGACAGATCAACCTCTAGGATTACGTTCCGTAATCGCATTCGTACCATGGAGCTACCAGAGCGCTATTCGTTTATCACCTACAGGATGAGCTAAGTGTTTAGCTGCCGTTTCGTTCATTGCAATTTGATTGATTTGATTTACTGATTTGTTTTCCTCTTTTCCTTTTCTTTTTCTTTTTCTTGTTTTTGAATTTCCTTCAGCTTTTTTTTATCTTTTTGACGAATATTTTTTCTTCAATTGTTTGAATATGATTCTTGTTTTCATCTTTAATTTCTATTTTTGTCATAAATATCAGTTGGTTTTATACTGTTGATAAATAAATAAATAAATAGCTTACCTTCTCGTGTATCGTTTAAAGTCGCAATCATGCTAAAGTCGTTCATAATGTTAAACAATCTCGGCTAGCTTTTAGCGACTCCTGCCAAATAACATTTATTGTGAAAATATTATTGTCACAGACTCAAACTAAATCAGAATTTTGCTCCAATGACATACGATTGCAGGACAAAGTGTTCGAGAGATCGGTTATTTGGTCCAAAATATCTGGAAAAAATTTATTTGTAATTCGATGGTTTTACAGACATTAAATAAGTAATCGTAATGTTTTAGGAACGGATATAACATCTGTTATTGACAACTGAACTACGACAAAAGTACAATGATCTGTACCTAATGTCATTCTATATAGGAAAGTGAATATAAAAACACGTGAAGTAAAAGATTTCATTTTCAGTCTGTCGAAAACACTTAGATAGAATCAAGTAATAGAATCGATAACTGTTCTAAAGATATGCTGACCGTGAAAAGTTGTATGTTTTAATTGTACCTGTTATATGCAGATCAAGAGTGTCATCATTGTACGCATCTTCATACTGTTTGGCTTCACTTTCCTTGGATCGTTGTTTGAACAGAGCAACGCGCCTAAGACTCGGTCCTTAAATAAACATTGAGATCATAATTTATTGCCAAGCGAAGAATTGAAGAGAAATACTTCTTTGAATTCTCCTAGATGGTGTGAACGGCTTGGAATTATCCTTATCATGAATATCCTCACTGTTCGTCTTGATCTTAAAAGTGCTGTCCAAAATCGTTGGTTTTCGTGCAGTGGATTTTTCTCGTTTCGATTCGTAAAGAAGTTTTTTGGTTGGTGTCGCTGCAATACCCATACTTTCGAAAAAATGTTCCGTTCGCACTGTGTCACTTCGCAATACTTCCATACTTTCAGTCCTCGTCTTTATGTTCAATGACAATTTAGTCGCTGGCATTGTCACCTCACCGAATGTTAGATTTTTCGCCTCCTTCGGCTCATCATGAGCTTTTAAAGTAGAGTGAAATTTCTTCAGAACGGAGAGTAATATTTTCACCCTCTTGATAATTCGATTTTTTTCATCTTCCTTGCACAACACCAGCGCTGCGTTACATTCTTTGATCATAAGATGGAAATCTTTCAAGTACAACGATCTGGGTGACTCAGTTCCAAGCTCCAGATCGTTATAGTTAATTTGAAAGTGCTGATTAAGTACGTCACATTGGAAAAGTAGATTTTGGACGATCTCCTTGTCAAATGTTTGAGTCAAAGAATTGATCGACGTACTGAATATGTCGATAATGCAACTACAAAACGCTTGCGTATCAATTATATTTTGAATGCTGTGTATCAACACACCAATCTCGTCGTTCCAATGACTCTGCAGGAGGATAGAATGAATTTTCGAGTGTGACAAAATAGCGGGAATGAGGAATGAGTCAAGAGCTTCAAGCGATGCGAGACTACTTTGCAGATTTGATTTAGCTGAAAGGAAAATAAGAAAATTTTTGTCTTGCAGAACCAGTGCTCAGTACTCACTTTTGTAGTCCCATGAGAACGACATTGCAAAAGTACCAATCTGGACAATTTTTTCATAAATTCCATCGATTCCTTCGGTTTGTTTGTCAATTTCATCCTGAGCACTACCACGTTCACATAAATCTTTCAATTTCTGGACTGGATCAGCTTTCATTTCAACGAAGACAGTAAAGACCAGCTTCAACAGGGAGTCATTTACCCATCTGTCCAATTGATAGAGCGAATTTTCCAAGGTTGCCGCTTTTAGTCGACGATTTTGCTCGTCTGGGATGCCTTTTAACAACGAACATGCCTCCTCAAATGCAATGCTATCTCTCAAGACTTTCTGACACATACAAGTCAGTGGCTTTTTATCATCATCCGAAGTAACATTAACGAAATTCAAGACCTGACCAATGATTGAGTCCACAACTGAGCGAATTTTACCACTTTCAATGGACGCCTTAAATTGTCTTGTTAGAGCTGGCTAATAGGCTTGAGGTAAAAAGATCACTTACCTCAGCATGGTGCTCGGCAATGTTCGTCGTGTTCGACTCTGAACCAAATAATGTTAGTGGAGCTAGTAAATCCAAAGCCACGTCCATCAAATGAACAAAATTGGTGTCGGTGACTGTGCACGAATCACTAATCGTTTTAATGTGTGAAAGACACCACATAATACGATCCAAGAAAAACTGACGAGTTGGCTAACGGGAAAATATTTTTCGGTTGTAAAATATGAACCAGATACAGAGCCAGACTTACCGCCAGCACAATTTTGTCCTTCTCTTCGATTGTTAAAGCCTTTTCGAGGTATTTAATGCAGCAAACAATTTGTGATGTACAGAGCAATGATGTTTCGATGGCGTTTGGATTTTTATTTGTTTTTGATGCAAGTGATTGCTGAAGGCAGCGACAGATGGATGATAGTTCAGCACAAACTTTCTACATTTAAAGGAGAAAAGAAAATATTGGATTTAAATTGGAAATTGTTTAATTAGGTAGAGACATACATTCAACCAATTAAGTCCACTGGATTCCACATAAGTAAACCCCAGGTACAATTCATTTTCACATTTTGTTATTAGACTGTCTAGGTCCATACTGATTGTTCTTGCCAAATTTACTCAAATATATTTTAGATTTCGAATGTAGCAATTGTAAACAAATTCCGAAGACGTTTATTTTTATTTGAATTGAGAGCACGAAGAGGCGGTAGAGGGAGTAGAGGTGAATATAACTATGTCATGAAAACCCATGAGGACGTGTTAACTTTATCACGAAGCAGCTGTGGCAGTGAATGTACAAACCAGGTATGGTCTGTCCATACAAGCCGGAGGAAATAGCGATTTCATACAAACAAACTCACCTTTCAATGAAAATCATTGAGAGGTAAGTTTCTTTATATGAAATCGCTATTTCCTCCGCTACATACAAATTTTGACATTAGATCATACCTATAGAGTAGGTATACTGTCATTGGTTATTTTTGTTTTTTTTCTTATCTAGCAGGTGTTAGTGTCAGTGTCTTTCCCTTACCACAGTAGAGATAGTATTTAATGTTAAATCAACAAACTAGGCCCTTTTTAGGCACTTTTTATGTGCAATAGCATGTAAAATGTACATTTTGTGGGGGAAATAGATCAGTGTCAAATAGCGGTTTCTTCTCTCAAAAAGTGTCAAATGAGTTGTCAATTTCACAAAGCTAACCTCAAAAGATGTTTCGTTCACAGAGCCGCCCCTTGAAAAATGAAAATTTGTTTGGCATCTCACCATCCAATACTTTTTTTGTTCGATTTGAGGTTAGCTTTGTGAAAATGACAATTTATTTGACAGCTCAAACGACATTGACAATGATCTATTGTTTACTGGGCTTTACATGTTACTTGCTGTACGCCGGATAATTGAGGAATTTTCGAAGGTATGACATTTCCCTGTCTATATGATCTTCGGAGTAAATGGCTCCGCCACATGAACGAAAACAAATGGCAGGCTTTGCGCTTGCTGGAAATTATATTGGGACAGTCGTGGCGATGCCCCTGTCTGACATTCTAGCTGTTTCACTTGGTTGGAAGAGCATATTTTCTGTGTTCGGATGCATCGGATCGGTGTTGTGGATTTTCATAGTGAGACGTAGTCCTACAGATGATCATCACATGACAAATGAAGAGAGATCATATAGTCGCAAGTTTAGGACATCAACCGAAATTTTCGGTTACAAACATTATTTTGTGAACCGAATTCATTGAAGGTGGGTTTTTAAGGGGTTTTATGAGATCTGGGAAATTTGTACGGTACAGTCGGAGAAATATAGATTTCGTATTTTTTGGAGATATCATCGTTTCTTTAATTTCTCAATTCGCCTAGTCGGTTGGACTGTAGAGGAGCCACATTTTTTTATAGTACTTCATTCTCGCTGTACTATTTTCTTGTGTAACAACTTCACATAGGTTCATTCCCATGAAATGTCACAGCAGTGAAGTTTGTTCACGAAAAAATAGAATCAGTGACACATGACAAAACGTACTAAAATGTAATAGTTTAAAAGAAAAATTTATTACATTTTAGTATTAGTTTCAAAACAACCTTTTCCTATTGCCATTTGAAATAACATGCGAAACAAGAGAATACATAAAAACGATGATGTCCCGCAAAATCCCAAAATGTATATTTCTTCGACTGTACTAACTCAATTGCCGTTATTCCTTAAAGCCTTTAAGTTAAACGTTTTTATTCAACAAAACAGTAAAGTCTTCAAATAATCATGTTATACTTTGGTCTAAAAAAATTTTTATAATTCTTAGAACAGGAGAGATCTTGTTTTGAGCCCTTAATTATTTTATGCAAACCTATTTTACGATAAGAGAAGACAATTTAATGCACAAAACGTTGTATGAATGTTGGACAGAGATTCTCGGTGCGAAGAACTTTATCATGACATTTACACATCTAGAGCCTAATACAGTATTTCGCACTTTATGACATCAATAACTGTTTAAGTCACTATTCAACAAACACAGAAATCACAACAACTTTTATAACGGGGTCACGTATAATATGCGCACAACCAAAGCTGCCTTGGCACAACACGTGAAAACTTCGCCGAGTGACGAAGGCAGAGATGGCCAGCGAAGTCTGCTCGCTTCGCTTAAGCAATTGCCTTAGTCAGGCGCTTGCGTGTTTTATTATTACGTCGAAATCAAATTCCCTCTATATCGTTCCGCCACACATCTTTTTTTGAGTGGTTGTTCTCAGTTAAAAACACAAGAACACAAGTCCTAAGCGGCTGTACTCGGGCTGCTAGGAGTTTCACGCCGGTGCCATTCACAAAGTTATCTTCACACTATGACATTTTGTAAAGGGAAAAGGTCATATGGAGAACCACGTCAGTCATGACGTGAATGACACCGGTGGTTTTCTCGTTGTTTTCTCGGTATATTTACATGTTGCAAAAGTAAAGTGCAAATCGTATGAGGTTACGTAAGGAGATATAGTTCATAAATAAGTTTGAATAAAACGGTATAAAGTGGTGGAGTAATTACTTTTTATTATTCAAAACTTTTTTTTATTACATTGAGTTCACTGCTTGACGGGTCTTCACTATGTTTTATGCTCTCATTGTTTGTTTGGGCATTCTTTACCATTTTACTGAGAAACGTTTTCATCGTCGTCGGCGGTAATGGCGTCGTCATCGCCCATGTCGTCGGACAAATCGGACAAGGTGAGGTTACGTAACATGGGAATACTTCCGGAAAGTTGCACAATTGATTGGCCTGATCGAAATTGAAGGGCACTGCACACCTTCCTGGTTGTGGTGGGCTTTGGGCATTCGCACAATACCAATAAGCTTGGCAGTTCGACGGATCGTTAACGAAGAAACCAGGTGGATAGTGTGCGCAATTCGGTGGTGAGGCCGTTGCATACGCAGACAAAAAAATAACGGCGGTCGTCAGTAGTTTTAACACTTGAAATAATGAATAATTGAGTGAATATAGTAAATAATTTCAGGTCTGCGATCAACTTACTTCTTGTTTCTGCAATCGTATCACTTGCACTGATGGTAAAATAAAATATTTCGTTTCTATTTATACTGGTGTTCAAAAAATAGCATATTGGCCATAGCTCCTGCCAATACTCTCTCTAGCAGCGTCACACTCAGAGAGAGCTGTCAAATTTCCACCTTATTTCCTTTCATGTTGGGATTTTTCTTGTAATTTAGGCCCGAATCATGAAAAGTATGTATACGCATCTGTTGTGGACGGTTTATTTTAGGTACTTTCGCTTGTGGCCCTCACTTCGTTAGGGCTACAATTCGCAAAATTGCCTAAAATATATCGTCCACATTACGCATCTGTTCGTAGAGTCACATGCTATGGTCAAATTTTCTAATTTACATGTAAAAATGCAGGGTTACTTTGCCACCCTAATTTTTCTTTTGTCGGTGCTAGTAGAGTGTTGCACTAGCTTGTGCGTGCAATTATTTTTTGACAGCTAAGGTATCTGAGTTTGTATGAAAACTGTCCGATTATGGTATCTGAGATCTGGTTACGCACAAACTGGTGCTATAACTAGATATAGGATAACGATAATTTTATCATTCTCAATGGAAAAGTGGATGCTTCCTGTTGTTATATGATGGGATATCGCTAGTCTAAGATACTGTTATCGCCGGCCGATTACAGAAGAAGATACTGCGGATAATATTTCTAAAGTTTCGCAAATAATTGTGGAACTAAAAAGAATAAAATTTTGATGAAGTCACTCGAAAAAACATAACCTGGGGAACATCAAAGTTCGACGATTTTCCAAAATTTGATGGGTTGAGATACATTGTGAAAAATCAACTCCATTTCTTTCTGTTATGGTGAATATGGTCAAGTGTATCAATGGATAGTGCTTGATGTCAGCTACATCAATGTTATGAAATACCAGGCTATGCCACTCCATACACTCATCATGTGCAAATGCGAGTTTGCAAAAAAATTGAGTGGCATAACCTGGTATTCACACCGTAAGTGTGCCTAAAATTTGAATTTCAAGTGAACGATTCAATGAAAAAGTGAACCGAAAAATACATTTCAACGCTCACTTGAATGGAAATGACGCTACGTTAAAAAGACCTCCGCACTTTGCGTTTTGAATTTCGACCGCACTTATGGCGTGAATTTCATAACATTGAGCTACAAAACTCCAGGTTAGACCTTCATGCTAATAACTTCCCCAGCCGCCCAAAGTCCCTCAGAACCAGTTTTTTTTCGAGATTTTTCATTTGTTGCGGCTCGTGAAGCTCATAAATTTGTGAACATGTGTTCCTTCCTACCTTATAATATTACAGTTACACCGACCTTCCTTCCATCCATCCCTAAAGAGTGGACGTCTCTTTTTTGAATGACGCCCACTTTCTGACTACCCGATAACAAAACCAATTTTTAGAACTGTAATTTGCACTAATAGAGGTAATGAGTTTCGATGAAACTGATAATGTACTTACGGACTTGAGGCCACTTCATGGTCGTATACATCGCAAATGTGTAAAGAGAGTTCATGGCTCTTAATGGCCTTAATACGAAAACTAACAAGATGAACCTAATTAAATTTTTGCGTTTACCGCGCCGTAACATATATAAAACTTTGGCATCGATTTACTGGGGTCATCATTTCAGAGACTGCCATCTGTCATAACTTTGCTCTTGTTTTCAATGAAAGTGTAAAACAAGTATGGTCTATTGTCCGCCCGGAGGACATAAAAATTTGATTTTCGTACTTAAACGCACTCATTTTCATATTATTTTGACATAAAATGTGAGTGTGTTTAAGACGAATTCGCCGATCGACCATACCTGTTCTAGACTTTCATTGCTTGTTTTTTATTGAACAACAGTAACAACAGTACATACGTGTGACACCATCGAACGCACTCATTCTTTCGACGTGTCACCTTTCATTTTACATGGAAGGTCATTAAATCTGACACCACTTTAGCTAGATAAGAACTAATTTTGGTTTTACGCATTACATTTATAGCCGTCCGTTGCAAGGCTGTAAACTTTGGGAAGGTCACGCAGATCCACATTTAATTAGATTCGCGGGAACACACCACTTCTGAAGATTTTACATATAAAAAAATCAACACATCGACACGGCTGCGAGAATCGTCCCAGAAGGTGAATTTTTGTTTGAAATCCGCCATTTTATCTTCAACTGTGGTGTGACACTCGCGTATCTGTATCTGCGTGACCTCCCCAAAGTTCACAGCCTTGGTCCGTTGTCTGTGATATTTGAACGGTTCAATGAATATTTCCACTTACCATTTTCCATACACCAAACCATAATTATAATTACACCTTGTTATCAACTCAGAGGTGTAACTGGTTCTTTCAGAACATTGTTCTAATTGTTCTTGAAACTCGTGAAACTCAGTAAATCTCGTTCGAACGATATAACATAACAACTAAAGTGAACTGACGATTCTCAGTTTTTTTTTCACCACATTCACCACACTAAATGCACGTAAGTATCGTAGCTAACTTCACTTAGGGCATGTCACTTTTGTTGTTGTTTTATAACAAAAAAAGTTGGAACTGATTTTTGCTGCACGTAATCTCTAGAATTCGCACTCTTCTTTAGATAAATTGTGATTTTAATTAAATCGATTCCATTTGTACAGAAAATTACTTTTAAAATTCGTCAATTAATCGGTGAAAAATGTCCGGCTAAGTGCAATATTTCGCGTAAAAAGATTGTCATTATTTGAAGTGCAACAAAACAAACAATGAAAGTTATGTGATTTTTATACAATTATTACTCTACGATGAGCAAATGGAATAAAAAAAGCAAGAGCAAGGTAAATATTATGTGAATGATTAGAACAATGCCAACGATGTGTTTTGTGTGCTCTGCAATTTATTCTTGAATTGTTATTTTGTGTATTGCATGTGTTTTCAATAGGATAATTTGTGAATAGCCAATTCGAATCTTTTGTTTGTTGTATTTGAATGCACATGACGTTTTCGTACTTGAATGCATTTTTGTGTCGTCTAAACAAAAGTTTTACTTTTTAATGTAATCATTGATGAGGAAATGCCTACGTCACCGAATAGCGCGTGTTGGCTGGTTTATTTATTTAATTTGTGTTTAGAAAACGAAAATTGCAATCGACAATTTGCATAAAAAATCATATACCAAATCAGAAGACATTCGTTTAGCCTTGACAGTCAAAATATCTAGCTTTCGTACGAGACAGTACATTCACCTGGATTAATCATCAAAAATGTTCGGTGTATGGTGGATTTTTATTAAGTGGAATTTTGTTATTCTGATTTCTTCGTCTTTTTTAGTGTTAGCTGCATGTATGTGTACTGTGTACATGCATGACATTGTCAAGTAAAAATTTGTTAACCTTGCTGGAAACGATAATTTATCGAGATTTTGCTTATTTTTTTAAGTTAATTTCTGTTATCTTCAATACAGTTGTGGTCTGTAGATTATAAATAGAACAGGAATTATGATCTACATTTGTGATTGCGAACTCATTGGGTATATTTCTCCCTCCTCGCATTTGGAGTTTATCGCTGGTTAATAAATTTATTGATAACCGTCGTCACAATCAAAAATTTCTTTGTCTAAGAGATCAACGCTTAATTGTGTTTAATCACTGCAACGCCTAACATTTAATCGTTTTTTTGCTTGTTGAGTCTAAATATAGATTTGTGCAATAAGTTTTTAGTCTCTTGCTGCTGTTTTAATTGACAATTTTTTGGATTTTTTTTAAACGAATCGTTTTGTGTTGTGGAAATATAGCTCCTAAGCTTTTGAAGACGGCAAGCGTAATCACCAATTGTAATTTTCTTATTTTTAATTTAAATATTTGAACCGAATATTCTGCTCATCGCTACTGTCGATAACCGCTATCATATTGAACTGGTTACCGTATTGTCCGGCGATAATTAGAATATTTTTCGCACTAATTAGATCAATCGAATTAGTACGGTAATACCTGGCTTACTGTACTAATTAGATAACTCAAAATTGTGGTACCTTACATCGTGGCAGTACATTTTCAAATCATTTTTTTTGTTTTTTTTTTTCCTATTGGTTATTAGTCTTTCAGGAACGGTATAGCGTTACAATCATAAAAACTTTTAACTAGCCTGCTTTAAATAGAGGGTTTTATTAAAGTAGAACCGTCAGTCTGCGGGTACGAAGCTGTCAAGAGAAAAACAACGAAATTTACTCTCAAGTAATTTGGAAATCAAGCCAATCAATAAAATATTGATTTATACGGATCTGCAGTATGAAGAGTTTTCAGTTCCATTTTATCAATAAAATTCGCTCGTTTCGGTTTTGTACTAGCCGGCTACCTGTTCTAAAAACTGTTAAAATCTGTGCTAACGAACACTATATCAATAATAAGAGCACTTATGTTACATATGGTTACATAACTAGTCAAACTGCTACAAACAATAGTTATTTGCAAATCTGTTTTGGACAACTAATTCACTGACTCACTTTCGGGCTACAACATGCAAAAAAGTGGCTAAAATCCATTGTCCGAAAAAAATGCTAAAAAAAATTCAGGGGTAAGGGGTCGAAAACCCGAGAAGGTAATTGAAAAACCACGGGACAAAGTTACAGAGGTTTCGCGTAATTTGGTCTCTTACACTTTCCTGTCACCTTTGGCCCTTGGGCTTACGTTCTTCACCTTTCGTTTCCAGTAGAGAGCCATATAATCAAGCATATAATAATTATTTACGTATCTGTTGTGGACGGTAGATATTAAGCAATTTCGCGAGATGTAGCCCGAACGAAGTGACCAGAGAAAATTTCTGCAAAACCCCCGTTTTCGCCCCCACACATGAATAGCTTAATACGTTACTCCTTCGACCTACTCAATCTTTACGTAAAATGATTTTTCTAAAAACATATCATAAAAAACACGATAAAAATCGTACAAATCTAAAATTTATTTTAACGGAGCTTCGATGACTAAACGCGAGTTCATTTACTTGATTTGTTTCTACATTTTATTTTATTAAATTTTCCCAAATTACTCGTAGGTCATCCTTTTTTGTCGATACCCATACCCAATGGTTTACCTTTTCTCATAATATTCTCTCATTTCGAATCAAGAATATACTGGTGATTCAAAAACGAACGTCATGAAATATTATAATCAACCATTTCAACTCGATCCCTCATCAATATATCACCTGATTCACATACATGCTAACATGCTAACGAAAAATCATCAAACCGTTTTTTTTAATACGCAGCAAATAATTCACTTCCACACTGCGTTTGAATTGACCCATTTACTATCTTATCAATATTTACTTAACTGTGCAAGAATGAATCATGCACAAACATGTTACGCAGAAGCAATAAAAATGTACGATTCTCTCGTCCATTATATTGAGCAGGTAGCTTTAACAATTTTTTTTTTGTATGGACATTACCTTTTTCAATGCATGCACCATGCACTGCACACACGTGCATTTCCAATTTTCGATTTCTTTTGAATCATGCACTCAACATTGAGCTCCTCCCCACCTTATAACCAATTTTATGTGCGCTTATGCGATGCGATCGTTTCATGTAATAGTTTTTCTTCTTTGTTATGTCTGTTTAGTCAGGCATTGTGTTTCGTGTTGTTAGAAGAATATTATATCTCTCAGTTTGCTGTTGAACATGAACATGCAGTCGAATATTTTGAATTGAGAATATTTTTTGTGTTTAGTTTATATAAAATGCATTGGTTGAATTGTTTTTTGCTTGTGGACACTAGTCCGCATTTACAACGATTGAAATTGTTTCGCCAAAACAATTTTTGATGGTTTTTTACTGGAGCTTACTGGTAACTTATCTATAATAAGACAATCATTGCATTTCATAAGAAAAACTGTTGATCAGCTTTAGATTAAACAGTAGAAATTATCTTGTAATCATGTCTAGCCAAAGTCACTGTTACTGATTAGGATGGCTTGATGGATGACCCGTATAAAGGCTGATTAGCATACCTGTTCTTTACCCAGAATGGTTTGAAATTTGTAAATTTGTTGAAGCTATAACCAGCATACGGGATTAATTTCCTATATCTGTGGTTCTGAGCTAACAATTAATGCTCACAAAGCTCTGTAAATCCTGTCATTTAACTCGTGTTTGCCTCAGATTACTCAATTACAAATTTATATTCGGGGTACACAATTTACAAAACAAATATTTACACAAACTCATAAAACTAACAAAAATCTCTGTGAATACCTTACCTCCAGTCGTAATTATTTCAATGGAAATCGACTCATCATATTTTCCACTTCCTTTGTACGTTATGCTTAGATACTTGATTGTTATCTACAAAAGTAACTGAGTTAATGAATTTTCACATCAAGGAAATACCAACCACCTTGACCAAATCAAATTTGGATGTGGATTTGGATCGACGTAGTAGAAAATTTATATTGAACGTTTAATTGTTTCAATAGCACGATTGAAAGTCGCTTTAATTGGAAAGTCTAGAAGTTGTTAAATCCACTAATTATTGGTAGTAATAAAGCTCCAATCATTTCCTATAAAATTTTACAGACTGCATGCGTATCATTTAATAATTCAATTTGTTACTTTTTTGAAAATCTTTTACTTCATTAGTTGATGACATAAACATTTTGCTTGTTAAGACGACACTAGCCAGAGTGTATCGTTTACTTTAATGAAACATTGTCAATAGCCGATGATTACCCACTTTTTTACGATTCACGCATAAATATTACGCAGGATTACAAGGTCGTCATAATTTCGCAATCTTAATAGATCATTGACACGGGTGGTATTATATCACTCGTTGATGATTGCTATTTTCAGATAAAATAAATTTCATAAATCGTAACATGGCAAACAAATAAACAAAAAACAAGCAAACACTGCTGAGTAAATATGTGTACATTAATACTTAACTTCGTCTTATACTCTTATACAACTTAGTCTACTTTATTATTACGACGAAAAATTCTTCTTTGCAAAATTTTTATTATTTCCTTTTCTAAAGAAAAGAATAACAAATACTAACTAAAACTAGTGTACACAATCAGTCAGATGAGGCAATTTTTTTATAAAATTTACCACAGTCAGAGGCAGTGAAATTTCTGCATGAATTCACTTCAGCTGTTTTTCATCTGATCCACACAAACTATCAAAACTGTTTAATAAACAGTGTTTACAGTAACGTCTTGATACGGTTTTACCACTACAACACGCATGCGTGTAGCGGTGTAGCAGCTTCAACCGTATAAACAAGTAAATGCATGCTGAAATTTCATTGTCTCTAACTGTACTTTCAACTAGATTTTTAATCTGACTTTGACTAACACACTGACACATTCTGAAAATATGCGACAAATATGCGCCTAATTAATTGCTAATCCTTGAATGAATTCTTTTTTGATAATTTTTTTTTTACAATAAAGTTAGTTTTAAACAAACATTGGCAATTGCTATTCGCTATAACAAAGAACTATCCATTGACACCACCGTGGCAATTATAAATTTATTTTCTCGTTAAAATTTTCCTTGAAACTTATAGTTTTACGCACAAGTACATAATGTCTCTTTGTGCACGTATCAAAAATACAGGACAGGGATCACGGATTAATGGGTTTTGATTCACAAAGTATTTCATAAGGAAAATGTTCTGTAATCTTGTGCATTTGAAATTTCTGATTTTTTTTTATTTTGTTTATTGCAGACAATTATCAAACAAATTGAAAACTTAAAAGGAAGTCCGTAGCATACTCCGAAAATGGACTCTGCCGAAGATATTCTCTTCCGCTGGGAGGATGATTTTGCGGAAGATTTTGATTTCGTTGACATTCAAGTGGAATCGGTGCAAGCGATTTTATTCACCGAACTGGAATGCAGCACCATTATGTCCTATACGAAACGACGGGAGCGGGTCAAGAGAATGTTCAACATTTTGGTGGAGGGCCGGAAGAATTTGAACATTTTCATCGATGTTTTGTCCGAAAAATATGATTGGCTGGCTGAGAAGCTGAAACGAGAGGATAAGTCCGCCGAAATGGAATTGTTTAGGAAGCAAGTTGACGCTTTGCGGAATGAATTGCCGAAACATTTGGATTTGAATGTAAAACGCACAAAACATGTAAGTTTCTTTGGCAGACTGAGGTTGCAGGACTTGAAGCAAATTTTATTTGAACAATTTAGCTGTATGAACTGGAGCAAAAATTGCTAGACTTGTTACCCCGTGAACATTTGGTGGTACATGGAAATCTGGGATATGGAAAGCGCTACTTAGTCCTTGATGCATGCTGTAATTATGCTGTAATGAAGCGCATGGATTTTAATATATTTTGGCTGAACGTCGGTAAATGTAAGACGCCCGAGACAGTATTCGCTAAACTTCAAAGGTACGAATTCCACATTCCTACTAATTGCGATGTGATGACGACATTTACACATTTTTTCACGTAATTTAGACTTCTGAATATGCTCCCAAGGAGCCCAGCCAGTCTAAGTTTTGATAACTTCGATGATGCCGTCAGCAAAAAGTTCAAACTCAAAAAGTATCTTCGTGAAACATTGAGTGAAAATTATAAGAATTGCCTATTGGTTTTGCTCGATGTTCCGAACCAAATGGCTCTGAAATCGTTCGATCTGCAATGTAAAATATTGATGACGACCCGTAACAAAGAGGTATGCCACCCGTTGATCGAAACAATTGAGAACGATAACAAACTATTTAATTGCTTAAATCAACAGCTGTTGGATATGTTGCCAACCAGAACCACCAAAACTGTTCAATTGTCTCAAGGTTTTGAGGCTGACGAGAGTCTCGGACTATTTGCCAAAGTTCTGGGAATTCAATACAAAGAATTGCCTTCCGAAGCAGCGGAAATTCATCGACTATGCAAAGGTAATCCGTTTCTAATCTCATTGATTGCTGGTAATATGAAAGAGTATGCGAACACTCCAAATCGCTGGCTGAAATGGAAGAGTATTTTGCAGAATACCGGGTGAGTAATTTGAGATTATGTCGGCAATCTGATACACGACATTAAAATCGATTCTCATCAAACAGTCACACCGACACCGAATACCATAAGCTAATTAAACAATCGCTGACCGAACTCTGCGATGAAGATTACGAACGCTTTCGAAGTTTGGTTATATTCAACAGTGATGTGAGCGTACCGGCATCGGTAGGTTTTTCCTCTGGTGATTTTTTTTAGGACAACGATTTACGGAGATCGATTTTCTTTCAGCTTCTTCAGCTGTACTGGGGAAAGAGTGAACGTGAAGTTGAAGACATTATCAAGAAGTTCGACAAACTCTATTTTGTGGAAAAAGGCCTGATAAAGAACGAGACATTAGCCTGCTCGTTGCAATACCACTACTATTCGTTTTTGAAGAATGAGGTGCCGATAGCGGAAAAGAAGAAAATGCATCTTGAACTGGTTACGTGCTACAAGTAATTAACGGAAAATGTTGCCGCTCAATGATACGTAAATTAATCAAAAACTCTTTTATTTATAGAGTGCTTGATGCACTTGATAAGCGCACCGAACCAAACATAATTGTTATGCCGGACGATGGGTACTTTTTCTTCTACATCGGCTACCACATGAAAGAAGCCGAGCGTTTCGAGTTGTTTCCGAAAATATTTCTCGATTTCGGTTTTCTCGAACAGAAGCTCCGTGCAACTGGTCTGCCCAACACCATTGGCGATTTGAAGCTATATCGCCAGTTGATCACCAATAACATACCGAAAAACGAGAGTTTCCTTGACGAGTTGCTTCATTTTTTGAAAAGTTCCGAGGAAGTGATCTGCAAGTCAGCCGATACATGCATGTTACAGTATGCTTTGACAGCAGGTGGCGTACTGCAAGAAGAGGCCATGAAGCAGGCACGACAATTTACGGATCGAGTCTGGTTCCGGGGCAAGTGAGTTACAATTCGTTGGTTTGTTTAGATTTCGCGTCACTAAATTCCGTTGTTCACAGTGATCATCTGTCCAAGCACCGTCAAATTGTCAAACTTCCGAAGAAACCGTACTTGATGAAATTCTTCGGTCCGGATGCATTGCTGGTCGCACTCGACAATCACACCATTCTCTTAACCGATTTATCATTGTCCTACACCGTTGAGCCGACGCAGTACAATGGCCATACGGCGAAAATTATCGACATTCAAATATTTCTGCGTGACTATTTCATATCATTGGACGAGAAAGGAGTGTGCAAGGTGTGGTCACTGAAAAATACACCCAACGAACGACGCCGATCGGATGGTAATGGTGCTCGTGTTGGTGCTAGTCAAAATCAATATGAGAATTTGGGATTGACCAACATTAACCGCGGATCGTATTGTCAGACTATCCCTTCTACCGAGAAAATCGTTTGCTTGTATCTGATACACCGTGATATGCTGAATGAAATTGGCCTGTACGTTGCGCATGAAAGTGGTCGAGTTAGCATGTACGACTGGAATCCAACGACACATTTCAGCAAAACGCTCATCGACTTCGACACGAACATGCAGCAAATTAAGACCATGATCTGCACATTTCCCTACTTCATTGTACTGAACCAGAAAGGAAGCATTTCGTTCTTCAACTTGAAATATTCATCGAAACTTGAACCAACGGTTAGTTTGCAAAAATATCCACACCCGTTGAATGTGTACGACTCGAAGATTAACGACCCGGCCAACAAATACGTAATCGTTGTGTACCATGACAAAATAATGCAGATCAAATACACCAAATATGCCAAATATGGCAACCGGTTGTACACTGAATTCACCGAATTGTATTCAACAGTCGAAGATCAAAATACCATTTCATGCAGCGCTGTGTCGGACGACCTAAAGTATCTGATATTGGGAACGTACAAAGGTATCATTGTATTCGATCCGATACGGAAGACAGAAGAATTGCGTAGCAGCGTCAGTGACAGTATTACCAGCCTGGACATATGTGGCCTCGATAACGACATCTACAAATACATTTTGATTAGTGGGTCCACTTGCGACGCGCCGGTTGTAAATATTTCCGGACTTAATTTCGAGAGAGAGATCATGCAATGGGCATCGGACCGAATGGGTTCGCCCATCAACGAAAGCAATCTGTGCAGTCAACAACGATTGAATACGTGGCTGGTGGGTGGAAAATGGTTTTATGTGAACGATATGGATGCGGACAGAATCGAGTTGATGGCTGTCGATTCGCGGGGAGAAATTCACAAGCGAACGAGTTTCTCCAATTTTATGCAGTCCGAGTTTGTTTTTGTGGCGCAGGACAGTCCAATAACGGTGATGTCGGCAATCGATCACAAGTATTACTTCGGTTATGCGCACGGTTTCGTCTTCGAATACGAGAATCCTCAGCCGTTTATTACGCTGGCTTCATCCGTCGAATATCTTAAATGTTTTACACCGAGCCTAGTAGTAGCAGCAACGAAAACTAATTTTAAGATTCGCAATGGCCAGGAGGAATTGGAGCGACCCAGTAGGTTGATAGTCAAAAGTTTCGTAACGAATGGCCATTTAATTCTTGTCAAAGACGATTGTTCATTTGAAGTGAGTGTGGAAGGGTGAGGCGTTGAATGTTCCGATTGGTAACTTTTTCTCTTTAAACTTCCAGATGTACAATATTGAGCACAATGAAATTGTCAGCACTTGTGACACATGTACTGAAATTTACGGTGGCTGTGATTTTGCTGTAGATTGTTTAATAATTGGGACCAAAACTCCGTTACTTCATGTAAGTGCATTAACATATCTGAAAGTTTTATGAGATTGACTTGTGTAGCTTCAGAACTTACCTAATCTAAATCTGAAGATGACCCCGACTAAATTTTCTCTTTCATTTCCAGATTTGGCGAATAGGCTCCAATCCCTTCGAAGCGATAAAACACAAAGAACTGTTCATCAATACCAAATCACCTATCACATGCATTAAACTGAACCAGGGACGAGAATACTTCGCCATTGGCTGTGAATCTGGTTCCATTGATTTGTACAGTTTCAAGGGTTTCAAATACCTGAACACATTACAATCCAATAAAAACACGTCGATCAACGACATGGTTTTCTCCCCATGGTCATCTGCGTCCACATTACCCACCATTCTAGCCACCATATCCGAACAGATTTGTTTCTGGAATATTTCCTACATCATAAACAATCCCATCGAGAATGGTGCACTGAGGCGCAGTCAACGATTCGATCGCAAAGCGTCCGTCCGTTCGATAACGGAAAAAATGCAGGAATTGAAGCCGATAAACGGAAATGGATATGTGCAATCGAATCCGTGGGCTGGTAAATTGGGACCGACAGAGAAGCCGGAACTGTTATCCAGTATTCAGTTGATCGGTACGTCGGCGGAACAGATTTTCGTCGATGAAAAATTCACGAAATTCGTGACCATTGATGACGAAGGTGAGGTCTATTATTTACAAATTTTTAGTGATATTGGCATTGATAGCAACGGCAACATTTGACACATGTTGAGCAGTCTGAATCGGCGCTCAAATATGTTCGTAATGATTGTTTGCTATCTACTTATGTACATTTTCCTTTTGTACATTTAGTGTAAATGGTGGTCGGTTAGTTTGAATTTTAGGTGGAAAATTTTACATTTTAAAAATGTAGTTAAATTGTACCCATTTTTATACTTAGTTTAAGTATATATAACAGTAAAGTTAAGAGGAACGGCCATTTTCTGGTTGTGTTTAAAGACATTTTGTGCGTAGTTTTTTTAATTAATTTTTTTTATTAATCAAAATCATGAGATATTTTATCAAAGCAAAAAAATAATTATTTTTTAAGAAAATATTTTATGGAAATTACACTTTTGTGTTTAAAACGAAACGTTTTTAGTGATAAGGTCGAGCGTGAGGCGAGCAGGTCAATTTTAGGTCTTCGAACATACTTTCAATCGTTTTTTTTTTTGAGGACACGGCAGTGAATGTTAATGACGCAGTGCCTTTGCATATCGTATACCTTTTACCGTACTTTTCAACTTTCAGTTGTTCACAGACATTATGCAACAAAAGCTAGAAATTACTTGATAACTTTCATCCAGTATCGCGATCATAAGCAAGACGATTGAATTTATTTTCAAGACCTGAAAGTTACCCTGCTCGGAGCCTTAGTCGAACTAAAGATCTGCGTTTTTGAAGTTGTACAATCTGCACATTTCTCTCTGTTTTTTCTTTGTTAATTATTGTCAGACTGTACACTATTCAAAACGCAAAGTAGATAAGTGCCCCACGGCACTTTGAGTCTCTAATATGGCCACTCAGTTTGAAACTTATACCAAATAGTTACTTTAACCGATACGAAAAACATTTTTGTGCATCCGACAACTAAAATACGACCTATTTTGCCATGATTTTTCATTAAGAAATGTCAGTTTTTCCCGAACTATATATCGTGCGGGAAAAAACTTCATTTCTTTACGATTTATAGTGCGGGAAAAGGATTACATGAATTTTTCTATGACTATACGATTGATTAAATTTAATATGGTGAATGTGAAGTGTGTATGTTTTCAAGTAAATTGATGTGTTTTGTCTATTTCAGTTGTCCGATGCACAAAACGTTGTTCGTACCTCGACAGGAAATGACGATTTTTTCAGCACACGTCCTAATTTTCCTTAGGACTGGTGCTGGAAAACTTAGGACTGGTGCTGAAAAAATCGTCATTTCCTGGCTTGGTACGAAAAATACTATTCTACGAGTGCCAGAAGGGCTGGAAAGAAGGTAGCCCTATTGTTTATCTCAGCGGTCAGACATCGTAGAAAATCCAAACTGGTGTCGAAATGAAGGTATTGGCAACAAATGAAGAATGCACTGACAAAAAAGAGTTGAAAATCTTACCTGTTGCAGGTAACTTTGCCTCCAGGTAATCTATTTTATCTGCTACAGCTGTATTTTTCATATGGGGAGCTACAGCTGTGGCAGTAATTGTAGGTTACCTGGAGACAAAGTTCCCTGCAACAGGTAAGATTTTCAACTATTTTTTGTCAGTGTGGAATTGAAAAATAGGATTTCTGTTAACAAGTTAGGCGCATCTGACAAGAATTTTTGAAATTTCAACTTGTCAACCCTCCAACGATAATTTAGTTTTTCAATCCAATTCTTCATTTTGACAGCAAATTGGATTTTCGAATTTGGTTTGTAACCGCTGAGATATACACTAGATAGACCCTCGTTCTACCCCTTCTAGCGCCCTATTACAAAATTCGTAAAACAAATATTTGTCGTATCGGATAATGCAACAATTTGGCAAAGGTTTCAAATCGTGGCCTTATGAGGGACTCAATGACAAATCGAGTCGAATCTTTTATTTTTCAGTTAGTAATTCCGCATTGAAAATTATGGTCTCGAACAGCATTTATTTATCAAAACAATAATTGTCGTCTAATTGAAACAGATAGATTAGACGGACAATATCAATGGTCTCGCCAGTTTTGTATTTACTTAATGGGAAAGAGAAAACTTGCTTCAAATGATGAATAATAATCAACGATCTCCTTTTACATTTTACTGTAAGAAGACTGTTTCGCCAACCGTTTACTGCCACAAATGAATTAGTTTTACAATTTTTAATGGATTCTCAACCCTTTATTGAATCTTTCCATCTGCTGGTGCACAAGATTTCACCAAACTTCACTGGAAAATCCTGTGTCGGTATATCAAACTAATTTGTCTTGATTATCTTGTCAATTTGTTCTCAATCATCCCGCTTGCATTGCAATTTTAACGTAAATTTATCAAATGAAGTAGGTTACTCACAAAAATTCCCTGTCACAACATAAAGTCTTTTAGGTCTGGTGTCAAAGCTCCCAGAGAGGTGCATTTAGCTAGCATTCAAACTGAGTAGAAAATATGTTTTTAACTTGTGTGTGATTGCAAACTTTTATCGTCTGCACTGGTTTTAAAGGCCAACACATGAGAGAATAATTTTCTACCTCGTTCATTGCGCATATAATAATTTCATTTGCTGTTCATTCAATAGGTTATTAGTCTCGGGTTAAGTTTAATTTTTCTATCTTTTTTTTTAAACTTCTAAATGTCCAAAATGATCTTTTTTTACTTAAATTTTATGAAAGTTTTAGTATTAAAAAATTGTGTCGTCGTATCCGTAAGATGAACATTTCAAATTTTTAGAGATGTCAAGTTAAAGGAATAGAAAATTGAAATTAAAGACAAAAATTTGATGATTATTTTTAAGTGAAGAAAAGTATTTTTTATATAAATCAGCCATTTTTTATACAACAAAAACACATCGAAATCGGATAATATGAATCTAAAATTTTGTACAGATACAATAGTAAGATAAGAACACAATAGAAATCTTGTTTAGCCATTTTTATTTTCTCGCGTGCGATTCCGCACTGGTTTAAATAACAATGTCCAAATAATTTCCGTAGATTATAATTTTACTCGAGACGTTCCATGTTGAGCAGCACTGATGTAAATGACACGAAGTGAAGAATTTTCGTGGAGCGCAGCGAGTGAAATAGTTTCTTTTTATGACATTTATTAATACTCGTCTGAATATGGACAAAAGTATTTTAAAATTTTCTTCGTTCGGGTCGTATTACAATGACAGACTTTTTCGTTTGCTAAACTATTTTTGAAGACCTTCTTAACGTCACTTCTTCAGACAAAGACCATTTATTTCGGGATTTTTGTTTTATGAGTTTGCTACTCCTGTAAACGGCTAATAATCTATTAGTGATAACGACGGCAAGAATAAATGGTGATCTTCACAGGCTAGGCTTCACATAGATATCAAACCGTAAAGAAAAGGTAAGGAAGTACAAGATTTGGTATCAAACTCGCGACAGTTTAAAAAGGGTTAATCATAACTTTTGTGTTGTTAAATAACGGGCATTTTCATTGATTTCTGTTTGAAGTGCAGACACAAAATCTTGTACAAGTCTTGTGTATAACATAGGGCTATAAAACATCACAATAATCCTGAGTTCATAGCTTATTCTTATAGCCGTTGTCGATAACAGATGTCTAACCATTTCTGGAGCGTAATTGTTTAAAATGGCGTGGAAAGTTTAAAATAATAGCACACGAAATAGTCAAAATAAGTCTCGAATCATAAAATTTTGATCTTATTTTAAGTTTTAAGTGTTCACAAGCAAAGCATTTCTTTCTTTTGTATAATTTTAACATTTTAAACATAACATAATTCTATCACAAAATAGACAGAAAATTATTTCTTTATTTTATCTACAAAGCATATTTATACCAATCTTTTGTTTTAAATAAAAAAATACAATTGATTAACTTTTTGTCTGTGTATTTATCGAGTTGCGTTAACAGAGGCTTGCTTCTATACAACCATGAAAATGAGAGGCTCAATTCGATAAAAATATTAAGGGAATTCACGAAGGCAAATATACAGAAATATACGCCGTATATTTCTGTATATTTCGTATATTTCTGTATATCTCGTATATCTTATAACTCTGTATATGTTTGACAACTGCCAGCTGGAAGAAAATGATATTTTTTACGCTACAGATTTTGATCAAACAAGATGCCAGTGTGTAGCGCGTGATCTCAGGAGTCCGGCAATGCAATTAGTTTTTCAATCGGACCAATATTTACCGAGCGATAAGACTTTGGAAACACGATGTTTGCAATGTGCAACAAAACGTTTTTCCAAAGTCTTATCGCTAGGTAAATATTGGTCCGATTGAAAAACTAATTGCATTTCCGGACTCCTGAGATCACGCGCTACAGACTGGCATTTTGTTTGATCAAAATCTGTAGCGTAAAAAATATCATTTTCTTCCAGCTGGCAGTTGTCAAATATATACAGAGTTATAAGATATACGAGATATACAGAAATATACGAAATATACAGAAATATACGGCGTATATTTCTGTATATTTGCCTTCGTGAATTCCCTTATTGGAAATAATCGGATAAACTCATGGTTAATTGTTAATACCTCTTGAAGCTGCCAATCGTATAATTGAAAGAAATGAGTAAAAGGTGTAATGGAAGCTCCGTCACATTATAGTTATGCACTACCACCGGGACGATGGAAGAATCACTTAATATGTACATCGATTTAAAGACAATGTCAAGTCAGACTTCAGGACCGTGCTGATTAAAATCAGCAAGTTCTCTAGAAAATAAATTCGAAAGAGTTCCGGCTGCTGTTTTTCGAAGATGAAAATTTACTAAAAGCCGGAGTTTCATCAACGTTGAAAGTTGACTAGAGGAATACCGAATTGCCACCAAGATGGATTTAATTAATTCTTGAGGGAGTAAGTCAACAAAATACAGTTAAGAGTCAGATCTAAAATTTTGGCACGTTTTCACGATTTAGACATATTATTATATAAGGAAGTCGGAAAATAATGTTTTGGGAAAGTGATCAACTATTACAGTGATCAAAAATTGAATACTTTCAATGAACTCTGAAAATTATATTTCTCAAGCGACAAGGATTCGACTTCTTAATGTATTTGTTAGCATAGTCCCTCAAGAAATGTTTAAACCCATATTGGTGGTAATTCAGTTATTCCCTCAGTCAGAGATGCGTTCAACGTAGAGAAAAGTCAACCAACTTCAACCAAAAAGACAGACTGGAAAATTTTCTATTTGTGATGTGGACCAGGTAGGTCGCTCACTATGTCATTTTTGACATTTTTTTAAATGCGATCTTCATCCTTGATTTGGAGCGTTACCTCTTTTTTATGCAACTTAAGACACGGTGGGGCTGAACGAACTTTAAATAAAAGTGTAAGTTAACATCCTAGGTTTTTTCATAAGTGAGTTGGGGGAGGGAAGTGCTATTCAAGTAAAGAAGTTTTACCAAAATCCCTGAGCTGTTTCTGCGAACCAACATCAAAGTCAGCCAGGGCTTGTGAAACACTGAGGACTTAAGACAGACATTGGAATTGATAGAGGGACAAATTCTAAGACTTACAGTGTAAAAATTATTGCTCTACACATTTTCTTCATAGAGCAACAGCAGCTGAAAGTCAAAATTTCAGCATGTTGAAAGACTGATATCTCCCTTACGAAGTAACTAAGGAAGCCTCTAAATGGTAATCCCAGACTAGTTTTGCAAACCCTTTCAAATATCAAAACAATATTTTTGAATCGAAGTTCTCTGTTACATTTTCAGAAATTATACTTTTATGCTACCCTCGGTAAAATTTGGCCGCTTCGATACCTTTCCGGTAGATAACAATGCATAAAAATGTGTTGCTCATGTGATAGCCTGGGGTCTTACCTTTACAACGATACCAAATATGCCATGCTTGATCCTGCACAAGAAATGTTGATGAGAGAGTTTTGCATTAAGGTCGTTCCACTCGCAAATGTAGAGCTATCTAGATAAAATTATCTTCACGCATAACCAATAAACAAAAATTAACCTCGCAGATATTTATTGGGTACATCCTACGATGCCTTCATTTAATCGATAATGAAAGTATTAAATCTGGTACTTCTGTTGTTTCAAGTATCACTCATAGTGTTTGACGTCGAATCTTTTACTTCTTCAGTTTAACTGTACTGTGCTCTATATAAGAGTTCACTGGCCAAAAATAGTCGCTTATCCTTTTTCATTGTTACCGATAACAGATGACTAGAAGGGTAATGTAGTCTGAGGTCTGAAGTATGTTTGCAACGGTCTGTGCAAATATGCGCGCATTCATATATTCTTCACCGCAAAACATTCTCATAATTATAATTTATGAATTTGATCGTATTTTCAAAAGCTTTTCCATCGCTTCTTCTCTGTTATGGTGCTTTTCTTAGGGTAATCCAACGTAAACCTTTTCCTACTTTCATTCCATAAGTAATGGTTTCCTGTCCAATAAAAATTGTGACAAGTGTCTGTGTCAGTAGAGTACAAAAGCAAAAGTCAACTTGTAAAGTAACTCGATGGGCATATATAATATACGAATTTATGGAACAAACTATCATTTTTATGGCTTCTAACACATAAATTGTGGCAACGTTTGCTTCTGTACGTGTGTAAAATATAAATTTTTCAATAGATTTAACTTACAAGTTTATTATGTCAGTCATTACGGACAAAAAATACGGCAACTTATTTGAGTGAATCTTTGAGTAGCCGAAATTTTTCTTATTCCATTTACATCCTTTTGATCGAAAAAGTTTTCAATTTAATTGACTCAATTTGACGCTGAAATCGAGAGCTAAAAAATCGTGTAACTTTTATTAAGCTAATTGTATTCAATTATAAAAGAATTCAGTCACCTCGAAATGCTTAGACGGGAAATATCGTTCGTTTTCATTTCACTGAAAAACTTTCCAGTTTTTCACACCGAACAGTAAATGAAATTTATTCGAAACGAAATTATAAAATAGAATCTCGATTCGATAATATTCGAATAATCTTCTGTGTTTTGCCTGAAGTGATTTCTTGGTTAATTAAATTCCAAAAAGTTTGCGCACGAAGTTGAAAGTGATTTTCACACAGAAAAAGTTGGTTTTAAGTGTTGCCATTTTTCGGTCCTGTTTTGTAGACGAACTGGTTTGTGTGTTCATGTGGAAGGGTGGGTAAAGTTTGGCTCTACGTAACGCTATAGAATACGAATTTAAGCTAATTGGGTTTGAGCTTAATTAGTCCATTTAATCAAACATTTATTTGGGATGTAATTTGTAATTTATTGTGTAAACGATTATGCAACGCATATAGTTTAATAATACCTGTCCTGTCCATAACGTAAATTAATTATTTTTGGATATTTGCATATTATATTCAGGTTTATTCGATTAATGTTCCATTAACCTTTTACAATGTGCTAGTCGTCTATATTGTCAGCAGCAATAACAATAAGCGATGAAGAAAAGCTTGCAATTTGTAAAAGCTTAAAAGGCACTTATGTTGTATTTTAGTCATTTGTCATATTATTATCGACTGTTACAACAAAATTAAGTAATGGACGCTGTCTGGGTAAAGTAAACTCTTAATTCAACTATTTTGAAAGCTTTTCTAACGAATGCAGTAACAGACTCGATATACAATTAATATGTTCCCAAGATTCTTCGATACAAATCAATCAGTACAGTTTCGAAATATGAATGAAAGTTTTACAGAAGAGTTGGTCAGAATCTACTTTTGAACGCTTTGTGCTGACCCAGAACAATCATACAGGGGGACCCAATGCAATTACTTCATTGACCAATTGTGTACTATTATTGCCTTCCTACAAAATTTTTTGTTGAGGTGGGAGGGTTGTTATATTATTATCCGAAGGCGAGGAACATATGTCACACGTCGAAACAAAAAATTTCCAGTCAAGACAGTACGGTTCTGTTGTATCTTGGAGGTATCTTCTGACGGTTGCCTGGCCTTTAATCTTTGACAGACTGCAAGCTTATCAGCTGTGTTGTTATCGGGTCTATTACTTCTTTTGATCTAACATGTCATTGATGGAAAGTCTTTCACTTCCTTTCTTTGCATGTGTAAGCTCACCTTAGGCAGAATTTGCCGTTGTCAATAATAGATGAATAGCCGTCCGTATAAGGTTAATTTATTATGTCATTACCAATAGCAATTGCTGAAATTGAAAACAACGCTGTATTACTCTCATTCCAATTCTCCAATTATTTCCAGACGCTCAACTTATAATCTTACAAATATATTCTATGTATGGTTTCTCCAATCAATGTAATTTACTGTTTCGTTCATATGTTCAGTTGTAATTTTAATGAAAATAGAGCGAAGAAGGTAGTTCAGCGCTCAGTGCTTTTAGTGGAACGTAAGTGTTTTATATGCAACATTTGAAATACAGTCTTCGTAAGCTTTTGTGTAATTTAACTCCACATACTACAAAATATATCGAGCAATATAATATTTTCTAGCTCTTTACATGCGTTACAATAATAACTAACAAAATAGAAAATTCTTCGTGCAAAGATAAAAGGCAACGTTTAAGATGTAATACATCGCTTTATGTTACGTGTTCAGATTTCTTGTGTTGTGGTATGATTAATTTAATACACCGAATCGTAGTGTCTGTGCTAACTGGTATAATTTATGGATAACTCGATATATAACTGAGTATTTATTGTGCATGGAGGATTTTGTTTTATACGAAAAGGAATATTGAAAGTTTGGTATTTAATAACGTTGCACCTACTCCACCTACGAAATTTCTCTGTTTCTTCTCACAGTCATTTTCTTATCATGCAGCAAAAGCCTAACATTTCAATGGATCTCGATTTTCCTGAACCAACAGCAACGGCCAATTATGTCCTACCTACTCTGCGACTGGATGAAGGACCATTTATATTTACTTACCTAAATGCTTTCTTGTCCTACATTACGCCACACGATTTGCCAGTAGGTAAGTCTGACTTTGGATGCCTAACCTTTTTCTTATCGTTGTCGGATAAAGAGCAGTGCTTCAATAATTCAAGTTAAGTTAATTGTGTTTTAGAATTACTGCGAGATGCCTTTCATTCCAGATTGTCAATTATGGAATTGTTAATGGAGGTAAGAGAAACCGAACTTTCGATTGTAATGGTTCCATACTATGCAAAAACATAAGCTCATTATTTTAAATTATTATTGGTATTTTATGGTAACAAGAAAAAGTTTTAAGGATAAACTCATTGAGAATAATAAGATTTATTCAGGGATAAGTTTTGCACTGCTACATTTTTCTGACCAAGGTTGAGTAGATTGGCTCTCGGATTAAAATAAAAGTTTTCCAATTGCTAATCAAATCAGCTAAGAATTGTTTTTTTAAACTTTGCTTTTCTCGACTGTAACTATTCATAACAATTAATTTTTAAGAAATTATTCTCTTTCCACTTATACTTTTAAAAACAATTCTTTGAATCGTCATTCGTTGTTTGAACGGAAGAAGTAGAAAAATATCAGATAAGTTGTTTCATTATCTCAACATTGTGGCGACTGAAGAGCTCTGTTTCAATGATAAGAAAAAAATGTAAAAGAAAAAGCCGAAGAAAAAATCAGCGAAATTAAGCGGAAACTTTTTTTTGTTATACAAATAGTCTGAACACAATGTAATATCGCAAGCCAACTTTTACATATAAACGATACAGGACGGACAAAAACTTGTCTTCCTCTTTCGCAAAAGTTTTCTTCAATAGAACAACCGAATATATCATTTTCTCAAAGTATCCACTTCAGTTGTCGTTTGACGGTATCATAACAATATCTCTATAACCGACCGATTTTCCGACATAGACAGGTTAATCTTAATCTTGGCATAAATCTTGTATGTTATTAAAGAAAAAAAAGACTTGTCATCGTTCATCGTTGATTATTATTGTTGTAAGATAAGATTTACATCTGTTGTTGACCTATGAAAAACTTTCGAAATTTTTTAAAAGAAATAAATTTCTGCAGACATAACAGATTAATATTTCATCATTTTTTGTGTGGACTGTTGAATGGTTGGTTAGGAGGGGTGAAAAAAGAAACGCTAGGGCGAGGCGAGTAAACAACATAATATTGAAATTTGAACTGCGAAAACTTTCAACATAAATTTGATTTTGGTTTTATAACAAAAATATTAACAAGAAAAAACTTGTCTCCCATCCAAAAGGCACTTAAAATCGAATCGGGATTTATTTGCTTGATATCATTATTTTTGGTAATATCGCTGATACCACTGGGAATCGTGGCTGCTTGGAGCTGTGGACGAGGATCGAAAAATCTTACTGATGACTGTGGTGTGGGTGATGGCGTTCCACCAGTTGATCCATTAACACTCGATGAAACCGTAGGAAATGTTATTCATTGTCGCAGAAAAGTTTTGCAATTTTTGTTGCAATTTATTTTATTGTTGTTGATGTGAGTTTATAAGACAATTTTAGTTTTTTTCATTTAATGGTTTTTTATTGCCAGCTAGCATCATAAAATAGCCTGTATTAGTTGCTTGGTTGAACGGAATTTATTTTTAGTAGTTTGGGTTTGAAAATCGAATCAAATTATGAGAATAGTTGTCGAAATGCGAAATAATAAATTGTACCTAACTGTTGTCGCCAGACAAATCAGCAATTTAATGATTCAGCTGTTTTAGAGGAAAGGAAAATATTATTTCGAAAACCGATCAATGAAGGTACTCATCATATTCGTATCCATGAGTACCTAACGCTAAATTTGTTTTTCAATTAGTAAGATCGAATCAAGTGATAGATTCGACAATTGTATTAACTGCTTGCCGTCGATGAAACGTTAGGAACATTTTTATCAATTAATTTCAATTAAGTTTAATGTACCATTTGGATTGCAGACACTGATGGGCTAACATTTTTAGAATTACTTATGATTGGAAAGAATACTTATTTACGTATCTGTGGTGGGCGGTCACTTCGTTCGGGCTACAACTAGCGAAAATGCCTAAAATGAACTGTCCACAACAGATGCGTTTACAACTTTTCATGCTGAAGGCCTAAATAACGAGAAAAATTCTTTAAATGCCCAATATTCCAGTAGCCACGGAAGTGCCCGTGTCCATGAAAGGTGCACGGGATGTCTTGGGTGATTTGGATAGCCCTTGGTACCCTGAAAAAGAAAAGTTCGGGTGCCAAGCTGAAATCCTGTCACTTGTCGGGAAAAAGGAGGGGGAAGTCTAGAGTGCACTATTTCAGTTCTCGACCATTTTCGAACACTCTGAACAAATTATTTCGTATTTTTATGGATGATATCGATAGAGAATTCAATTACCTAAGCCCTAGAAGTTTTATCAAATTTTTTGGACAACACATGATCCAAAAATGTGGTCAAAGTGAAGAAATATTTTGAAACATCTAATTTTTCACTGTTTTTATCATATTTCAGATTGAAACAATGATTTTATGTTAAGATAATGTTCTACAATATTGTTAATATTGTCTATTGTAAGAATGTTAAAAGGCACTAATATCAGGTCGTAATAGACTAAGCCTCAGACTAAGTTCTCAGGACGTGCAATCATAATTTTCCTGTTAACATGCTCACATTACTTCATCTTTATCTGTCTTTCACAAACATTGTGATCCACCCTGTATTGTTCAAATGCTTGTAGACATATTTCTAATTGTTAGATGTTCATGGACACGGGCACTTCCGTAGCTGCTGCATTACAAGAAAAACTATAAAATTTGATAGTTTTAGGCTATTCATCTGTTATCGATAGAAACGAAAAAAAGCGAAGACATCTTTTGAATCAATGAAGACTTTAATTTTAGAGTGACTGCTAAAATAAATGAAGTAATAGATTTCGCATTAATCTTTTGAAAATGTTCAGATCAAAAGAAGTAACAGAACCAATATCGTACCCTTAAATCTAATATCGTACCCGCGATAAGGTAGTAAAAATTGTTATTAGCTTCTTATGTAGTTATTCGTTATTGCTAACACTTCAATTGGAAAAATAAAAAAAAAATAAAAAAATATTTTAGATGTTCCGCCTCGACAATGATTATAACAAACGAAGAAATCTCAGCGGCCGTTGATAAAACCCCGGACGTTTTGCGGGCGTCTCTCAAAGACATTGAAGCATTTCTAAAAGATTCTCACAAACAAATACTATTTAGTGTTCACGAGGGTATGAACACAGTATCGGATCGGTTAAGGCTTGACTTTGAAGGTATCTAATACAATCGTAATCATGTTTAACAATTCGCTTAGAAATATTGACGTGATAAAAATGACCTGCAGAAATTGATAAGCTTCTCGGTGATCCAATCCAAAGAGATTTGGAATTAAGTACCGGTATTGAAAGCTCGTTGGATGTAATGAATGGGATTTGTTCCACAAATTATGAAATCGTTCATCGTATTCAAATTTTACACGATTCAATAGCAAAAGCGATTTTAATATCGCATGATGCCTTTACTCGAATCGAGGAACTGCAAACACAATTGACTGTTCTTCAACGGCAATGTGTCGGCCGTGATCGTTCTTTATGCGAAACTTTAAAAATTAAGGGTCTGGATGAGACTAACATTATTGGGAAATTGATCAAGGTATTTCGTTATGTAGAATTTTAAAGCTTAATCTAAATATTCCTAACAAGACTTTCTTCAGTTACAAACAGATCCATCACTGTACAAAATGCTAACACTTGGCGAACTTGAATCTAACGGAGTTAAAAGAAATTTATCAATGGAAATAAAACATGCGCGACAATTCTTTCAAGGATTTTCGATGAGGATTAAAGTTAATGCCACAAAGCATTGGAATGGTGCGCTCGAGTTGATATCTGTTCTTATCAAGCATAAAGAAATTTCCTTTTTAGACATAAATAACGAATTAACTGCAATGAAAGATGCAACCCTGGCTTCAACGAATGCATTAAGTTTCTCAGTTCGCGCAATTATTGATCGAGCCGATAAAACATGGACGCTTACTTTACCGGTACTCGACGACATTAACGATGTATCACATTTCCTTTGGTCGTTGTCTCTGATAACTGCTGTGATTGTTTTTATCGTGACACTATTACTACTTGGAGGACTAGGCTATGGCTGCGCTCGTTCCGAAAATCGGGCTCGGCTGACATTCATTATTGCTGCAACTGCCATTAGTCTGGGGTGCATCGGTTTAGGAATGTTTACTATATTTGTTATGCTGCTGGGTGGTCATGGAGAAGTGTTTCTTTGCCGTCCGCTGTACGAATCTCCGAACTACAGTGTGCTAACAAAATTACTTGATCGTCCGGGACTTGTATATGGAAATGGAACCAGGAACGGAATTATTGCCGATATTTTGAAGCCCTCTGGTTCACCACTGAATGCAACAATCTTTAATGCAACGTTAAGTGGTGCTTTAAAGAAATGTGAGAACAATCAGTCGACGTTTAGTGTATTTGGCGTTGAAGCATTGATGAACTTAACAGATGTCACTGAGTTGAAAAAATATCCCCGACTTGAAACGGCTATAGACGTAAGCGATGAATTTCTTGGGGATAATTCAAATTTGTCAGCAGGAACTTTCCATTCTAGCAATTGTCCATCACGGCACATTCATTTTCGTCATACACCGAACATCTGCAAAGCATTCTCGAGTTTATGTTCGTGAGTGCTAATATCGATCTAGCTGCATATAGAACCGATTTAAGCAGTCCCACACCCGAACGAGACTTATCAACTTTCATCGATCAGGTTCAGCGGGTTTCACTACAGGTGGGAGAAATGAAAGCGATTCACGCTATGAGTGTTCACTCGATATTTGTCATTAGATTCAAGATGTTGCCACATCATCCCGAATGACGACATTGAGCACTCGGGCAAGACGACTACAGACGGCTGTATTTCAGCCACTCGAAAAAACGAAAAACGATATCATTTATCACCTGACTGCACTAGAACTGCAACGAGGACCATGGTCACATCAAGTAATTTCCGGTTAAACTGTGAATCCTTGCCGTTCACCTACTTCATTCATTGTATTCCTGTAGGTAAATCAGAGTTTGCTACAGTTGAAAACTGCTCAATTTTTCTTAAGCCAAAAAGCGAACGATGTTTGTGTCGCGAAAACGAGAGATTTTAAAGAAAGGTAATCTGTCGGTCATTTGTTATCGATATAACACCATTTGGATTTGCAGACTTAAACATCACATAAAACACAACAAGCACCACCTTTTGTCGCTACTCAATGAACGTACAGCCTCGTGTCGTCCGTTGTTCGACATATTCAATGCTAACCGTATGTTGTTGTGCCATCACACAATCGCACCATTGAATGGACTGTGGTTTTCCGCACTTTTATGTTTGACTTTTTGGAATTTAGCGACACCAATATCGTTGGCACTGGCAAATATTTATGGACGAATGGGACTGTCTAGAGGACTGAGACACACAAATAGTCATCAGTAGGGAGCTTTGATTAATTTTTTTTTTTAGAGATTTTTATAGAATGTCTACGAGATGCCAAAGGTAATTTAACAATTCTTTCAGGGCTCCTGCTGATTCTTTAATTATTTCGGAGCAGAGCAATTGGGCAGCATCTAGGTATTTTGTTCGGTTTTCCATTTTTTTAAAAGTACAATCCAAACTAAAAAATAACAATTCTATGCAATCATATCAATAGCTCTCAACGGACACCCAGAATTGACAGGTCAAATTGGTGAATTTTGTTGCCAGCATTTTTTTTAACATTTTTCTTTTTACAATTTTTACTTTTTTTACTTTGTTAATTTTCTACGCCTCACAACGACATTTTTTAAATCTTTCGACTTTATTGGTGATATAATAAAATAGGCGGGCCATGAGGCATGCAAGTGTGAGAAGTGCCAAATCGGAAACTTCTAATTTTGTTTTTGATGAATGAGGAGTCGTCAGATTCGAATCAGAGTTGGATTAATGTTTCGAATAAAATGTAAAAAAAAAATCGAACTCAAAGTATTTTAATGCTTCCATCATCAGATGGAACTACATATGAAATGAACCCCAAATGAACACTGTCAAATGAGATTTCAGAAGATCACCAGGTATATGCACAACACTGTAAAGTTAACGAGGCAGGAGCGCTGATTTGACTAGGGACCTGAATAATCTAGTAGCCCTATATTTTTTGCGAATATTTTTTTTCAATTTATGTCAGTGTTCATTTGAGTTCATTTTAATCCAGTGTATTAGGTCCCTTATTTGACGTTTCGAAAATGAACCGCTCCTGCCTGGTTTATTTTACTCTGCCGTGGTATATGGCATTGGACGCACTTCAAGCATGTGTGGTACTCTAAATAGAAGCACTTGAGGTACCAAACGGACTGTTTAATCTTATTCGGAAACAGCTAAAACGTCGAAATAGTAGAATAGTAGAACTCGGAGTCATTATTTTGAGAGTGCAGTTAGAGCCGAAGACGAGGTATGCAACGACAGGAGCTTGTCGTTCGGAAAGGCTGTCGAAAAAGACTGTTGATTTTCGATATAAGCACCATATATTATTTGGTCAGTTTTATTAATTTAAAACGTGGAAAATTTCACATTAGTATGCTGGCGTCTGAGTAATTGAAAAGTGACAAAAATTAGAAATATCAAAGACAATGCTCTGTCCGGTGCTAAGCTTCGGTGCTAGACAGACCATTGTCGACGAGGAAAAATTAAGTTATTTCTTGAATCATAACAAATCGATCAAATAATTTAATTGACATTAATAACAAATGGACTTCCAACGACAGGAATATCGCCAAATTTAATGATCAACTTATATACTCCGCTGTGCGATGGCTTGTATTGGACATGAATCGTTCCTAGATGTAAAAACACGATCTCTAAACTGAGCGAATTGTTTATGAATTTTTTACTCACCATCCAAATTTTCCTTGAATCCAACTTCTACATTACCGGGTCCCTGCATAAAGGCGTTCAAACCACCACTCACAACTGCCTCGCGTGCATCCAACAAAAATTGATTCGTAATTAAAGATTTTCCATTCGTTGCAGCTGGTCCAGAAATTCGAACATTTTGTATAACATCACGAACCATTTCCACTTGAGACTGTGGATCACCGCTAACGTTCACTGGGAACGGTGATCCGGGAATGTCTCGTCCGAAGAACTTTATATGAATTCTGTATAATCCTACAATCGAGATTGCGTTTTGTGTTTATTCGATCTTAGATGAAGATAAACATTTATTTAGACCTGGAAATGTTGGGATGTAACTCACTTCAACAGCACCACCTGGTGGATGATTGAAAATAAACTCGGGTCTGGACGGTCCTATCAAAATATGAATTAAATTTTTTGTATTCTAATTTTTAGTCACAGCCTCATGAGAATGAAAATTACTTATGTAATGATTGTTAGTCGAGCAATGAACAATGGGTTTTCGGCACTCTCTGTAAATGTTTTACCTTCGACACCAAATGTTACTTTTGACATATTTAGTCCATTCGGGTTCACCAGAAAATTTGCCTGTTGACCAGCGAATCCATGGGACAAACCGTCTCCCCAAGCCTTTGGTCCATTAGAATACACAATTTTAGAGTTCACTTAAACAAAGGTATTTTGGAATAGAACTAGACGAAAATACCTGGATCGAACTTGCTGACATATTTAAAACGATGCTAATTTAGGATACCACTAACACTGAATTTAAAAATACTATGGCACTCTCAATGTCAACTTATGAGTGAAATTATTACTGTGATATTCAAAATATTTCTGCACGGATCAAATCAACGGCTATACACATGCATGTATAAATATGCCAAAGCGAAGAGTGAGTAACAAATGCGAAAGATTGAAAAATTGTAGAATTTTCATTGCATGAATTTTAAAAATAACTCTCTGACTCAAAACTTGACTCGCACTATTTCATAAACTGTTGAAGGACGTTAATAAACGGTTGGAAACGTTTCGTTTATGAATAATTGAATAGGAAAATTTCACCTAGCGAAAAAAATTTGTGGATTCTGTGGTCTTGTCTATCTATGGTTTAATCCGACATTGCAATCAAAGTTATCAAAGAATTATGCGGTAACCAGAATCTTTAGTTTGCACTTTCGTTTGGTAAGAAGCATCTCACGCTTTCACATTTGACACTGTCAAATTGACAGGGATATCCGTTATCTCCAATATAATTGTGAACTTTCTTAGTTCTTTTCAACGAATCATTTGTTATTGTTGGACAGAAATTTTTGTACTTCATAGGGTATAACTACTAAATACGAACCACAGTTTTACAGCTAGTACTCGTATTTGGTAGCTTATCGTTACCCTATGAAGTACAAGAATTTATATCCGACAATTAAAAATGTTTCGTTGAAAAGATCTATTTTGTTACATAACTTGAAAGGATCTTTATGTTATTCTTACTATCGTTAACGGATGGAATATCATTAAACAAAAGTGTATCTTTTCTGATAAATAATTTTTTTAAGCTAACAGCAATTTAGTTTCCCATTCTTTTTATCCATCGCTGCTGTGCATGCACACATTTTGTTTATTTTCTACGTTTCTCTTGGTTTTTCTCACCTATACAAAATTGTTTCGTTCACAATACTTTTCATATTTTCGTGTATTTAACTCAACTTTTTGTGTGGGTCAGCATTTTGTTTACGAAAATCCATTGGATCAAAACAACACATCGAATTTGTGCCAATAATTTTAGTGAAAAGTAAAGTAACATAGAGACGAATGGGAAATTAGAGAATTCATTTGGATAATGTTGCTTGTTTTAGACAAATGGTCGATTCTGTTTAATTATTATCTTGATCTGTTATTCTATTGGCGAGAACTTTGATTATTTATTTGGCTTATTAGTGTTTTCATACAAAGAACGAGGGGAAGCTAGTGTTGGTCTTATTATAATTTTGTTTAAATCAGTCAAGCGATTTTCGCTAAAATGAACAAAAGAAAGTTTCTAAACTGATAGTCGTCTGTTAAACGACTACGTGGTATTATATAACAAGTTATATGTTATAAAAAATGAAGTAATAGATTGTGTCGCTTCTGAAGTATTAGGAAAATATGAAAATAATTGTCGTTACCCCTCGTCAAAATTTTAACAATCGTTCGTCTGTTTCAACAAAACTCTTTTAATCGTAAAAATGTATTATCTGCGACTACAATACAACAGAAGTGGTTTTCGAAATTTAATGGTTAAACTCTGTAAGATTGTAGTTTTTACATTCATATCTTGTAACTTTTCCAATAGAAAAATCACCTTCGGAATAACTCGAAATTTCTATTTTTAGTTTCATTTAGAAATTCGGTTTTGTTTTAAATCTGAATGCGTCGGACGACGTGCATTTTATCATTCAAACACTTCTTTACACACAATAAGCATGTTCGGGCCGTTACATAACTCGGAATAGAAATGAAATGTTTTTTTATCGCAAACGCGGTGTGATTCCCCGAAAAAATTATTCACCTAGAATATGTAAACAAACATTATACTTCTGTAAATTGTCAAAGTGTCATTCGCATATCTTGTTGTCTCGGCAAGCCTCGACCGCCTTGTCATACGTGCATAATATTTATAACTGTGTCCTTGACCTCGAAGTCGACTAACAACAAACTTCACACGAAAACCTTACTCATAGAATGAGAGCTAATTTTCAGCTAAACATCGACAGCAACGAGTTGAGTCAATCAAATTCAAGGGTTGTTCTATGTTTTTGCTAAGTTTCTTTTAATTGATTGATTGTAACGAAGCCATACGATAAATAATAATAATAATTCAAGGGCAGATATCTGTAAATTTCGTTGATAAAGGATTTTCAAAATCACAATCCTCTGAGGATTTCCAAGGATTTTCCTATCGTTTTCCAAGGATTTTTTACTGATTATGGATTTTCAAATGATTTTTTTTTCAAGTTTTAAGAATTTTCTACTTGTGATTAGATTTTCTTGAGGCTTTTAAAGGATTTTCTATGATTTGGAGGTTTTTCTATGAATCTGAGGATTTTCTTTAGATTGACAAAGGATGAATATTTGCCCCGCGGTCCATAATAAATGACAAAACTTGTATGAGCCCACTAAAGAAAATGTTATCTACAAACAATAAGCGATGAGTTCTGGCTAGTGATTTCTTCATACAAAAAATGTACTTTAAAGCAAATATCAAATGAAAGATTTTATTTTAAGCGTTGAGATGTTAAAATATGCATAAAGAAATGAAATATATGAATTATGAAACTTTTGTCTGACCTCTCCCCCTCAATTCGAATTTTCATTATTATTACAAACTACTTAAGATTTAATGAAAACCACTTTCAATTCTTTTTTTATTTCCTGTCAAGATTTGCGAAAGTTTTCAAAACATTTCTTTCCTAAAAGTTAGCGATCTCCTTTTACATTTAAAAATATTGTACTTTCATCAGCATAATTTCTTGCCATACAATTTTTGACTGAGAATAATATGAATCACTTTCTAAAATTAGAGTTGCCTAATAGTTGCAAAACAGTTGCTCAGCATAAACAGCGGGAATTTATGTAAAACATATAATTCGCCGAAAGTGTGTGATTTTATAAGAAGCATTTCATTTTATTTCACTCGGTGTGCCTCAACAACAATATTTACAAAGCGAAATTTTAATTAGGTCATAAAACGTAGGTGTAAAATGATTTAAAGATTCACATGATTCTTGTGGAACTATGTGTATGTCAAACAAAAAGGAATAAAAAGCAAATTAAAATCCGTAATAGTTTTTAAAATTGTTTCTTGGAGAAACATTTAGATTTTTTATGCAACCTGTCACGAGTGGATACTTCAACGACAAGCACATTATGAGCTCAAGCTAACGTTACACTTTACAGCAAAACGCATGGTTCAACAAATGATGTGCAAGATTTTATTTCATTATGTCATACATCAACCAACAGATTCGACAACTGTCTTGATGATATCTTTGCAGTCCCCATCTGTATAAGCTGAATCTCAGTTCAGTTTCAACGTTTCCATTCAGAAAACAGAGCAAATTTAACCCACCTTGAAAAAAGTTGTCTAGATCAAAAGTGAAACTCACACAATCACCTCCTGATTAAATGCGAGAATAAGTTTCCAAAAGGAAAACTTTTTAGTTTCACTTTCTATTTCTACTGATTCACTTTACGTTCAACTGGTAGTAAATTCTTCTATTGTCGTGTAAACGTTCCATTCTGACACACTAAGACGCAAAGATTATTGAGATTAACAGCAATGATATGGAAGCTTCCAATGGACAGCACGAAACAGCTTGACACTAAGTGCCTTTAAAACGAAAAGGCATAAAGGAATCGATGAGAGAAAATCTTTTATACGACAAATTATATCGCTCGTGTAAAATAAATTTATACTCAAACTTTTTACCATCAAATGTAAATAAATGAGTTTAGTTGTACATTTACAGTTCCTATAATGTCGCAACCCGTCGTTTGTATACAAGTAACATAAAGTTGATGAAATATTAAGCTACTTATGGCTTTCAAAAAATTTATTTCGAATTTTCCGAAAGTTTTTCTTAGGTCAACAAAGAAGTAAATCTTTATCGTATGACAATAATCAAAGATGACAAGCCATTTCTTGTTCAACAATATTAAATTTTTTTGTATGTAAGATTAACCTGGCCCTCTCTCCGCTGAAGTTTGTGCTGAAACATTTATATAAATTTACGTAACGTTTTTAAACTGGAAAGAAAGTTTCCGGAAAAAATATATGACTGAAGTGGAATGTAAGGAGCGCAAGCGATATTATTAGGTTGTACGAAAAGTTTTGTAAAGAAAGTAAGCACACAATATTCTGGTATATCCTTATCTTAATGGTATACTTGACTTGTGAACCGTTTTCCTTCCATATTTGAATTACGTATTTGTAATATGAAAAAGTTTACACTTCATTTAATTACAAGTACTAAGCGACCTTTCACTGAATCGTTACAACGCCAATGATGTGGCACGATATTCGCAATATGATGAAGATGACATTGCGAATTTACATAATCATGATGTCTTGCACTAGATACAAAATTTAATTCACTGCTTCACAGTCCCTCTTAATCGTTTCATCTACTTTATAACAAAAACTCAGAATACTTTCAATGAGAGATTTGTTAGCGAAAATATTGAGGTATGAGAAAATGATCATCGTATAATATCAGCTCTAAGAACTGTTATTCGTTGCTGTAACTGTTGGAATAAAAAAAAAAAAAACAACCAAAGACATGAATTTCTATTTATTTTGAGGCAAATGTAAGTGTATCAATACTAAAAAAGTTTCGCGATAATTGTTCGTTGTGCTTAGGTGGGTATTAGATTTCAATATAAAATTGAAAGTCGCCTCGCCACACTCTAATGATCATATACAATAAACTCTAAGAGCTTTATAGGCTCGGGTATTATTACACTTTACTTTATTGAAAATAATTTTGCTAATTCATAGGCACTTAGAGTATTTTCCCATAAATTCCAAGCCTCAATCAATTTTAATTAAAAACATATTATTATCCGAATATTGCAGGTGGAGACACTGGATACCGTCGGAATTTTGAGTTTATAGCAATAATATTGAATTTCTAGAGGTTATAAAGGATAATGAACTTTGGTACACTTTAAGTTCAGTGAGTAAATTATAGCCATGAAAATGACGAATGTTCGAAAATTTTGCAGCTCGGAGAGACTTTGCTTTTTGAATAAAAAATTTGAATTACGCGCCAATCTGTCGCCATTTCGGAAGGCAATAAAACGGGACTGAATGAAATTATTGGAAAGACACTAAGTAAGTGAACACTGAGCACTAACCTCCGCTCAGCGTTTGTCTTTGTCTCTATTAGGTGTAGAAGATGTGGCAGCCCTAATAATAATTATAGCAAATTCATCGGAACATATTTGAAATTTTTAGAGTTTTAAAAGTCTTCGATGTTCCCAATCAACAAAGTGTTTCAACTGGAAACTTTCCAGGTTATAAATTTTGGCACTAAATTCAAAAATTCCTCTCACGCAAAAATATCATAGACTGGGAAGCACTTAATTGACTGGTAACATCGATGACTTTTAAAACTCAAATAAATCTAAAATTGTATTTTCTAAAGATGAACACACTGTAATACCAGAAAACAAAATTTGAAAATTTTTCTTCTCCGCTTCGCCTTGATTACATATTGTGTTCACAGAATCTATCTCTTTGAAATTCATCAACTTAATTGACGATGGAGTCGATACTCGATATTTTTAATTTTAATTAATACCCAATACTTTGCCGACTTTATTATCGTCGTTGCATAGTAATACATTCTACCCGTACCGATATAGAGTATAATTATAGACACATCGCCACATTACTGAAACAACCGAATCGGCACAACACAATCTAACCCACCATTGTAATTGCTGGAATCAAATTAATTGTACAACACATGAAGATGAGCACATAAGAATGTGTAATATACGTAACACGGGCTGTGCCGTATAATAGCTTTTCACGGATGAATTTCGATATATCGTTTAATTAGAGCAAAAAGCTAATAGTACCGAACGACAATGCGCCCAGGAAACATTCAAAACAGTCTTTAACGGTAAAGTGTGTTCGAGATTTATGGTAGCGATATTATGGGGTTTTAGTCACATAAAAGTAAATAAATTTCTTCAATTTTGGCTTCGAAAATAGAACACTCTCTGATTACGTTTTCAAATAATTTATAATGAAACGTTTCATTTGAACGTAGATTAATTATTAAATTACATTGTCTTGTATTTTCCGGTATCCATACTTTCCATTTATAGTACATAGTTATAGTTGTACAGTCTCGGTTAGATTTTAAAAGTACAAAAAGTTCTCAGTGAGATAACCAAACCATTCAAGAGTCGGAAACTCAAACTGTTGCAACTTTTGCAATATAAATTGTAAAATGTAATGATGAAAATTTGCGAAAATTATAAATTTTTGAGAAAATCGTAAATTTAAAACTTTGGGATTGCTTTTAAAACCTAATAAATTCCAAAGAAATGAGATATGACGACCACTTTTAAATATAACTTGGATCTCTTACGATCGACAATCGATTCATATTAGAAACACTTAGTCCGCCACTTCTCTAATTCGATTTTTTAAACAAAATCTTTTACTTCGTTAGCTGTAACATACATTCTGCAATATAACAGAACATAACGGAAAAGTTCATTGTTTAAGGTATCACTGTCGATCACAGATGACTTGTTAATTACCTTTTCTAATCTTTTAAAATGTTGTCTCCTTTCATATCTTTTATTGCTTCCGAAAAATAGTTATTTATACCACCTACTAGTCAAGTGATAAATGCTTTTTTTGGCTCTAGATGTGTAGATTGTTAATATTGACAATACACATCGTGTGCCTAAAGAAGCTTTTATCACCGAGTAGCATACAACATCTTCCACTTTATATATTAAGTGCCTAAAAAGAATTTATCACTCTGTGGCGAACGCGCTAAGAAAATGACTCTGACAATTCCGTGGAGAAAATATTTCTTTTGTTCACTGCTTTTTTATCTGAAAATTCATGATAATATACCGATATATCGGAATATATCGATAAATATCGGATTTTTGGACCGAAATATCGATATATTTTTTTGATAATTTTCGATAAAAAAGGCGATAATTATCGATTATCATTATCATTACCGCCCATGCCTACTTTTTTGTGTAAAAACATTTTGTCACCTACAGGTGGCATCCAGCATAACGTTATTTAATTGTTCTAACGTTATAGTAACGATTAAGTTGTGACGTTACTTTCAAAAATTTAAAGTTACAGCAATTTATGTAAAAATTAAGGTATCAGAATTCTAAACGATTTATTTATAGAAATAGAAATGTAACGAAAAGAAAAAAAATCGAAAAAATAACATTACAACCTGGAACTTTTTGTATAAAGTTATAACGTTACGTAGGGGGTCCGTACTTGTTTTTTTTTGTTACCATTTGTTTTTCTTGCTTTTTTCATAGACAGAAACGACAAGAAGACGCATCCGTTTCAAAGTCTATCTCTGTTTGTTGTTAGACCGACTATTTGTTCCAATTTGCGTCGAGCTATAAATTTGGATGCATAAGCAATACAGCACTGAAAAGTTGAGCTATAATCGAGTTTAGCTGTTTCTATTCACCATTTGGATGAGGCTCTGCATTTGTGGCAAACGTTAAACGTTTCCGATATTCCTCAGAACCCGAATTTTCAAAGAAACTGGGATTTGTTAAATGTTAAAAGGATTGTCGAAAAAGAATTACAGTTCGACACGGCTAAGGATATTGCCCGCTTCACCGCTCTGCAGGCACCAGAATCAGGCAAATGGCTAAACGCTCTGCCAGTGCCAAACAACGGTACAATGCTTGACAAAAACACCATTAGGATCTGCATCGGTCTGCGACTAGGTGCAAGAATCTGCCATCCACATTCTTGTCGGTGCGGTTCATCGGTTTCGGAAGACGGTACACACGGCCTAAGTTGCACGAAGAACAAATCAAAATATTCCCGCCATTTCGAGATCAACAACATCCTCCACCGAGCTTTATCATCAATCAACGTACCATCCACGCTGGAACCACCGGGTTTGTCTAGGAAAGACGGCAAACGCCCCGACGGCCTAAAATTAATTCCTTGGGCAAACGGTAAAGCACTTATCTGGGACGCCACGGTGCTAGACACATTGGCCAATTCGTACGTGCCTAAAACTTCATTACGGATCGGTGCGGCAGCTGAATTAGGCAGCAAACTCAAACACAAAAATTATGCAGAGCTGAAAGCTACAAATTATATTTTCGTGCCTCTCGCATTGGAGTCATTTGGCCCTTGGGCAACGGAGGCAAAAGATTTTATTAACACAATCGGTTCCAAGCTCAACAATTTGACCGGTTCGAAAACGTCCTGCCACTACCTGCATCAGAGAATATCGCTTGCAATTCAACGCTACAACGCGTCTTGTGTTATGGAAACGATTCCGGCGACGTCTCCTCTAGACGAAATTTTTTATATTTTATCAAAACGACCTATAGTCGTTTAACGTTCGGTTTTTATGTATGAATCAAATTTTTCCTTGAATAAAAACTTAAAAAAAGTTTAGCTGTTGAACTATTTCCGATGATAGTATAAGTTTTTGCTTCTAACCATAGCACTGCTCCTAGCATTTACATAAAAATGTCTGATGGTATCAAATAGGTTTTGCATTTCTTTGACAGTAGCTTTCTTGGGGTGAACACACAACACATGCATGTGTGCACTGTGCACGCATACATGTATGAAATTTTGGAGACTTTTTGACGGCTGAGTGTTAATGATAGGAGCAGTACAACGGTCTAACACAATTATGATTCAATTCTTTGCTGTGGAGTCTACCCTTCAAAGTCAATGTGACCATAACTTCAATGCCTTGAAGCTTCCAAAAATGTTCATGGTGAAATGTTTCCAACGCAGTACCGAACTGGCCGTGGCCCTATGGGCTCTCGGGCGATTCCCGAAGGGCCTTTTAATTTTTGTATAGACAAACAGCAACGAATGGCCTTTTCAAAAATTTCGCATACAACGCCCTTCTTTGAGCCAGTCCAGCACTGTTCCAATGGTTCAACTTGCCGGGATACGTTTATTCACTAAAATACCACCCATTTTCGGTTGTATATTCTACATCCAAAAGCATAACTGACAATTGTAAAGCATATCAAACCAACGAAAAAAAAACTGTTACTGCTTAGCAAGAAAATGTAAAAATATATAAAAAAAAAGAATTGTAATCGTAAGAAAGTCTTTACGCTTCGGTCTTGATTTTATTCCCAAGAAGTGACTGTTTAATGGAAGATTTATTTGCATTAAATGTGTGATATACTCGTAGCTGTGTGATTTGTAACTACCATTTTACGGTGAGTGTGTACAAATAGCTAAAAAAAAGAAGGAAAGTTACAATAAAAGAAACATTCTTATTATTTTCCATTGAGTCGTGAAAGGAGATGTCGAAAAAAAGCTTGCATCATGAATACACAATGACTTGATTCTTATCGTATTATTCATTCGAAAGTTCTGTGGCATGATGGAATTTATTATGGAAATGTTTTATTGTACATTTCTGTGTGCTGATCCAAAGAAAGCTGAATTTTTACTTTACGTGTACGTATAGGATTATAGGGTTATGAATATGCCGTTTGGCGATGAGTGTTATAAAATGTCGGGTTCAAACATTTTTTTCTTGTTGTTTTGAATAAAATTCATCGAAACAACAAAATCGTCCGCATTAAAGTGTACACATCGTGAAGTCTTTTATATATTCAGCATAAGTTTGGGCTTTCCTCTTGTTCACTCGATTATTATGCTTCTTGAAGCTGAGAAATTTGGAAATTTTCGGTTTTATTTGTTCGTAAGCTTTATTTTTTGTCTGTATTCTTTTGGTGTTATCTTTAACTTTGTTGTATGTTTATAAGGATGCGAGAGTATCATCGCTTCATATTCATATTCTACAAATTTTTTGATTTACTGGTGCATGAGGGAATGAAATTACATTCTTTTATGCAACAATTTATTACTTCATGTGACGTGACAATGGATATACAATTTTGTAGCGTTAAGGATTTATGTTAGTTTTTATATTGCGTTACCAGACAATATTGAGAGGTTTATATTTCCTTACAAAACGGAAACACACTTATGCGAACAGTTTTATGAAATGGTATTTTAAATCACTAGGGATAAAACGATGAAAAATAGAGACCGAGGCGAAGCCGAGGTCAATAAACACACGAAAACGAGACTTTTCTTTTTTATCCCGAGTTTTGTAATGGATTTTACATGCTGAGGGCGTCGAAAGCCGTGCTTGAAACATGAAAAGTACGGTTTTCGACGCATGTAGCTTGTAAAATACTATTATACCACCAAATTGTCGTATGAAGATATCGTAATAATAGACATATCATCGTGTGTGAAAATGAAACATTACCACACTCTGTTGTTATTACACACATGAGCGGTTACACAATCGGCACTTTAGGTGGAAGCTGGCAACACCATTGCCAAAGAACACGATGCGTCAATAATATATGGAAAAATGAGGTGATAACGCGTGACATTTGCTAATTCTCTCCTTTTCTCATTGAAAAGTGATGGAAATACAGGTAGAAAGATTGACTTTAAGTGTATCTAATATGCCAAAGATTTCTAAAAGCCGAGTTAAAAGCAGAACCCGTGCCCTTTATGGAAAATCCTATCCTCCGTATATATTTTTCAATAGACCGTGTTCATATGATGTAATTTATTTTTTACCAAATGAACACATAGAAAAAACGCTCGGAACGTGTATAAATAGTTGAAAAAGTATTAGTTAGTATTTTTAATTTGAGTATGAAAGATTCAGAAAAATTTTGAAAATTTAAGCGCTTAAAAAGAAAGACCACATTCTGAATTACCAGAGTTAAAACGAAAAGCCAAAATGGCGCCGAATGGGATATTTTGATCGTTGACAGTTTGGTGATGTTGATCGTTTAAAATGGTGAACACATGAAAATTTTCGGAAAAAACAGTTTAATATGAGCGATAGCGGACGTAAACGATAAAACTTTTTATCCAGAAGAAAGTGGTCAAAAATGAATTTCGAAATGTTTATTAACGAACGACATATGTATAACATTTGTTCAGTGAAATTATAAAAAATCAAAACGAAATTTGTGCCGGTGTATGTGTGTAGTTGATGTTTGTTTCTATAATTAATTATTGAGTGATATGTTTATATTTTGCGTCTAAAGTGACCACAACAGTTCAATTAATCATTTAATATACATCTGCACCGATTAAAATGTTGCGAAATAATAGAAAATTGACGTCAAAGTGAGTCTCCAAAATTTGCTTCAAAACGAACATGGCTGCCAAAAATAATAACAAACAAAATATCCCTATCAGCTGTGGAATAATATCCAATTTTACATTTTTTAGAGTTTCTGCTATGAAACAAATTGACCATCGGGATGGCACCGGGATGGCAATGTATTTCTTAAATAATTTAATAAAAATAAATATAAACATTTGTTCTTGTGGTAATCATGCTAAATCTGATTTTTATTGACGTTCGAAACTTTTTTGTCAAAATAGCACTCGGTCTATTATGGTAATTTGTGCAGCAAAAAACCAACTAGCGACAGTTGATACAAATGTTAAAATAAAAATTTACGGCTAATTGGTCTTGAAACTCTTGAAGCTTTTATCACTATCTCGCAAACAAGTGCAATGAAACTGATCCCAATTCCGATGAAGTATGCATAGAATATACCAAAAATGTTTTCCAAACTAATGGGAGGATTTTCCTCTGCCAACGAAAATGTGAAAAGACTTCTCATTTTCATAATGTGCAACGACCATTTTTTGAAAGCCCCTATGAACCCATGGGCCACCATACGTTGAAGGATTTCGTTTATTTCGTTTTCCAATGGAAAATCGTTAGCAATTTGGTATGCAAAGTAGCCGCAATCTTGAGGAAGGAAAAACACGGTTTAGAATCAAGGCAACTTTACTTGTAGCAAATGGAGATAAATATTTAATCAATATGTAAAATGTTTCAATCAACGATCATTAATTTTATTTTTATTTTTAATAAAGGGTGGAATAATTGAAAATGTTTTTTGTTACTGCATGTCCACGTGAATGAATGCATTTATTTCAACTAAGTAAATGGAGTGAAGAATTTAATCATGATTTTACCTCTCTTCAATTTTCAAATCAGTCGACAAAAAGGAAAGGTGTCACGTTTTACTATTTCCATCAATGTAAATAAAATGAATTGTAACATCTTTAGGGCCGTAGCAGACCTTATTTTCAGGGTGAGCTGAGCTGTATTTTGGTCGAAAAAATCAATTCGAGAAACTTTTCAGTTTAGAAAGATTGATTATTGTATTTTGAGATAAAATTTTCTCAGAGTGTGTTCTAGAGTTACCAGTGTGATCCCAGCTCACCTTCGCTCCCATGTAACTACGGCCCTGGATCTATCTGCACTTACGTAATTTCTCTTTCATTTCGTAATAAATGTTGTGTATGTCGTATTCCAAATTCCGAGCAGTATCTGTTCCCTCAAACAAACCGAATAAATTCTCATGCAGTGCATATGCTGAGGTTTTTTCCTTTCTGAAAAGATCATTCAACAATTCGGGGTAGTGAACAACGGTTACTTTCTCACGAATATCGTCGCTGTAAAGGAAATTTTCGTGTTACACGTATGTTTCGGCGACTTCTGTTCGAGATTTTGCAGGCCGCTTTTGCGGGCCAGTCGGTACATGAAAGATAAATACGCGATCAACTATCTGTACCAATGTAATGTACCAGCGACCATAATAAAAGCCAGCGAGCTCTTAAATCAAATCTAACCTCAAGTTATCTATCCAATTGCCCACGTTGTTGGTAGTGAGTATCTTATAATCTGACGCAGCTAAATCATTGAGAGTTTGGACCGGTTTCCTTGACGGATTATTTACCAAATTTTTGAATATCAAACTGGATAATATAACGCTTGTCACCACCGACATGGTCAGAAGCAAGCCATAAAGAATTCTTTCCGCGGTTGTTTTTGATGTCAAACGAGTTTGCAATAGAAATACTACAAATGTTGAGTAGAATATGTCAAACCATTTCCTCAGTGGAGATCTCGAAATAATGATGCGTCCAATGGTAAACAACAAGACGGTACCAATAAATCCAATCGATTCGGTGCTGTGGTAAAAAGTCTGTCGAATAAAGGAGGATGCAGCATTCGCCTTCGGAAGAATGACCAAAATGCACGAAAACTCTGTTGGCGTGAGATTCTTCATAATACTCCTGTTTGAGCTCAATGTTCCCGTATTCATTTCCAGATCGATTCTTCCATCACTGTAATTAGGATAAAAAATGATTTTTTTAGGGTTTCAGTACGAAACATAAGATGATCTTGACCAGTTAACCTTTCAGAAACGACCAATCAAATACAATATGGACAATGACAACGACTATATTCGATAAGCTCTTGTTAGTGTTCTTTTATATAAAGATGAATGTAGTTTGAAATTTAAAACAAAAGAAGTAATAGATTTAATGATTACTCGACAATCATGTTGCTGTTTGTAAAAGGTTAATTTAACCCTCGGTTGACTTATGTATATGTTTTACCACTGAGCCCGTTCATAAAATAAATATTTGACCATTCTCGAATCGAAAACTGTATGAGCGTAAATTTGATCAATTTGAATTTTCCCATTGTACTTTAGTTGCTGTATCAGTTTCATTGCATCGTCGTCAGCAATTTTGTCTTCTCTATTACATTCAGTATTCTTCATCTGTGACACAATTGCCTTGTTACAGTACCTCTGACTTGCATTTAAAGTGGACAATATTTCAGCCGACACCATGGCGTCAACTCCAGTGAAAAGAAATTTCCTAAAAAAACAGGGGGTGAATGCCATCGGTGGCGAGTTATGAGCAAGAATTCGAATTTCCATTGAATTCAAATTGATTGGTGCCGATAATAAGTCCTTCAGAGTTCTATCCGTTCGATCATTCGAAATTATCCAATACCAACAAATGATCCTTCCAATATCCCGTTCACATATCAGTGTATTCCAGCTGAGTCTATCGTATCTTGCAAATATTTCCGCTTTCACTTCATGCGATTCATGATCGGATAAAATTATATTTTGAATACGAAAAGTGTTAGAGTTTCTCAGAATATGGTTACTTATCAGATGTATCGAATCAGAGACCTTATCCACACAAAATAAATGAAGAAAATAAATCTCATTTGTCACGGACTGATCAAAGTCAAAATTTCTAGATATCCAGTGGCCATTGATTTTGGTCAATGATTGGTAAACATCTGAGTGATCTTGTCTCAATGAATTCCTTGCATTCTCGTAAATTATGATCGGATGCGGATACTTTTTGCTGAGTTCGCTTAACAAGCTCATTATCGAAGCGTTGTATAAAATTGTTTTAAGTGTCTGCATTTTAACGTTTTCCGATTGTAACTACAGGCTCAACGAAATGTATTTCACAACCTCTGAGGTCAAATCGTCTATTTAATTACTATCTAAAACAGAAGGTGAAATTTAATTAAATATGTGCTCCTGGTTAAACAGCACAATAAATTAATTCCTAAAGTTCTCTACTGCTGGCATACTATTATCTGATATTGAGCAAGGTCGACAGGTTGAACCACTATACATTACCTATTATAAATATTATGACGAAAACATTTTAATTTGATAATAATTTACATCTATGTTTACTTTCGAATTTTCATAATGTTCAATCGGTTAAACTTTGATTAAAAAACATTCAGAAAATGGACGTGGATTTGGGTAATACGGACTGTGTCATCTGTTATCAACAGAGACGAGAAACACAAACATCGAGCCCTAGTTAATGTGTTGTAGACTACGTAGACTAGTCGCTGCTATAGAGTTAAAACAGTGACCGACTTTAACCATTAGTTACCACAAAAAAATCATCAGCTCTGACTAAATTGGCCCTTTTCACGGCAAAATGTTGAAACTAGCGAAGTAATAGTTATTTATGTAACAAGAATCGTATGAAGGTATTTTAAAGCACTAAATGTAGAGGCAAAACCGAGGTTGACAAGACATCATCGGTTGCGATAAAATACCAGTATTGCTCACTAGCTGTATTTTGGTGCATTTTGGTATGTAAAAAAGCGTAAATTATTTACCATTGAAAAACATGCATTTGGATTCCAAAACGATTGGAAGACTTTGAAAAAGTGACATTTAGCGCCATCTACATCCGGTTGAAGTTTTCGGTGCAGAGGTAACTTTGACGAATTTCTGTGTAGCTTGGGCTCAAACGAAAGCTGAAGGTTCAAAGTTTTTTTAAATGCAAAAAAAAATTGCCAGAATTTTCCGTGTTTCCCGCTTTTCCGAATTTTTAAAAAAAATAATATTTTAAAACTGAGAGTAAAGTTAAGTAATTTTTAAAATTGGTTCAAAAAAGTTTTTTTCGTTATTATCGTTGCACGATCAGTTTCCAAATTATTGACGATGAAAAAGTTTTTGGATGTTCCGGAACAGAGGCTACTAGTTTCAGTTTTCAGCAAAAAAATTTGTTTTTAAATTTAATGAGACTAGTACTGGGAATGCTAGGCTTGATCGAAAAACAAAATAAAACTAATTTTTCGATTTGCGCATACATTAAAACAAGTGCGTGTGGGTGGCACACTTCTTTAGCCACTTTATCACATCAGCGTTCGGCACATTTGAAATCATGACGCTCACTATTGTTACAACAGATGGTACGACTGTTATACCAATATTCAAATGAGAACACACACGTTGTAAGCAGTGGCGGATTATGCCATGGGCAATTCGGGACTTTGTCCTGGGCGCTGGAAAAATTGGGGCGCTGGAAAAAATTATGAGCAAAAAAATGACTCTAAAATTACATAGGAAAATTTGAAATCGAAAATATCGCGCCAAATTTAGATCACTCTAGAGTGATTTCGTTATCAATATTTTAATGAAATTTAAACTTTTTATAGCCATGGCAGTATGGGCAGTATGTCACCTAAATTTTTACAAATTCTTCCAAGTCTCATTTTTATGTTGTATATTTTGTATTCATATACTCTCAAGTAATATTGACAAAGTCGGGTTTTAAAAAGCCTGGCGCAAAACTTGAGCCCAAAAAATTAACTTTGAAGGTGTTTTGGCTAAAACCATAAAAATACAAACTTTTTTCAACAAAAGCAGAAGATCTGTCGATTTTTTTATCATGAACACATACCCTAATATTTGAATACTATCACCCATCAATTTTTTATTCTGAGTTGATATAAGCTTGTCCTGCAAATTCAGGTGAAAATCTACGAGTTTCTGAAGTATATATATGTGTCGAAGGTCACCAAAAAATACTTTATGTACTTCAGTGCGTATTTTATTGCTTCATTATTATTGCTTTATTGCTCGGCTTCGCCTCGGATTGACAATTTTCACATCTATTGCGCAAAATTTCCATTTACGCAATAGTTAGCAAAATAGCTATTAAGCTATTACAAGTCCGATGAAAGTATGAAAAAAGTTGAAAAATATTTCCGAATTTCGTTTTGCATGATCATTGTGAAATTCAAAGTGAGCTCTAAAAACATGTGACCTTAAATATTGTCTTGTGAATCAGGAAAAAAATGTAACTTTGTTCGACTTAAAATCTTTACAGTGACCCGAAATTTGGTAAAATTAGAGTTTTTTGAAGCAAGTTGAAAAATCAATACTTCTGAGATAGAAACTCATTTTTTTATATTTAAGATTGATTAATAATAACTAAATAAGTCTCTTTTTTTGTCGTTTACACAATGTTGATTTTCCCACTTGTCTCAAACATATTTTACTGATATTTCGAACCACGGTTTCGACAATAATTCTGATGTAGATCGGTAGTTATGCTGGACTTTTCTTTTTTTCTTGTTATCATCAGTGCAGATTCTGTGACTCTAGTCCGTACTACCTCCTTTCACTCATGCGAAGAAACTGTCTAACAAAACAGGAAACAAAACACCAAAAAACAGAACAAAATTGGCGCTAGAGTTTTATTTGCCAGGGGCGCTAGAAACGTTAATCCGCCACTGGTTGTAAGTCTTTACTAACACAACCTGTTCAAATATTAGTTAAAAACCATACAAAACGGATTATTTTAGAAAAACATTTTTCAATTGTTTGCACATCGAAACCCAAATCCAACTCACTATTTGAGTGACGTCAAAGTCAGCTTCGGTGCTAGACAGTGCGTTGCCAAATCGTACTGAAAACAAATGCGGTGATCAAGTGTTCTGCTGTAAATTTCACGCGCTAAGATTTGGCGGAAGAAGCACAATATTTACTTACAACGCACGAATTCTACAGCGTTATTTTAAAGACAGAATTGATTGTTTAGTAATTTTTATCGGGTTCAAATAAACATCGGGCGTTCTAAACTAACAAAAACGTGTTTATACAAGTGCGGTTATTGTGTTTGACAACAAGTGCGATCATCGCAAAAGTAATAATTTGAAGCAAAACGACATATACAGGAAACACAGCTTACCGGGTGATTTTGTATATGTTTCTGTGTGATAAGACTAACCTTATGCACCAACTCATCAAAATAAACCTTTGGACAAAGGTGAGTAATATTTTTAATTTACTAGGGAGGTAATAAGGCATTTCCCTTCCTAGATAAATGTCCATACTTTACTAGTGAGGTAATGTGACCATTCCCTCATCAGTAAAAAGTCTTTCCCTAGCTCGTAAAGTAAAACAACATATATGTCACATAAGTTCTCTTTATTTAAATATGCGAAAAAAAGGCTGCTTACATTGTGACACATGTAACATATGAAGTAATTTGATATCTGGTATCACGATGAGTAAAAGTACCTCGGGCTGACGCCCTCGAATACTTTTATCAAATTCCTTCACTGGTACAGTAATCTACTATTACCACCATCGTAAATTAAAATAGCATACTATATCAGAGATATCTCGTATCACGAGGAGTAAAAGTACCTCGGGACGACGTCCTCGGATATTTTTACTCCACTGGATACGAGATATCTCATTACCTCCCTGATCTACTAAAAGTGCATTTAGAGCACGAAATCAAGAAACGACTTTTTTTTCTCTAAATTACCCTCTGAACTCCTATTTTATTGAATGATTTTAGAAAATCTAGATTCAGTAAAACCCGTGTATATTTTAAGAGATGATGAAATTAAAAGACTACGATTCTAGCGATATTTCGAACTTGGCTACTGTCCTTCATCAGCTACTCGAAAACGTCCGATTTTTGACTTCCTAATTTTGTAAATAATGTGTCTGCGGTTGCTAGAGAGCTGCCTCGGTTTGTGGTTTCGAAAAAAAGATGATAAGTTAAATGATTCATTGCGATTCAATTGAATTAAATGAAATACGTGATATTAATGTAGAGAAAGGATGATTCCTTCTTAAGACATTCCTAAACTAAATAATGGAGAATGTGCGTGTAATAATAATAAATTACTAAATGAACTAATGAATTCCATTTGATAGCGACACGATTTAATTTATCCTGTACCTGCAGATATAATATGTACACATATAACACTCGCTTATAGATTTTAAACATCTCCGTGTATAAATATGCCCTTCCACATATGAAACTAGATTGACATGACACAAATATATAATTTTCCCTGTTAAAGGCACTTCATTCATAACGTAAATACCGAAAGCACATGGCCATCACGTTGTTCATACGCGACAGAAGCGCAGGCGTTGCGCGCACCCTAATTCTCTCAATTCAGGAAAATGTTAATAAAACATTGCTTTTGGGACTGTATCGCTATGCAAAAGTTCTCTTTGAAGATTTAACTTAGACAAAACTATGAAAACATATTTTCCATGCTGAACTCTGTTAGAGATGTTCATCTAAAGTCAGTCAGTCGTTCCGTGGTCGCGACTCGATTTAAACATGTTCTTTTTTTAAGTCTCCGTGTCGGTTTATATGTTTGTGAGACAGTGAGGAAGTTAAACGTTTGAAAAAAGTTACATTTGAAAAATGGTTTCGCAATTTTGTTGTCCTCTATACCATACATAAAGAAGAGCCAACCAAATAATTTTTAATTAAATTGGTGGAAAATTCGAACGACATAAATAGTAATTTATAGTCACTGCATTCGATGATATTTTGTTAATTGTTCAATGATGAATTATTGAAATGAAGGTGCCGTTGAGTGTGATGTGTGCAGAATAACTGAAAATAAATTGGAAATACCCACAACAAAAGAGATAAATCGAATTAAAATTTATCAGTATGCTGGCATATTGATGAAAATATAAATTCGCTGCAACAATTGGATTTAAAAAAAAGGACATCAAATAAATAGTGTGATTGGGATATAAAACTACGTAAAACATTTAAATTGTAGCGAAAAATCAGATTAGCGTAAAGTCCTCATCGCAATTTATTTGTTTTATTGTTCAAAAGGATTTTATTTGTGCGTTTTGTTCAGCTCGGAGTGGCAATATAATGAGACGAATGAGTGTTGATGTAATTGTTGTTGAAAAGTTTTAATGGAAAGTGACTCGTTAAACACGGTAAATTTTGTCTTTCTATTTTCTTGAAGTATTTTTAGCGTTTATTTATTAATGTAAATGGGAAATCATCCATAAAACGTTTGTCATTCTTATACAGTATTCTTCCATAACTTTATAATTTTCAAACCTATTACTTATGTTGTTCAATTTATTGGTGTTTGATATAAAATCTTTTACTTCGTTATTTTTAACATAAGTTTTATAGTCGCTATTGTCGAAAGAAGCCATTTCGAATTGGCGTGAACTTAATAATGATGTAATATTTCGTTGAATATGATCTGCATCACCAAAATCTTTTACTCGACCTACATTCGGCTTTAAAAACCATTAGCCGTTATTATCCCCTCTTTTTTATCCATTTTCATTTTGTATCATTAACCGAAAAGTTGAAGTTGCCCAAAGTTAGCAATCTGAATAGTATAAAAGCGAATAAAATCAGAAAGTTTTTGAATTAAAAGTAAGTCGTTACAGTAAGTCACGAATTCTTGTCGCTTATGTTACCACTTGAAGTATATATTTTTGCGGAAATTGTGGAAAGTATTTCCGCTTAAATATCACTGCAACCGTTCTCGGTAATTACGAAGTTGTATGTCTGCTTATTTTATTAACATGTAATAACAGCCAAAAAGAAAACTTTTCTCTGCTGTGAAATTTCAAACTTTACGAAAAAAAAGAGGTTCTGTGTGTCATCTATACTAGTGCACAAAATTGTCTTAACGCAATTTGTGTGTTCAGAATAACATAAACCAATTGTTATGTTGTTATATGAAAAAGTTCCATCTTCTCCTTTCTTAATATGATTCAATGCTGAATTTTCTTGGCTCAAATTATTTGTATGCAATTCAAAGCGAATTTAATTATAATATCACAAATCCTAATTTACCTCCTGAGATAAAAAGTTTTTCATTTTTCTTCACTTGTGTTACACAAGTTGTGTGTATAAAATGGATACAGTGAATATGCGACTGTGTTTTTGTGTCGCAATTGTAAAAATTGCAGTAAGAGAAGAACTTAATTAGCTAATTTTAATTGAATTTTTCTGCATCGTATACGGGAAAAAAGAAGAAAATGCAAACAAACATAATGAGATTAAATAGATCGACTCGCTCACAAAATGATTCTCACTACAGATGAAACCCTGAGTTCCTTCCCTGTCAAAAATGATGTATAATATTTCTCTACAAAAAAGGTAAAGTTTCGATTTCTCGGGTGCCATACTCGACCGCCTCGAAAAGCAATTTTCCACTTCTTTTCGCTTGGTTAAACTTCCTGTATAGAGTATGTTTAGTTTAAAAAAAATATAATTCATCCCTCTTCTGAGAAGTCTTCTCTCTTCGTAAAAGAAAGGACCGAAAGAATCTTCAATATATTTAATATATTCAATTGAAAGTGTGTATAACCATTAAGTCAGTTGCTTTTCTTGTTCATCTAGTGACTAATACCAAAAATTACTCTTCTTCCTAGTTTCACTATACACTTTGAAATCAGATCTCGTTACATATTTCTGTCGTCTTTGTCAATATCAGATGATTAGCCATTATGGTTATGGAGGTGCGGGAAAGCAAGTTTTCCGTTCAAAGATGTTGTAACACTAGATGGGTGACAACTACAAATACTTTACCTCGATATTCATTTACAGCAATAATGATATTCCAAGTCTCGAGTTTATATTCTAGTATATTGAGTATATCCGGTCTATACGTTTGTCGAGCATAAATCGTATAAATGACAACTGTCAACAGAAAAATAATTAAATTTTGACTCGACAGATTTCCATCAAACAAAATGCTCTTGTGGAGAGTATGATCTCAGGCGTCCTGTAAAATAATTAGTTTTTCAATCGAAATAATATCTGTCGAGGGATAAGACGTTGAAAACACGACATGTAAAAAAATACAAATTCTTATTGTTGAAGGTTGGCACAATATGCCAAAATGTTGATGCTTAATTACTGAGCCAAATCCAATGACAGATTAATTCCATTAAAATTTCTCTCACACCATTTTGCCTGTTACTTCTCATTCATCGAAAAATCTTGTAAAGTCCAATTCCTTCATTTGAATTTGTTCCCGATAGAGAAAAATAGAGATTATTAGGTACCGATTCTCACCCATAATTAACCTCACTAATTTGACGTATCGCAGGTAAATTTTATCAGAAGCTTTTGATAAGAAAGCTATCAAAACAAGGCCAGATATCAGGTTTTGCTTGTTTTTCAGGGATTTTAATGTACATATGACGAAGTTTTGGACGTAGAATTATATCCGAAACGTCCCATACTCATCTACCCCAGGATCCTGTCTCAATTTTTGTTTCTAAATTTATTTAACAGTCAGCGGTACCGTGCTGCCGTTCTATATTCTTGAGAAAGCAAACAAGTCCTTTTCACGTATACACGAAATGAAATAACAGACACATATATTTCAGCATTTTTGCTGATTTGAAATAATTTTTACTGCCAAGAAACTAAATTTACTGCCCAAATACACTACGACAGTTAATTGAATTTATTAAATTTACTGCCAAAAGTTAGTTACCAAGTGATACAGATGTGTCAATTATGAGAATCGTTTTATCATGTTGAAAACTCGTAAACACATAGCATATACGAAAAACATTACTTCGACAAAGTTTAAGCCTTCAAAAAATTACCGGATTTATTAAGATAATAAAACCAAGTCGTCCCAAATGAATTCAAACAATCCATTATGTCTGAGGGATGACAGAAATCTTATTAATTTTTTTTTACAAGAATAAATTGATTTTCATCAACAGTTCCCATTTGATGCAAAGTAAGTGTTGAAATTCAATTCAATAATGTCTTGTTAAAGGAAGTTCGCAGGTTTGATAAAATTTGAATGAAAAATGAGGGATTACGATAAAATTGGTTTGCTGGGAGGAGAGTTGCGAAAGGAAAAAAAAACATTTTATTTTGTCTATATATTATCAGTTAATTGTTAATTGCAGTTGTGCTTTACATTGTTATGCAGTTCTAGGATTCGCTCCAGTGAACATAAAAACAAACTTTTCAACTGATTCAATTTGTTTCCATTTTCTATTTTCGTTCCGCACAAATGTAAAACGGTAATTTTTCGTCCCCATATAAAAGAAATCCGCAAAACAAAATGAAAAACATAATTGCATTTGGTCATGTCCTGTTACCTTTTTATTTATTTATCGGAGATAGGATGTAACACGAAAGACGTTAAAAAGGAAACAAAAATATTTTATTATTAAATTATATACACGACGGACAAAAAGCTTTTTGAAGAAGCCATAGCTTTATAATTGAAATTGGCCAAGTTTTCCTTGGTGATAGAGAAAATTTTTATCAAAGTAAAAACATAAATTTATTTGAGGAAGCACAGATGCACCGAAAGGTTACTTTAATACAATAATTTAAGCTTTTTGTTACACTTGTCGTCGTACCAAAAACCATAAATCGTATGCTATGTGTACGATTGTTATTAAACATTCAACGAGAAGTAACATTGCCTTTCATACCGAGAACAGCCTGCATAATGTCCTATTTGAACAAATGTTGAAGCTACGCTTTGCTGTGGCGTTTAAGCAGAGTAAAAATATTTTTTCAACACATTTCATTCTATAGAATAATCTAACTGCATTTCTTGCTCTGGTAAATGGGTAAATGGATGCAATATAACTTTATTAAAAAAGGACAAATGTGGAGCATATTGTTGAAAGCAACACTTCCATTTTTATAAAAATGTGCTTTTCCTTGTATGGCGAAAATATGGGTGAAATGCATCCATGCAACTATAGTTTCTTCTTATTTTTACGTGATATAAAACATTTAATTTCAATAAAAATATTTTAAACATTGTCGTCTGTTGCAGCAACGACAAAAGTAGCAGACAAGCTGTATTGTTCTCTAAAATATAATAGTGAGCCTAACGATGCGTAATAAGAATTTTGCAACCTTGTACATACCACCTTTGCTTAACCTTAGATGAAAAGATCAGGGACGCGAATTGCAAGAACCGTACGTCCAACACAAGACATCCTTTCACATTCATTGAATACTAAAGAAATATCCTTCAAAGAGACAAACAGAGCTACAGCTAGTTCTCGAGGTCGAAACAGCCTTCTTTTTCTCAATTCATTCACTTAACGTGAGCCTTGGGTAAGGGAAGATTGCTTAAACTCTGTTTGTTCCTGTTTTTATTTTATTTTTTAGATTCATTCTGATTCAATGAAATGAAGGTTAGAGGCGCCAGCTCGCTGTGATTCACTTCAGGTTATAGTCTTCACTGAGTATATAAAAGTAAAGAAACGGTCAGTTTAGGCTTAGTCCAATCGCTAATGACACAATAGGCCTGAAATAGAAAAGGTTCTAATTTTATTCAAAAGCGCGAGGAAAAGGTATTTTTCTTTTCCTCGAGATTTGTAGTTGTCAATGAGGCGAATGATGGAAATTGAGTCTTGTGTGTTAACAGATCTCGACTTCACACAAAAAGAATCACCATAGGGTTTTAAACGAGGGGCAAATATTAATAGAAAATTCTTTACAAGAAGCTAAAAGAAAATCATCCAAAAGAAAATCCTCAAACTCGTAGAAAATCCTTTAAAAAAAGAAAATATTTGTAAAATAGAATAAGGCGATCCAGAATCAGTACAAATCATCTGAAAATCCTTGGGAAACGATGGTAGGACCCTTTAAAATCCTCAGAGGATTTTCTTTTTTCCTTTGTCATCGAAATTTACAAATATCTGCCCCCCGGTTGAAAAGCATATCATGCCTTGCAGCTCAGAGCTTAGAGTTACTCGGGATAAAAACGAAACGTTTTCGTGTCGTTGGAAAAATACTTTTCAAATTTTCATTTCTAGTTATGTAAATGGCTACAAATATTATATGGCAACATTCTATACCATTTATAAAATGATAATTTATCGAAATGTCTAAAATGAAATGGCGGAAAATGTAACATTTTGTACATGTGACAGTGGAAAATTAAACCGCAACTCCTGACTCTTTACATTATTCAAATATTGTCGCACTGAATGAGACTCATTCTTATCAAAGATGGTGGCAAATTAAAAATAAATTGCCCCGGCATTTTTCCCATTCTACAGGAAATTACGCAGATTGAAGCTTAAAAGATTTTTTGTTTCGTAAATTTTCTTATATTCCATTTTAGAAAAATGTAATTTCTGGCAAATTGTCTAGAAAAAATGGCACTCTCATAGGAATGTAATAAAGTTTCTATTTAAATGGATTTGCCAATTTTTATTGCGAAAATTAGAATTTATTGTGTGAAACGTTTTTTTTTTGTATTATACGATTGGTTGTGACTCTCACTTAATGCTCATGTCGATGAAGGGAGATAAAATAGCTAACCTTGCCTTTGATTCATAATTAACAAAAATTACATAGAAGCAATAGCAGTATAACATTATGTGAACATTCCTAGCCCTTGCATTAACAAGGTAAAGAACTCAAATAACGAAGTTACGAGTATAAATGTGTGAACACAATACATCACCTTCAATCTACTTTGTCTACTTCATCAATTATACTGATGGTGGTATTGATTGTAGCAGTCAATTTTCGCTTAATTTATGGAAGCCACCCCAGCTGAAAAGTTGCAAGTGATAATAAATTGACTCCAAAACTGATAGCATTTTCCTTTCCATTTCGCACTTTTTAATTTTGGATGAATATACTTTTTTGGGGGTGTACAGGGTGGATCCGCACACACGTCATTTGAACATTTTATCCAAAGGATGGGCATCTGTTAGTGACATAACTAGCTAGCACAAAATTAATTGTATAAAACTATTGAAGTACAAGATTTTTTATCGGACGAGATGCTGAATGATAATATAAACTAAAGAGCCGTAAGCGGACTTTCTGCTCGATAAAACATTGAAAATTACAATAAGTAAAAAAGTTGTAAGGACATTTCTGTTTCTGTAATTTTCGGCCCTCAAGAACAATGCACGAAAATTTGTAGTCCCGTTGTCGTAAATGGCTGGAAAATACTGTATGAATGTATGTTTTGAAAACCCTGTGTGACGAAACAATAGAACTCACCTCAGAAAAAAAAAATTCATTCTCCATCGACGGAAATAACATCTAATTCACTTTAAAACCTGTTTCATTTTGCCAAACTTTTAACTTCATTTACAAGCAATTAACTTTGTAAAACGTATACCGAATGTACAGTTACGTGAGAGTAAAATATAGACCGAAATTCAAATTTATTTGCATTGTTCCTTGTTTGTAATCGTTTCTCGGCTTTGAATCTTTCTTGTTCGCATTTCAGATGCTGAGCAAAGTGTAATATGTGTAATACATATTTGATGTAATTGTACATTAATGGCGAAAGCGGTTTTCATCGCATGAAAGTTCTAACGTATTTATGAGAATGTTATCTCGCAAGTTATTGTTATACAAGAGAAGACGTGTAAACTATGAATTATTTGAACGGATTTATATAAAACATCATACATATATACACAGGCACAGAGGTAAACATAAATTGATGAGCTTGAATCTCATATCCAAAGATAAATAATTCAATTTCCATAAATCACTGTGTATCATCGCGAGTATTTGTAACGGTTTATGTTCAACTTTAGCCGGATGAAATGTATTTCGAAATATCCATTCTGTTAAGCGTATAAGCGGCATTGATAACAGTAACAATAATTCCTTATTATCATCCAGATACGATCTAATCAAAACTAAATAGTTTCATGCAACGGTGAGTTTACAATTAGCCACAATTGTCGAAAATATCGATGTCATTTGTTTCACATGCTCCGATGAACAACACTGATACGTAAAACGTATCCAGGGGGACTGTTATCTTCTGTTTTCGATTAAAACTTCAAGAATAAACGACAAGTTCTGACTAATTGGGTATTGTATAGCCAAAATATGTTTTCAAAAAATGAAGTAAAAGATTTTGAATCAAAGTTCGGTCGTCAAAGTTCCGAGATATGTAACATTGCTAAGTGCAATAACTCAAAAATCGCACAATACAACAACGATCAGTCGCCGCAAAACATAGACCTATTTCAATAAATCAAATCTACAGCTCGCAGCATACACACTATAGCGCGACATACACAATATTCTCGACGTCAAATAAATAAATAAAAATCCAAATTCTTGTCTGTTATTCTGTTTCCTAAATGAAATATTTTAAAAGAAAATAAACGGTTTCGAAACGACATACAAGATTTAGTATGGTACGCCGCGACACATCTCCGAACGCTACATATCTCGCTATAATATAAAGAGTAAAAATGTTCACCCAGATAATATATTAATGGCTTAGATATGCTCTCTCGTTTTTTTTACCCAGTGTTCCATTTTACAGACGAAATTTATTATCATGCATATCAGTGAGATATTTAAAACGTTTCCAAAAAAGCTTTATTCAAGTCCATTAAAAAAGTTAAAATTGCTCTGCGAAAATTATCAATTTTTAGTCGGAAAATTCGTTGGTTATGTTTGTCGTATACACAACATATACACAAAAGCGATGAAAGGGTAGAGATTGTATCACTTTAAATTATGATGAAAGCACTAATCCCACCTATCACATATATGTGTGTGTATCTGCACGAACATTAGTGTTGGATGTGTGTGAGCAGAGAGTCATTTATACGATAGATTCAATTGCATTTGCATAAATTTAAATAAAATTTGTTGAAAATATTTACCTCTAAGGAATGGATAGGGGTATTAGAGGAATGTAAATGTTTGGCTTTGAAATACGATATTTAAAGTTCGCCGATATGGAATGTGGAATGTAATTGCTACTCGAATTTAGTGTATATAACTGAATAAAATTGAAACGAATTTCACGTTGTGAGCGCTGACGGGAGAGCTTTCATGGTCTAATTAATTTTAATTTGGCTTGCAAACTGTTTGCTTAAGATTTAAATCATCCGGAACTTTTTCATTAGTTGGGCTGCTATCTTAATTAACTGTCAATCGTTTTTTTTTCGTTTTTGGCATGTTATGGAATTAATAAGATTGACAAACTTTTCAGAAAGGATTAAAAAACCCTCAATTGCCAACTCCAGATGCGGTTACCTTTTTCGCACATTACGATAAATTTTACCAAACTTAGAAATGTATATTACGTATCGTAAAAGAAACTCTAATGGATATTTTATACGACTATTCCCTTATCGGATAAAAATAAATTCATTTGACCATTCAACACTAGCATAGAAGAAAACAAATCAAATGTAAAAAAATACGAAACGTAAGCTTCACTTATATAAATGTTGTATATAGATGTGAGCTTTTATTCCTCCATTCACTTGGCTAACGCTTTAAAAGGCTACATTAACAGTAGTGCAACTTCGACATTATTAAACATTAGAAAATTAGGAGACTTTTATACAAGACAATCTACAAATTGTTACAAATTGCAATTCATTGTGTGTTTGAAAGCGTTGACTAGTATAAGTCCGTTGCTGTTAAAAAAAAACCGAATTGTATGCACATTATCTTTACAGCTTACAAAGAAATTCCTCCTTGTAAAACAAGCAAAAAGCGTAACATGTTTCAAATTATCCTCGTTCAATTCAATTCATTATCTGAATGGACTTTTATGTACTTTTGGTTTTTGTTTTGTGTCGAGATTCTACATGTAGTTTGTATGGGCTAAAAAAACGATATGTATTATAATGGGGCAGTGTTTATTTGTGCACTTACTTCCAAATTGTTATTATGATCGAAACGTTCTTGGGAAGTTCACAGAAATATTTATTTAATTATCATCATAGTACAGTGATAAGAGATGAATCCTTTTTGATGAAATTACCTGCCATTGAAGAATGTGATCCACATGTGACATTGGGACAAGAAAATATAATCAGCTTAACGTCGGCTTTTATAAGAAAAATGCATGTTCAAACAAATGAAGTAAAAGACTTTATTTTAAGTAAAACTACCCAAAAACTACTGATGTCCTTCATTTCTGTAAAATATCTTTATTGAGTCATTGATAAAAAATCTTTTACTTCATTTGTTAAAACGCACACATAGATTAATACCAGCCGGAGATTATCACTTACTTTTGTCGTGTTTGCGTGTTTTACTTGTTAAAACGGCTGCTTTTAATTTAAAAAAATTACTTTTGTCATCGTTGTCGATAACAACTTGAAAATGAAATTTATTTGAACGTTCGATGTATGTGCACATCGAAAACATAATCATGATGAATATTTCGTAGACGAACGATTCTTGACTGTACACGGCACTAATGTTCAAAACTAATACTGAACGCACTAGTGCCGAAATGTACCTCATCACCCACGATGCTAGAATGATTGATGCTTGTGGTTTTTCATAATCGGTAACATTTCACAGTTTGGTGTCCAGTTTGGGAGATTTTTTTATAATAAACAGACAACCCCAAACACTGGTATACGTATCTGCTTATCTGTCAAGTGAATATACGTTGAACTCAACATCAATACTTAATTACAAAAACACAATAAATAAGAGTTTATAATGGTGGTATGTCAATGTGTGTAAAAATGTGTTATGCTGAGCACGACTTACCACTTTTATCCTTTATGCTTCCAATATGATCTCGAATATGATCGAAAATTTAATCATAAACCACAGAACTGTATGGCTCACTAATTGCATATTTTTATTAATTAAGCAGCACTGAAGACCATACGAGCGCTGAAAACACAATTTTCTTAACGAATTTGCGGCTCATTCTATTTTTAATTGTTCATGGTTGATTCAGTAATTTTTATTCCAGAACCTCACCCATAACATTATTTCATGTCATAATACGGTTTCGTAATTTAAATTTAAGATTTTTCAATTTTTTTTTCTCGTTGGTTTTTTATAAACTGAAAAAATGGCTAAGAAAGGAAATTTATCAAAATTAATATTTAATGACCATAATGACAGCAATTAATAATGATTTTTTTTTTGTCGTGTACTGCAACACAATTATAATGTTGTTGCGTGGGAAGCTTTTCGATGGAATTTTTTTTTTCTTTCCATATTTATCGCTTTGTGAAGACTTTCTTATCTTCCGTTTTTTTTTCTGCTTTTAGTCGGAAAATTATGTAGATTATTTATACTGATGTTGCTAAAGAGTATGCTGTGCTATACATGCTGGTTATGACATGTAATTTCAACAAAATTTGAAATTATCTCCATATTTACTGGGAAGAGAATATGAACTGTCGGTAATAACGTTTTATTTTACCTTTTTTTCTGAGATAAAATTTGTAAAAGGGATCAATACCGAAAATGTTCACTGAAAACCGAGAGGTACAAAAAGATTGACTTAATTGTACAAAAACAAAAGCAAAGCTTTTTTTGGTGTATGACGATGGGCGTAACAGAGTTATACGGTGCTGTTGTATTCATGTTCTTTGTGAAATTAATTTTCTATATATTGCTTTTGAAACTCCTTTTGAACGGAATCTTTTTCCTATTTGATATTAAAAGGAATTTTTTTAAAGTTACTTTAATATAACTCAAAAACATTTTTCGCTTAAAAAATCCGCCATAAATATGTAGCTTTATAGCATTGCCATGCATAAAATCTGTTTAATACTTCTGCTTGAAATGTGGCAGAATCGCAGCATATACTACCCATCCACGACAGCATATAATGTTATATTCCTGGATAATAATCCATATCAACCGCATTCACGTCTGCCACCGGTATGGCATACAATGAAATATTCATAAATCATAAAATAATTTGATTAAAAATACTCTCAGCCACCATCACCTTGTTGATGTATCGATATTTTTTTTGCATTCACCATCGTGTGTATTTTATCCGTTCGAATGGAAAAGTTATTTCCATTCTGTTCGTGTGTGTACGGTAGTATTTGTTAATAAGAAATTTTATAATCTTCTTCCAACATTGAGGGACTCTTTTGCATTACAAATCAGTTTTCTATCTACCATGTGTGTCCGGTGGGGTACGCTTGGAACACAAATAAAATGTTTTTTTTGTACCAACGTCATTTCCACAGGAAGAGTAGGACATAGATGACTAGGGTGTACTTGGAAGGTTTGGTTCGAGTACTCTCAGGGCTGATATTAGGTACTAAAAATTTGAAGGTATGCGTCGGAAAATCTGGCCTTTGGAAAGATACTTAAAGTCGATGCAACCCCACCGGACACACCATGTCATGACAGAAAACGGTTGACACCGGTTCCGGAGGTTTTACAGAAATACCTATCCGATTTATGCACTTCGGGCATTAGTGTTACTCTAAATAGAGTACTGAGACTGGACAGTGTATCGAACAAATTTTTGCGCTTTTCATACAAAATAGTACTCTACTTGGCAGATGTCATTTGAAGCAGTTTTGCTTGAAGTGAGTTGCATATGACATGTCGAAATACAAAAGAGTACCTTATGCAGCTGGATTACAATATTGGTAACTATGATGGTGCATTGCCTATAATCATTGAACACAGAAGATTACAAATGAAAGAGTACCAAACTTAGTATATGGTAGAAGGTTGATAAGAATCGAAACGAAAAATAATGATATTCCTTTGATTTCTAGATTGAAAAAGTAAAATGGCAAATTAAAACACAGAATCTGTGTGTTCAGTTCATGTTAGTGCAACGAATAGTATTAAAAAATAGGGAAAGCCTAGGATGAGACAAAAAAGGAATCACACGAAAATTCATTATTGCACTAGTGTGAAAAAGTTGACTTAATCCGATATTAAAGTAGAAAATAATTTTTATGCAAATCTGTTGCATTAGTAATTGTAGAAATCTCCTCTGTAAATCTACTCCCCCTTCACTAGGGGAAAATCTTTTCCTCGCCGTTAAAGTAAAACGCCGTACCATACACGTGTAATAATTTGATATCTCGTATCCAGATGAGTAAAAGTACCTCGGACGAAAGCCCTCGGTTTTTTTACTTCATCTGTACGTAATCTATTTTAATGTAATTAAAGTGAATGTTTGCGCATCAAAACCAAAATGTTATATATTACAGGCCAACGGAACATTATTCTTAAACAAGAGTCATCTATCAAAAAATTATCGTTTTTCAATCTGTGTTTTTTCTTGTCTGTCTTGTCTTGGTAAAGGCATTGGATTTATGTTAAGATCATTTCAATTAACATTGTTCCCAAGTACAATGTTCAATAGACAATGTATTGTGGCCACTTGAACGTCCTCTACATTATTGCACTTTACTGTGTATGCGCCATTGTCACAATATTTACCCGTCAAAATATACTTGAAACTGGAAAACACATTGAGATGAATGCAACTTTGTTTACTCTCAGGGTCATGCGACATAATAGTGTTGCTTTTGAGTAGACGTATGATTGAAGATGTAGTTCAAGTGTCTGTATGTAACCGGAAATTCAACAATGTATTCAAGGGAACATTTAAAATCAATTTATTATCATGGCAAGAAAATTGACTGAAGCGAAATATATTTTCCAAGTTAATTTAATAGGATGGGAATAAAAAATGGAAAAATGATATGACTTTAAATGTATACCAATACGTGTAGCAAGAAGTTTGACACAAGGTTGAACGTATTTTGAACAGATGCTGTACACAATTTTAATCTAAAATTTATTATCTTAAACCGACATTCAAACAATTCACAAGAAAAACTGATAAAATCTTCAGTATTTAAACAAAACCACTATTTAAAGGTGGAAATAACTTTCGGGTAAAGTTTGCCAACACAATTTTTTGTAAGGAAATTTACGGGTAGCGTAATACTGAGTGTTGGTGCAATTTCACAGCAAAGTTTAGATGCTCCACTTAAAAAATTCAACTCGCGGACAATTTACTTCTTCTTAGGTTGAGAAAGAATGGAAAGTTGTTTTTTTGTTAATTAAAAACTCGGGTTTTTAGGGTTTCAAATTTGTTAAAATGAAAAGAATTAAGGTAGAAGCAGGCTACAGCAGTTGTTATCGATCTAAGTGAAAATTAAACATGATTTGACGAGAGAAAGAGTGGTTAAGAATCTTTCAAGATAAAGCGATCGCGACGCGATATACTTAACTATTGAAATTGAGCGTACATCTTTACTAGGCCCCACCTTTTGGGTGGGTCAGGCCACTTGACTGACTGATTTTCTCAATCATTTTTTACAATTGTTACAAAAATATCATTAAGCTGTCTTGCTTTCATATAAATTGCGAATTTCCAATATTTTATTCAAAACAAACTTTCAGAATGCACAAAGCGAACTATGTCTTAGTTATACTCGAGAAGTGACATGGTGGCGCTGATGCCAATCGGCAGAGAAAAAATACATGGGCACTCTATGATAAAAGGCGTTGAAAACATTTCTTGCTTATGTCTTGAACAAAAATGAAACTCGTATTGATTCACACTTAATTCATTTTTTTGTAGAAACAACTACCTTAAAATCACTCAGAAAATCATTTTTGGAACAATTTCTAGATTATTACTCCGATACTTTCGATTAACGAACTTAAACTCAGGAATTTCCTTCCTCGACCAACAACAAAAAAGAGTTTGGAAATCCGTTGAGGATTACTAAAGTTATCGTGTTAACAAGTGACGAGACAAAAATTCTTTTGGGAATATCAAAAAAATCATCCGTTATCTCCCTATCTTCGAACTTAGCCTCAGGAATTTTATTCCTCGTCGATTAAAAAAAGTTTTTCGAAATCTGTTGAGGATTACTCGAGTTATCGTGTTATCAAGGAATGAACAATTTGTAGCAAACATTTCCATGTAATTAAGGTTTTCGGTCATGAATTCATGAATTTTCAATCATAGTGAACTGAACATTTTGGGACAAACATTTTAGAGTAAGACCCATCACTTGCAGTCAAGGTAATAATCTTCGATTTCTTAGGTCATTCCACAAGTTCGACTGCTATACTCTAAAAGTCTTTAAAATAGTGCACCATTGAACTCCAGAAAAACGTTAAGTCTTAAGATTCGCTCACGGATTTTTACGATTGTAAGCTTTCATTACAGTTTTCGCTGAATATTTCTCTATTCTATTTCGTCGTCGTGTATTACTTTGTATTCATGCATTTTTATTACCCTTTCCCGCATCTTCCCAAACTTAGACAAATTATACCTCGTACGATAAAATGTGTCCTCAACATCAGTTTTGTATGAACATTTTGTACGATATTACGTAGAATGTTACAGAAAACACATACGCGTTGACGCTTTTGATAGTTCAATTTACCCATCTAATTAAGACTTTTTTTAAGATTTAATCAGTTAGGGTGATCATTTCTGATCAATCTAATTAAGACACATACTACCAAATATTTCGTATTTCATGTTCGGATCACATATTTTACGTAATTTCGTTCGAAATTCGCTCTCTAGATTATTCCGAATTGTTCTCTTAGTTCCCAAAAGATAAAACTTTTACTGTCGGCATTTCATCTGTTATCTGTAATCTCTAACTTAAGTGATCTACAGCAAAGTGAATGTTGAAAGAAATGAAGTAAAAGATTCAATGTTTTGAAATTCGTCAGATCAAAAGATAAATATGAAAGGTTAATGGATTCGCTCCTTAGAGCTTGTGGAAACATACAGATTTGTAATGTATAGTACTCTATTATGGGTTTTCACACACTCCATAAATTCCAATAATTTGACGTCGATTATTTATTTCAATTGCAATTAAATTTCGAAACAATTCTCAGAATACCAAAAATTTATGTGAAACAATAATTGCATTTTTCTGGAAAGTTTACCTCTTTTGCCAGCATATGGCCGCCACATAAACAAGTAATTGCATTTATTTTGACAACCACCACAACTATCATTAAATTGCACTATACCGGACCCTCCACTTCAATACAAAATGCGAAAATGCATTTGTCAGAGTTTAATAACATATTTTCGGTTTAAATATCGCACAACGTTTCGTATATATGTGTGGCAGTGGTCGGGAGCTATTTAATGCACAGAACAAATGGAAAGAAATGGAAATTATATTACTATTCAGTAATGAAAACGTAAAAGCCATGCAGGCAAGTCTATCCGAAATATGGAATTTGTAATTGCAGTTAATGGCTTAACGTCCTAAACATCGGATTATAATGATCGAGCAACCGTTTGACAAATTCATGGGCTTTCGATGCTGATTTTTATTTTCCGTTTATTTGCTGTGAAACAAGGCTATATAAACCGAAATAGGGCTTGCAGCGACATTTTCAAACGGTTCGATTACTTGATTGCAACATTGATGTAGGTAAATGACACTCAACATTGCACTCAGCGTAAACCGTAAAGTAATGGGATTTGAATTGCATAGCTTTGAGTTGAAGTCGAATCGGGAGTAGGTAGTAACATGTCATTATGCCATCGGTTACTGATATAATTGCTGAGGACATCACTTCAGTATTTGGATTGTCTAATATAAGCAATATTTAGTATTAATTTGAGGTACGGTTTTTTGTGAACTTTGTTTGTATTTTTAAATGGAGAAATCAAAAACTCAAGTAAAACACAGAAACAGAAAATGTCTCGGCTTTAAAAATTCCGTGAGTCTAATCAATAATGTTAAATCCGAACATTTTCTTCTTCTTACGTCGCGTTGTTTTTTGTTTTTTAACTTCTATCATTTTACAACCTGAAAAGCTAACTTATAATACTCATGAGATACCAAAGAATCACTGCACAGCACACAATATACAAAAGTTGCATTTTTTTACCATCCTTCCGAACAACTGAAGCAAAGCATGAGTTGTTCCTATGAGAAAAAATTTCCTGCAGTTTTTCATACTTTGAAACCGACCCATTTAAAAAAAGGAAAAAAAAATGTGAAAACAATCTTATCGCTGGAGGCCGATTTTCCATATTTTAACATCATTCCGAGAGGAAAAACAATTTCCACTCTTATACGTATGAATGAAGATGTTCAATTTTCAACTGAACTAGATAAATGTTTACACTTCCACATAGCTACCCAGGGAGACTGTCAGTGTTTTCTATATACAAAATATTAAAATGTGAAACTTATCAGGTTCTTTATTTCTATTCCGTTTGAATTCTGGTCAATTATGGTAGACATTCTTTTGTTTTAGTTAGGAGTTAAATTTTGTTCAGAGGAAATTACAAGCGAACTAAGAGTAAATGCGCTTCAATTCACAAGAAGCAAAAGCTTTTTTAAAGCTAAGAAATTAGTACGAGCTTTTGAAATTTTTCGTTTAGCAACTGCCTGTCTCACAACGTTCTTTGTCTTCTAAATAGGAGTCGTCTTATGTTGGGATGTACGCTTCAAAGTTTTTTTTTTTTTGTTTTATATAAAGTTCGTGCTGATGACAAGATACTTATTTTAAATAAATCTACTTAACAATCGGGATTTTAATTCTCTTTTGTACTGCGGCAGCATTCATGTAAAAACTTTCTGTCTGCATTTTTAAAATGGTAATTTTTGGTATTCGTTAGTTTTATTAAGTGTTGACATTTCAACTTGAAAGAAAAAGCACATTAAAAAGAAAGTATTCCAACCGAAGAGCTCAAATTGAAATAATGTTTTTCCAGCACAAAAATAATCCATTTAAATTCTTAATTTTCCTGTCACTGAATGCAAAAAAAACTATGCAGATTGCATATAATACCATAAGAAGTAGAATTTTCACAGCTCATTGCCATTTGTACGAATCTATAGAAAACAATGAAAAATCGCCACCACTTCCTTTCCTCCTATCCATGCAAGTGAATCGTACACTTTCCAGCAAAAATGCAAATCAAAACGGAATTATTAAGAGGAAAATAATTTAAAGCAAAAACTTTATAATGTTGAACTATAAGATAAAAACCCATAAAAACTTCGCTTTTACAAATTCATTGTTCAAATGAGGAAATTTGTGTACCGACGTAAACATAATGTTAACGTGAAAATGAAATATTTATGTCCACATCCTTTTTTTTGCCTGGTGTGTAGCTCTGCACAATATACATATTCAGGAGTTAGAGGAGAGCATACATTATATTGAGGATACACACAAAAAAAGAAGAGAGACTGGTTTCTTTTTGGCTTGATTACAGTTGTAGTTTTATGGTTAAACTTGGATATTAGCCAATTTAATCTCAATGAATTACCAGAATTTCGTGGGTTTAAAATACAAAAAGATTTCACTGTATGTTTTATTTGTAATTTACCCAACTTCGGAAAGATCGCAGAGCAAAAACAATTGGTAAACAAAATGTTGAACTCCGGAACTGGATCTCTAGTATTTAAAGCAAAATTAAGATATCGATTCAACGTTCAATTCGATAGCAAGTAAAGAGGCATATTTTATATACGATGTGTCGTCTGTTGTCAACAACGACGGTGATGTATCTCATTAGTGTCTTGTTGTGTATAGCACAAAATTTGTCAAAACAATCGAAGTAAAATAGTTTGAATCTTTGTAGGAGGGAAGCTCTTAACACTTAACTACCAGGTTTTGAATATGTGTAGTGTAGTGTCACTATGTTAGTATTGAGGCGAAACGCACCATCCCCGCATGGGTTTTATCTATTACGGCTTCAAATTCGTGGGCAAGGGACATAGCACAGGCATTTTCATGAAGCTTTGATGAACTGTCCGCACAAATATAAGCCTTTTGGGATTGTAGAGGTTATATTATGTTAGTTCTTAAAGTTCGACTACTTTATATATATGGTATACCATGGTCTCAGTTCTGGAATTTGAGTAGTTTGTCAAGTTTTTCTGGGTTTCCTTCTGGACTTTTTGGATTATAGAACTGGTCAGATCCTATAATTTTACCTTTATGGTACATCATCTTCATATTTCCAGAACTATAGAATTTTAAAGGATTACTTAGGTCTTTTTAGGTTCTATTCTGGATATTCAGGATTATTGAGGGTACAATCCCGTAAGTCCAAAAGATATCCTAAGAAACCTCAAAATCCTAAGAATTCTAGAACTGGGATGATGGTAGACCATGTTGGATGGAGGAATTTTGAGAAACAAAATACTACCATCTCATTAATTCCAGAAGTCAAGAAGGAAACCTAGAAAAACTTGACAAATCCTTCGAATTACTCAAATTCTAGAACTGAGAACCATATAAAGTGGTGGAATTTTAAGAACTAATATAATATAACCTCAACAATCCCAAAAGTCCAGAAGGGAACCCAACAAAACCTCAGAAATCCTTCATAATACTTACGTTCTAGAACTAGGAACATGGTTCTCGCTTACGCCTTGAGTCACTAAAATTAACAGAAAATACAACTTTAAGTCGATTGTCATGGAAATACGTTTAATTACTTATTTTAAATGAATAATAATTTCGATGTATTTCACATGAAGAACATGTAGTGACTTCACTGTTACGGACATATCTCCGGAACGAGCTTCCCGATTTCAATCAAAAACGAAAATGTAGCTCTTTAAATTCTCTATAAACCTTCTGAAGACAGTTTTTGCGAATTTACTGTCTTTCTATCAATTTCAGGGATATAAAATTTTTTCCGTCATTTTGGATTCAAATGTCAAAAAATAAATTCCACCCAAAAAAATTAGACTTTTCTCTATAATTTATCATTTGGAAGTGGTTTACGATTGAAAAATCTTAGAAAAAAGTGACATAACGGCCGCTCACCGGAGAGCCATTGAGCTGCCGTCTTGGCTCCACATCAATTTAGAATCATGAATCGATACGGAACAACCTACAATAATCGTTACAACGATTTTGTAAGATGCACGATTTTTTGTCTAGGCAGGTCCAATATAAAGTTTTTTTCAAAAAATATTTTCATGCGTTACAAAAGTGCAAGGAACGCATCCACGACGTAAATAGGTAAAAAACAAATTTAGGGAGCTTACACAGATTACAGATATTATAATAGTTATTTATCTACCAAGGTAGGTATGAAGGTATTTTTTCGCACTAGATGTCGTGTGCGAAAAAATACCGGCATACCTACCGTGGTAGATACAACGTTTTTCGCAATTTCGGGCCATAATCACCTTTCCAATGCAAAACATGTCCTACATTTTGTTCCAAAATTCTTGTGTATACAGAAATTCATTTGAACGATCAAGAAGGCTGCAATATAATACACATTGCAATGTGACGTAAAGAGACGCGTTGAATGAAATCGAGTAGTCAATGCTTAGTATATACGCTTCAACAATACGTTCGGTATAGTTGTGTGACTCTATAGCCGAATGGTTATAGTCGCTGCTTTGTGTTCAAAAACCTTTTGGTGTCGGGGGTTCGATTTCTGGTCAATGCAAGATTTTTATTTATAAAAATTTAGCCTTCGTTGAAGGAAATAGGTTCTTTAGCGTGCGAAAAAAAAGTTAATATCGCACTGTGTCCAGAAATACAGTGAAATAAATACCTTCAAAACGACATTAAATGGATGCATGGAAAGGTGATGATTATGGACCGGAATTGCGAAAAAAAATTGACATTTGTCATTGTTCCTTCTCTTTCTATCGCACGGCTTGAGATAAATGCGAGAAACAGAGGGAAAATGGTAAAGATGAGTTTTGAAAGCGATCGGTCACTAGGTGATTTTTTTTTGCATGAAGGGCCGCCTGCTCATAGTTTACGGCATTCATAATACTCAAGGAAATTGTTGTTGTAAGTGGAATGGTTGTTATGGAAACTTTTGCTATGGAAATGATAAAAATTGTGCGATAAAATCGTTCATTTAGTTTAGCGATTTCTACTAAATGAACCATTTCATCGTACAATTTTTTTTAAAACTTGTCTTGCAGATTATCTCATTTAAAGTTGTCAAATTAATTTTTTAAATTCATCGAGAAATTATTTATTTTACACTTGCAATTTAACTTGAAAATGATTTTTTTTTCTAAAAAAAAATCTCTCACTTTTTAAATGTTTTCACTCTTACCGCTAGCGCATACACAAAGTTTTATGTATTTAAGAAGAAAGTTGAGTAAATCTCATCTACTTTTCCATCAACGAATATAAATGTAGATGGCCTAAGGGGATTATGGTGAAAGGTGAAACACTTTTTTCCATTTGACTTTAAAAAGCTTTTATAGTTGAGATGGTTGAATATATCACATTATATTTTATTTAAATGGCAACAGCATTTTATACGAATACATATGTGTACGTTAGTAACGATCAGATACGATTGTGACATTCCGGTGTCTTTTTCGTTCAGCAGAAACCAGCAAAAAAAAAACGCCAGAACAACAAAACAAGACCAAACGTTTAAAAACAAAAGATTTAAATCGAACACTCTCATCTAAAGTTCTGACATAAATCCGTTGAAAGAGGAACTAACTGCAGATTGAATTAATTAAACTTTAATTTCGTCTTTGCTAGAAAATATAATTTTAAAATTCTTTCAAATATATACCCAGGTGTAAGAGACAAACCAACTGAAACTTTCATAAGTACTATACGGAAATATGAAGCCAAAGAATCATTAAGAGGATTATGGTGTAAACTCAATGCTGCTAAACTTGTTCAATATGGTATGCTGGATGATTCGCATTGAACACCGTATAAGTCTGAATTTTCCATTGAAGATTATTAAATTTGATCCTTTGAACTCGTGTTCATCATGAAATTCATATAATGAATGTAGGTTAACCGAGTGTAAGTGGTTCATACTCATTTGACACCATCAGAATGGTATTGATACAGGTGTATGGTACAAGCGTTTGAATAGAAATTTCAATCGGTGTTAGGCCTCCGAGCGAAATGCCTGAAGTGGTGAAACTGCATCACGTTGAAAATGTAAAAAGGTAAAACTTTATTACTCTGGCTCTATGATTCATTCAAAGCCATCAATTTTATTCGTTTATTTGTCTGTCCAATACCCTCTCAAAGCAATAAGGGGGTATTTTGACAGCGTCAAAATGAAGTTTGTTTGCTAGAGATGGTGTTGGTTTGTCGTATATCGTTAGGAACGTTTCATGCACTCATTTGATGACAGAGCCTTAGTAGTACATGTATTTACAAACATAAACGGTTTCAATTACACCAAACAAAGATTCAATTACTTTACAAGGTTTCAGTTACAATTTATTTCAAATAGTTGAACCGTCTATGTCTATCCTCATATATCTCTTCATTCACTACCACACGCTTTCTTCTTAAAGGCCTCCGGTATATGATATAGGATTCGTTCTGTTTGATCGTCAGAATTGTCGTCCTTTTGTAGATGACACCACTGAGCACTCGAATAAGATGAACGTTACGCAAAACATTTAAATTGAGAAATTGCACTTTAGTTATTGCGTCTGGATGCTATAATAATAGGGAACGTCAGAATTTTAGAACGGAAAATGCAAATGAAAACGTAAGCATAGCAGGAACGGGTAAGTTTGATAGGTCAACCGAAAAATAATTATGACCACACGGATCTTGATCAAACAAAAGCCTAGTATGTAGCGAATGATCTCAGGATAGATATTTGAATCGATCAGACTCCGAAAAAGCTATAGATAAAGGGTCTATATGGTTCATAAAGGACGTCCGCACAAATGTATTTTACCGCACTCATGAGATCATGAGCTGACATTTTGTTTGATCTAGATCGGTGCAGTCAAAACTTAATTATTTTCGGTTGACCTATCAAACTTACCCTTTCCATTTGTGTTTAGGTCTGCGTTTTCGTTTGAATATCTGGTTCTAAAAGCCTGACGTTCCCTAATACAACAATGCAAGATATTCACATAATAGTGAAACGTTTTCTGTTCACATTGATTACAGAAAGTTGGCTATATATTTCAAGAAAAGTTTTATTTTTCATTCTCTCTCTGTTCCTTTCCTGAAGCCAATGAATTGTTTATGAGCCGTATGTAGCTTTACACTATATCCGTACGTGTTTAATTTATATTTTTACGTGTTTTCACTCTAACGAGGAATTCCAAAGTATCCGTATCGATTGTCGTTCGTAACGTGGTTTATCAAAAAGTTTATTTAGTTTTGTGCCACCTTATGGCAACTGGAATTATGAACCGGGTTCCAAATCATCTGCGAAATGTTATATTTTTTTGTGTGTATCCTGCCTAGTCTAATGCTTTCCCACTCATAAGGTGGGATCTAATTGTGAATATACCTCGCGACAAGTTTGCATCGCATTTCATTTCAAGAGGAATTTTTATTCCGGTCGTTTCAGTTGTGTTGCTGAAGGCGCATATTGGATGCGGTTAAGAGTAACTGAATGCATTTCTTTTCTACCCATCGGTACCACTTTGTACTTCGGATAAATTTCCACTTAATAACCTCAATAACCTTACCATCTACCGATGAATGATCAAACTTGAAATCGTTCCGCTTAAGATTACTTTCGTAACGATTTTGTCATGTCATATTTTTTGGAAAGGACTAGTTCTCATATTATAGACCATTTTCCAAATTCGATTATGCAAATGGAGTTGGATAGTACTCACAACAGCAACATTAACAATGAAACATTCCGTAACTTTATGCTGAAAAGATATTAAATATCTTATGTTCTTGACATTTATTTATCATCTGTATTTTTATCACATTTCCATATTTCCATAACATCTCTCACGTATCAGAAAAACAAGTTAAAATAAATCATATTATGCCATATACGGTTTTGTGAAAGCGGGTTATGAATATATAGGCCCACAATATATTTGTAAATGTACGATCACATAGGACACATTTCAGTATCCGTAAAAAAATTCAGTCTGTATTTACAAGCATGAAGGAATGAAGGATATACAAATTGTGTACACTACACGTAAAAGTAAAAAGCGTGAAAATCACTCATTTATTGTGTAGGAACGAAATCTAAAGAGTGAGAACGCTTTTTTCTTAACCTTATTTTGTAGTGTAAAGATGGTATAATGTGAAAATGGTTAAAGTTACACATTTTTTTCTTCAATAACGAGTAGGTCCCTTCTAGGGATGCCGCTTTTATTGGACGTAATGGACTAAATCATCTAGAAATAAATGTGATTAGGCTCCATCGGGGTTGTCGCACCTTATTGCAAAATGTTAAAATTTATGAAGTAAAAGATTAGCAACTTAGCAATTATTATAATTTCGTTCTTTTTGGGGTGGAAGTAAGAGGCACATGATGCAGGAGGTCAAGGTTTTTCTCAATGAACTTGTAAAAAGAACTTTGAGCCGAGAACGAGGTCCTTTTTACAACATTCAAAAAGAATACTCGGCATCGGTCATAGTCATAGCCACATTCTCGGACATGGAAAAGATGAATGAGATTTTTCATCCATAAATGACCGTTTTTTGAGCGTACGAAATAAAGTTTTTATTTATTATTTGACGAGGCCATTTGTAAAAGATTAAATAAAAAAATGCCTGAGTATTACAACCTTAGCTTAGCGAAATAAGCTACCCAGTCAAAACTATTATTTGCAGAAAATATTTCCGTCTATATAAACATAGCCTAACATCGCCCTCACAATAAACTGTGTATTCGGTAAGAAAAATTGAAACCTATTTCGTGTTATATATGTCTCTGTTAGTAAGCACAAAGTTGAGAAATCTCTCATACTTATTTATTTATGAAACAGAAAAGAAAAACCTCAGACTTTTATTTAAATTTATTGCCAATCAATACAAGAACTTTGTATTATGTTGAACAGATTGGTGGTGAAACTTCATATTGGAAATGAAAGTCGATGTGTAGCATCTGGGGTTTCATCGTTTATTTTATCTCACGAATTCAGTAAAAGGTACATATAGAGTCTGGATGTAGTGACATTGTTGTAGAAATTTTCAATGAAAAGTTGGATAAATTTTGAAATTACGAACAATGTAACGAAAATCTAACGGAAAAACCATTTTTTGTTCATTAAATTTTCCGCGGTGAAAACTATTTTAGAAATTTAATGTATGTACGTAACCACTGTTGGGGTTGCCTTATAAAATTATTTGCAAAAAATTCCAGACCATATGCCACACACTCGTCGATGAACATTTTGTAATTCCATTATTAATTTGAGTCATATTTTATGTACATGTTACTGTGTGTCCGCCAGTCCACATATAACGTTTTTTTTTTTAGTTTAATTTATGCTCAAATCACATGAAAAATGTTTGCTGGCGGTGACAGCACCCTAACCGCTTCATATATATAACAATTTTACATTAATTTATTTAATTTTTACACAGAAATGCCATGGATTCAAAAGCGACATTACTTGTTCCACCGAATGTGAAGAATGTCAGCTGTTCCCATCCACGATACACGGGTTCACTGATTTACTACATTGGACCGTTGGACGCAATACAAGCTTTGTTAATTTTAATGCTGACGGTTGGCATAATCGGCGCAAATTTGCTCGTGATATTTGTAATAAATCATCGGCGATATTCACCCTACATTCATCCGCAGGTAATGTTTGTTCAAATTTTCCGTTTTATGTTCTTATGTGATTCATTTGGATTTGTAAAATTGGGAATTACTATGTGGGGAATCGTCCTTTTTACACTGAACTCTCCCTTCACGGGAGGTGTGTTTTGAAAACATAAAATTGATTCGTCAGGTAATGAATCAAGTCAAACGCAAAAAATAGTAAATCGAAGGAAAATAACGAAATGAGATTGATTTTACACTAGAATGAGATTGGCTATACAAGGCTAAAACTTAGTGTTGAAAAGTAACTTTCGTTGGCCTTTTTGAGAAAAACGTTGTATGCAATTCGGTGATAGGTCCCGAGGCACTACATTGTCACTCGAGACCGCAAGGTACGATTATTGTTACATAAATAACTAATATTATGTCGAGTGCAAAGTGTTTCATTAGGCTCTAGATGTGTAACTATATGATACCGTGCCCTCTGAGCCTTACACATCTTGTGCCTGAGGAAGCATTTATCATCGATTTGCATACAGTTTTTATATCAAAAAACCATTTTTCCTTTTCGTCACTCTTTTCGCAACAAAATTTCAAAAATATATTTAACTTGGTCAGAACTGTATTTTATGATTGAAATAGATTTTAATTTTAGATTAGGGCAAAGTAATCTAAAATTTAAAAAAATTTCGAGTTCCATTCCAATGATTAATTCATAAAATTCGGTACTGAACTGAGAACTGACCAAGTTAAACGAAAGATCTATAGTTCAAACAATTCCAACAAACATTTCCAATGCAACCACACACATTTTGATCTAATGCTTGATTTCCACTTACGCCGTTTACGCTCCGTTTCCTCTCCGTTTACACTATAAACAATAAAAAAGAGGCGTGGTTAAACTAAACGGAGGCAAAATGGCGTAAGTGGAAATCAAGCCTAATCATACGAGACTGAGACGATCGCACACATTCAATGCACATCGTGTAATGGATTGTAGCAGCTTCGTATGCTTCGATCGAAATGTTTTATATGGCAGCGTTTCATTAGAAGAGCAGGCCTCTCACACCTCCTTATTTCCTTATTTTTATAAATACCTCCTTATTCCTCCTTATTTTATTAAAAAATCCTTATTTTCCTTATTTTTCGCAAATTTCATCGACGGAAATCAAAATAAAAAAAAAAATCGCTACGGGGCAAAAATAACAATTTTTATTATTTAACACAAAGAACTCTAATAAAAAGGTGGTGACGTAGCTCATGATCGTTCCAACATGACTGGTTTAGGGATAGCACAAACGAGGCATTGAAAATGTGTTTTGGTACTAGTTTTCATTGACAGATGCAGCAATCGCAATATTCGATGGAGAAATGTCTGACTCTTTTTGACAGTTGTGACAATTTCGTCATGGACCAAAACACGTTTTGAATGCCTCGTTTATTTTCAGCCTCAACATAAATTTTTGTGGTTCCACGCCGTCTCTCTGCTCGAGGGTCTCGATTATTTGATTTAACAAACAATTCAAGGTTTTAGCCTTATTTACACTTCTTCTTTCAAATTTATACTTTTATACTTTCATCAATTTATTATTTTTTCGAAATTCGAACGGGATAACAAACAACAGCTTTTGCAGTTAGCGAGATCAAAATCTAATCCAGCAAGTTTTTAAACTTCAGGGTGGAATCAAGTAAGAATTCACGCCGTAAGTACGTCTTAGGTTTCAAAAATTTTGTCGCATCGAAAACTGATTGAAAACTGCCACCCTACAAAAACGATAGATACGTCAAAATAAACAGTGATGCGTTTTATTTTGAATTTTGAAGCGCACTTACAGTTAATTGGTAAAGATAAGCTTTGCTAAGAATCTAATTCAAGCCTTAAACGAGCCCAAAATATTCAAATTTTCATCGTGATAAAAGTGAATTTGACGATACAACTTTACAAAAACGATACGTCAGAATAAACAATAATGCGTTTTATTTTAAAGTTGAGGCGGACTTCCGATGTATCTTACAGTGAACGACATCTCAAATGTCTCACTGTCAAATTTTTCTGAGAACTTTATTGTGTCATTGCAAATTCACAATGACATTCTATGAAATGACAGTGAGACATTTGAGATGTCTTTCACTGTAGAATAATAATAATTTAAATAAATAAATAAGAATAATTTCGATTTTTATCGAAAAATTTCTCCTCATTTTTCCTTAATTTCAACTAACCATTTCCCTATTTCTCCTTATTTTTATTAGTGTTTCATTAATCATGCTTATACCGTCCTATTAATAGGACATTAATAGCAAAATACGTTTTGCTTAGCATTAAAAATTTTTAATTTACCGAATGCAGCCACGATACCTATTAACATCGCTAAGCCTAAACGATTTGGCTATTGGACTGTTAATCACCCCATTCGGAGTTTTACCTGCCTTGTTTCATTGCTGGCCTTATGGTGAAATATACTGTCAAATACAGGTAAATTATTAGCCAAAAAAACCGAAAAAAATTGCATTAAATTTCCAACACAAAACGTCATAATAATCTCAAAGCAAAATCCCCTCAATAACGTTAATTAGCGAATGCTTTTGAATTCAATTGAATAGGCGCTTTTGCGTGGAGCATTATCTCAACAAAGTGCTGTGATACTAGTTTGTATGGCAGTCGATAGATATATGTGTGCAATGCATCCGGACAAATATCATCAACATTCAAGTAAAAAGGTGAGATTATTGGAATTTATACCATTAATTGGGATAATTATGCGCTAAAAATTGCGGCATTTTATATCCCTAATGATAATGATGATTGATTACCAAACATTCGATCATTAATTACACAAAATTTCTTTCTCATTTTCCATTATGTTTCGCCAATAAAACAAAACTGACGCATAAAAGGGTTGCGTTGCCATTCTAAGTGTGACATGGACATTATGCTTAACAATGTTTGGGTTGCTTGTGCTACCAAAAGGTTGGTATTTCTTTTCGTAAAATTCTTGTTATTCATCTTTCGGTTTCTTCATTCGTCTATGAAATACAAATTAAAGGAAGTGAAGAGCCGGAAAAAAATTAATTCGAAACAAATACTGCCTCCCTTCTTTTCACAATTTATTGTTTCCTTTCAGGTTATTATTTTAATAATACGGGACTGCTCGTTTGTGAACCGTTTTACAGCAAACCGTCACACCGAATATTAGCTACTTGTTCTCTATATTTTCCAACTACAATGATACTCATGTACTGTTACGGCTCCAGTTTTCATGCGAGCAGTTTTCGACTTGTAGCAACACCGCCAGCAGTTACAGCAGTGACGACACCTTCATCAACAAGTGAAAAGGTATAATTGTGCCGGTGTGTTTGTTTTTCTTTATAGTGGAAAGCTTATAATGGTTTCATGTGTACCATGAAATGAAAACGCTTAACAACTGTAACCGGTGGTAGTATGATAATAATTTAACATACGTTTTCACGTTAAATTGCGGTATTTTAATGATTTATGTCAACAGTTGCGTAATATCATAAGCTGCTGATGTATAAGAGAAGTTTATTATAATACCAACGAGGTTGTTTCATGTTTCAACCAATTGAAATACTTAATGGTACGCACAGTATAAATGGTACTCTTAACTATACGAGATGAAAGGAAAATGTTGATTGTGTAATGCCAATTTGCAGTAGTTTCATAAGAGCATTGCAATTTCTTAGGACACATGCATAAGTACGTCACTTAAGCATATCATATTACATGATGGTTTATCAAGAGTTGATGCATTATGGTTATGCTAACATTGGTTTCATTAAGTGGAAATTGTAATAATGAAAACGAACTAATTTCTGTACGATTTCCAGGGTCGTATTGCTCATACTTGTGTCTGTATTTCTAGTACGTCAAAAAATAGTACATTATTGACATTTGAGGGGCGCTTCGAGGCTTGCCAGGATATCCCCTTAATTGTCAATACTATACTTTATTGCATAAGCGAAAAAGAGAAAATCAATGAAGGCGAGGAAGATTAAATTCTCCTGTCAGTTTCAATATGTTCGCTTAAGATTCCTACGATAATAATATTGAGGAGAAATCATCGTGAGTAGGCAATAAAAGAAATTATACTGCAACACACATACCCTACTACATTCGTGAAAGTTTCCATAAACTTAGTTAGTTTTGCTTAAAACTTTACTACGACGTGAGATTAGACGTTTTTTCAGCTGGCTCTATTTCTACGCGTCGTCTACCCTTATAATTCCTTTATCAGTTACTTATGGGAACACAAACATAGTTTTCTCATAGTTGTGGAATTAAACTTTTCGCATATTTGTAGATATATTCTGTATGTAACATCGTCATAACGTTTCGTCTTAACAGTCCTTATTTCAGGTTGTTTCATTAGAACGTAGATTGAATGGATCAGCATCTCGAACTATGGCGGCAATGTCTTTAGGTTACATTGTAATGGTGACTCCGTGGGCTATACAAGAAATTGTCGCTGCTTGCACAAACTCTAAGGTTAAAAAAAAACAATTTTGCCCAGGATTCTATAATCGCATTCTTTTGGTTTAGGTTCCACCATTTTTAGATTTTATTGTTACATGGACTGCAATTAGTAATAGTTTCTGGAATCCATTCATTTACTGGCTTTTAAATGCTCATTTTAGACGATTAGGAAAAGAATTGTTCATTAACAAAGTAAGTCCAATGAAGCCGTTTATCGCTATGCCTTCGCTGATTTACATTTTCCAATTCTAATGTATAGTGCTTCGCTCCGGACGATGAACCAACAACATCAAAATCCCGTTGCTGCAGCGTCAGTTCCGAATGCGATCCGAACATGCTGCCGATGCCGCCAGGACCACCATCATCCAAACCACCCCGACCCGACCTAGAAGGACTATCTGAAAAGTATTGGGGCGAAATACTAGAACGAACAGTCAGCTCAAACAGTTTGCATGCGTTGCAACGTGTGTACGGCTATAAAGCGCACAACAGCAGCATACTCGAAATGAATGGTCTAACTAGTCCCGACATTGCCGGCAGAGGTAATGCTTTATCGAATTTTTCCAATTCAGAGCCAAGACTATGCGAACATTATCACGACATAAATTGTGCGAAAACAAAAGCTTTTTTGAACGGTCAGCAATCGATTGAAGGCCTACCGGAAATTGGATGGCGAAGGGGGAATGACTAAATGTGTTGTAGTTAAGCTGTTGTATTGTGATATTTTTTAGCGATGCAGTAATTTTATTCTGGAGCAAAGTTCCATTTAGTATATCAAAGAATATATAAGTTTCGTACGCACTACGGCAAGCTGTAATTAATAATACAACAAAATGAAATAAAACGTAACAAAACTTAGAAAAACAAAACAAGGAATTTAGTTGGTCGAAATTTTAAATTAGTTAAATTAGTTAAATTGTTTCTTCAACTTTTAATCCAATAATCAAATTAGCATCATCTCACATTGTTTGCCTGTTTTGTAAAAACACCCTGGGTGTTATTTTAACAGAGTGATCATTTAGTGGTCGTAATATGTACATAATCACAACAATCATTATGTAGTTAGCCCAATATGTTTCCGATTTAATTTAAAGTAAACTGCTGATGCAAAGTGTTTCGTCATGTTTAGCTAGATTTTTACCTCTACTTGATAATAAAAATGTCGAAAAAACCAACTTTTTGATCGCCTGATTAACTACAGAAGTGAGGACCGGATGATTCCCTATATTTTTAACTCTGTCAAATTCACATCGTCGTAATGAATCGTTAATATTTAAAGGCAGTGCTCGAAGCAGTGTATATTGCAGTGGCTGTAATAATATTACAGTGTAATATGTAAAACAGTGATGTCAGCAAATATGAGAATCACAACTGATAACGTAGAGGTATTCTTTTGAAAAACGACCTGCCGAAATCGGACCCATTTTCCAGTGGACTTTTTTTTTTATATATACCTCAATAGGTATTGGTCCCTAGAAGCCAAAAATATTTTTTTGAAAACTGATCGATGCTTGTTCGGATAGTGAGAGTTGATCGAAAACCGAAAACATGCACTTTTCATCTGGAAATTTCTCCGGCTACACGGAACGTCAAGGTCGTGTGAGGTGTCATTAGAAAGGTAATTGCATGTACTTTCGTCGATCATGGAAGGTAAAATGCAACCCTGAGGAGTTACGAGCAGTTGAAAGTATGGGTAAAAGTTTGACTATTTCGGCGAACTTCTGATTGTTCTTGTGCATTCGAAAACATCAAAAAACTGTTTTCCATAATTTCTACTGGTCTTAGGTTTCTAATGACACCAAACATGCATGGGTAGTGTATCGATGAATGTGGCTTTGAAGTATAAATTTGAGGTTTTGTTCCGCTACTCAAAAAATTCAGTTCAAAAAATTTGATCACAAAATATTCATTTTTCTGCAACTTCAGCTGCTGATTAACTTTTTCGTAGTTAGTGTATGTAAAACAATGTCAATAAATTTCTGCTGTAAATTAACCCATTCATTTTCGATTAATTTCCAAGTTTTATGTAACTTATGAGTGAAAATCGCGATCTATCTAATTATCTAGCGCCATCACCATCGGTTCTAGTCATATTTATTTTCATGTTCTTTGTAGGGAACTTGGCTGGCAACACTGAGATAAATTTACTTAGCTTTACCTTAGCTTTAGCTATCAAATGACTAGGTACTCGGCTGGAAGCACCAAGGTAAATTTACTTAACTTTACCTCAGTGATCCAGGTACTGGTCTCAAATCACTAGTCTTTCCAAGCGTGGGTAATCGTAAGACCGTCACTCTACTGCTATTATTGAAATTTGAAAATAGTTACCGTGATTCGCACAATATAATTATAATTGACATGCCAACAGTATGTCCTTAAAGAATGCAAACATTTTGTTTTTCGTATTGAATTTATTGTTGAAGTTACTGGATAAGGATATTTATGCATTTAAGCGACATTAACAGTGATGTAAATAAGAAAAACAAAAACAAACCAAAAAAAAAATAACAAGAAAAAAATTATTATAAGAATATATAAGCAAGCTCGTAAGCAACAAATAAACGTATGTGTTGTTTCATTTTACCCGATCCATGCGAAAGCTGCTGTAGATACATTTTCTTAGTTATCAGCAGAACATCGTTCGAAATGTTGTATAGTGAAACGAACGACAATGAAGATTATCTCATCCGTTCTATTCAGTGCTTAATAAGAACTGATATGAGACATCATTGGATAAATACATTACCAACATTTACTGCGCTTTAAATGATATTCCCAAATGGGTATTTTTTTCATATAGTACGTATATAACCCATGGTTGCTGTACTCCGCCATTTAATATCTATTTCTTTGAGGAAAATAAGTGGTTGCCATTAAGGAGAGATTTTTGGTCCGCTCTTGCAATATGGGCAATATCGACAAAGTATTGGATATGTTATGAGCATACCCTCATGGCACTTTAACACAAAATACAAATAGAAAATTCAAGCCAAATACGGCACAACCAAACTTAAAAGGTCGATAAAAAAGGTCCTTTTGCAATGACAAAATACCATAAATCATGGAAACATAAAATGTGGTTGGATTTCGGTTTGTCAGTGATATAAATCTCGCATAGTTTAGCTTTTTCTCTTCTCATTTCTTTTTGTCGAACACAGCTCATTTCTGGTGTTACATGGAAACATGATAGGTTTTTGTTTTTATATGATCAGATAACATTTTGACTTGCGTTCAAGACTCACCATCGCCAACCGAAACGGAACGGCAAAAGGAAGATGTTACGATATATTTATGAAGTTATTGTGTGCGAAATTTTTATAATGAAATCATAACGCTATGATATATGTTTGAATGGTGGGTCGTAAATGGCAAAAAGGAACGCTTCTTATCGGTTAATGTATACAATTTGGCGTTGAGTTTATGAAGAATAGGGAAAAATCCACTTATTTAGTGGAAAACTACTATGTGGCAGTTGTTCTGATAAGCGCGGGAAATATACCGTACATAAACATGGATTTAGATATCAACATGAGAATATGTTCTCAAATGCAAATTTATTTTATCTGTTTTTCGTGTAAATATCTCACTGCGGATATCTTATTCAACATATGAGGTACATTGTCGATAAAGCTCAATTCTACCAATAAAATTTGAATTTCTAGGAAATTTCAATTTTTCTCCGTTTTTGTTTGGTGTCGTTTTTTGTGCGCAAATATTAGTGTGGAAATGGTGTAAGTATACAACAAATATGAAAAAAAGTCGAGAAATTGAAATGAAGATTGTTTGTTCAGTCAGTCAACAAACATTTTCAAAGATTGCAGAAAAAAACGGAATTTATAGGTAAGTGTCTGATTAAAAGCAACAGGCTTTGTGTCTGCAACACAGTAAATTGAAGAATGTTACCAATGAAGAGAATGAATTGTCTGAGTATTTATTGAATTAGGCAGCTGGGATGTGACGAATTGGTAATCTATTTTTGAACTAAAATTGAGATTTTATTGAGTTACCAATTGTCTACGACTTGTTTTTACCGGATCTTTCGATGTCATTTTAAATCATGATTTAAATCATAAAATCATTCACATTCGCAACAGTAATGTAAATCAGAAGATGATGTGGAGAAGCGGTTCATGGTTTGATCAAAACGTGGTGGGTTCTTACTTTTAAATTTTCTCGTAATGCCATGCATGTAAAGTTGTATATACGTACACCTGTAGAGTGTAACTAGGGATCCCATCGTCCTCTGTTAACAGTACATGTCCTCATTTACGCCTCGATCACTTTTTTCATAAAATGTCCTATTTTTTCAAGACAAATTTCTTTTTTAAATTAATTTGACGCAGCTCATACCCACAGAGCAAAAATTCTTTTAGTCCTTTTTTCTATGCCAAGATGTCCTCTATTTCAAAATTCAAAAATGAGAACCCTAAGTGTAGCTTACTTAATTCGCGCTACAACTCGTTAAGTAGCGATAGTAATAAGCATATTAACTTTTGGAAAAACGTTCACTAACGTCACACCTCGTTAGTGAACGTTTTTCCAAAAATGATGTATGATTGTATGTGTGTGGATCAGCTGAAAAACAGCTGAAGCAAATTTATGCTGAAAATTGACTGCCTTTGACTGTAAGAGGGATTCTTTTGAAAAACAGCCTACCGAAATCAGACGCATTTTCCAGAGGACTTTTTTATATGTACCTAGAAAGGCCGGCATTCGACCCTAGAAGCCAAAACCACTTTCAAAAAAATTCTTCGAAGTTTGTGTGGCTGGTGAAAGGTGATCAAAAACAGAAAACTTGCACTTTTCTTACAAAAAATTCTCCAGCTACGCGAGCCGTACAGGGTCGTGTGAGGTGTCATAAGAAAGGTAATCACATGTTCTATTGAGCCGAGTAGGGACTAGCTGGGTTTAAAATTCATCAACACTGAAATATGTGCAGTTGAAGTTTTCAACCGAAGACTTACACCGTTCTTACTGAAATTTCTCGAGGTACACAAAACGTACATGGTCGTGTGGGGTATTTTTTGATAGGTAATTTAATGTGCTTTTGGGCCAAAGAGGGTTTTATGAAGTTTGGATGCATCTATGATGAAATATTTACACCTAAACATTTCAACTTCTATTTCATCGTAGATGCATCTAAACCACATAAGACCCTATTTGGCCCAAAAGCACATTAAATTACCTGTCAAATAACATCCTACACGACCATGTACGTTTTGTGTACCTCGAGAAGAACGGTGTAAGTCTTCGGTTGAAAACTTTAACTGGACATATTTCAGTGTCGATGAATTTTAAATACAATAAGTCCCTATTCGGCTCAATAGTACGTGTGATTACCTTTCTAATGACACCCCACACGACCCTATACGGCTCGCGTAGCTGGAGAAATTTTTGTAAGAAAAGTGCAAGTTTTCGGTTTTAGATCACCTTTCGACAGCCACACAAACTTCGAATTTTTTTGAAAGTGGTTTTGGCTTCTAGGGTCGAATAGAGCCGATTTCGGTAGGCTCTTTTTCAAAAGAATACCTCATAAAAAATTTAATAAATCAAATGAAAAGGACGTATAATTTCAATTTGAGTCACATTTGAATGTAAACCTCCGAAAAGAATTCACTTCAATTTTTTTCAATCGAAAATCCATGACATTTTTCATATTACCGAAAGAATGGTTCACAGAAGTCATACATTTGTATTCATTTGCATTGGTAAGAAGAAAAAAATTCTTACAGACGGAAAACACTGAAGGATATTCATAATATATAATGCGAACATTATTCAAAATAAGTTATATCCAAAGTCGTCACAAAAGTATTTCTATAAAATTCATATTATTTCAACAATTTTCACACATTAAGTTGATATTTCGTTACAATGTGTGAATTGAAAACTTTCTTTATACAAACAGACGAGTGAAAAAAATGTGTGCAAAAAATATATATCCAAACGGGAATAACGTAACGTCCATTATGTTCCTTTTTTTTTGCAAAAATTTCTACCATTTTTGGTTACTGCTGTAACATATAAATAAAATTTATTCACCCAAAGTCCCAAAACTTTATGTAAAGCTTTTCAAATTGAATTCATACATTTATATATAATGTGACCTGCGTTATAATATAGTGCATGGTAGTGATGTATTATGCTATATAACACTACGACGACGGCATATGGTTTTTCTTTTTCTATAGAAAAAGAAGCCTCACACACCCAGTCGCATAGTATTGGTATAAAATATTTCATTCAATCGTACGGGATGTGATGATACAAATATAAGTAGAATTTCATAATAAAACACTCGAAACATTTTATATTTTCAAGAAAATGAAAACACTTCGAAGAATGCTGCAATCGTATGCAATTTTCGTATTATTTTTACTAAGAGAAACAGAAATTAAATAAACCTTGACAAAGCTTTGACGGTTAAAGTGTTGCATTTTAAAGGATTTTTTTGCTCCAGTCTTTGAAATAAAAGAAATTTCTTTATAGAATTACACTCGAATTGAGTAAATGAATTGCACTACTTTCTGGTACAAAGAGTATCTTCTACAATAAGCCAGTTCTAGGAGTTGAGATTTTTCACTCGGCATTATGTGGATGTGACGGATGCGACTAATTATTTCAATTCAAATTGAAACCACACATAAAAAGTCTCAAATTGTTTATAAATAGAAAAAAAAAATCGGAGAGAAATTTCATTGTAACTTTGCACAACTTCACATCCACACTGATTGCTGCATTGTTTTTATGATAATGCAAATTTTCGTCGTAAAAAAGCTTTTCAGTATTTGAATTGCAGAAGAAAAGTTTTTAGATGCAGGCGTTATGTGCTACGTCATAAAACTCAGCATAATATGAATTTTGCAAGATTTTTTATTTCTTTGTTGAATTTTTCAAACTGAACCCAATGAGACTGTAAGTTGATATCTTAAGAACAAAACGCTTAGAAAAACACTGCTGTCGTCATAATTCAACCGGACGCATCAGCCCAACATTACAACTGTATAACATATTACAATTGAGGTCTGTAAATCCCGAAAACGATCCTTCGTAGCATACAATTTAGATTCAGATGGCCTTTTGAACTTGTAAAATTTAATAGCCAAAAAGAGCCATATTTGAAACATGGTAACTTCACAACCGTTTGCAATAAATGCAAGTCATAATTTTAAACGATTAGCACACCTGATGGTAGAACATTCTCAACGACAACATTGAATTTGCTATAACATGCGAACGATGCAGAACTATCAGAAATAATGTTTCAACTTGCAACGGTATGGACAATTCTATCAACCGTTTTTTGGTACTGTGACGCAAGTCTCCATATTTATATATTTGCAGTGACAGCTTTGACTGTTGTGATGTTAAGAAAAGTTGTAGATTTTGACATCTTTAAGAAAATTTTTGAGTTGGTTCCAATGATATTTCTGCTGCAAAAGACCATATCAATAAAAATGTATGGTGTCCCACGTTACATTTATTGTATTAAAATGCAACGTGGCACACCATACATTCTTATCAATATGGTCTTTTACAGCAGAAGGATCATTGGAACCATCTCAGGAATTTTTTTAAAGAGTTCCAAATCTACAACTTTTCTTAACATCACAACCTTCAGAGCTGTCACTACAAATATATAGATATGAGTACTTGCGTCACAGTACCAAAAAACGGTTGATGGAATTGCCCGTGTGCAGTTCATAGAGACGTTTTATTACATCGTATGTCCGTACATAAATCAGAGAAATGCTTTGTTGCAGGCATAAACTTAGATATTTATTTGAAGCTTTTGAAACAAACTTAAAATTCGGAAAATATTGTGTTTGTAAGTAAATGTTTGGATGCAATTCATCTGCAAATTACCGAAAGGAAAAACAAGTCACTATTAACTTTATAGAAACTGTTTGATCTGTTTGTTTGTCTCCTGAAAGTCCATAACACTTGAGAGTTTATTTAGAGAAAGTTAGGAAGACCTAGCGATTGTTTTTTTTTATATACGTTATTTGGCGTCCGTTGCATTCCTTAAAGTCAGGTATGCATCGGTACGGTGAAATGAATTTTTGACAGAAAATGTATGGGCCACATGTTAAGATTTTCACATCGTGTGGAAAACGTATGGGAACTTCATTTCACCGACTGTTTGTATACATACTCGACTTAAACAGGGAAACGTTTTAGTAATGCGTGAAATTTTGATGCGTGAAATGATGATGTGTGAAATTACTTTTTGGAAATTTGCTACTTTCACACTTATTTATTTTACCGCAAACGCACACACATTTGAACTAAAGCGCTACCGCCAAAACGTAATTTTTGTAAGATTACAGGCGAAATTTTTTTTCTACTGGGCATCTCCTCGTTTGCAACTCACATCACACCAAACGACAATTATGAATTATTACCTTTTTTATATAAACAAGCCTTTATTCAATGTTTTCTTTTTCGTTGATACAACACGACACATCATACGTTACATCGTCGAGACAAATTACAAATTCTACATCGACTATAACAATAACAGCAGCAAGCTTGAACGCTTTTGAATCATGTGATCACGTCTTTATTCACACATCAACAATAATAGAGGCAAAAACGACGATATAAATCTCTTGGTTTTTTTTAAGTAAGAAAAGGAAAGATAGAAATTAGAGAAAGGAAAATAAAATTAAAATTAGAACAACTTAAGTGAGCAGACAAAAGAACTCACATTTACTCCTATGGTCAACCATTTGCTATGTGTATTATCATATCAAAACTCGAGGATTCGCATCTCGACGAGAAATTTTCTTGCAATTTCACTTCGAAATCATTAAAATTATTACGTTTTCCACTGCCAACATTAAATCTATTTCAAGGTCGAAGTGAAATTGAGTAGGAGCCCGCACTATTTTCATAAATTTTCTTTTTGTAAAATTTTCTAAATTTTCAAATAATTTGGAAAAGCTCGATATACGAGTTTGTTATTATCCCTATTTATACTGATATTTGATATTTGGGGTGCATATTCTACTATAAAAGAAGAGAACATAATGTCAATGAATATGAAAGCAACGGTACAAAATTATTTTGAGAAAGAGAGTACTCGATCTCGATCCAAAGATTTACTTTTTCTTTTTAAATCTAATTTTCCGTATTCAAATCCATGATGATATTCAATCTAAATAAATTTCTATCAAACTTAGCGTGTAACACATAGAAAAGAGGAACTTAACTCTTAGAGCTTCCCTAGGCTCAATTTTTATTAAAAATCTTTTCTCTGTGATGGGTTATTCACCCATATCGAATTAATTTTTTTTTTGTGAACATTTTACTTTGAAAATCGATTTCCGTTTTCTTGTCATAACCGGTCGTATTATACGATTTTATATGACATTCGTTCGGTATTACATCATTACCACACAAGACATAACGAGTAAATATCAAATAATCTATAATCATAAACTTCTAATAAATCATTTTTATTTTTTGTTTATTTTTTCCTTATCGCTTTCATGATATAATACAAGAATTCCATAAGATTTTCATCGTTACTATAAAACCCGAGAAAACCCCCCAAAAAACCACAAATTATGATGAATCTTTGCATCTTTGGTGCGACGGGTTTGAGAGCGGTTTCGCTCGGTTATTATGGTTAATATTTATTTATATCATAGCCAGAAACATTTTCCGAAACAAAACTGGTTTCTCTCCAGCTCCGTGCAGACAAAACATATCAGACTTGAAACGACTGACTGAACACATTAAATTGTTGGTAAGGATTTAATATTTTGATTTGTTATTACGAGTTGTGTAATGAATAACATCTCGTGTTCATATTATGGTCGCATTATGCAAAATAAATCCCATATTATGGTGATTATGAAAATGATATAAAAAATTGAAAACGAACGACTTTATCGGAATTTGCAATAAGAATTATTACGAGGGTGTCTGTTTTTACTGCAGCCATTTTTATTAGAAGATGTAGGACTGTTCTCGACTGTTCTAAAGATACCAACCAATTACCAATGAAGACAACAACAACACACATCGAAGTCATATAACAAAATCTACTATTCGATGGACGAATACTTTAGTTCCGATTATCTAGTTAAGTAGTTTTTGTGACAAAAACTAAAATCAATGTGCTTGCTCCAGACTCCAGAGATTGGTAATGTGTGTGGTCACCACTCGCATATATAATAGTCACCTCATTGAATCTCCATTCTTATCACTCCATTTCCCTTACTTGTTTTTTGTTGTTGTAGTTCTGTTGGTGTCTTCTCGATATCCGTAACGGAAAAAGAAAAAGTTTATAAGTAATTCAAAAGACACAATCACACACTGTACGTACAATCAAACTAGGCGAAAATCTGATGATAGTTTGCGTTGAGTTCATATATCATTTCGGCACACAATGGTTGTTATATCCCTTAAATCCATTTATGCGATCAACATCTTTATACCAAACTTTTTGGTATCAATGTCAGGGGCTTATTCCATTTAATGCTACTTTTACTGTTCGACTCTTTTTTTGTGTGTAAGAGAATGTGTGTATGTGTAGTGAGCATAAAAATGGGTTCTGGCGTTTTCATGCATTGATGTGTTCGAAACTCTTTTATTCTAAATAGAAGGAAATGTCCTTTTATTGAGATATTGTGAAAGAAAATTGGGTTGTTTCGGGCAAATGGATATGACGGAAATATATTTTTGTTATTTTTGATTACAAGTTTTGTTGACAAATATTTTGACTTCATAATATGCTTTGTCACATTTTGTGGCTCAATCGGAAAAATAAACCAAACCAATTGGACAGACTTAACTAGGGACACAACAAACAAGTTTATCGAGAAACAAAGATTAGTTTTTGGGAAGTTGCACAATAATGTTGATAAATTCAGACAATACCGACTTTTTCTACTGCTCTTCGTACATTTTATATTTTACACCATCAAGAAAACACCACCCAAAATTATGGTTTTAAAGATCTTTATCGTAGTTGATAATGGTCATGCTTAGTTGCTGAATGATATTTTTGTATAACGAGAACAAGAACGGTTTTGTCAACCTAGCACTGGAACTAGAGGCCCGAATAAATTTCACCGTGCACATTCGTGCTTAATCAATACTCTCTCTAGCATCCAAACTCTCTCAAAAAATCGATGTAGGGGGGAAAATAAGTTTGAGAAACGCTGATTTTTAATATGACTAAAAACCAACAACAACACGAGCGAACAAAGTAGCAGTGATTCACAAACGTATCTACCACCTTAATAATTGTAGTTTGGTTGCTAGGTAGAGTATTGGCTTAATACGAACTACTACACTCTTCATATGTAACACGTGGGATATTCCGAGGTGTAACTGCGGTGAATGATGACACGGGCAAATGTACGGTGAAATCACGAGGATATGCTAAGGAAATAAGACCTTCTAGCCAAACAGGGGAACATTAAAAATTTAGCATGATTTGGGACACACAAACAAATTTCAGGGGAACTTGAAGACGTTTTGGCCGCTTACTGAAGGGGACCGAGGAAAAGTGTTACACACTGTCATATACGGCGTAATACAGCAAAACGCATGTTAAACTAATGAAAGAATAGATTCTGTATCGATTGTGTTGGCATTACGTAACAAGTACTGAGTCGAATGAAGTAACAAATGTGTTAGCAAACAAACTACATTTATTAAGGGGGTAAAGACGTTTGTAAAACTCTGCTACTTGTTTGCGATTCGTGAGTCTGTTCACTTTAAGCCTTATGAAAAAGCATAGTTTCTCAAACTTATTTTACACACTAATTCATTTCTTTTTAAAAAGTTTGGTTGCTAGAGAGGGTTTTGGATGTGTTGAATCATGCACTAATAAACGGCTGGTCACCAGAAGATGGTAATTGTAGATTTTATACCACTTAACATGTTAATGATATACGCCGATTGGGAGTTATAGTTTGTTGAAACCAATACTCTATCTAGCAAACAATGTACTTTTATAAAGGTGGTGAAAGTGTCAAGTTGCCTTTGGAATTTACATGTAAATTAGAACGTAGTAAGTCAAAATGTAGAATAATGTTTGTTGAATGCAAAGAAATGTGGTGTTGACATAGACAGCTGAGAGTTTGTTTGCTAGATAGAGTATTATTGAAACATAACATTCGAACGACGTTTTTGACACAATTCACGCCGTAAGTGTGCCTAAAATTTGAATTTTAAGTGAACGATTCAATGAAAAAGTGAACCGAAAAATACATTTCAACGCTTCATTGTATGAAAATGACGCTACGTTAGAAAAACCTCCACACCTTCCATTTTGAATTTCGACCGCACTTACGGCGTGAATTTATTACCTTGTATTCAGTTACGTTTGCATATTATATTCGTTAACAGATTTGTAGTAGAAAACTTTCCCTAGTTTCCTAGCTGGAAACTGTTTTCACAATCAACTGAAAGTCTGAAACTAGGCTGGCTGCAATGTCCATATACAAAATATAAAATTTTTCCCGAGGGCATTCACTTCAGTATTGTTAAATAATTGCCAACTTGAAACGATGACATTGTCGCTAAAATCTAATTTATTGAAACGAGCAAGTTTTCAGTTCGCTTCTTTGTGTTTTATCTTATTTTATGGCCGATAAAACATATTCTAAAAACTATATTCTATTGAATAATGCTCACTCAACATCAACAACATTATTTTTGTCTCAATAAACCGAAAAATAATCAAAGTTTTTATGTTCGTAAACAAAATAAAATTAAAGTCGAGAAAAGAGAGAAGAAAATGTTTTACTATTTACAAGAAGGACTGGATGGATAATATTTCACGCGGAAATAAAAATAATTCGGTTTTCAATGTGTAGTCTTCACATTTCAATCCTTTTCGTCCTTCACCATGTTATATTCATACTGTCGCTGATGTATCCATATATATTGTACAATTTCCATCATTCGTTTTTCTATCATAAAATTTATGCAACCCATAGTCGATACAGTCGTATAAACCAGCTACGAATATTGTGAAGCTATTTTGATGTTTTGATATCCTTTAACCCTCCGAAATATTCAATTTTTATGTCCACAACATAACAAGAATATTTTATGATTCTCATTTTATTGGGCAATTATACTTTTATGTTTGGTTAAAGTGGAAATAGCAACAGCATTACGTTGGCTTTAATACGTCTTCGTGTAATAATGGACCATGAATAATTCAAAACTTATATAACATCTACGTTCAATGGGTCAGCTGATGTTAATTGGGGTCGCTTAATTTATAATTTAAATCAAAAAAGGGATCTGAGAAGGGACCATTCGGAAGTGAGTATTTTAACATCTAATTTTAACAAAAGATTGAAGTAACTGATTGGAAACAAAACGTTGTACTGCAAGTTTCCGTAGAAGATGACCTATCACGATTGAAAAAACCTATTAAAATTTTTCCGGTTCACTTGTTCAGAAATCACTGTGGTTATTCAGCTATACTGTCAAAGATGTATCAAGAACGCATAATCGTAGATTGCCATTGAATTTTTCCGCACACAAAATTTCGTGAAAGTTATTAATAACTCGTTCTCAACATCTACAATTTTACTTGCCTTCAAGATGTTTCGTCAATTAACATCGAAATTTACTTACCCGTTGATCAGAGCATTTTCGACCTCAACTCGGTCAAATATGAAAGTTACCGTTCTTGGAGCTGCTGGCGGCATTGGTAATTTCAAATATTACTTGCGTCACCACCGGAAGACCATTATCTACGACAAATTGTCTTTAACTGTTTCAGGTCAACCACTCTCTCTGCTGCTTAAGCAATGTCCACTGATCAACGAGCTAGCTCTTTACGATATCGCAAACACTGCCGGTGTAACAGCGGATATTTCGCATATTAATACGCCGGCTGTTGTGTATGGTTTTGATGGGAAAGAAAGATTGAACGAGGCATTACACAATTCAGATATCGTAATGATTTCAGCTGGACTGCCACGAAAGCCTGGCATGACGAGAGACGACTTGTTCACGTCTAATGCAGGAATTGTGCAGGAAATGGGAACTGCAATAGCAAACGTCTGCCCACAAGCATTAGTTGGTCTAATAACCAATCCAGTCAACTCATGCCTGCCCGTTTTATGTGAAACGATGATGAAGGAACAGAAATTTGACCCGAGACGTGTCATCGGCGTAACAACGTTAGACGAAGTACGAGCAGCTACATTCGTTGGAATGGCAACTAATATTGATCCGTCAACATTACATATACCGGTTATTTGCGGGCATTCTGGCATAACTATCGTACCGTTGTTATCGCAATGCAATCCGTCAGTTAACATTCCCGAAAAAGTGGCCCATCAAATCACAGAAAGTATACGTGATGCTGGTACGCGAGTTGTCGAAGCCAAGGCTGGTAAGGGTTCAGCGACAATAGCGATGGCATGGGCAGGAGCAAACTTTGCTCTAAAATTGATACAAGCACTACGTGGCGAAAGCAATATTGTTGCTTGCGGTTTCATATTGTCGGATATTTGCGACACAAAATATTTTTCATTGCCAATGATGCTAGGACGAACGGGTGTTCGAGTTGCATACGGTCTACCTAAAATGAACAAGTACGAAGAAGAGTTGCTGCGAATGGCAGTTCCGGAGTTAAAAGAGAATGTTGAAAAAGGCATTGAATTTGCTCGAAATGGCAAGGCGGCTGCCGAGAAGAGCCAATCGTGATTTCGGAATGCATTGCATCTTCAAATAAAATATTTCTTGACTAATTTGGTTATAAATCACAGTTTTTAATAAACGTTGGACACTGACTCTTATGGAGAAGTGTCCTTTCAACCTTGTCCAGAAACCGCGTATTATTAGCACAGTGATTGTGTTCTTACAACTCTACAAAAATCCACATTTTTTTAGTCGGTTTCATTTGGCACACCTCCACCTTTTATAGAATTAAGACGTTTAACCATTTCACGTAAGGTCGAATGTGTGGAAACTGTGAGAAGATGAGTATTTATCAGACTAATCCCATTTCAGCCTAGGTTCGGGGGGTTACGTTTAATTAAAGTGCTAAAAAACACTTTCCTTCTTTGAAAGAAGATTTATGAATTTTGCATTTTAACTCGAAACTTCCCCCTATTACGAACTTGAATGTCACTCGACTTAACGTCTCGCAGGATTTCATGTTACGGTTAGTTTTCACATTCCAGCATATTTGTTGGTAGATGTACATCCACTGTAGTTGTAATTTATGCTTTCTGCTCTTATACAGTAAATTAGGATTTAAATTAAAACCTTTTTGAATATCCCCATGTCTTGAGACATGACTTAAATTCAACACTTAATTGCATCATTAAAACCAAATTAACGTTACACTCCCAAATGACGCTGCTTATTTTATTTATCCTTTGAATTTGTGGAGCGAATTTATATATAAAACAACGAAAATCTTTTTCTACCTTTTTAGCCATCTCATTTAGTTTTTTTTGTGTTTGTTTCACTTCCTTAATTTCTACTCATTTATTTCTTTCGATATATAAAAGGCTCTGCGAAAAAGCTCACTGTGTAAGTTTTATAGTTATACAGATCTGGAGGCCAAAAACAAAGGTTTCTCGTTTTGACAAATAAAACGATTAGTGGCATGAAAGCAATCTTTCGCCTAAGAATTTCGGATATTATAATTACATTCTGCGTTATAATTCGACATCTTAATGTCGACACCATACATAAGAAAGTAGCTAACTGTGAGCTGATTGTCCGAAAGTAAAAATAATCGACCCAGTGAAATGCTGACATTCATTGTTGATATTTCCATCTTACTATTAGTATTTCTCTGTTAGTCTGTGAATTTACTCTTTGCGTACGTTGGTTGGTCAATTTTAATTAAATTTCTATCGATTTCCGTTATGAAAACACAGACACTCTATCCTTGTTGGACATTAAATTACCATCTAAAAGTTATAAATATTCATTGGGATAGCATGTTAAAGGCTGATAACATCATGTTGGTTTCCCATTACATTTTAAATTATAAAATTTAGTTAATTGATGAGGAATGTGAGCGTATACCTGTCGTTCTGACTAGTTTAGAGTTTAGAGATAACCTGATACACAAGTCATGCACTTGCATACCATATTTCCATATTTATTTGTGGCTGGACTGTAACGTCCGACGAGTATTTTCAATATTTCATCAGCTAGAGCCAGGGCCTATTTTAAGGAATTTAATTTCCAAAAATTTCACAAATTTCACAAAAATTAGAAAAATTCCAAATTTTGTTTTCTGTTACATCTCATTCCGAAGTAATCAGTTAAGCTCAAAGACATGAAAAACAACTAAAAAGGCAGTAAAAACAACATTTACGATGCAATCTGTTGTGTTTTTAGATGAAATGACGAAAAGTGATGGAAAAATGTGAGAATTTTTTGAAATTTAATTTCCTTAAAATAGGCCCTGGCTAGAGCTGTTGAGTCGGGCCGCCTGAGTTTTTATCCGGCCCGACCGGATTTAATTCAATTAAATTCCAAAAAAATACAAAAATTTAGAATTTTTAAGGAGTTTGTTTGAAATAATTAATCATCTTATATTTCAATTAAATTACGGTTCAGTTCAGTTTCAGATCAAGGGATACCTGATGACCCGTTCTGAGTCTTTCGTAGAGGTAGTCATTTTTGATGACTGATATGTGTTTGATGACCGAAATTATGGATCACAGTGCTTAATCTGAAGTATGACTGCTCGAAATTTGATCTAGAGCTTCGACTGAACAAAATCAGAAATTGTACCAGCATCCAGCATATTTTCGATAATTTAAATTCTCAAAATTATCGAAAAATTCTCTAAATTCTACAAAAATTATCGAAATACTTAAATTTATTTTTGGAGAATTTTGATAATTTTTCGATAATTTCGAGAATTTAAATTATCGAAAATAGGCCCTGGCATCCAGCGATCTAGAATTTCATGTTACCGAATTGATGACCGTTTTCCTTCGTCTAATTTTGACAAATTGAAGTCATGTTATGCAATGCTTCTAATTATTTTCCTCTCGCCTCCACAACACTTGTAGTCGAGCTGATAATATAATATATCTATCCACCCCTCGGCTCAATCAAACGGATGTGGTGCCATGCAGAAAAGAGACATCTAAAAGTATGTTTTAATTGAATATCGAAAATTTAACTTGATTACATTTTCGTTCCTTTTTATGTTGGAAACCCAATAATTTCGTTTTTAGTTGGTAAAGTACTTTCTAATGGGCTTTCAATTTAAGTGAATTAAAAATGAAAGCTTTGAATCATTATTGTCATTATGATATACTAAAGCATATTCAGACGAAGTTCGGAATTGCATTCGGTGTAGAGAAACGGAAACATTATTATACCAGTTTTAAACATTTTATTGAAAAAATTTAGTCAGCCCATGAGAAGAAGTATTTGAATTCCGTAAAAGTTCACTTTGAAGTACATTTCTGTGCGTGAAATCGTAAAAGAAATTGATGGCTGAGTATATGAGCATAGACTGCAATTTATTTTACATTATAACGTTTTGAAATCTTTTTCATTCGGCACCAGAGAAATGATGTGTTTGGTTTGGTTCTCGGTTTGGTTGGCGTTGTGTACGAGCGCACGCCAGTCTGTGGTTTTTAATAATCAATTTTTCAATTAGCTGTTTACATTTAAAATAAATGAATAAAAGGACCTGCGTCACACCTCCACTGTTTTAGGCGATTATAATTATTCTCACCTGTGTAACTTCAGAGAAAGGTTGAATTATGATGACTTAAGCGACAACTATACAGACAAAATGGAATACATAAAGTTGCTTACATTTCTATCAACAAACACTGAAAAGCGAAAAACCCACCACACAACAACTAAGCAAATAAATTCGGTTCGATTTTTCCAATTGCAACTCATAATTCAAGTTAATCACTCGTAAACTTTCCGAAAATGATTCTTATCTCATTTTGGCGTCTGTTTACGATCATTTTACCATTTAGTGCCAACGAAAACCGAATAATAAAAACAGAAAACTTCCTCCAGCTATTAAGCTTAATTTATAATTATTGCTTTCAAATGAGGTGATGAAATACAACTAATGGGCTTATCACTTGAACGGAGAGAAAAATACTCTAACTTTTATATGCGCGAAAACACCATAAAAACTCAAATAAATATCAAATTTATGCTTGTTTGTTGATCTGGATAAAAGCGATTTTTACTATTGGGTTTTTGTTTATTGATGCCGTTTGCGAAGCGTGAGCGCAATATAAAACATTAAATAGTAGGTCTCAGGTTCGAAATAAAAGAAAAACTTTACAAACTTTTCGCAAACTATACACTACACCGCGAACAAAAACCTTGACCAATACAAAACAGTTTATTCTGTGTCATTGTTATACAAAATCTTTCAGCATAAACGAACTGTGCCTCACCGCACCATATGTACAATGTACATAACCATATAACTACACATGGAAGTACATTGTTGTACCACACAAGATTCCACATCCACAATGTCTTCTACGCTTTACCAGGTCCATTGTAATAGAAAAAAGAAACAAAATAGAATTCAGTGTGTCTGTGTTCCAAATCCGATGACCTAAATCTCCGCCAGAGGATTTATTGTATGTTCCGCGGAAGCCAAAGCTATTTTCTTTCAACATACAACATGAACATTGAACATACCTACATGACAGAAGACTGCCTCATTTCTTGTTATACAATTTCAAGCTACATTTCTTTGCCATAAATTTTTGAAGGAAAATAAAGCGGAATTTATACACAAACAATGTATTTATTATAAGGTTAGCTTTTTTTTACTTGCTGTACAAAACGTAAAGTCGCGTGTGGTTTGTGGAACATTGAACATATATAATAGAGAACGTTAGTTGAACGGCCGCTAACGCTAATTTCCAACGCTAAATCCCCCGCTAACGCTAAAATCAACGGTAATGCCCTGTCAATAAGTGGCACCATTGTGAATGCATACACATGGACGACGCAATTTTCGATTTATTTTCATTTATTATTTTAAAAGGTCATCTGGATCAATATTTTATTACTGCAATCCGTAGATCTAATTTGCAGGAAGGCGGCGACACTGTGCTGGAAAAAATCTATAAACTTTACAATGTGCTGTTCGACGACAAACATTCTCAACTACACAACAAACACGTGGTTAACCTGCAATTGAAATACATGAAATTAATTTTGTGATTTTTTTTTTTTTACAAAACGTTTTTTTTTTACAAGAAATAAAGCGTTTACAAAATATAAAATATCTCGTTCATATTTTCCGACGTATCGAATGTAGCCATTACACTCGCAGCATTGTTTCTTTGAATGGCTAAACTTATCCGTTGTTTTAGATACGTCTTTGATTTTCTTTCTCCCGTTGCTTGTGATATTTTTTTGCCTAGTTTGTTGATAAAATCTATCGCCTCTAAACACCATACCCCCAAAGTTTCCACAGCAAATGGAAGGATCAAGAAGTTCTGCTCCAGTAGTCCTTTGTATTTTCGATGTTTATTTTTTGCTGCTAATTCTGCGACCGACCCACTTTTAGAAGATGACATATTCAAATAAGATGTGATTATTACTTCCACAAAGTGATCGGATCAATATTTTATCAATGCAATTAGTAGATCTGACTTGTAGGAAGCCAGCGGTATTAAGCTGGAAAAGTTTTATTCACTTTTGATTGCAATAAAACGTTTTACGAATCACATTTTCCAACTGCATGTTCGTCGTGTGGAGGATACTATTTGTAACATTAAAAAGAGAATAAAAAACGTTTCCAGCTTAATACCGCTGGCTTCCTACAAGTCAGATCTACTAATTGCATTCATAAAATATTGATCCGATCACATTGTGGAAGTAATAATCACAAAATTAATTTCATGTGTTTCAATTGCAGGTTAACCACGTGTTTGTTGTGTAGTTGAGGATGTCTGTCGTCGAACAGCACATTGTAAAGTTTATAGATTTTTTCCAGCACAGTGTCGCTGCCTTCCTGCAAATTAGATCTACGGATTGCAGTAATAAAATATTGATCCGGATGACCCTTTAAAATAATAAATGAAAATAATTCGAAAATTACGTCGTCCATGTGTATGCATTCACAATAGTGCCATTTATTGACAGGGCATTACCGTTGATTTTAGCGTTAGCGGGGGATTTAGCGTTGGAAATTAGCGTTAGCGGCCGTTTAGCTAACGTTCTCTATTGACAGGGCATTACCGTTGATTTTAGCGTTAGCGGGGGATTTAGCGTTGGAAATTAGCGTTAGCGGCCATTTAGCTAACGTTCTCTAATACCATATACCGATTTCAACGAATCGACAGTTGAATATTTGTATATGCAACGCAATATGAAAAGTATAGATGGAATATAAAACTATAAATTGGCAACGCAATGCTCCAAATATTTATTCAATAGCGTAGAGCGATGTATATATAAAGAAGTTTTCATACACGAAAAATAATATACTTTAAAAGAATTTGATAAAATTTAATTGTTTTAAACTTCGAAAACAGTAGAGCTCTTTATGATTCTTTATTGTTTTCTCTCTCTATCTCTCTCTATACATATGTATAAGGTCGGTAATAGTTATTTATGCAATTCAGTGAGTGAATTCGATACTTACGCAGCCTGTGTGCAGTGTCATACATGAACCAGTTTTATGTCATCCAAAAATCAGTGCGAAAAAAAATTTATCGCACTCAAAATACATCGACACGATCATAATCATTTATTCATCAAATCGAGAGGTAGCCGACTGGCCGAAATGGTGGCAAATCAATTACCAATTCCTTTCAATTGCTTTCAATTCCTTTTATTACTTCAATTACCGGATTAACACCTATACTTGCCGGATTCGCCATTCAATTCCTATAATTCCAATTAATTTCTACAATTCCACGAATTTTCGAAATAATTCCACGATATTTTCCGTTATTATTCAATTCCATTGCGACATATTTTTTTGTATAGGAAATAGTTGGTGACTCACTATAAATATAGTTTGTCAAATAGAGACTAAAGTCAAAGTTAAAGGAGCGTTTTGTAATGAACAAATTATTTTGAAACGCTTTCGGCGAAACTAAAATTTGGAACAGCTGTGTTGCACCTTCCCGGATACTCCGGTAAATAATTGCAATTGATGGAAATACAAGAAATTGATGGAGTTATAAGGAATTGACCGGAATTGTCGTAATTGTCAGAATTACGTATTACCAAAATTGATAAAATATGGAATTATAAGTAATTGACTGGAAATACATTCTAAGGGAGTTGAAAGTAAATTAGACTAAATACAGATGAGTATGATGATCGGAAGAAAGTACCAGGAATTTCCGATCATCATACTTATCCTTATTTACTTTCAATTCCTTACAATTTAACGTATTTCCAGCCAATTCCGGTCAATTCCTTATAATTCCATCATTTTCTCGTATTTCCATAAATTACAATTATTTACCGGATACTCCGGCAATTTCTTTAAGGGTGTGTAGTCAATTACCCAAGTCGGCTACCCCTCGCATCAAATGTAATAACAACTGTTATGAATACTGTTAGAACAACTGTTTTTACAACAGTTGTAACACGTTTTTCAGTAGATGTCAATTTCAGTTTCAGTTTTTTTAGCGAAAATTTTGTTTTTGTGGTTTGTTTTGTAGTCTTGAGGAATTCGCATAAAACGTTGTATGAAACATGAATCGTATGCTGGTATTTTATCGCACACGATGTGTTATCGACATCTAGTCAATTCTTCTTTCTTCATTAAGAGTCCCTTTTTACAGTCTGTACACGAAGCTGTCACACACACACACACACACACATTTAAAAAATGATTTTTCATTTTAATTTGTCAGATTGTTCTATTGAGAGGAGCATCTAAAGTTTGCAAATTTTATATAGAGTGTTATGATGAAAGAGAAGAAGATATTTTGACAAGTACCCCAAGGCAAGTTAAAATAAATTGGTCTTCTGTCCTCTCGCTCTCAACGTACCACGTTGAAAGAGAAGCAAATACTACAAGTACCCCAAGGCAAGTTATAATAATTTACTATGCTGGTGCATGTAATAAGGCTATTACATGTATAGGCAATAGCTTTTACATCACTCGCATAGTAAAACGTTATACTACACACGGGAAATAAAGTGATATCTCGTATCATGATGAGTAAAAGTACCTCGGGCTACCGCCCTCGGATACTTTTTCTCATCTGGATACGAGATATCACTTTACTTCCCTTGCATAGTAATGTACTATAGCCTTCGGTTTTCTCGCTCTGACAGTCCGTATTATGATGCTAACATATTTTGTTACGAGTGATGAAAAATGTAGTGTAGGACTAGTTGTAGGCTTGTCCTAACGAGGCGAAGGCTTTTTTAAGTATGTTCGCACAGTAAAAAGGGTCGTGTGTATAGTGTCGTAGACACATGTAGCATTCTAACAAATTGTTGATTTCAAAAACCCAAATGTTTTTGTCCCAATTTTAATCCCTTAAGGAATTATATTTCTTGAATTCCCGACTGGAATTAAAAACATAATCTGTAAAGAATAGTTATGTGTCAATCCCTTGGGATTGAAAAATTTTATCTCATTTTTATATCTGTATAAGTAATCAATAAAACAATTTCAAACTATTAAATAACTTATGAACCTCTGGGCAATCAATTATGCAAACAGTCAGTCTCTTCGTGATATTTAATATTTTCAACAGCAATGATGTTCAATCTATTTGCGTCTAATTGAAACTATAAATTTGATATTATTCGTACGACAACTAATTTATCACTTCAAATTTTAATATTCAATTTCATTCACAGCACTTTGATTCGATTTCATTTTATTAGAGCAAAGTTTATTTTGAATCATTCTCAAGAATTCATAGTTGGACAAACCGCCGACTCGACTATAGGTTGTTTGCTGTTAATTACGGATGCCTCCTTCAAAACGAATTGGTCTAATAATTTTACGAATCTGAAATTGTTGGGTTGTGCAAACGAATTTTAACCGGAAGTGTTTTGATTGACTAAATGTAATGTAAAATGTTTTTATAAACAGGAAATGAATTTTCACTGCATATTCGACAACTTCTAATTAAATATTTTAATTGATTAAATGGAAGATATTGCCATCAATTCGGTCTGTATAACTATGTCGAAAGCGAAAATAGTTTTTTAAATGGTGCAAAACATCGAAGTCAATATATTTTTCCATCTATTTAACGAATAAATCGACGGTTCAATTTCACCCCTTACGTAAACGTAAATCAAATATATTTAAAAAAAAGAAATCCCCAACAATATCCAGCTGGTCCACAAAACTACGCAGAAAAAGGATTTGATTTGATAAAGTCGTTTCGTTGTAAAAACAGAAGTAAAAAATTCGAAAATTGTGTGTCATTCATAATATGAAGGAATTCAGTACATAACGAGCAATACATTAAAGAAAATTATGTTAGACATCAATTTACAAGATTGTGTAATATTTTTTTTTTTTATTTTCATGCTTATCCAAATGTCTAATACTCTATGAACGGTATAGTCTTATTTCCAAACAGAAACCCAAATAAACCATTTTGTGTGTTAAACTTTTTTTTACAACGGCACACATATAAAACTATCCAAAAAAAGGAAAGAGGCAACCATGGCGCCGGTTCTATAAACCAGATATAGCGGTTGGATTTTAGTACAATTGTAGTGTATGGTCTCGTCTACCACAGCTTTTTTTTTGCATAGATATGCTGCATATTAAGACCGAAAAATGTATCCACAGTAAAAGATAGGGTTAATGTTCTGTGAAAAGTAGTTTTTAAGCTTTTTAAGATGTCTTCTCGAATTTCCTTTGTCACATTACCATCCCACACAAATGTGAGCGAAAGTAGTTGTTACTGCCATTAAGTGTGTTTTGGTTTCACGAAAATGGACTTTTTTTTCGCAAAGCTAAGAAAACTTGAATTACACAAATTAAGAAGTTGAATAGCCGGGCTTTGCTAAAAAAATTCATTTCCTGAAAACGTTTCGTTATCTCGATATGATCTGAAATTCTTTTAATATAAAGTTTCATAACTCGACCCAATCCAGCCATTTAAAAACTTTTTTTAGTCGGCTATGTCATCTGCTGTTATATACAACGACGACAAAAATAAGCGATGAAATCAGGCTATTGCAGAAACATAGAAAATCTTTTTGCGATCAAAAGAAACTCCTTTGTTAACAAATTTCTATAACTCACTCAAGATATTAAAAATATTAGGAAAATCATTGAAATCAATGGAAAATCCTTAAAAATCGAGTAAAAATACTTGAATATCCTTTCAAATTGCATATAAAAACCTTTTGAATCCTGGAAAATCCTATTTGTGGATTTTTTTAAAATAAAATGTCCCTCGCCTATTGCTGATTTTTATCGTAAAATGTATGTTACAACTAATGAAGTAACAGATTCTGTTTCGCTGTGTCGTTTTATGTCAACGGAAATATGATAATATCTCAAAATTTTCACATAAATGAGTTTTTAAAAAAAAATTCCATTAAAGATTAAGGCAAGGATTAAGAATCGAGCTTTCCAATGCGCCATCTTTCGTGAAAATCTGGTACCAATCCGATTTTTAGCCTATCAAAGTTTGGTAATTTGCACTGAAAACAGCCAATGATCGAATACTTTTGAATGGTAATGTAAGCATGTATCAAAATTTGGAGGCTTTTTGACGTCTGACATACGAGTAGTGCTAGGAACACTGTTATGATCCAAGTCAACTAACTGGTACTGTGCTTGACGTTGAAATTCCGCCGGCTTACAGTCGAAAACGTTTGTGGCGGTCCAGTGACTAACGAAATAACTTGCTAGGTACGCCCCACTTCTAACCCTCGGATAAGACTTTATTTTCAATATTGCGAGCTCTTGAGGTATATGCGGAAAATAGTTTTGGTGGATTTTTGTCGATATTCGAATTTCTGTTCAGCTTATAGTTCAAAGTTCAACACAAAAGCCACCTAAGACTGCGCTTCTGATAAATGTATTCTTGAAGGGAATCTGACACAGCAATCTGTTTGTATCTACTTGTCTGGAATAGAAACTAAAATTTCGATTGTATTTGGTGCCCAAATAACACTCATAGAATATAAATGTAAACGGATTCACATCGTTTACGATATTTAAATTAAATTCGAAACTACTCTAAAAACCGACTCGTTAACTAAACATTTATGTGTGCTGCTGTTTTTATCTCTTCCTACGGCACGGAATCAACTATTGCAAATTAAGCATCCCATACGTGTGGTATCATTGTATCGAGGAGCATTATATTATTAATACAAAAATAAATTTTAACCATTTGAAATTGGTTGTAATGAATACGTAAGTAGAGATAAATGTCACAAACAGTATTATTGCATGTAAATTATTAGGACAATTTGCAAGGAAAAACGTTTATTTTCAGGTCTATTAAGAGTGGACGCTTTTTGAATATTAAATGGAAATATTGTACAGTACATACACTTTCCGAATAAACGAAAAGTTCTTTCAATTGATAGTTTAGCGAGGTTGGAGATTTACTTGAATTTTCGGTAAACATTTCATAATATGCTTGTATTAGATCAAAATTCGGTAGTTAAGCTTTTGTCAAGTGAGCTTTGTAGCACCGTATGCTAATCATAATATTAAGAATTCAAATCGCCGAGCTAAGGAATTGGGAATTTCACGTTCGTTTATTGGGTCTTAAGAGGAATCCATGCATGGCTAAATTACTATTTTGATGGTAATTATGGGCTCGCATCCTTTTTGGAAAAAGTACGATTACACTAGGCAACAGAGGTCATGTACACTAGCCCTACTCACGTTAAAAAAATTTGGTTCAGATCCTTCGGAGGAATGTCGATTTCGTTTCATTATCGGACACTAAACAATTCTCTGGAACATCATAATTGACAAAGAATTGTTTCTGAGCATTACCATGCGTTTCTATCAAATCAAATATATTACAATGAAAGTGTACTGATCTGGTCGGCCGTTGGTGTGGTAAGGTATTCGGACCTCCTGAGTTCAAATAACAATTCCATTGGTGTCGATCACCTATCTGTAGTTCAAACCAACAAAAATTTCACCCACACAGTCAAAAAAATTTGCACCACACCAACGGCCGACCGGATTGGTGCACTTTCATTGTCATATATTTGAGTTGGTTACCTCTTCACACAAACGTCACTGGGACGAATGGAGGGGTGTTACGCATTTAGAGCACCAAGACCTATCGAACGCACTATGTCACCATCCGTGTACATGACCTCTGTTGCCTAGTGTTATCGTTAAGTGTTAAAATGTGCTACATTCCAAATGTCGGCAACAATTTAGTCATGTGTAGATTCATGGCAGAGAAAAATAAACCAGGCAGGAGCGGTTCATTTTCGAAACGTCAAATAAGGGACCTGACACACTGGATGAAAATGAACTCAAATAAACACTGACATAAATTGAAAAATTTTATTCGCAAACAATATAAGGCTACTAGATTATTCAGGTCCCTAGTCAAATCAGCGCTCCTGCCTGGTTAACTTTACTCTGTCGTGGTAGATTGCTCTTAAGGAGGATAACTCGAGCGGATTGTATCTGCCACAAACATTTAAATTTTTACTGAAAGCTAACACATTGTTGTTGTTTTTGTTTCGTTGCCGTCGGTTCGTAAATTTGTTGGTTTTGATTATTGGTTTTATGCGGCAAATTGTAAATTTAAAACTCATTTACTTCTTCTCATCAGCTATATTTCGGGTCTCGGTTTGACCCATCATCAGGCTATCAGTTACAAAAATGAGTTAGCTGACGAGATCCGTGCCAAAGTCATCAACGTAACAACTAATTTCACACAAGAATACAAGCGATCTAAGAACGCCGATAAATGTTTGCTGTTGCTAGTAAACCGAACGAAAAAATATCTAGCTGACAATAAACAAATTGTGGTCATAAATGCCGACAAAGGTAAGAAGACAATTATCACAAACCGATCCGAGTATGACGCAGGAATGGAGAAATTAGTTAGTGACAGCGATACGTATACAAAGACGAGAAGAGACCCGACTATAAGAATTGAAACTCAAGTCAACGATCTGGTAACATCATGGCGCCTTAACAACAAGATCGACGATGAAAAGGAGAGGTACATGAAAACGCATAACAGTGTAGCTCCAGCGGTATATGGACTGGGTAAACTTCACAAAAAGAAACCCGGAGAAACTATGCCATTAAGACCAGTAGTGTGTACAATCCAATCTCCTACGTACAAAATCAGCCAAATGTTAGCCAAAGTGTTTGGTGACATGACGATCGAATCGCCTTACCACGTGAAGGATAGCTGGCAGTTTGCAAACGACATCAAAAATGTGAAAATTCCGAGTGGATACAAGCTGATATCACTAGATGCAACGTCGCTATTCACAAACATCCCTACATCGCTATGTGTAACAGCAATAAAAAACAGATGGAGCCAAATCAAACCACACACTTTCCTGACCCAAAAACAGTTCATCGAAGTGGTGAGATTGATAACATCAGAATCGTACTTTCGGTACAAAGACGATTTCTACCTGCAGCAATGTGGCCTAGCGATGGGAAATGCAATATCCGGTTTCCTAGCCGACATGGTAATGGAAGACCTGGAAAAGAAAGCGTTAAGAAACTTGCCATTCGACACACCTTTCTACAAAAGGTACGTAGATGACATCATCGTAGCAATACCAGAGAATGAGAGCGAAACGATACGCAACGAATTCAACAAACACCACAAACGACTAAAGTTCACCATCGAGGAAGAAGCTGGAAAACAAATTAATTTTCTCGACATGACACTAATGAGATCGACAAGCGGTGAAATAACAACAAAATGGTACCAGAAAGAAATCGCATCAGGAAGATATTTGCATTTCGATGGACACAACCCGATGACCCACAAGAGAAATGTTGCAACCGCAATAACCGATAGAGCGATCGCATTTACGAACCCAGTCGATCGCCCAAAGAGTCTGTTGAAAGTGAATGAACTGCTAGCTGAAAATGGATATCCCAAGCCGTTTGTGTCAAAAATAATCAAGAACAGAGTCGAACGTTTCTACAATGGAAAGCCCAACATAGAAAAACCAAAACAACGGTTCATTGCATCACCCTACGTCCCCGGACTATCTGAGAGACTAAAGAAAGTTTTAAGTCAATACGACCTGACTTTGAGCTGCAAGACAACAAATAAGATCGGAGATCTATACACGAGAATGAAGTACACCATTCCACAAGAGCTCAAGTCAAAAGTAATATACCAGATCAGATGCAGTGACTGTAACGCAACATATGTTGGAATGACAAAACAGAAACTAAAGAAACGAATGGCGAAGCATAAAAGCGATATACACCTGAAGAAAAGAAACGAAACGACAGGGTTAACAATTCATGCAGTGGAGAACGAACATCAAATCGATTTTAACAACATAACGATTTTGGAACAAATTCCCAACTACTGGCAAAGAGTTATAGCCGAAAAAATGCACATCCACAAGACCAACAACACAGTAAACACACAAGTGGACAAAGCCGGCCTGCATAGCTCGTATATCAATTTGCTAAAAAACCAAAATCATCGAAGACACAAACCCACCACCACCCAAACCATACGATCATGAAACCAAAGACCAAAATTTTAGATTCAAAGGAGAAGAAGAAAAACACTTTGACAGAGATGAATGTGTGCTTTTAGTTTGCGTAAAATGTCCGTGTTATTGTTTTTTCAATTTTTTAATTAATTTATTTTTTGAGCCAGAGGCATAGTTTATTTTTATTTTTCCAATTTTTTATTAAGAGTAAGCCATAGGCATTTTATGATAATAATGGAGACTGAACAATTTTAATTAGTAGAAATATTTTAAGTGAAGAGGAGAGGTAACAGATGAATGTAAACAAAGTTTTGTACGAAGACATTGACCAATTTTATGTATTTTTTTGTAACTGATAGCCTGATGATGGGTCAAACCGAGACCCGAAATATAGCTGATGAGAAGAAGTAAATGAGTTTTAAATTTACAATTTGCCGCATAAAACCAATAATCAAAACCAACAAAGCTAACACATTGTAACACCAAACGATGGTCGTTCTTTTTCCAAAAATAATTCGAGTTCAAAATTATCATCAAAATAATAATAATTTTGCCCCAACAATTTAGGCAACAATTTAGCCAGGTGTAGATTCATCTTAAACGTTGCTCCAACAAGAACATCTGAAAACCCTAAACGTCGCTTGTCGCATTTATCCTAAAGCGCAGAAACACCCCCAATTATACACCCATACCTACTACATCATAACTTATCATTTAATTTTATAATGGTAAAACCTGCATAATCCCTCTATTTAATAAAATTAAAAATAGAATAATGATAGCACAGTTTTCATTAAAGGTTCAAGTATTAGCACTAGCGTATTGCTCTTGTATTCCCCATTATATTTGCGGTTTTCGCTTCGTTTCAGTTCTTATTAGTGGCGTTGTAAATTTAAGTGATACTGTTGTTCAAGAGAAGGAACTTTTTTCTTTCTTGCAATATTTTTCAATATGGTTAAAAACAAACTTTTCGAATGATATAGATGTGACAAGCACTTAAATATTAAAATGTCTCATTTGAATGAGATGTAATTTTTAAGATTGTTGGAGTTGCCGACAGTATAGCAGTATACGCAATGTACAGTATCACTACTAAAATTTACCATTTATGTGTAAATATGGTTTGTGCAAACATTTTGGAAATTATTGTTTATCTTAATACGAAATAGAAAAACACTCAGTCAGCCCTTCAACTTAAATTAAAATTTCATCAGAAACATAAAAATAATATTTAATTGCAAAGATAGAGAAATGAAGCGAGAACTTTTGCAAAACGACAATGAAAGCTTTAAAAAGTCTTTTAACGTTTATGTAAAAAGTTTTGTGTGAGATAATGAATATTAAATTTTGCCGTTTATCTAACAAATATACAATTTTGGTAAAAGTATCTTTCGGCAGTCTTTGGAAAAACGTTCGGTATACAAATATAAGAAAAAATTTCAATTCGTATACGCTGCACCAAACGCTGAGTGTGTGGTTGTTGTCTAAGGTTGAAAAGTGTGTCAGCAAATTATAATTAGAACTTTTATTCTGAGAATGAAAAATATAAAATACGAGAAGTGTGATCCACAACCGGTAAAAACGTTCAAAATTAATTCCTAAAACATAGTCACGCTCTAGATCTCTATCCAATACTGATACTGGCAACGGAGAAATTTTTTCATCGGCCATCATACTCCGGTTCGATGTGTAAACGTAGTGGCCTTTGTTTCATAGTAATTTTAATAGTGATGGTGGTGATATGATGATGATGATATAGATAAGGTTTTTTGCCTGGTCGTGTGTGCAACATCCCGAGTGGGCTTTTCAATATTTTATTGCATTGCGATGTAACGTTGTACGTAAAATCGTACGAAATGTGCATTCATTCATTTATTATTTCTGCAACGGCGCTGCGAAAAATGAACTTTCTCATGCCTGATTTGGGTGACGTATGCGTGGTATTTCTTTCTCTGATTTACTGTAGACTTTACTTTTCATCACAAGTGACGAAAAGTAACTACATTTCATCACTAATATTGCAGCCAAGTAAATATCATCTTATGAACCGTTAGCATCGTTTTAAGAATAGGGGATGGAATTTGTTTATGTATTGTCCGTTGACAAGTGGATCGCCACCGAGGGGTGACGCACTTCCATTTAATCCATTTAATCCATTAAATCCATTTAATCCATTAAATCCATTAAATCCATTTAATCCATTTAATCCAAAAAAAAAAATTTAGTTTTACCGAAATAATTAGGCTACCGACCTGAAAAATTTGTAAAGTAATTGCGAAAAATAGATTTGCACGATCCCCAGCTCGTTTAAGTACTCGTGAGGTATAGGAAATTTTTTTTTGTGAAAAATGGTATTACATTTATTTAATCCATTTAATCCATTTAATCCACTTTACACCAAAAACTCCTAAAAGTGGATTTTTTCGCTTTTTAACATTGTAGTATGAGTTATAGTACGTGGTTCGATCAAAATCAACAATTTTTAAGACTTTTACAGTATTTGGTAAAATGAACTTTTTTCCTATTTAATCCATTTAATCCAATTTTTATTCCATTTAATCCATTAAATCCACTTAATCCATTTAATACCATTTAATCCATTTAATCCATTTAATCCATTTAATCCATTTAATCTAGAAGTGAGTTACCCCTCGATCGCCACCGGTTTTGAGGGGGTTTTGATTTTTGTTTTTTACATGATGCCACACATTGTTGACAAATTCAAGATTTTTTATTTACGAAGGTTACACTGATTGCTTAGTGAAAAAGGACTTCACCTAGCACAAATTAAACGACCTTAGACATATTTGACATTGCAATGTGAGCAACATAGCAAAAATTAATTTCAATACCCCTCGAAACCCCGTGCTTCCACCTACATAAAAAACACGAACCGAACGAGCCAATCTCAATTTATTTCAACAGAATTCATTACACAGATTCTAAATAAATTACTTAAAAAAAACAAATTTTCACCAAAATTGTTCGAACTAATACACAAGTACGCGATGCTAAATTTTTCTATTTGTTGGAATGGTCAAAGCAACTGATCATTGAAATAAGTTTTATGGATCGTAGTAAGCAACTTTGTGTCTGGAATATTTATGTAAAATATTTATTCGTCAGTAATAAAGAAATCCTTGAAGAAACATCCCTTTTCCTACAGGTTATGGGCATATAGGAACATTCAAGGAATATTCACCTTTGTTACAAATTCAGTAAACAATCTGGTGTATCATCAAGCCTAGCTGCCGCGTAGTATCAACATAGCAATAGACCTAGCTGTGAGCATAGCTAAAAGCATAGCCGAGCATAGTCGTACGCACAGGATTGAACCTAGCGGAGCATAGCAACGTGTACTACCGATATATCTGAATTTTTGAAATCAATATGACGGAGCAAAAAGGAACGAAATCAGCGTTCGAAAAATTAAACGGAAAAAACTACACCACCTGGTCCTACCGAATGAAGTTATTTCTTAAAACCGAAAAATGTTGGGATGTGGTTGAACATGCCGTTAGACCAGCAAACGTGACTGTCCGAAAATGGAACGAAATGGAGGAGCGCGCATCATACTTCATTAGCATTCTAATCGAAAACAATCAACTACCATTCATCAAAAGAACTGATTCAGCGAAAGGCGCCTGGGATGCGTTATGTAACCATCATAAGAAAGCCACGTTCTCCACCAAAATACGTCTATTACGAAAATTGTACCACGAAATCCTTCCCAAGAATGGCAACATGGAGGAACATCTATCGAAATTAACGGAATACTACGACGATTTGTGCGAAATCGACCACGTTATAGACGATCAACAATTTGTATCGATCGTTATGACGAGTGTTGGAGAAGATTACGATGGTCTCATCACAGCATTGGATTGCAGAGACGAAAACGATCTAACCTTCGATCTGGTCCAATCAAAACTAATGGACGAGTATGAACGAAAAAAGAAAGTCGATGATTTTCCATTCGAAGGGGAATCTGTATCCGTGACAGTTAATCTCATTGCATCTGTGGAATCAGATGATGATTATGATTATTCGTTTTAAAATTTATCTTCAAAATTTAAATTAATATTTCCGGAACGCAAAACTATAACTCATCGAGGAAGAGCTTCTAAATTATAATTTTGAGGAGGAGAATGAACAATATGCTTTGAGGAGGAGTGTTGGAATGGTCAAAGCAACTGATCATTGAAATAAGTTTTATGGATCGTAGTAAGCAACTTTGTGTCTGGAATATTTATGTAAAATATTTATTCGTCAGTAATAAAGAAATCCTTGAAGAAACATCCTTTTCCTACAACTATGACTGTGAATGATTACTTGAAAACACGGGCTTCTATGATTAAAGTAATTGAAAAATTTACGAATTTTACCTTAAACAAATTTGTAGTTTCAGAAAACGTTGTTCGTACCCATCGATATAATATACTGTAGATAATGAGACAAGACGAACGAAATTTCGGAAATATAGTACACATACAAGTGCAAAAAATACGAATCACAACACAAAACGAAGAGAAAAAGGAAATTGAGAAATGCAGAGTTTGAATTATTTTCAAATAATTGTATGACATTATTTTAGTCCAGGTCCTTGTGTCGTAAAAAAGGGCTCCGTGCGCCGTAAGTTCTTTAAGAGTTTTCTTTGTTCCATGTTGTTTGCCACGAAAAGTTGTGGAACAAAAATTTTTTCCGGACAATGGAAAATCGTTTTTCCGGCCGGAAAAGCCATTCATATGAAAAAGTTCCATATATGGGATGGTATTGATGGAAAATATTTATTTACTTTACGAAAGCATTTTCGTGTGACATAACTATTTTATTGGTCCCGTTCCAGGATGAAATAATTTTTGTGACTGTTTATGAAGTAACCCATCCAAAATTTTGTCGAATCCTTACGTTTCTAGCTCTTCTTTGTTCTAGACACTAGACATTTCTCACGTTTTTGGCAATTTTTTCGGCTAACATTTGAACTTTTAACAAGTTTGAAGTCACCAGAGGCCAGTTCCTAAAAATAAGTCACGTCTTCATGGTCCACTTTTCGTAAAGTAAATAAATATTTTCATAGGGAAAACCATCAGTTGTATGTATAAGAAACACTGGAATTAGTATCCCAAATTATAGCTACCTATCTTTTATTGATCTAGAAAAAACTTGAAAAATCCTTATATGGACATACATGACTTTCCCAGGTTATATCTCAGGCTCCCGAACATGGATCATGCCCGGCCGACTGAAATCAGAAGTACTTGAATGTAGCTTTCGAATGACACCACTTTTATGAAAAATAAATTCGAAATGGCCAGGGAAAATGGCTTCAAAGTTGATGAATTTTCCGGGACACTTTTTAGGTGAACTCAAATAATGACTCCATTCCAACTACTCTAAAAAAAAGTTCTTCCATGAAATATCGGTAATGAGCCATACTTTCCAGAACAGAAGAATATTTTCAAAAAAACATTGTATTTTCGGAGATATTCGACTTTGAAGGTTTTCATATGAATGGCTTTTCCGGCCGGAAAAACGATTTTCTATTTTCCGGAAAAAAATTTTGTTCCACAACTTTTCGTGGCAAACAACATGGAACAAAGGAAAATCTTAAAGAACTTTAGACGCACGGAATTACACAAGTACATGGACTATTTTGCGCGCTTTTTCAAAACGTAAGTAACGTTACACATACATCCATGTGATCTTTCCGCATAAAATTGCTTTGACATTACTTATCTACCCTATATTATATCGATGTATGCAACACGTTACATAAACAACTATTATTTTAAGTCGTCATAATACTAGGTTAAACCTGTTGAGTGAGTCAGATCCCTTGACTGTCTGAACTTCTCGATAGTTTTTGTATTTGTAATGATTTGTTCATTTATTTCAATGTAATGAAATTATGATGCCCAAAACATATTTAGAAGAAGAACTACTACAACGGTCTTAAATCTTAATATCTCATTAATAATTTAGTTCTGCTTAGTTTCACTAAAATCTTCAGAACGTTCTGAAACTTCAATTTAGCTTCATAACTTCATTTTCAGGTACACACAGGTCTGGTTTATGCTCACATTCACATTAGAGTACGAGGGGCACCCTGAAAGTTTCGGGAATCGGGTATTTCTGACGCATAAAAGTATTTAATTTGAACATTTTCGAAAATTTCAACATTTTTTAAGTAAAATGACGTATTAAAGTTGAGAAACATTTATAACAAGGCTTGTCGGCCAATTTTGAAAATGGAGGAATTCATTTTCTGAAGTGCTGTTCGTTTTTTATTTTTTCTTAAATAATCATTTTTAATTAAAGTATTTTTATGTTTACATGTAAAGTATAGTCCCTTGGCAAACTGTGTAGTCCTTGAACAATTTCGCTAAAAACTTTCCGAAAACTTCAAAAAAAATTGATCCATTTTGTAGGGCTGCTCTCGCAGTGAAATTGCATGTGAATCTAATTCTTTCGATTTTTCCGGAAATTTCTGATGAAATCTGTTAGAATTCCTTACATATTTTTAGGATTCTTTTATCGAACTATGCTGGTATCACATCGATACTGCGACTCAAACAACAGAAACCCTGGTCTAAAGTTGCCAAAGTCGTGAAATTTTAGTTCAAATTTTAAATGATAAGTTCTAATGTCTGAGTACACCTTTTTTGAACTGAATTGTAGATCTGTGCCCCGCGAAATTTTAAGTCCCTCATAACCCCATGACTCGAAACGGGTGCCATTAGACGCCCACAGATCCCAATGAACCAAACCAGATGGACTACACAATTTATTTAACACTATTTTACGCATTCAAAAAAAAGACGAAATTAATAACTTTAAAAAGATGAAATTATAGCTGTTGGTTATATTTTGTTTAAATTCACATATGTATAATTTTGAGTGATTCTTTCGTCTGGCGGCTCACATACCTCAGTAAATTTTGTCTGGCAGGGGTTAAATAGTTAACTGGTATCTTTAGGTGTCGAATGTGACTTATTTCAAGTCTTGGGGTTATGACGACAAGAAAATCGAATTTTCTAGTTCTAAATTTGTGTAGCATGGGTCAATTCTGATTTTTTTTGTCTGGCATGGGTGGACAACTTCGTTTGGGTCTGTGGGCGTCGAATAGGACCTAATTTAAGTCGTGGGGTTATGACGACAAAAATCGGACTTGTTGAACTTTTGAATTTGTCTGGCGGCTCACATTTCTTAAGGAATTTCGTCTGGCATAGGTGGAAAATGTCGTTTGGGTCTATGGGCGTCGAATAGCACTTGCCTGAAGTCGTGGGTTTATCATGATAAAAAGAAGATATTTTTAGAGCTTAATTTTTGGCTGGCAGCTCTCAATTCTGAAAACATGTCGTCTGGCAAAGTGTATTTCATTCATTAGGATCTGTGGGCGTCGAGTAAAGCTTATTTAGCCTTATGACGACAAAAAGTGACCATGTTGAGCTTTTCAATTTGTCTGGCATCGGAAAATTCTGAACATTTTACACCGTAAATATGCCGAATTTAATGATTATAGTGAGAAGAGACAGTCGAGATCTTGGGATGGGTGTTATACGACTCAAAATTCAAACTATATCTGCATTACGGGAATTAAAATAACTATTTCATGCTTGCTATGGGAACTGAATAATGCAGGGGCCACTGAAAAAGCTGTGTCCAAAGAGGGGTCCGGAGCATGTTAATGTGTTTTTCGGTAGAGGTTAGCACCCTGATGAAGAAAAGTTAAGGTGCCAAGCTGGGTTCCTGGGCAATAACTTTTGGCGGCGGCTCAAAGTCCAAAAACCGTGTAATAATTAAATTTTCTAGAGAGAAAGGTGGTAAAATAAAGAAACGAGCTTAAAATCAAAGGATTTTGTATGAAAATACGATTTTCCTACACAGTAAATTTTTTTTGGACCACCCTGTACCTTCCAAAAGCAATTCTTCGTTAGTGTTCAGATAATCAAGGTCTACGTTACCCAGTTAAAATATATGCAAAAAAAGCTTAAAAGACGAACAAAATAACCTAAAGTGACTGATTTTCGTCGCTACACAGGTATTTCAACTTTAAATTTTTTTTCGGCCCACCCTGTATTTTCCACAAACTTTTTGTATTCGGCAATGTTGTTCAGCATTCAAAACTCTATGTTTCTCCCGAAGAAACCAACTTTTTATCTTTTCAGGTTCTCTTGATATTCAACGAAAAGTGTGAAAAAACACGGTTTTTGGACTTTGAGCCGCCGCCAAAAGTTATTGCCCAGGAACCCAGCCTGGTACCTTAATTTTTCTTCATCAGGGTGCAGACCTCTACCGAAAAACACTTTAACATGCTCCGGACCCCTCTTTGGACACAGCTTTTTCAGTGGCCCCTAGACTAGAAAGTAAATTGACTTTTACTTTCGGTTTTCAATACAAGCATGAAAACTTGATACGTGACGCGATAGTGAACGGTCTTTGTGACGTTAATAACTATTTAAGTTTTAAAGGGCTTTTTCGGGTCAGTCCGACCCTGTTGCTTGACTTCAGCTACATATATGGCAAAATTTCATAAAACCTCAAGTCACTTTTCCAATTTTCCTAGTTATCTTACTCGACATTACCCGGATGATCTAACCATATTATAATCTGATGTTACTATTTTTCATGTATATTTTTTACCATATTGTCGTATACGACCTCATGTCTACAATGATTTTATTTAACTTTATAAAAAGGATAAAATATCACATGAAATGGGAATATTAAATAAAATGAGAAAATTGCGTAATATTCGATATCAAAAGGAAATCTTTTCCGAGGCTGTATTAATAATTCATTCATCACTTTCTTTTCACTTGTGAACATGAATCTGATGGCTGTTACCATTGAAGAAATAGAGATTATGATAATGGAAAATTGTTAAATTCTTTGGCGGTTATTAAGCAGAAGTAAAGGTTCGATATAAAATTCTATATCACAAGTGAAGCAGGTGTCGTAATAAAAATATTTAGTCGTTGAAGGTTGAATTCAACAAAATGTACTTGGTGTTTGAACAGTACGATAAGCTAAAAAATAATAATATGAAAATGTAAATAAAACGAGTTATTGCGTTCTTCACTCAGGTGTGTTTTCTTCATGCGCATTTTGTGCAAAGTCTTTATAAAATTTCATTACGAGAAAGAAAAAAATAATTAAAAAATGTGTTACTATGCAACGTAGAAATTTGCAACAGCGAAAACATAGAGGTAAACTACCTAGAGGAATTATGACATTGAAAAATTGTATCACACACACGACACACCACTAACACGAAAACGTCAACCTTGCTTTGCTTTTGACGTTATGAGTCCCTTTACTTTTGACATTCAGAGTCCCTTTTTACTATTTGTACACGAGGCTATCACACACACATTTAAATATATGATTTTTCATTTTAATTTGTCAGTTTGTTCTATTGACAGGGCGCGATGATTAATATTGTTGTTAATTTTTTGTGAATCCCTACGAGATGGTTAACTTTTGCATGCTCACAAACTCACTTGTGCACTTTTGAGAAACTTGCTTCGGTAACTGTTTTCCGGCAAGTGTAGGCGTATAACTCGCCTGTGGATCCGATATACGAATATGGTCTGGAGAGGAGGAAATCAAGGTTCTGAAACAACAGGTTAAGACAACTCTGAGTGGATCACGAAGGTGGTGACACACAAATTGCGTCAACGGCTATGAAGTTTATATTAAAAAGGCAACTTAACAAAACCAAATCCCGAATTTTCCTGAAAAACATTTTCTTTAAGTTGATTTCTCACACTATCTGTAGTGAGTGCGTAGTGAGAAAATACACTTACCTCAATTTAGTTACCAATATTTCCACGTGTTTGATTGTTTTTTTTAAGTTCCCTCGCTACGCTCTGGTCACAATCAACACATTCGAAATGTAATTTCCCGCTTTTCTTCCCTAGGTTAACAACAAAACTCGAAATATATAGCAATAATTTGTAGCCTCCAAATTAAGGGTATTTAGCCATGAAATTCGAACCACACATAGTTTAGCAAGCCTTTAAGATTTTTCGTCTGGTGCTGATTACATCTGCGACTTTAGTAAGACTTCAGATAATAGTACATAGAATTAATTGTGAATGGGCATTCATGTCATTCTTCTGTGTACGGTTCGTTGAGGGCACCAAACACCTCAACTACCCATATTATAAAGCTAGGGGATGCTTAGGAATGTTACTTTCATGCTAGATATTGAGGAAATCCTATACAGAATCTGCTCTCACTGGTTTTCTTGATGGAAGGCAAGTACGGTACCAGTGAGCCAACCCGTTCCTAAGAAAATAAGGAAATATAGTGAAACAAAAATAAAAGCCTTCAAAACAACGTAGTAGTTATTATCAGATTATTTGCGAAAATGATGTATAATTCAACTTGTAAATCGTAACTCGTAACTTATAAGTAAGTTTCGAAATAAGTACAGATGTTATAATTCTCTACTTACAGTGTATTAATTTCTAGAAATCCCACATGGCTGAAGTGAAGGGAGCCTAATGAAATTCCAGTCACTAGACGACAAAACTCGTGTAAAATAGCTGTCAACAATTCAGAAATATTAAAAATATGATGTATTGTGTATATACATTGAATTAATTGGATCCAGTCAATGATATTTTGGTGGAAATTTGAATTTGCCATGGTATGGTAACATCGATGACTTTTAAAACGTTTAAAACTCTTAAAAAAATGTCAAATGTGTTTTTTTATGAACCAACTCCATATCGTAAAATTTAAAAATTCCAAGAACCTTCCACCCATTTCATCTCCGTTTACGAAAGCCACGCATCTTTTCCATTGTTCAAACACATCTACCCCTTTGACTTACATTTTTGTGTCACTTTCGGCCCTTGCGCTTCCATTTTTCAACTTTCGTCCCCAGTAGGCAGCATATAATAGTTATTTGTGTATCTGTTTTGGACGATCGTTTTTAGGCAATTTCGCGAATTGTAGCCCAAACGAAGTGAGGGCTACATGCGAAAGTGCCTAAAATCAATCGTCCAAAACAGATACTCAAAAAATTGTTCATGTAAGAACGGTCGTACATTTTTCAAAGAAATTGAAACCCATGGCACCGGCTGTCAAAAAAATGTAGTTATGTCATGATGTATGAAATATGTAAAAAATAATTCATTTTCGACTGATTCAAGCCAAACCAAGTGTAATTCTTTTTTTCTCCATGTCAAACTGACAGTAACGAAATTTTTTCACCAATGGGATCTTTTGACATTTTTTGTATTTATATTAAGAATGTTATTGTAAACAAAAAATTGTTCTACACTATTGCCGAATTTTCAAGTTTTATACTTTTAATTTATATTTCAATTACGACTACGACCCAAATTCAACCTAAAAGCAAACCTTTTTCGTGAGAGAATTAAGAAAAAATGGCATGAGAAGAATAGAGAGGCATATAATGGACATATGTTTGACTGATCTTTGAAAATCAGAAAACAATGTAAATGTTTATAATTTTACGATGGTGTAGAATAATTTTTTGCTTATAATAATGTTATGTTGTCTATCGTAATTATTGAAACTTCAGTCCCCCATTGGACCAATACTCTCTCTAACAACCAAACTCTCAGTGTTCTATGTCAAATTCACACCTTATTTCTTTGTATTATACAAACACCAATTTACATTTTGACTGACTGACACTGTAATGTACATGTAAATTCCAAATGCTACTTGATTCTTTCACCACCTTATAATAAAAGTATTTTGTTTGCTAGAGAGAGTATTGATTAGCCCCAAAATTGGAAATGTCATCGTATGAAATTTAAAAAAAAAATCGAAATAGTGTCAAATTCATCTGGCATGGTGTTTATCTGGTCCGGAAGGCTAAAATATTGGATCCGTATTTGTTTTTAGAATTTAAAAAAATAGTTTAGATCTGGGGAGCGAAGCATTTGTTCAAATGTATGAATGCGTTGGTTAGAAGAGTAAAAAAGATATACACCATCATTCTTCTCTCTTCTAACCAACGTATCGTACATTTGAACAAATGCTTCGCTTCCCAGATATAAACTATTTTTTTAAATTCTAAAAAAAAATACGGGTCCAATATTTTAGGCTTTTTTTTCGGACCAGATAAACACCATGCCAGATGAATTTGAGACTATTTCTCTAAAATGAACAGGCTTCAAGCATCCCATATGTAGACATCTATGTTAATCTATATACAGCTATATTTAGCTATATATAGCTAGTTTGAGCTATATAATAGCATATTTATCTATAATGTCATCATTTATAGTAAAATATAGGTCATTAAATTTGACTTCGTACGGGGCTGTCGACATTGCCTCCGGCAATTTCCTTGTACATGATAACAAGGCAAAGAATGGGTAATGTGCTTTTAGAGCTCATGGCTTTTGAGCAGAGAAGAGAATAGCTCCTTTGAATTGTTAACACGTTACTGGTTATTGTGACTTGTCAACTTTAGGCACACCGAAAAGTGCTAAAGGAGTCAGAGAATACCTCCTAATAAATTTCTAAAAATCAAAAATTTGACTTATGATTTTTAGAAATTTATTTGGAGGTATTCCTTGACTCCTTTAGCACTTTCCGGCGTGCCTAAAGTGCCTGTTCGAGCATTATACCCTACGTGTTAATCAACATACTGGAGCTATGCGGTTCTATGTTTTAGATTGGATTTTTTGTTAATAAAGAAATTTAAAAAAAAGAGAATGAAGTGAGAGAGATGATGCGTTTCACATTAAAGACTTTCGATCCGAAGGTGTTTCGTACGGGTCGGCGTTAGCTTATGTTTTTATTGGTATAGTGGTACGTCTATCATTTGCTGTTTCATTTTCACTGGAAAAATCGAAAGAAAGCGAGTTAATCCATACGCCATTCTTACATTTACATATTTATGATTCGTCATCTCTAGGCATAGACCAACATGGATCAATTAGACTTCAGCACCGAAACATCAAAGAAAACATTCATTAAAAATTCATTTGCACAAAAAATAATTTTTTAAATTTACGTCTTCATGACATTGAGCATTGCAAAAAGTGTCGATCCGCATGTGTAGAGTGCAAAAAATATATATTGTTTCAACAACTAAAGCTAAGGCTGCAATTATTTGATCAGATGGTCGAGACAACTAACATTTATTTTTTCGGGTACGCTTACGCATTTTCAAAGGCAAATACAAAAATTTAAATAAAAAATAATTATTTTCTTCAGTCAATGCAAACAAATATGTGGCCGAAATGCATTCAAGTTCTCGATATAAAAGGACCAACAAATTTTGGATCATTATCAGTTCGATTTGCAATCTGCATTGAATAGTACAATGAAGTTCTTTATTGCTGTCGTCGTAGTTGCATTCTTCGCTGTAAGTCACCGAAAAAATTGATGATTTGATCAACTTATCACTTAAATCTTCCATTTTGAATTCAGGCTGTCAGCGCTACCCCATGCGGCGGTCGATGTAATGGAGGCGGTGGTGGTAGCGGTGGTGGTGGCGGAGGACTTCTTGGTGGACTTCTTGGTGGATTTCTAGGAGGCGTTGGATGTGGTGGTGGAAGCGGTAGTGGAAGCGGTGGTGGAAGCGGTGGTGGAAGCGGAGGTGGACTTCTTGGAGGACTCCTTGGAGGAGTTCTAGGGGGTGATGGTGGACTCATCGGCACCGTGACTGGTGTTGTTGGCAATCTTGTTCCAACTCTTGTTGGAACACTTGGTTCAACTCTCAGCAGTCTTGACGTCACTGGACAACTCACTGTAGTTATTGATGTTCTTGTTGGCGCTGTTGGCAGCCTCACCGGTAGCTTGGGTGGTTTAACTGGAGCAGGAAACGGTAGTAGCTGCGGAAACGGTTCATTCGACTTCCTTGGAGAAATCTACTATCAACTCGATGTCGTCCTTCAGCTTCTCCTAACCTTTACATCTATCGAAACCTTCGATCTTGATGCAATCATCGCTGGTCTCAATAATGTTTTCTCTCTATTGTCAGCTGCTTTCGGTGAAGAAGTCATCAACATTTTCATTCAAATCGTAGGACAATTACAAGGCCAGATTGAAACTCTCTTTAATGCTGTCTCTAACCAAGCATTCCAAGTAATTGGACAAATCACCGCTCAAATCAGTGCCACCTTTACTGTTATCGTCGATTTGGTTGCTACTGTCTCTCAAACTGCATCTAATGCTGCTGCAGGTGCCACCGACGCTGCATCCAACGCTCTCAATTCTGCAGTTGCTGGACTTACGGGTGCCTTTACCGTGCTTACTACTGTCCTCGAAACCGCTACAGTTGCTATTCAAGGAGCCGTTAATCAAGCCATTCAAATTGTTGGTCAGCTTACAGCTCAAATTGAAGGTTTAGTCAAACTCGCCCAGCACGCCCTTGGACAACTTACTGCAGCTCTCGAAGGTGTAATCCAACAAGCGACACAGGTCCTTGGTCAAATTACCTCTACCGTCCAAGGATTTATTCAACAAGGTGTCACTGTCGTGGCTAGTGTTACTGTCCAATTTCAAGCTACCATTTCTGGTGCTGTTGAAGTTATTTCAGGACTTGTTGGTCAAGTCAGCGGTACCCTTAGTGGTCTGACTGGACTCTTGAGCAGTGACATCGTTGGAGAAATTTGCGGACAGATTCTCGGTTCCTTGGACATCGTTGGATCTTTATTCGCTCAATTCTCCGTTGTATTCACCCAAGTTACATCTGTCGTCTCTGGTCTTTCTGGTCTCGCTGGTGGACTCGGTTCAATCGGTGGAGCAGTCGGTGGAGCAACTGGTGGAGCAACTGGTGGAGCTACTGGTGGTTCAGGTGGCCCATGCCCATGCAGCGGTTAATTGACTATTCTTTGATGGTAAAATTTCAATGGGAATATGGCATGACTTTGGAACGTTTAGTTTGTAAGCGCATTTAAAAAAACGTAAAAAAAAATAAATAAAAAGCAACAATTTTGTCAATGTAAAATTTGTCTTTTATTCAATCCTTTGTCATCTGACATTTGTGGCAGAATTTTTTTTAGTAAGCTCCACCTTATTGGCGGGTCCGTTCCGTACTGATGAAGTTAGTTATAGTTAGTTCATTTATTGACGTTATACGCATAAGGCATTTTAAATAACATATAAACCCGTAGTATAAAGTAAAATATAAAGTTATCAAACGATGTCGATCCAATCTCTTATTTTAACTTTAAAACACCAATCTCTAAATTAAGACTATAAAATACACAAGCCCAAAAGCGCTTCATTGAGTTAAAAACTAGTGTAATAATTTTTTTTTTAACGTTTAAATTTTTTTTATTGTCGGAGAAAGCGTCCTCTCCCGCACTAAAACTCCGAAAAAAATATAATTAAATATTACAATTAAGTTTCATTACAAAACATTTCATTTAAATAATTAAAATAAATCTAAAAAAAAAAAAACTAAGTAAAAGTAACGAGTATTGATTGAATAAAAGTTCTTCATTGAATTTAATATCTTGTGCTCGAGTTAATTACCGAAAAACATGAAAAAGAAAACAAAATGATTAGTATGTTTCCAGACAAAACAAAAAGAAATTATAGCTAGAGCAAATAAAAATCATCAACTCTCTTTTCAAAAGTTCCTAATATACAAGCCGCATTGCGTCTCTGTATTGATATGGAAACCTTCTGAAGCAAGTAATCTAGACTTCTTCTCTCCCGAAGCCTTCTTCATCATCTTTCCTAAACTTACGAGAAAAGCTTTTGTCTCTTGACCACAACTACCTAAACTTTCGAATGCTATTGGCTTAAACAAGTGATTCTCTTTCAGACTGACGTAATGATTATGTTTCCTACGCTCTGCCTGATCAGCCACAGCTCCAGCTTTAGTTGTCGAAATAGATAAGTAAGACTGAGCTAAAGTATCTCGAACGGTCACGTCCCATATCAGTGATTTTCCTCTACTCCATGGTATTAACGTCATTCCGTCTGGCCTTTTTCCATCGTCTCTCGAAATTCCTGGCGGTTGCAAAACATTAGGGATACCGGCTGAAGAAAAAGCATGTGAGAATATATTGTTGATATCATCGTGTCCCGGAACCCATCCCTTACTATTCTTACAAGACAGCCCATGACGACCATATTCGTCGACTAGTTTCCCACAAACACAACGGTGTTCTTCACATATTTTGCAGCCCAACCTAAGTGCTACGGCTATTCTTGCCGCATTATTGTCTAAAAGCAGCCCCAGATTACTTGAAGGTACTACTTGCAACCACTTTGAAGATTCTTTTGTTGATGATGCAAGCAACCTAGCACGATCCACTGGAGAACTGGAAGCCAATAACCCGTCAAAAACCTTTCGCACACCTATTAAGTCCCATTTCTTTTGAATACTCTTATCTTTTTCACCTAACAAAGAGTATTCCGAAGGAAGACTTCGTAAGATCGACAAAACGTTATCGTTCAACACTTTCAAACCAAACCTGCTTAGGATCTCATCCGACAATTTCGAAGACTGATGGATAGACGACAAGTATGCAGGATAGGCCAACTCTGAGGATTTCCTAATTCCAAGACCACCGAAAGAAAGAGGGAGAGATGCCTGATTCCAGGAAACATCTCCGAGTTTCGTGTTCGTAATAACTTCAAGAGTAGCGCGAAACGATTCGTCTACTCTGTCTAATACCTCTGGTACTAAGAATGACTTGCATGTACGCAACAGATAATTGAACCTAGGAGCTGAAAGAGAACTCTTAAAAATACACAGAGCAGGATGAACGTCCAAAAGCTGTAAACGCTTGGACAACAGCTCGACGCTTTCAACCTTAGTCGAAAACATACCATAATGACGCCTTCCTCGAAAATAGGAGTACCAAGCAATTCGAAATTAGTTTTGTCAACTTTACGGGTTGTCACACAAAACATATTTGTGTTTATCCAGGGTACCTTTTACCTCATTGACCATATCATTCAACGGATCATTCAAACATTCAACACATTGCCCTTCGTTAATCGTTTTCAGAGCAATTCTATCATAGTCATCTCTCTCCATTACTACAATATTATTGCTTTTATCAGCTTTGGCATAAACCACACCTTTCTCTCTCAAAGATTTTACTGCATCATACAATCTCTCGACGCTTTCTCTTGGTTTGTTAGATTTTGGTGCCATTTTATTTTTAATCACTGACATCTACACACATGTTTTCAACCGGTGACTTTCTTGGGGGTAAAACGAGTTTCAAACCTCTGTTGAGCAATGCCATTTCGTTAGTAATACAGAAAATATCTACATTGTATGTACTGATTTAAACAAATTGATCTAAAATTCATAAACCCTAGAGCCCTATTTTCAATATTTTCGGGAGACGAGATTTTATAAACTTACGTTTATTTTACAAGATATTTTCTCCCCTTGTGAATTTTTTCTTTAAATTCACCTAAAACTTAAGTTTCAATTATCGAGAGATATTTAGAGAATGGTGAAACAAAATATGTTTATGTTGAAAAGAAATTACGTGTGTTTTGTTTTAAATATCGGTAATGAATAAACAAAATTGTAAAGTTATCGCACCCTTATCGATTCACGTAATGTATCATTTTGAATTAATAGTTATTAATAGTTAATAAAAAGTTGAAAAGTAGAGTTTTCGTGTGAATTTTGTTGATCCGATGTCAATAAACACATGAAAACGAGACTTCGCCTTCGGCTTAGCATACAAACTCCACACACTTCAAAACAACGATTTTCCGCACAAGTATGTAATCTACTATTACATGATTTTGAAACCTAAATCAAATTTCTTGTTTCCCTAGGTGTGTAATAAGCCACTTTTGACCCTAGGGAAAACAAAAGCATGTAAATTAAATTGTGGTCGCACAACAAATTATGTTAATGAACTGTGAGGCAGTTTTTGGCGCATATTGAAGAGTTCTGTATTTTAGCAAACAACGGAATCTCATATTTAGGATTCCATATACTATACATGTCGTAATTCTCTTCTCCACGTCTAGAAGGTTCCGTTTCAAGTGGCTTCGGTGGCAAAGGTCGGTTTTCAAAATTCCGTGTGTGTCATAATTTTTAGCCCCGTACGAAGTACTGGGGGCTTATAAGATTAATATGCCGTTTGTAACACGTCGAATTGGAAGCAGACAGTAAGGGCAAAGCATTTGGTTATGTTCATAGATGACGAATCCGCAATAAAAAAAATGTCCGTCCGTCCGTCCGTGACCCCGCTAGCTAGAGTAAATCACAACCTTTTTTCAAAATTCTTTTTTTCCCCGATTGGTATCGACAAAAGTAAGGTCAAGTTCGAAAATGGGCATGGTAGTGTCGGCCCTTCCAGAGCTAGGGCCCTATAGGTGTTTTTCAGTCTTTCGACGATATCTACCGAAATACGCACGCAATAGCTGCTTGTGATATATCAAATGAAAGGTATTGACGAGTAGAACAAAGTTGCTGAACATTGTTTTTGGGTAAGATGCAACGTGGGCTTGTTGGGAGGGCTCAAAGGTCGTTACTCGGCCCTAAGTGTTTTTTGCACATAAATCGAGTAAATCTCATCCGATTTTGCTAGTTTTAGTTTTTTATGGAAGGTAATTGAATACCGAAAAGAACGTGGCGAAAAAAGTTTCAAATTTGGGCCCTTGGACTAAGGCCGCTACTCGGCCCTAAGTGTTTTTTGCACATAAATCGAGTAAATCTCATCCGATTTTGCTAGTTTTTGTTTCATTTGAGAGATAATTGAATGACGAATAGAATGATGGCAAAAAAAGTTTCAAATTTGGGCCCTTGGACTAAGGCCGCTACTCGGCCCTAAGTGTTTTTTGCACATAAATCGAGTAAATCTCATCCGATTTTGCTAGATTTAGTTTTTTATGGAGTCTAATTGAATACCGAAAAGAACGTGGCGAAAAAAGTTTCAAATTTGGGCCCTTGGACTAAGGCCGCTACTCGGCCCTAAGTGTTTTTTGCACATAAATCGAGTAAATCTCATCCGATTTTGCTAGTTTTTGTTTCATTTGAGAGATAATTGAATGACGAATAGAATGATGGCAAAAAAAGTTTCAAATTTGGGCCCTTGGACTAAGGCCGCTACTCGGCCCTAAGTGTTTTTTGCACATAAATCGAGTAAATCTCATCCGATTTTGCTAGATTTAGTTTTTTATGGAGTCTAATTGAATACCGAAAAGAACGTGGCGAAAAAAGTTTAAAATTTGGGCCCTTGGACTAAGGCCGCTACTCGGCGCTAAGTGCTTTTTGCACAAAAATTGAGTAATCTCAACCGATTTTGCTAGTTTTTGTTTCATTTGAGAGGTAATTGAATACCCAATGGAAAGTTGGCAAAAAATTTTGGGTTTCTAAAATAATATCGTAAATTGTTGGTTTTATTTGAGAGGTACTTCGTACGGGCTTTCGTAATTGCACTATGCGCAATTTTAAAAATGAACACTTTCAGTAAATTTGACCATGCCCAACTTGACTTGCATTTTGGTAACAGACGCATTAGAGGGTTGTAGACGTATTAGGGTTGCGGGCGTATTACGGCTACGGACGTAATAAGGTTACGGACGAAATAGGATTACGGGTCGTACGGGGCTAAGTCGCAGCAAACGCTCCGACTGTTCTGATGCCTTGTTTTAATATTGAAACATGAGGACAGTCGATGCAACCAACGCATCCAGGAAAGTTGTATTTTTGTGAAAAGTGCAAACGAGTTTCGTTTAGTTCGTCGCAACTTTCTGGAAATGTAACCTAATCTTTGAATACACCTGACAGATCAATTGCATCCATTACTTCGTGAGGGCTTTTGCTGATAGATGACTGCCTCTGACTCATTGCACAGTGTATGCTATTGGCAATGTCTCATTGATGGCAAAAAATCTTAACGACGCTCAAATGTATGAAATGAAAGGCATAGGCATTTTACAGTTTTCCAATTACTTTGTCGGTCGTATGCAACGCCCAAGAAATTTTCCTTTCGCGCATGTTCAGATCAATTCTTTGACCCAAATCCTCGACTTGTCCAATCGAAAACCCGATCATGAAACACAGATCCGATGTTAAATTGAAATGTGAAAGTTTTCATTTAAGTTAAGTTAGTTATTCCATTGAAGGGAATTTTAATTACCATTTACGAATACGAATTTGAAGGATATCAAAAAATACAGATAATACGTAATTGAGCTACAATTTCGATGCAAAACAGAAATGTTCTAAGATTTTATGGTCGAAGCCTGGAATGAATTTGTGATCCGACAATTACGGATTGTATCGTTGATTTAAATGACGACTATAACCAAACCATTAAGATATTCCGCTTCCTCTACAGCTATTGCGTCAGGTGTTAAGGAATCTCGCGCCGCGTCATTCACAATAATTCATAAAGTGACATCTTCCTTATACAAAATGTGTCAAAATGTGAATAATTGTGAATGAAGCGGCGCGAGATTCCTAGCAACCATTGCGTCATGCTGTCATGCATGAACATATCTATTGACGAAATCTTTTTTAATCGGTGAATCTACACTAATTCATTTAAATCCATTTACAAATAAGAAAATACTTTAAGAGGATTCTTCACTTGGTAAATTTGTAGCCTACATTTGGGCTCAAAAATGTTATATTTTACATGATAATTTTGCACTGGCATCCTTTTTGGAAAAAGTAAAACCATCGTTCGGTGTCAAAATGTTTTAGTTTTGAATAAAAAATAGAAATCAGACAAAAACACTCAAAGAGTAAAAGTGACGCAAGTCCCTGGGCATACTTCCAAACCAACTGATATCGCTGTAGGTGACGCATTCTGCGCTTGTACGCAAAAATTGTCAAAGCAAAAATTAGGCCAAAAAAATTGTGGCGTGAGTTCAATGTAGCAAAGGCATTGACGTTATTTCAACAAAATAAAATTACAAAACTGAAAGTGTCTGCCCTTTTTGCTCTACAAATAATTTCAATGTTCGTAATGAATACTTTGCTTATATTAGACACAATTCACTTCACTTCACTGCAAAATTTTTAGTCTAAATAACGAAATTATTGCTCAAAAATTATGCATTATCATAAAACGAAAAACAATTCAATGGCAACGTGCCACCAATTGTTGCTATCGTTGTGCTTATAAAGCTACTTCAGCAGTTTTTTCTAAATATTCAGCGCGATTGATTTTCGTGTATCTAAGTGTTTTTTAGCTAAAATATCAGTAAAAATGTGAATACAAAATATTGCAAAACACATAAATTTACACATTTGCAAAGGTTTCTCCAAGTGGAATAAGTTATCATCCATAAACCAATTTTTCCCTTAAAAGTAACACATTTTTGCATGCTTTAATGGTTTTACTTTTTCAAAAAAATATTTGGTTTAGAGAAATGATCAAAAAACGAATATTTTTGCGTACAAATGTAGGCTAGAAAATTGCAAAGGGGTGAGCGCCCTTAAGTCATCGTTTTCAGTTTTTAAAATAATAAGGCGACCACGGTCCAAAATCGCTCATCACTTTAAGCTTCACCTTCGATCGAAAAATCTCAATGTTATTGCACTGTTGCAGCTCAGAATTAATCGCTGATTGACTGTCGGAGAGAAGGATGAAGTTGCGAACCATAGACTGGACTCATTCTTCTCGACGATCGTTGATAAACGGTACGGTTGAGTATAATGTCAAAACTATGCTTTGTCATCATTTTAATCATTTTGGAGATGCGTATCTCGATCAACAACAGCTAGCTGTCCGAGCGCAAGTATGCTGGTGCTGTAGAGATAGGTCGTGGAGGTTCTCTTGTGCAGTCGAAATAGAGCCTTGATGCAACCGTTCTGGAGAGTTTGTAGTTCATTGAGTTTAGTATTGTTGCCCGAGCGAAAAAATATGCAAGAAAAAGTATTAAAACGTATATGAGAATTTCCTTACACGTACTGCAGTGTATACATACCCTTTTTTCGACTTAAGCCCATACAAAATACGTATATGGAAGTATATGAAATTTCAGTATATCACCATATACGTTTTTATACGTGATCAGTATACCAGCATATACGTTTATATCCGTAATCAGTATATCTCCATACACTTTCTAATACGTAATTTCTTCTAATCATTTCTTTTGTAATAAAATTCTGATTTAATTTTATTTAATTTTTGAAGAAATGAAATACGTTTCAAGGAAATGGGTGTTCGTGTATAGTCCTGATTCAGCGTTTAATACATCAAATATATCGTTAGTTGCCTAGCCTGAAAGATCTTACCTCATCAAGGGTTCCTCTTTAATAAACCAACGCAACACGCTTCAAGTCAATCCAAAATGGCGACTAAATCATCGGAAATTATGAAACAAATTCTACTTTTCAGTGTCATATTATTTGCTAATTCCTAAGACCTAACAAGATACAGAAGATATCCTAGCGATAAACAATACACAGACACCTAACGAGAAATGAACCGACACCGAGACCTAACTAGAGAAATCAACAATAATATGAAAGCGATAAGTAGAATTTGTTTCATGAATTTCCTGATGATTCAATTTAAAATGTTAAGGTGAATATTGCTCTTACCTCGTAAAATTCATGTGACAGATATGTTGCCCCGACAAAAGCTCATCATAGACTGATTGTTACATTAGTAAGTACACAAACGTATTTGATTAAATACTGGTCACAGTATAAAACCGTATATGTTTAAATACTGATAGCAGTATACAAACGTATATATCATATTAGGCCTGTTCATTTTATAGAAATAGTCTCAAATTCATCTGGCATGGTGTCTATCTGGTCCGGAAGGCTAAAATATTGGACCCGTATTTTTTTTTAGAATTTTAAAAAATAGTTTAGATCTGGGGAGCGAAGCATTTGTTCAAATGTACGAATGCGTTGGTTAGAAGAGTAAAAAAGATATACACCATCATTCTCCTCTCTTCTAACCAATGCTTTCGTACATTTGAACAAATGCTTCGTTCCCCAGATCTAAACTATTTTTTAAAATTCTAAAAAAAATACGGGTCCAATATTTTAGCCTTCCGGACCAGATAGACACCATGCCAGATGAATTTGAGACTATTTCTCTAAAATGAACAGGCCTAATATCATATGCTGAATGCTAACAGGTGAATTTTTTTTTTGAATCGGACACACCATTTTTGTTTCCCGACGTTTATGGTGCTATCGATAGGGAATTTCAAGGTGATCATTTCGTAGAAGAAGTTTTTTTTTAGAACGACCTCTCCAGCTTGGGGCGACTCTAAGAAAATTTGAATATTTCAAAATCATGACCTTTTCAAAACATTGTACCCCGGAATTGACCGACTCGGTCGGTTTTGATTTACTGGTAGTTTGTAGAGAATTGACGGACGTTTCGTTTAAAAATATCATCGGTTCGAAAGGTTGTAGCTGTGAGTCAGGGTGAGGCATCAAAGTCCAAATTTAATGTTTTGTTAATGAGCTGTTAATGATTTTTCATTTTATTGGCTTAAAATGAAGGCTAGCACATCCCATTTAACATATCAGAAAATTGGGAGGGGGTTTTTCAATTTTTTCTACAAATCTTAAAAAATTTTTTTTTTGGTGCCAATATTCCTGAGATTTTTTTGAGGAAATGTATGGAAAGTTTGACTAAAAAATAAATTAATTGCTATGTATTTATTTATTTATTTATTTAGATCAAACGAACAGGCATGACGCCCAATTATACATCGATCGGAATATAATAATAATAATAATTCAATTAACAAGCAGTAAAGAGAAAAGAGAAAGCAAAAAAAACTTATCAAAGTCACACTTCACTCATCAAAACTGATACATACTCTTCACAAGCCTTTTGTACTGATTAAGCGTTAAACTGAAAACATCATTGGACTTAAAATAAATGTTATGGTGATTCTGTAAACGGTAGATTGGCGAGTTGAGTTGTACATTGGATGAAGGTGTTGATAGGTGAAAGAGAATGTGGACATTTTGTCGAGTAAACCGTTGGGGTTGATGAATTGAGATTCGTGACGACAGGTTGGTAACAATCTTATTATGAATTAGCTTGTACAGAACCAACTCATCCATTTCTAGTCTCCTGGTCTCAAGGGTTTTCATTTTGAGTCGTTTAAGCCTAGCCGGATAGTCTGGTTTGGCCCAGTTGAACCTGTAGTGGAGCATCCGCGTAAATTTCCGTTGTACCTTTTCCAATTGTTCCTTGTACTTGTCATAGTGCGGATTCCACACAGCACAACAATATTCCAGTCTACTGCGGACGTAAGTGTTGTAAAGTTTAATCAGGCTCTCCGGCCGCTTGAAATGCTGGGTTGATCGAAATATGAAGCCAATCATCTGATAGGATTTCTTTGTGATTTCCGAGAAATGTTCGCTGAAATTGTGCTTTCTGTTGAATGTGACACCCAGGTCATTTTTAAACGACATCTTTTCAACAGCCTTATCTTCGACGTGATAATGATACTCTATCGGCTGAGGTTTGTACATTATAGACATCATAGAACACTTTTCCGGATTCAGTTTCAGTTCATTATTAATGCACCATTTTGATAAGGATGAGATGTCTGATTGCAGGTTGAAACTGTCTGCTGAGCTTTCGATCTTGCGAAAAATTTTGTTGTCATCAGCGAATAGCAAGCAGGACGAAGTAAAGACATCAGGTAGGTCGTTAATGAATAGTAGAAACAGTAGTGGTCCCAGAATTGATCCTTGGGGAACCCCGGAGGACTGTGTGATTCCGTTGGATTTGCTGTCACAACAACTACAACAACAACTACGTGGATGGTGCATCGAAACCGTATTCAACCCTGGACTGGATGACTGGATGTAAAGTGGATGTAGCTGAGCAATTTTGACAACAAAAAGTGGATGAAGCTAAGCAATGACATATTTTAGCATAAGAATTGATTTTGACAACAACAACCGCAAAATTCCATCGGATACGGACCTAGATGAAACTCAAAGTTTTCACGAACCTCCTCAATGCCGGTGATATAACACAAACCGAGTAGCTGTTGAGACTTCTGGACACAGTTGTCATCCGGTTAGAGGGCGGTACCGACGCAGATTTAAAAGTTTTGGATGAGAAACCAGCTGACTAAATGCAAGCTGACAAAGATCGGATGCCTGTCGAACGTCGATAGATGCTAGTTCAGCTACCGAAATTTTTGGACGTTTTGCGGCACAAAGTTATCAACGATGATTCACCCATCTGGGATCCAAATTTCAAACATTCCGGTAGTCAAAAGTCAAAAGTGAATTCTCGGACTCGAAACGTTCTGATCAATTTGATGTCACGTCAGTTGCTCTACTGCTACAAAGAAAACGCGAACGTGAAAACAACAATACTATGCATGGACATGGAGCCAGTACATCCGGTAAAAAATACAATAACGAGCCGTCGTCTAGCAAAAAGTATAAGAAAGCCGATCCGGATAGCGAAGACGTTTCGGATGATGTGATTTTGAAGGCCATTAAGCGCATTAACGAGTCAAATTATGCCAACAAAACTGAGCTCATCACATCTGAAATAGCTCCGGTTAGCAAACAATCAATGCAACGCACATGATGAACCATTTGAAGGACTATAGCACACAGCGGGGTATTAAACACTTTTTAACTTATGCAGATGAGTTCGCCATAGGTAAAGTGTAGATTGGTCCACATCGGATGTTTTACATACTAAACCTTAAAATTGAGTTAGGTTAATTCCGCAAGCAAGGCTTTTCAGATGATATTAAAGTTGTTCGGCCGGTATATGCTGGTGTGTATTTGCGTCGTCATCGACTCTAAGCCGTTTAGCACACGGATCTTAACCTTACGCTTCGTCGTTTCAGGTTACATCAAAGAATATGAAGGTGCCACATTAATGCACTATGAACTACATCCCAGTCTCGTATACACACAATTCAGTTCGGTGATCCGCAAGCAGAAGGAAATCGTAAAAGAATTAATATCGCAGCGCCAGCAAGACGTACAAAAGGTTCATCCGGGCTTAATCTGCTGCAAAGAGACGGTGCGAAGTATACCGGTCGATTCGATACCCGGTTTACGTGAAATCGGTTGGAAACCACAAGCTGATCCGGACAAATTAATGATCACATTTAACACAATATTGGGAACGGTTCGGACACACCCAAATGCCTGGCCATTTTTAAAGGCTGTTAGTGCTGTTACCGTTCCGGATTATTACGATCTCATCAAGTATTCAATGGATTTGAAGACTATGGGTGACCGACTGAAAAAAGGGTGAGACATTGAAAACGCAATTGCATTCATACAGACCCGTTGAATGAACGTTTTTCGTACAAAAAATCATTTAGATACTACGTAACACGACGTCTGTTCATGGCTGACATGGCAAGGATATTTTCCAATTGTCGCTTGTATAACTCCCCTGAAACTGAATATATTCGGTGGGATGAGCATTATTCTCAATTTAACATGTAGCAACACTTTACGCTTACATTCGTTATTGCAGATGTGCCAACATTCTAGAACGCTATTTTCAAACCAAAATGAAGGAGTTTGGCCTGTGGGACAAATGATGTTTGGAGATGGTGTTAGATGTACGGCAAAGTACATTGGTGAGCGATGGACCAATCGAAACGTTTATGGAAGATGGTAATTTTAGTTGATTTTTTATTTAACAATAATTTGATTCACACTTAAACGAACAGTGTATTGGCGTTATAATTTCAGAAAGGGAATAACCTGATGTTACCAAGCAAGGCTTTTCCGATGATATTAAAGTGGCCCGGCCTGGTATATGCTGTTGTGTATTTGTGTCGTCATCGACTCTAAGCCGTTTAGCACACGGATCTTAACCTTGCGCTTCGTCGTTTCAGGTTACATCAAAAAATACCATGTAAGTGCTGGGAAAAGACATACATTTGCCAATATCGGTACTGGATAAGCTAACTTGCGTATTCGGCTGACTTTTACAATTATTTTGAATTACCGTATGAGGAGGCAGTGACGCCCAAAACGAGACGTGTTTACCAAAGCCATTCAACCAAAGCCGAGCATCGGCGGTTTTAGTAAAGCAACTGATATTGGAACGAGCAGCATTAAAGCCAGTTACTTCGTTAAACTGATTGTCTGTCACTTAAATTGAATTAAAATTGGAATAACGTTGTAACGCTTTGTATCAAGAAATTTGTTAAACCGAAAGTCCAATGATTAACTCGTCCGTACATTTCGTATCATCTGAAGCCACCCAGAAGCCATACACTTAACAACGGGAACAAAAAAAGGGAACAAATTAATTGCAAGCAATTGACAGTGACAACTTCAAATTTTTTTATTCAAAAAGAATCAAATTCAAAAATTTTCACTTTTCGATTAAAAGGAAATCAAACGGACACCGTTTACTATGTTGTCCTGGCGTTCCTGGCGATTGCGCCGAATTGCTGTTATCCGTCGTTGGGCTCGGTAGCCGTTGCGCTGCCGAATCAATTCCGAACGAGTTTGGTCATTGCTGCGCCGCAATGCCGACGTCCGAATGGATTGACGATGTTGATGACCGCATTCGAATTCTATTCGGTCCATTATCCGATCAATTTTGGCTTTTTGATGTTGAAAGATGCGCCGGTAGTGCGTATTACTGTGCTGCATCTCATCGGTGATTGTTTTTCTCATGTCATTCATTTGGCGAATGACTTCATAGAACTTGCAACTTTCGCCCTGGTTGCCGAAAAAACGAGTACGAACGAAAGTGGAAAGGAAAACACGGGGAAAAAATCGCGTTAAAATCACACCGTACATTTTGAACAGTTTTGTGCAACGCGTGTAGAATGCGAACGTTGTCAAGTGTTTTTCGAGCAACCCAGTGTGGAAATACTGAAAGGACTTTCAGTTGGTGGTAACAGTGGCAATACACATTTTGTTCGATGCATTCGTGCTGTGATTTAGAGCATAATCCACGGGGCTTTCAAGTACGCTCCTTTTTCTCAACACTTCGATGTGTATATGATTTACGCGCAGTGTGTATGGGTGGTTTTTATTGTTCAATTTCGCATTCGTACGGTTTGAGAACGCTTTTTGATTAATTTTTTTGGTTTTTTTTTTTGATCGGGTGGAGCAGTACGATTGAAGAGTGTTCATTGAAAAGACACATTTACGAAACAGTTTTACGAAAGGAATGAAATCTTTGACTTGTTTAAATTACTTAGTTGAAAAGTGTACAGGAGTTGACCTCTCTACTGAATGTTCAATCCATTCTTGAAATTTTCATTTGCTCCGTCCATGTCCATGTACCGGATGCTATCCACGTTTTGTGAATTGATCAATTATTTTATTTAAATTTTATCAATTTCCATAAATGCAGAGAATGTCGCGCCTATACAAAATCAATGCAGTCAACTCTTTTCCATTTTAAATAAGTCAAATCGAAAATTAGCTGGAATGTGCAAGAAAAATCAACTGAAAAATGTTAAATAAAAAAAAGTTTACCCATCCGTGCCGTCTATCATTCAACTCGTACAGCAGCTTTAGCATTTTATTATGGATGCGTCGAACGACAGTGCGCCTCTCTACCTGTACAGGCGAATATATTTTCACGAATTTTCGGAAGTGTTTCACGATTTTCTCAAAATTTCGTGAATTGTTGTGTGATAATGATGATAATGATAGGGATGATAGAGATACGGATACGGTGTGATTCCGTTGGATTTGCCACCACCAATTACCACAAATTGAGTTCTATCCGTTAGGTAGGACTCAAACCACTGCAGGACGTTCAATTTGATACCAAAATTCTGCATTTTAAGCAGCAGCAACCTGCGGGACACCTTGTCAAACGCCTTGGAGAAGTCAGTGAAAATCACGTCCAATTGACCGCCATTGAGTATAGAGTCAGTTATTCGTGTTGCAAATTCAATTAAATTTGTTAGAGTCGATTTTCCAGTGACGAAACCATGTTGAGATGGTGTAATGAATCTCTGCACATGCTGATAAACTCTGTTGAATACGATCCTCTCGAAGACCTTCGATGCAGCTGCAAGTATACTAATCGGTCGGTAGTTACTTACATCTGATTTCTTACCTGATTTGTATACTTACAGTCGTTGATTACGATGTGACACTTATACATCAATTGACTTGAAACACTTTGAGGTTATGTGAGCAAAGAAAAAAATTTCGGACGTAAGATATAATTGAAGCAGGAACTTAACGTTGCAAACTCCAACGATTAGGTACACTCAAAAGCTTCATTAACACTGCCGATAGCAATTTATATAGCTTATAATGACTTAAACGCTGATCGTACTCGATTTATTGGCAGTGATAAAAAGCAAATGTTTATCTTCTTCTTCTTCTATTGGTTGACGCTGGTCTGCCAAACAATTATATGCACTAAAAAGAACTTTAACATTTTTACTTTGTGAATAGAAGACAACTTTCATAGATTTTGTCACCATCGGGAAGCTTTCTGGCCATCTCTGGCACATCCACTGCTGGCTATAGCTTCAGTTGCTACTATATATGATAGCCTGAGACCGCACCTTTCCAAAAATACCAGTTAGCGAATAGGGCAAGTTTGGTTAAAGTTCTTTTTTATGCCAAATACTGCGAAAGTTTGTATTTTCGGTCCTCAAATGGTGACCGAAAGTAAAAAAATTCAGGCCTTGGGCCGAAAGTAAATGTCACTGTCATCATTTTACTTTCGCCCCGTGGGCTTGCGTATTTGCGGGCCGAAGGTAAATGTCACTGTCATCATTTTACTTTCGGTCCTCATATGTCTCGAAAACACATGTTCACTTGATTGAAAGTACGCATTGAGTGTAGTGTTGTGTTGACGATAGCCAAATGTTTTGTGAGCAAGTGAATGTATGTTTACAGTAATTTCATTTGTTAAATTGTTTTTATTTTTATACCAGGGGGCTGCTGCCCCCTGGACCCCCGCGCTTTTCGGCATTTTGGTGTTTCTACAGCAAATTTTGTTGATAATAGTATGCATCACTCGGGGCAAAAGTAAAAAAATTCAAATCGTGTGATTGCCGCCCTTGCCTGCGGCGCGGGCTGCAAACTTCACACGTTTGAATTTTTTTACTTTCGCCCCTTGTTATGCAAAATACTATTTAGTGCATATAATTGTTTGGCCAGCGTCAACCAATACATAGCAATTAATTTCATTTTTAGTCAAACATATGGGCTTGGGCACCCAAAAGAAAGTTTTTTAAGATTTGTTGAAAAAATTGAAAACCCCCTCCCAATTTTCTGATAAGTTAAATGGGATGTGCTAGCCTTCATTTTAAGCCAATAAAATGAAAAATCGGTTAGGGTGCTCATTAACAAAACATTAAATTTGGACTTTGATGCCTCACACTGACTCACTGCTACAACCTTTCGACCCGACAATGTTTTGAAAAGGTCATGATTTTGAAATATTCAAATTTTCTTAGAGTCGCCCCAAGCTGGAGAGGTCGTTCTAAAAAAAACTTCTTCTACGAAATGATCACCTTGAAATTCCCTATCGATAGCACCATAAACGTCGGGAAACAAAAATGGTGTGTCCGATTCAAAAACACCAACAGTATTAGTACATTTTCTACCTTGGTGTATATTTCGAGAATAACTTCGTATGTATGTATAAGAAGTGATTCGAGAAATATACACTAAGGTAGAACAATGTTTTATCTCCTGCAAGCTGATATTTCATACATTAGCGAAATAACCACAAAAATTTGGATTTAAAATTAATTAATTAAGCATGTTGTTTTAAAACGCATTCACAACAAAAAAAACATCATACAGAGAATCCTTTATTTACTTACTCACAAACATATACTATCCACCTCGACATTTCGTTCAAATCACATCATTCCGACTACTCTGATTATTTGATCGATGTAGAAGTGACTAACGAACCACTACGGACACCAATTGCATCGCGTTATGTGATTTGTTGGCGTAGTGGTCAGCATGTTTGGTTGATATGCTGCTGGTCCCGTGTTCGCTTCCGCCTTTCGGCGATTTTTTTTTTCAAATATGTAGATGGAAAGTAAATTTACCCTAGGTGGGTTTTGTGTGAATTATCCAATCGTATATGCCGTGGTTATGCATGTGTTTGTGTTTATATGTAGAAACGCGTAATGTATGAAATATCAGCTTGCAGGAGATAAATCAACATATCCTTACTTATACTGAAAAAATACGTATATGCTTATACGTTTTGAGTCATTTTTTTCGCTTGAGGTCGGACGTGTTGATTTTTGTTCTGTCGATTTTGTTATTTAATTTATTACTGGTGTTGAATTGTACATCTCCCTTTTACTTGCGTAATTAGAAGACGTAAGACGTGTACAGGATTGACGACCCAATGGTCGAGGCCCAAATTAATGTGCTGTAAGCATCCTTCTTCTGGTCAGTTCGTGTGGTTTAACTCGTTTTAGTCTCCTTACTTCATTTGTAATATCTAGTAATAGGATGGCTTCTACGTTGGTATGGTTTAGAAGTCTCTTCTCGTGTCTTATGGAGTTTTCCCGAATTACGTCGACTACCCATTGCATTTTTAAATCTCTGTGTATTTCCTTATTTGTCACGTAACGATAAGCATTAGTTATGCGATCATGCGTAGGAAGTTGTTTTGACTTGTTTGTATTATATCTGTGTTCGATTTCTTAGCACAGTCCCAAAGCGCTGAGACGTACTTCCAGATTGGTGCGAGTACCAATAGAATTATATTCAACCAACCAGTACATTTGTCTCGTTTTGTGTTTCATTTGTTGAGATTTTTGTTTCACATGATGTTTCTAGTTAAGTCTGCCATCTAGATTTAGACCTAGATATTTTGCTGCTTCTGCTGGACTATTTTTTTGTGAACCAACTTCATTTTGTAATAATTTGTCAACAAAAAAAAAAATCAAAAAATTTTTGAATTTTTTTTTTGTGTAAGAAAAATGGCATCACGATCAATGGTAAATGAAGGAATATCTTTGTGATTCAGCAATCGTGTTAATGTTGTGGTTCTTGCAACGGACCATCAAAGTACCAAATAAGTCAGTGTAATGTGTTGTAGTGTGCTCGTGGACATGTAATTTGAAATGATTTAAATTTTATTATTAATGTTCACACAGGTTCTAAATTCACTTATTTTTGTAATACAAGTTGCGGGTCGGGTGAGACAACTAAAGTGAATTCAAAAACACCTAGAGAAAGGTGTTTAAATAGGCTTGATATTTGCTGGGGAAGTCCAAACAGATAGTAGGGAATATCTCTGGATTTAAATGTGCTTCTCCTGATTGGTTGGAATTCGATCATTCTCCCAAGACTGGGCAGGGATTCTGTCACATTGATATCGTTGGCTTCAATCAGATCTGCACCTCGTCATGTATATTCTATACTTCTAACTCCGTGCCACGCTTGGGAATTAAATTTCTCATAATTCACTGGCAGGTGCATTGTTTCTGTATTCAATCCTATTTTCCCTGTTGTATAACATTCGAAGAGATTGAAATGCCGATAAGCAGATGTCCTTTAATGATATTTTTTTACTCCCGTACACATTCCTCATAGACATATTTAATTGATTCCTATGAGATCGAAATGTTTAAAACATCAATAAGAAAACCCTTTAACGTTTTTAATGAATACGCCTTGAAGAAGACTTAGAGAATTCGTTGAAGTTCCGTTCGAGCTTAAAATAATGGTAGGAGACATAATTGTTCCTCCTAAGACACACTCCAACATGATTCTTCTTAACAATTGATACTTGCTCCATCCAACGATCACAACTCAAATCAACTAGGAAATTCGGAAAAGCGCAATAATTTAAATTCGAACACACAAAATATGTTGATTTTCTGTCACTTATTTGCTGAAATGAACTTCTACAATGTATGCACTGGTAATCAGCGTATAAATAAAGGCTGAAATCGTTTAAATTATCAAAAAATTATTTTATTATAGATCAGTGTCAAATAACGGTTTCTTGCCTCAAAATGTCAAATGAGTTGTCAATAGAGTGTTATGATGAAAGAGAAAGAAATATTTGGACAAGTACCCCATGACAACTTATACAGTGTTTAAGGAGAGCGATTTTTGACCACTTTGTTTAAACTGGTCTCGGGGTCACACGTCAAAATGAGAGAAATCACATAAAAATTTAAACTGGGCTCACCTCTCAATTTCTTTTTTCATTGATGAATATTTGACAGCTGACCCCGATACCAATTAAATTTAACTGGTTTTCGCTCTCCTTAAACACTGTATAATAGACTGGTCTTGAAAGAGAAAGTAATATTTTGACATGTACCCCAAGGCAAGTTATAATTAACTAGTCTTCTAGTCTTCTCTGATCAAAACAGTCTATTTCACAAAGCTAACCTCAAACAAAGACAGCTCCATATAAATTTGTGTAACATTGTGGTTAGCTTTGTGAAAATGACAGCTCATTTGACATCTCAAACGACATTGACAATGATCTACTTACATCAAAAATTTGGCTGGAGATGCGGGAAAAGGCAATAAAAACGCATAAGATTCAATACGGTCCAATTAAGCTGTGTCACAGCACATTCTTCAAAAGAATTACAATTTCTCAAATAAGTTGACATTTTCCTTCCGAACATTTCTAACTACAAACTTGGTGTAAGCCTACACGCTAAATTTTTCAGTAGTTCAACAAACTAATTCGCACTGAGTTAATACTGCAAAATACGAATACAACACATAATTTTTGACTTGGACTCTGCCAAACAAAAACAAATTGACAATATAATAGCATTACAGTTGATCGCTAACAAATCTTCATACAAAACGAAGTGTTATTCCAGTTTCTCGTCAGAGAAACGGGTCTTCAAAAAAAAATTGAGTCTGTCTGTCCGCACCCCGACATCAGTAGGTAATACAGAAATATAGCAGTATTGTCTATCTATATATCTAGATCTATCTATCTATATATCTAGATCTATCTATATATCTAGATCTATCTATCTATCTATCTATGTTTATCTACATGTATCAGTTATTACTACTAATGAGTTATGTCTAGGGCTGGTTCAAGAAATTTTTTGAATCTGTCTGTCCGCAGGCCTCCTAGAGGTCCCCTCGTATATCATCAGTGGCTGAAATTACAATTTTTTGTAATTTTACACATTTGTTTACGTTAATTTACAACAAGTGGGGTTACGTTGACGAGTACCGTATAATGAAAATGATCTATGGGAAACTGCAAGGGTCCTGCATACCATGACACCGTAAAAAAGAAACGAGAAGTGTTGGAAATGATTTCAATTAAAAGAGCTACAAATGCAGTCAACAAACAAACCATGCTTTCGTCCGCTTACAGCAATTTAATTCAATCAAATTCAGCCGCCAATTAATAATTCAAACACTCAGATCATGATCTTAAATCCGGTCATGTTGGTCACGATAAAGTCCTTTGTTATCACTTCTGTCCGAATTCTGCAATTCAATAGACGTGCAAAGTCAATTTGTTTGTTTACACTGACCAACAATGTTTCATTGTAGTGACGAGGTTTAATTGAAGATTAAACTCATTAATTTAGTGTCTTATTCTAAGGTATTCATTGATTGTTGTAAATTAACGTAAACAAATGTGTAAAATTACGAAAAATTGTAATTTCAGCCACTGATGATGACCTCGAACTGAGTGTCGAAAAATTGGCAAATAAAAAAATCTGAGCAACATCGAATAAACTTTTTAAATTCTTAATCTGCTCATCACCGAAAGAAAATAAAATAGAGTGAGTAGAATTGGTAATGTTTCCTGACGAATTGTCAATAATGGTTAAAGGAACTGACACTGATACTTTCGAAACAATAATAAATGAAGCATTCAAATCTATCAACGTGGGTAACGAAAAACGAAATGATTGCCTAAAACGAAATCGCCTAAAAAACTATATTCCAACTATTCACAATGAAAACAATTTGAGAAAACCAAAACTATTCTTCAATTAAGTCAATGTCAAAGGAACAATTTCGTAACGCTACTTGAGAGTAATCTTAGTTTAAAGACTCACATTTCGCTCAAACATAAATGGAATGTGTGAAAAAGATATTAAACGACTCACTGGCAGATGTTGACGTACCGCATGTACCTGAAAGATACAATCGAATTCATTAAGACCCGAATAAACACCAATATCAATATTTGAGTTATCTCAATGTCAAGCCAGGATCGAACTATATGCGCAGTTTCGTCTTGTATATCATATTCGCCTGTGATTACACCTATAAAAATTTTGTCCAGCTCAGCTGTAGTCGAATTTACGAATGTCAAAAAATACGTTTATAGTGTAACAAAATCATTTACCAAGTCATTTATTAAAAAAATTTCTTGAGCCTTCATTATTCAAATACGTTATTATTCAAAACTTGAATTTCTGAATTTAGTAGGGGGGCATTTCGTCAAAAAAATTGATTTGCCTTCCTATGGATTTTATAAAAAATGTTTTGATGGGATTATTTTGAGTATTATTAGTAGTCAAAAAAACACTAATTAGAAAAATTCAAGGTCAACAAGGTTTTTTTTTAACAAACAAAATTTCACCCGCCAATATAAAATCAGCGGTACAATATAAACACTTCATTTCTTCCATTATTTTCAACGGAGATTGTGTATAAAATATAAAATTAATTAAACAACACGACATTTACGTGGAATCATCATCGAAAATTAAACTTTCGCGTACTTTGTTAACGTAGGTACTAGATTCGAAAAAACGATTCTTCTTCTTCTTCTACATATACGTCGGTTCTTTATTCGTATGTACAAATGCACGCATGAATGAAGAACCGACGTATAGAAGAAGAAGAAGAATCGTCATTAAGTGCATCTTGTACTTACGTTAACAAAGCACGCGAACGTTCATATTTCGGATTCCACGTAAGTGTCGCGTTATTTAATTAATTTTATATTTTATATACAATCTCTGTTGAAAATCATGGAATGTCGCCGAAGAAACGGATTGTTTATATTGTACCGCCGATTTTATATTGGCGGTCGAAATTTTGTTTGTTAAAAAAACCTTGTTGATCCGCGACCTAAAAAATTTCTAATTAGTGTTTTTTTTGACTACTAATAATAATACTCAAAATAATCCCATCAAAACATTTTCGCTAATAATTTAGGATGGCTAGACACCAAATGCCCCTCTACTAATTACAAATAGTTCCTAAATTGTCTCGAAAGTTCGTGCAGTGCTTAGTCTCATTTAACATTATGGAAGTTTTCACGACCACTACATTCAAACTGGCATTCATTCAGCTATAGTGTACATTGTCCATCTGAATGGTACTTTGAATCTGTCACAAATCATGTACTGCTCTGCTGTACAAATTCGGGACAAGTACATTTGTTAACGTAACAGAACAGTAGTACATCTTAGCTGTACATAGTACTGTCATTACGTTCAAAATTCAGCAATTACGTACAATATACAGATATGCTGAAAACTAATGTTCAGCTGTGTAGTAAAAAGAACTGCACGGGTACCATACCCAAATATTTTTTTTATAGGTGTAGGCTTGTCGACTAGGGTGGGTCGATTTTCCCAATTTTAAAATCCACAACCAGTAGGGTGTGTGGCTTGAAGAGACGAATCGATCTGCATCATTAGTTTTTGATGTCCGATTACTTTTGAATATCCCATGACAACTTTTACGAATTCAGCGCCTTACTTAGTTTTGAGATTTTTTTTAGACCCGTACGAAGTACTGGGGTCTTATAGGTTTACGCATACGTTTGTAACACGTCGAATTGGACTCCCTGAGTAAGGGGAAACCTATTGTGGTTGTCCAGAGATGCCAAATCAGCAAGAAAAAAAATGTCCGTCTGTCCGTCCGTCCGTCCGTCTGTCTGTCTGCACGATAACTTGAGTAAAACGCATCCGATTTTGAAAATTTTTTTTTCCCGTTTGGTAATGTCAAAAGACAGGCTAAGTTCGAAGATGAGTGATTTTGGATCGACCCCTCCTGAGCTGGGGCCCAATAAGTGCTTTACGGTTTTTCGAAGATATCTCCATTTAAACGCTATACTCGTAAATGATACATCGAATGAAAGATATTTACAATACCGTTCGACAAAAAAAAAGTTTATGGAAATCGGATGACCGACTTGTGAGTTAGACCCCTTGGTGTGAAACAGGCACAGGGCGGCAAGCAGTTTTTGCTTGTAGGTCGGCCAAATTTGAACATATTTCGTTCGTTTTAGCTTTATTAGATAGGTATTGACCGTACCAATCAGGGAAAAAAATGAAATTATGTTCTCCGGAGCGTGAGCTCTCTCTTGGAGTGAGCTCTTATCTGGCTACTCGGCCGTACAGTGAACGTGGAGTATTTTGTCAATATCTCGAGTAAATTTTGACCGAATTTCATGATTTTTTTTTTGTTTGAAAGGTATTAACGAATGTAAAGCGTCGGTACTATTTTCGGTTTCCTAACAAAATGGCTGCCGGCGGCCATATTGGATTTTATTAAAAGTGATATAAAGTGGGAAAAATTATGCTAAAAGAGTTTCTGTTAACATGGAAATAATGTGTTAAGTGTGAGGGGTTTTAGGGATTCCATATATGGACATCTATATGTCGCATTTAAAATAAATATCATCAAATGTTAAAAAAATATATACCTATATACAGCTATATTGAGCTATATACAGGCATATAGAGCTATATAATAGCATATTCCTCTGTGAAATGTTTATTTACAGTGAAATATAGGTAAATATAGCGGTATATAGCTGTTTAAATAGGAATTTATGAAATTTGACTTCGTACGGGGCTGTCTATATTGCCTCCGGCAATTTAATTGTATATGATAACAAGGCAAAGAGTGGATAATGTAAGTGATTTAAAAGGAAGAATAGTTTTTCAGCAAAGAAGAAAATGAAGTAAGAGAAATGAAGAGTTTCACATTAAAGGCTTTTGATACAAATAGGTGTTTCGTACGGGTCGGCGTTAGCTATGTTTTTTTTTTCGTTGGATTCTCTTCAAATAATGAATTTGAAGAATTGCAATGATAAAAAGAAACTAAGCGAAGCTTTTTGAGAAAAAATGAGCGAAATTGGCACACTTGTTCCACAATTTTCACATAAAATTTCATAATTTCCACACAAATAATCCATTTCGTTTCACATAAAAGTTCATAATTTCCACACAAATAATCCATTTCGATTCATAGTTTCGGTTTTTTGTTGCTATCTTGCAAAGAAAAAATAAAGTAAATAACAGAAATCAACAAATAGTGTGAGTGAGGAGAATGAGTGATCACATCGTTTTTCGAAACTCCTGTCGCGTAGCAAATATTGGCCCGATTGAAAAACTAATTACTGTTCCAGAGTCCCGAGGTCATATGCTAGACGCTAACACTTTATTTGACTAAAATCCTCCTTCCTATTGATAAGGTAAAAGAATAGTAGACGATAAACAATGACTGCCGTAGTACCGTTCCAGATGCTGTTCCAGCTGTAGAGCCCCCAGAAAGACGGAAAAAATCTGCATTTTGGCACCAACTTTTTTTCCAAGACTTCTGTAGGCTTGCAGCACAAAAGTACTGTGTTCATTTATATGTGGAGCGATAGTGGGTGAGGCCAGCTACAACACCACATACTCAGTTCCATGGAACACCGTGGAAGGCGGACTAAGAACATCTGCTATATTTTAGTCATAACTCTCGTGGATCTACTCGCACCAAGCAGTGCGTACACTCTACCTGTAGGTCTTTCCAAGGCCGATATTCGTACAACATTACAATAATTTAAAATAATCTTTTCTTGAGTTATTGCCGAAAAACTGTTTTCGGTACCCTCTGACATGTCTTTACTTTTGCACGCTTTTCACAGAAAATATTTTCTTTTCTTTTCAAAAAAGTGAAAGATACGTGTTTGCTAGTATTGAATGACGAGTCCAACGAGGTAACACTCATTAAAATCGGAGACTGCTTGTTCCCAAAGTTAATAAAATCACCTGAACTTTTGGCGGTATGGCTCCTAACTATAAAAAATTCCAATGACTCACTTTTATTTTCGTCTGCTAACAAGTCATCGTACGCCTGGCTTTTATACGTGAGAAGATATATATCTTTTCGCAATTCCGGTCCATAATCATCACTTTTCCATGCATCCATTTAATGTCGTTTTGAAGGTATTTATTTCACAGTGCGTTTTTGATTTTTTTTTTTCGTACTTGGGCTTTTTCACCTTTTTTCACACGCTACAGAGCTTAGTACCTTTAAGAAAGACTAAATTTTATAAATAAAAACTTTGCACAGACCAGGATTTGAACATCCAACACCAAAATTCTTTCAAACATCAAGCAACGACCATAGCCATTCGGCTACAGAGTCACACAATTATACAGAACGTATTGTTGAAGCGTACATACTAAGCATTGACTACTTGATTTTATTTGGCGCGTCTCTATACATCACATTGCAATGTGTATTTTTTCGCACACGACGTCTTGTCGACCTCGGCTTCGCCTCGGATCGACAATCGACATCTAGTGCGAAAAAATACCTTCATACCTACCTTGGTAGATAAATAACTATTTCGCAATTCCGGGCCATAATCATCACCTTTCCATGCATCCATTTAATGTCGTTTTGAAGGTATTTATTTCACAGTGCGTTTTTGATTATTTTTTTCGCACGTGGGCTTTTTAACATTTTTTTCGCACGCTACATAGCTTAGTACCTTTAAGAAAGACTAAATTTTATAAATAAAAACTTTGCACAGACCAGGATTTGAACATCCAACACCAAAATTCTTCCAAACACCAAGCAACGACAATAGCCATTCGGCTACAGAGTCACACTTAGAGTAATTATACCTAGAGAGGAAATTACGAATAAAATTACGTAAAAAAAGTGGCCCCTACATCAAATACGAAATATTTGATAGTGTGAGTTTTTTCCTACTAATTTGCCCCCCAAAATAAGCGCGTAGAATTTAAATTTTCCTAATAAAATAATTATTTTAGTCGGACATTGAATAAGGGAGGGACTTATCGATTTTATTCGCGATTTCTTGTCAAATATCAATAGAAATACGAAAAATAAGAAACTCGTACATCGGGCATCCTCAAAATATTGTCTCATTTAAAAGATTTTACAAAAAGAAAATCTATGAAAATAGCACTTCCCACTCAATTTCACACCCAAATCACATCCACCTTGAACTTAGTCAAATATGGTTTAACGAAGAAAATCATCGTAAAAGTCGTTCATCGGAACATGATTATAGTTTTTCAAACGTCAAATCGCCAGCACAAAAATGTAGTGTTTGTTGTGAAAATGTCATAATTTCGGTGATTTCGGTGTGATTTAATTCAGATTTTGTGAGGAAATGTGCTTCTTGTGTTGTTTTTAACAGTTCACTTATCGGTTGACTTAAAATATTCGTCGAAGCAACCAAAATTATGAAAAAAAATTTATGACCAATCATGTAAACAAACAACAATATTGTCGTTTGGTGGGACGTGAGTTGCAGAAGAGATGACCCAGTAGAAATAAAATGAAGGCGGTAATCTTAAAAATTACGTTTTAGCGGAAACGTTTTGCTTTAAATGTGTATCCGTTTCCGGTAAAATAAATTAGTGCGAAAGCAACTACTTTTCATGAGCTTTATAATAACACCTTTAGTTAGGGGTGGGTCACATCCCTTATTGCATCGAATCCAGTGTGCTTACGTTAGGCTATGTTTTGTAAAATCTATAACACGATGATTTTGGTCATTTTATTCAATTTATTTAGAGACATTAGCGCGGAAATTAGAGGAAAGGGTGTAACTGTATACATAGCTTGAATTGAAAAATTGACGAGCAGCATGATAAGGCACTTCCAGTGTATATTGTTGCATAGCGAAGGGATTAGATTGAAAAGTTTCAGAGAAAACTACATCAAACGGGCACAATGAAATTATGCGATTTTACTTCTACATCTCTTGAAAAACGATTACGAATAAGATGGGAGGCATTCTTTGGGAGTCTTCCAAATTCTTCCAAATGAAGCAATCTTTTTAACAAGAAAATTATTTTTATTGACCTGCAAATAATGTCACTTTTGTGTTTTCTGTGCGCACAAATTTTTTGTGAAGTTCGGCAATTCGCAATTTTCCAATGTGAAATAGTCTCACTCGCAAATATTCTTGCAGTATTGCCTTGATTAGTAAACAACAGTCATAAAACGGTTTTTATTAAGCACACAAACTTATACCGGAAAAATGAACATTTGATGCCTCTCACTAAATAATTCTGCAGCCTTTAATAAAACATGCTTGCACCATGTTTTAATATTTATAATTGATGAAACATTTAAAATCAACGCGGAAGAAAAACAATATGGAAAATTGACAACTATCAAAATAGTCAACGCCTACACTGTAACATGTAACATGTGTTAGTGTAACGTCTTACGAAATATGAATATTATACAAACTGATGTAGGGGCCACTTTTTGCCGTCCGTAATTCCTGTCTAGGTATGGTTAGTCTAAGGAGTCACACAATTATACAGAACGTATTGTTGAAGCGTACATACTAAGCATTGACTACTTGATTTTATTTCGCGTGTCTCTATATATCACATTGCAATGTGTATACAGTGCTGGTTGCTTGATCGTTCAAATGAATTCAGTTTGCATGTGAATGTTTGGTAGAAATTTTGGTAATATTTTGCATTGGAAAAGTGATTATGGCCCGAAATTGCGAAAAACGTTGTATCTACCACGGTAGGTATGCCGGTATTTTTTCGCACACGACGTCTAGTGCGAAAAAATACCTTCATACCTACCTTGGTAGATAAATAACTATTGCCGGTAGCTTCTCTTCGTTGAAAACACATGAACGAATAAAAAACAAGCTTGAGCATGTATTGGCCCCTCAGCGTCGCTACTCACTTCCATTTCTGCCATTATAACTACTCTTACTCACTAAGAGTAACCAAATGTGACGATTGTTCATTGTTAACAATGTAATACAGAACAATGAGAATGTTAAGTTTAATTGTCGGAAGTAATAGAATGCAAGATGAAAAACATTAAATCGATAGTACTATTTGTTGCGTTCTGTTATTTACTTTATTTTTTCTTTGCAAGATAGCAACAAAAAGCGAAACTATGAATCGAAATGGATTTTGTGTGTGGAAATTATGAACTTTTATGTGAAATTTGTGGAACAATGTGCCAATTTCGCACATTTTTTTTCAAAAAGCTTCGCTTAGTTTCTTTTTATCATTGCAAGTCTTCAAATTACTTATTTGAAGAGAATCCAACGAGTTTTTTTTTTAAATCTAAAAACTAAGTAAGGCGCTGAACTCGTAAAAGTTGTCATGGGATATTCAATATTAATCGGACATCAAAAACTAATGATGCAGATCGATTCGTCTTTTCAAGCCACAAACCCTACTGGCTGTGGATTTTAAAATTGGGAAAATCGGCCCACCCTAATATCGACTCTGCTGCATATTATATCGTTATAGTCCAGTAGTGTGTGGTCGATACACCGTAACTAGTAACAATAAGCAAAATATAGAAAAACAAAGACAAAAAACTCTTCGTCACCAAATGAGGTATGAAAAAGACCACTTTTTGCAGCGCTGTTTTAGAAATTCTTTTATATGCCTTGGGATCATAATTCGACGTTTTTCGTTGCTGCAACTACGATCGAAAAATTCTTTTTAAAAAAGTATTTTCTAAGAGAGCAGTCGATAATGGAATTTATATTAGAGCAAGTTGAGCAAGTTCGACATTGACATATTTAAAAAAAAAAAATGGTGTGCACGGGTGAGACACGAACTCACATCCTTCAACTTGACGGACTACTGCTTTACTCATATTTATAGGCATATAGACATAAATTTCCCTCAGCATGAAAAGTTGTTTGTGCAGCTGAGTTGCGAAAAGTGAACATTTACATGCCTACTTTGATTAGCGTAATTGTGGTCTTTTTTTCACTTGTTGCGAAAAGTCTTTTCGCAAATAGTGGCGAAACCAAGGCTGTAAACTTTTGGGGAGGTCATGCAGACCGCCATTTTATTTATTAGATACGCGGGAACACAACCACGTCTGATGATTTTACATACAAAAAAAATCTGCGTGACCTCCCCAAATTTTACAGCATTGGGCGAAATAGTATGTTGTGTTACAAGTATTGAGCGCGACTATGGAAAATAGGATCGTGTGCTGAAAAAATCTCATTACAATATGTGTAACACATCATGATTTGTGCCAACCGAGAATTGAAATAGACAAATGCACAAAAAATCGTAATTTTCGTTGCAAACAACCACTCTTCGAATTTGATCGATCACATTGCTTTGCATTTTGATTTTCTAAAACCAATATTGTACTAGCCCATGCAAATTCCATATCAACACTTAGTTTTGTAATTTTGGACTTTTCAATCTAGTTATCGGTACAGAAATCCGTCGTATTTTAATTCTCGGTGGCACAAAGTACTTTTCACCACTAATTACGAAAACATATTTATTTCAATAAAATTCGTATTTCAAAATACAACAATCTAAAACGGAGCCATGGCTTGGGTTATTTTGATTTCAACACAACTAAACCGAATTCGTTATAACTGATGTACCATTTCCAAAACATTTCGCACGATATTAATTTCCATATTTACAAACGAATTGAATTAAGGTAAATCTTTAAAATAAAAGTGGTTCCATTGCAACATCGTTCCAAAATCGATGAGAAATTCAAGTTCAAAGTTGGGATTTGTTAATTTAGGTCAACTCTTCATCTTTTACCTTATATATGCTCAAAACAAACGAGGCATTGAAAACGTGTTTTGGTCCTATTTTTCATGACGAAATTTTCAAAACTGTCAAATGAAGTTAGAACTTTTTCTATTCAAAATCGCGACTGCTGCATCTGTCAATGAAAACTAGGACCAAAACACGTTTTCAATGCCTCGTTTGTTTTTAGCAATAAGAAAACAGTTATTTATACAACCAAGTGATAAATGTTTTTTTAGGCAATAGATGTGAAGATTGTCACTCGAGGCCGTAGGTTTCGTCTCGTCTGATGAACTCACATCTAGTGACGAAAACAACCGAATATTTTTTCATGCTTCGGGGCCGAAAATGAGGGCAATTTTTCGAATTTTCTCGGGTTTCCGGCCCTCTGCATGAAAACTCACATGTGCACCTGTTTGGGACGGTTGATTTAAGGCACTTTCGCTTGTAAGCCTCACTTCGTTCGGCCTACAATCCGCGAAATTGCCTAAAATCAATCGTCCAAAACAGGTACACAAATGACTATTTCATCACACGAACTACGAAAATTGTAATTTTCGGTTCCCAAACGGGAAGCGAAAGTAAAAAAAATGCAAGTTATGTATCGACATCGGTTAATACATAATACGAAAGTCTATGAATATAATGCGAAAGTCGATGTACATAATGCGAAAGTCGAATCTTGTCAAGATGTTTACTTTGATCAATATTGAACAAACCGTGCGCCAGTGCTCTGATTAATGATTGTTGTGATGGTTGATAATATTAATATTTTCTTTAACCCCCGCAAATGTCAGCATCTCTTGGTTTAATTCATCATATGATAACGCATTTCTTCGAGTTTATGTTCCTCAATTACAATTTTCGTAGTTCTCGTGATAAAAAGTTAAGTTAAAAGCAACTCTCGCACACGGCTGAATTTCTTTACTTTCGTCCCTTGTGATCCAAATAACTATTTTTTATGAAACAAAATGGCGTCGAGATTTTCACAAAATATTACCAAAATTCCTAAGCTTTGAAGTTATCTTACACCGGCAATTTTAAACCGATTCTCTGTGGAAAGCTGATGTCAGTATCTATCGAATGCTGAATGGCGGTAAGCCGCTGCCCGGATGTTGAGATATAAACAAGTATGATAATTTCCAACATTATTCAGAAATTTCCTTTGGATGAAGTAGTGACAGGATCAATGACATATTGTGTCAGGATATTAATATTTTTCGGTTAAGTTTATAGAAAAACCTGCTATAATTTAAGAATGTAATACTGGCTACAAAAAAAAGTGCCGAATACGGTAGATAACTAACAGCAAAATCGTCAATTTGATCAAATAGTTGCAAACACAGCTTTTCAGTTGTTAAAACAAAACAATTTGGTTTTTTTCAATAAGGTTATACACGTATGTGTAACGAACACGTTTGAATTGTTTAACGCAAATATGTTTAAATTGTCATAAAAACGTAAATTATTGAAAATAATTTTTTTCAAAAATTTTCTTTTAAAAAACTGTATTCAATATACGTAAAAAGAAATATTACCAGCCACCAAAGAATGAATAGGAGGAACCGCGTAGACCGCGTTCAGCTATTGCGCAAAGAAAACTCTGTAAAATATTACATATACAAAATTATAGTAGATTACAGCAGAGTTTGCAGAGCGCAAAGTTTGCGTTTAATGTAATTAGGCCATTTACATGGTCTCTTCTGTATTTCGCTTTATCGTGAGGCAAGTTGACACAACAACAAAATCTTAGTTCTTCTACAAATTTTTAGGTCTTTTTCTTCTAGAAAAAATACCCTATTATGGCTGGTTTGTCTGTCTTTCACAAATTTGGTAGTTTTGGTAGCTCTCAGTCTATAGTTGGTATTTTTGGTAGTTGTGTTAGTTGATAGTTATGGTAGTTGCGGGCTGGATTGACATTTAAAATGACAAAGCCACCATGAGCATATAAACACCAGGCAAATAATAATTATTTTTTATCTGAAAGCTCACAGTTAACATTGCAATTCGAAAATTTGGTAGTTGGTAGCTAACTACCAAGGCTATAATTGACTACAAAGAGTAATTTTTGGAGGAGAGATGTTTACTAATCGAGAACTACGCACCGACTGTCGGAATTATTCTACAAGATCGCTTATTAATAAATCGAAAATTTGGTAGTCGGTAGTCTTGGTAGTTGCGAGCTGGATTAAACTGATTAAATTAAGACTGCTTGCCTATTTATAATTTGATAATTTGGTAGCTGTCTAACAAACTGGTAGTTGAATATCAAATTGGTAAAAAGTTAGTGGAGATGTTTACTGTTCAACAGCTTAATATCGACTAATGAAACTGTAATTTCTGCTTGCCTCCAGAAGAAGATCTCACCAGGCTTTAGCCGGTCTCTTCTTGTTTTTTTAGAATCAGCGAAACTTTAGTAGGCGACAGCCGTAAAAATTATTACCGACTAAATAAATAACCTGAAAATCGAAAAAAAAGAAAAATGTAATTATTTAGCCATCATAACAATAACACTCACAAAAATTAACAAATAACTAACAAATCATTCAGCAACAATAGTTATTTGTGTATCTGTTTCGGACGATTGTTTTTAGGCAATTTCGCGGGTTGTACATGCGAAAGTGCCTAAAATCAATCGTCCAAAACAGGTACACAAATAACCATTTCATGTAAGGGGTCGAAAACCAGAGAAAAATCACAAAACTCCCTCATTTTCCTCGACACATGAAATGGTTATTATTAGTTATTTTCATGCTTCGGGGTCAATAATGAGGGCAATTTTTCGAATTTTCTTGGGTTTCCGGCCCTCTGCATGAAAACTTTCATGTGCACCTGTTTAGGACGGTTGATTTAAGGCACTTTCGCTTGTAATCCGCGAAATTGCCTAAAATCAATCGTCCAAAACAGGTAAACAAATAACCATTGTGCAACGGACAACTGAAATACGACATATTTTGGCATGATTTTTGTTATGAACTGTCAGGTTTTCCCGAACGATATATCGTGCGGGACAAAATTCATTTCCTTACGATTTATTGTGCGTGAATTACATGAATGTTACCATTACATGACTATACGATTGATCAAATTTAATATGGTGTATGTGAAGTGTGTATGTTTTCCAGTAAATTTATGTGTTTCGTTTATTTCAGTTGTCCGATGCACAAAACGTTGTTCGTACCCATCGATATAATATACTGTAGATAATGAGACACGAAGAACAAAATTTTGGAAATATAGCACACATACAAGTGCAAAAAATACGAATCACAACACAAAATGAAGAGGAAAAGGAAATTGAGAAATGCAGTATTTCAATTATTTTCAAATATTTGTAAGACATTATTTCGCGCGCTTTCTCAAAACGTAAGTTACGTTACACATACATCCATGTGATCTTTCCGCATAAAGTTACTTTGACATTACCTATCTACCCTGTATCATATCGATGTTCGTACCTCGACAGGAAATGGACTTTTTCTGTCTTGGTACGAAAAATATTAATGTTTAACACTCGCCATATCATGAAAACACTGAATATCACGCGCCAAAAGTTATGGTAAATCACAATCTTTTGGTTCTCTCTCAGCAGACCTTGTAAACAGGTCTTGCAATGGGAACGACGTTTTACTCAATATTGGCATTTTCTGTGGTTATTTACATTATACGCCGAAGAACGTAGCGTTAAACAAACTGTCGACGTGGGTAACTGATAATGAAATGACTGTCAATCTTCAAAAAACAAATTATCAACTGTTCACAATGAAAAACAATTTGAGGAAACCAAGATTATTCTATAAAAACATCGACGTTAAAGAAACAACAGCTCAAAGATATCTGGGAGTCATCTTAGATCAGAGACTCACATTTCGACCTCATATAATTGAAACATGCGAAAAAGCAAGCAATCGTATAAAAATCTTAAAACGGTTGACTGGCACAGCTTGGGGAGCGTCGATGGATACACTTAAGTTAACTTATACAACTTACATCCTACCGATATTACGTTTTGGCGAAGAGTTGTTAATATGTGCCAGCAAATCAAATTGCAACAAACTTGATGTCGTACAAAACCAAGCACTGAGAATCATCACCGGCGGAACGAAATCAACACCGATAATGGCGATGGAAATGTTTTCTGGTATCAGACCGCTCAAGTATTCTAGAGAAATAGCATCATTAAAAATGTACGAACGTATCCTGAGAACACCGAATAGTATCTGGAAAAATCACAATTGTATAGAAAATCGCCTCAAATCTAAAATATCGTTTGTTCACCGAGTACGAGCACTATACGACAAATACTCTATACCACTAAACGAAAAAGTACGAAGGATCTGTTACAGAAAGAAATTTTCAAGAGTAAGAAAGTTCCGTTTAACTAAACAAAATATCCAAACATCGATTATAAAAGAACTACAATTGGAACAGCAAAATGATTCAAACGGTAAAACCTGGCAGGACATAAACCCATCATCTATCCGATCAGTAAGTCGAAAAATCTACGTAGCCAACTTCAGAAAACAAACGGGGCACGATCTGTTATATAAACACCTTGCAAGAATTGGAGTGAAAGATTCACCACTGTGCAGATTATGTAATCATTCAGAGCAAACCTCGGAACATCTCCTAGAATGTAACAACCTCCGTGGTTTCAGGGAAAATATTGAAAATCTAGAAGAAGAAGAATTCTTTGCTGAGATCTATTGGCACGTTCGAAGCAATCAATAATCTTTGATTTAAATAAATGTTCGAAATAAATGCATATGAAAGAAAAAATACGCCGAAGAGAAAAATTTGATTTTAAATAAAAACGAAGACGGAGCTTAGTATGGTTAAAATGCACTTCAAACGATCGACTCTTTCGGCTTTGTATCGCGTATTTTCGGTTTCGTTTCTTCTTATATAACCTTTTTACCTTGAACGATGTGTAAAAATGTGATAGAAATGCTTTGTATTTGTTTTTGTTGTTTGTGTATTTCATAGCCAGTGGCATAGCAAGTATAAAATTGTACGAAATTTTACGAAATACGAAATTACAGTATGTGTTTGAAATTACATTATTTGAAAGATACATATTTATGCAAAAGTTATTCTCTCGGCATACGAATTCACACGTTTACTGTAATTTCAAACCAAGTGATTCAAATAACTATTTACACAAATCAGTCTTGCCTAATTTGTTCGAAGCGGAGACTTGAAGCAGTAGTGTTCAAACATAGTGGACGCTTCGATTTCTAATGACAGGAGTACGGTATTCTTGAATGCTACATGCACGGAGGGCAGGACCCATAAACGACAATTAAGCAATCTTGAAAAAAACTACCTACAAGATGACAAACAATTCAACTGTTCTAGCACTGAAAATCTGTCAAAGAAGCGTCGGCAACAAAAAGCTTCTAAATCGGCATTTCAGCAAAAACACTTCCGATGGCCGTCCGGTAAAATTTCCCACTATCAAGGATGGGAAAATTTCTTGTTCAATTCAATGAAACGCTCAAATCGGGAACACATTGTTTGAGTGCAAATCAACGTTTACATGTGGAACGGATCCAAAAATTTGGCTCACGGGTGGGGACCGAACCCACAATCTTCTTTTCAAACCTAATTTTGAACGTAGTATTGACGAAAGAGATAGAAACCTCATGTAAAAGACAAATCTTAGTTTAGGGGCCATTAAAGTCAAGGGGAAGTCAAGAGGTTGCTGTAAATATGCTCTGCCGTCCCCATTTTTTTTTTTTTAAACTAGTGTACTTGCGTTACGCCTGCTTACTAACGTTCGGGCATGATTTATATAGTTTTAGATTCTAGTCGACAAGTGATTCATGGATTTCCTAAAAAGTTTATTTGGGAGCTATGAGCGTTTTAAGTGCGAGTTATGTTAGCCATAACTCGGAAAATACGGAAGATAGAAACCTCGTGTAAAAGACAAAGTTATAGAGTTTTAGATTCTAGTCGATAAGTGCTTCATTGTTTCCCTAAAAAGTCGCTTATTTGAAGGCTATGAGCGGTTAAAGTACGCAAAATTTTTAAATTTCGTCAAATTTTCGATTGTCAAATTTTTAAATTTCGTCAAATATTCGAATTAAGTACGTCAAATTTTCGAATTTCGCCTAATTTTCGATTTTCATCAACTTTTTGATTTTCGTCAAATTTTTAATCTTCGAATTTCGTTAAATTTTTGAATTTTGTCAAATTTTCGATTTTCATCAAAGTTTCGATTTTCGTCAAATTTTCAAATTCCGTCAAATTTTCGAGTTTCATAAAATTTTCGAATTTTGTCAAATGAAAGCTGGAAGGTTCAGATCAAAGGTAAAGTTATGCAGTTTTGTAAGAGGAATATTTTCGTTCAAACTGCACAATATGACTGTCTATTAGCTGCGACCAAATTCTAAAAAATCACAACTTACAAAAGAGCTGATATCGCCCAAAACCACTTAGAGTGGAGGTGTGACGCAAGGTCTGTTACAAAAGAACTGATATCGGTATAGGTGACGCTTACAGATTCGATTAGAAAGAAAATTATAACAAAAAAAAATTGCGTCATAAGTGGCAGATGTTGAGCAAGGAAAATTTTTGAAGTTGTGGTAGAATGGAATTCAAACGAAAGAAAGCCGAATCATCTGCCACTTTTAGACGATTTTTTTTTCAATAATTTTCTTTCTAAAATGTTTCGGGTACAATTTTTGTTGATTAAACTTTCGCGTGCTTTCCTCATCAGCTGCCATTTGTGACGCATATCTTTTTGCGTGTCGAATCTGTAAGCGTCACCTACACCGATATCAGTTCTTTTGTTAGTGGCAGAACTTGCGTCATACCTCCACTGTAAGTGGTTTTGGCCGATTCCTCCACTGTAAGTGGTTTTGGCCGATTCGCGTTATTAACAAAATGCAACTAAGTCTCGTACACATTTTTACTTGGCTTATGATGGGTAATTAAGAGGAGTAATTCATATAGGAAGTATACTCATCTAATCCGGCACACAGCCTTATTCATTATTCATATTTTTCCATCAAGGGGCATACACCAAATTTCAAACTGAAAGGATTCGAAAAACTCCGTTAACGAAAGAAATGATTTTTTGTTTTTGTTTTAAAGTTTCAAATTTTTCTCTATTACAGCTATGCGTATATTTAGAATTGAGTAGTATGGTTTACACTAAACAAAAAGTACTTCGTTAAAGAGCGAAATGCCAAGTAAACAACTAATAAAAAAATCAATTTTACTTTTTTGGTAAGTGGAAATCAAGCATTACTGTCGTATTTTTTCTCCAGCGAGTATACGGAGAAAAGAGAAGTAATCAAAAGAAGAAATTTATAATAATCGCGGAATTTTGAAAATGTGTCGCTTTTCAAAATTCCATGTGTGTATAATTAAGGGTAATATTGTATTATCTCGGAAATAAATGAAGAAAATCATTAGAAAACATTTTTTAATTTTGCACAAAGATAATTTTTTAAATTGACGCCTTCACGAATTTTTAAATTTACATATCAGTGTTGAGCAATACAAAAAGTATCCGTCTTTGATCCACATGCGTAGAGTGAAAATTACTTTGTTTCAACAAGTGAAGCTAATGCTGCAGTTATTTGATCAGATAGTCGAGACAACTAAAATTTATTTTTTTTCGGCTACGCTTACGCATTTTCAAAGACAAATATAAAAATTGAAACAGATAAATAATAATTATTTTTTTCAGTCAATGCAAACAAATATGTGGCCGGAATTCCAACAAATTTTCGGTATAAAAGGAACTAATTTTTTTGAATCACTATCAGTTCGATTTGATTGAAGTGACAATCTACAATGAAGTTCTTTATTGCTGTCGTCGTAGTTGCATTCTTCGCTGTAAGTCACCGAAAAAATTGATGATTTGATCAGAAAAGTAATCACTGAAACGTTCCATTTTGTAATCAGGCTGTCAGCGCTACCCCATGTGGTGGTAGATGTGGTGGTGGTGGTGGTGGTGGAGGCGGAAGTGGTGGACTTCTTGGAGGACTTCTAGGAGGTGGTGGTGGTGGTGGAGGTGGTGGTGGTGGTCTTCTTGGTGGACTTCTAGGAGGCGGTGGCGGCGGTGGAAGCGGAGGTGGACTTCTTGGAGGACTCCTTGGAGGAGTTCTAGGGGGTGATGGTGGACTCATCGGCACCGTGACTGGTGTTGTTGGCAATCTTGTTCCAACTCTTGTTGGAACACTTGGTTCAACTCTCAGCAGTCTTGACGTCACTGGACAACTCACTGTAGTTATTGATGTTCTTGTTGGCGCTGTTGGCAGCCTCACCGGTAGCTTGGGTGGTTTAACTGGAGCAGGAAACGGTAGTAGCTGCGGAAACGGTTCATTCGACTTCCTTGGAGAAATCTACTATCAACTCGATGTCGTCCTTCAGCTTCTCCTAACCTTTACATCTATCGAAACCTTCGATATTGATGCAATCATCGCTGGTCTCAATAATGTTTTCTCTCTATTGTCAGCTGCTTTCGGTGAAGAAGTCATCAACATTTTCATTCAAATCGTAGGACAATTACAAGGCCAGATTGAAACTCTCTTTAATGCTGTCTCTAACCAAGCATTCCAAGTAATTGGACAAATCACCGCTCAAATCAGTGCCACCTTTACTGTTATCGTCGATTTGGTTGCTACTGTCTCTCAAACTGCATCTAATGCTGCCGCAGGTGCCACCGACGCTGCATCCAACGCTCTCAATTCTGCAGTTGCTGGACTTACGGGTGCCTTTACCGTGCTTACTACTGTCCTCGAAACCGCTACAGTTGCTATTCAAGGAGCCGTTAATCAAGCCATTCAAGTTGTTGGTCAGCTTACAGCTCAAATTGAAGGTTTAGTCAAACTCGCCCAGGATGCCCTTGCACAACTTACTGCAGCTCTCGAAGGTGTAATCCAACAAGCGACACAGGTCCTTGGTCAAATTACCTCTACCGTCCAAGGATTTATTCAACAAGGTGTCACTGTCGTGGCTAGTGTTACTGCCCAATTTCAAGCTACCATTTCTGGTGCTGTTGAAGTTATTTCAGGACTTGTTGGTCAAGTCAGCGGTACCCTTAGTGGTCTGACTGGACTCTTGAGCAGTGACATCGTTGGACAAATTAGCGGACAGCTTCTCGGTTCCTTGGACATCGTTGGATCGTTATTCGCTCAATTCTCCGTTGTATTCACCCAAGTTACATCTGTCGTCTCTGGTCTTTCTGGCCTCGCTGGTGGACTCGGTTCAATCGGTGGAGCAGTCGGTGGAGCAACTGGTGGAGCTACTGGTGGAGCTACTGGTGGAGCTACTGGTGGTTCAGGTGGCCCATGCCCATGCAGCGGTTAAATGACTATTCTTTGATGTTAAAATTTCAATGGAAATATGGCATGACTTTGGAACTTCTAGTTTTTAAGCGCATATAAAAAAACGTAAAAAAAAATAAATAAAAAGCAACAATTTTGTGAATGTAAAATTTGTCTTTTATTCAATCCTATATCATCTGACATTTGTGGTAGAATTTTCTTTACTATAAACAATTAGGAATATGACCCACCTCTAACTAATGGTGTTATCGTAAAGCTCCTCAAAAGTGGTTGCTTTTGTACAAATTTATTTAACCGGAAACGTACGCCCATTTAAATTAAGGTATTTCTTCCATTTATTACTGTACATCTCTTTTGGAACTCACATCACACCAAACGACAGAGTTGTTGTTTGTTTACATGACTAGCACTGTGTCCCGGCTTCGGATGGATCGTACTGACCCCAGGAGTGTTTGACGCAGGCATCAGTCGACTATAAAATTTACAAATAATCGGTACAATATAACGTTTTATCCATAATTGATATATATCGACAAATAGTCCACATTTACTTTTTAACAGTAATTTTTTACGGATTGTCAATCGCTTTTTATCGATTCACGTTAAACGTTCGATTGTTGGACTTTTAAAAAATATCGACAATTGATTCTAAGGCAATAATCGATTTTTTATCAATCGTAAGAATTTATGAACACGCCTTGTTTAGCATTACAAAGAAAGTTTTAGCGGTTTTTACAGGTGAGGCTTTTTTTTTAATGGTTAGCCGTTTCTACCTAAGAAGTAGGAAACACTGTACCTGTACTAGAGATATAGTTCAGGATGTCCCTAGGATGCAAATTTCTTATCAGGTCATACCTGACAGTGTATCCGCCCAAGTGTCTTCGCCTGCTGTTGATAAAAGCTGGGCAGGTGCAGAGGTAATGTTCAGCTGTGTCAATGTCAGATCCACAAAAGTCACAGCCTGGATCCGTTCTTTTTCCGATGGTAGTTAAGTGTTTATTAAAGCCGTAGTGTCCTGTAGTAACACCAGTGAAAATCTTCAGTCTTGTGCGGCTGATGTTTAGTAGGAATTTTGAATTTTTCTTGCTGATACTAATGCAGCACTTTGCTTGACGACAACTAGGTAGTTTGTGCCAATAGTTCTTGAAAGCATAGTCTCTCAGTTTATATACTATCTGTTTAGTAGCCGAGTGAGGACTCCCCATGATTATCTCCGGCCCAATCGGTCTGCTACTAGCGCCGATCCTGGCTAGTTTGTCCGCTCTTTCGTTACCGCTAATCCCACTGTGACCTGGGACCCAGATTAAGTTAGCCTGTCTGTTATATGCTACTTTGTTTAGCTCTTCCCAGCATTCCAAAGTAAGTTTCGAGCTGATTTTGAATGACGATAGGGCCTTTAAAGCTGCTTGGCTGTCAGTGCATATTGATAAAGTATAATCCATAGCGATTCCCTCCCAATCAAGGCGGCAGCCCTCCATGATAGCTCTAATCTCTGCTAGGAAAATCGAAGAGCACTCCCCTAGGGAGAGGGATACTTCAGTCTCTGTGTTGGAACAATAAACACCCGCACCAGCCAGATTTTCTATCAGTGATCCGTCCGTGTAGACTACCTGACCCGTTGGTGGAAGTTTGCCGGTCACCCAGTCTTCTCTCGGTGGTATATGAACATTGAATTTCCTGTCAAATTTGTACTTGGGTAAAATCTTGTCTGAAGGCATTCCTACGGCCGGTATATCTTTGATTGTCTTGAACCAAACTTTGGAGTGGTCTGTTTCTCTGAGATTGTGATCCGCTTGACCCGTTATTCCACGTAATGCGTTAATAGCTTCAGTTTTAATAAAGATGTGAAGTGGTGGGAGATTTAGAAGAGCTTCCATAGCAGCTGTTGGTGTCGATTTCCACGAACCTGTTATCGCTTTACATGCCATTCTCTGAAATTTCTCCAGTTTTTTTATTACCTGTGGACTGTCACATTTGTGGTTCCAAAGGAAGCAAGCATATGTTAGCATGGGTCTTATGACTGTGGTATAAATCCAGAATAAAATTTTAGGAGAGAAGCCCCATGATTTGCCATAGGCAGGCATTCCTACATTGCCATAGCGCTACAGTCGCCTTATGTAATCTTACGTCGAGGTTATCGATCCAGAGCAGTCTGCTGTCGAGAATAATGCCCAGGTATTTCACCATGTGCACAAATTGGATGGGTACTCCCTTAATTTTTGGAATTCTAATGCCGTCTAATTTATGTTTCCTAGTGAATACGATCATTTTAGTTTTTACCGGATTTATTTTCAGCTCGTTCATGTCGCACCAGTCGCTGATAATCAATAGGACCTGTTGAAGTTGGTCGCAAAGAGTGTTGACGAATTTACCTCTCAGTAGGATAGAAAGGTCGTCCGAGAAACCTTCTGTTTGGAATTTTTTCTCGTTGAGAATTATCAGAAGTTCACTAATTACTAGACACCATAATAGCGGAGGTAGAACGCCCCCTTGAGGACAACCCTTGGAGACCGTAACTATAATCACAGTGGTGCCACAATAAACGAATATGAGCCTACTATGCAGTAATGCGAATATCCAACCGGCTATGCCGGGATCTATTCCGTGTTTGGAACATACGTTCTCGATTGCCCTGTAGGTGAGATGGTTAAACGCTCCCGATATGTCTATGAAGCAACCCAGTGCAAACTCTCCATGGCTCAGTGATAATTCTACATTTTGTACGATGTTATGCAACGCATTTTCTGTTGACTTGCCGTTTTGGTAAGCGTGCTGATTTGCTAATATATTGGTGCCGCTTAGTGGTTCGTCTCTAAGGTATCTATCAATTAGTTTTTCTAATGTTTTTAGCATGAAAGATGAGAGGCTTATCGGTCTCTAATTCTCCGCTAGGGAGTAATCGGTTTTGCCCGGCTTAAGTATGAATACTAATTTGTATCTTCTCCAGCTTTTAGGTATTAATTTCAGGTGCAGCGATTTCTTGAATATGCTAGTCATCATTATGCGAACGTCCTCAGTAGAATTTTGTAGCATAGCTGGGAAAATATTATCCAGGCCTGGTGATTTGAATGGGGCGAATGAGGCCACGGCCCACTTAATTCTTTCCTTTGTAACTATTCTATCTATAAGTTCATCGTTCACCACCCCATCGAAGGAAAATTGTAAGCTATCGTGTTCCTCTGCGCTGGTTGCTTTGCAATTCGGGAAATGAAAGTCCAGCAGATATTTGTAAGTCTCTACTTGATCCTTAGTGTATGCGCCGTTTGGCAGCCTAAGCGAACCTACCATTAGGCTCGGATCTTTTGACAGTATTTTATACAGTTTGGATGCATCATGAATTTCCCCTATTGCACTGCACTGGCTCCTCCAGCTTATCCTTTCTCTAGCCCTGAGGTTTTTGTTGTATATACCCAGTTCTCTGTAATACGGGTCCCAAATGCCTGACTGCTTACATACATTGAATAACTTTCGAACTTTTCGTCTCTGCTTTTTATCCTTCATGGAATAATACGGAACTGAGTTACCAGCCTTGTACCTGAGTATGGGGCATGCCTTATCGTATGCATCAGTTAGGATCCGCTGTAGGTAATCAACTTCGTCATTCAGTTGTGCCTCTGATAGAGGGGATGAGGAGTACTTATTTGTATCCAGTGTGTTAGAAATGAGTGCTGTGAAATACGGCCAATTAGTAGTTGCAGGGTTTCTGAATACAAGGGGTGGAAGGGGAGTCCAGGTTAATCTTGAAAGAGATGCATCTGTGGTCGGAAGTAAGGATGTGGTCAGTGACCCGCCACCCAGTGATAAATGGAGATAGTTCCCTCGAACATAATGTAATGTCCAGTACTTCTTCCCGTAATTTATTCCTAAAAGTTGTTTCGTTCCCTACGTTTGCTACCATCAGATCAGTTGATACTGTGGTGATTCCACAATATGCATTCATCAAAGATTGCCATTGAATTGATTTGCATCATGTTGCCTTTGCATTCCCTTTATATACAGAGTTCATTCGAAATACAATTCATTCCATTCCCGGCTTCGGCCGAAGACACATCTAGTGTTTTATTGTAGATAGACATACAATCTCTCTCTACAAATTGGTGACCCCGACATTGAACAAATTTCAAGTCCGGCAATGACTTAACCAACATGAACTTTAATTTTCAGGTTTATTGCCTCAAAATAAATTTCATTTGTCTGTTAACATTTGAACCATCTTGAACATTCCAACATGGTAAAATTATTGGTATTGTTTAAAGGAACATTCCTTTACACAAATTAAGCCCATGTTTCAACATGGACTGCATGGATTCGCTTTTTAAAAAAAAAAAAAAAGAACCACAGTCGTCACACATGGCACAACTAAGTTTTATTTGCAAAAACAAATAAAATTTACAACTTTTGGTCAACAATATCAATATATTGCCCTGAACCAACCAAATAAATGTTAATGGACTAAAAGCAAAGTGATTCAACACATTCACACTTTTACTCTCAACACCAAACATACTTCGCAACCAGACTTACACGTACACTTAGCTGTCAGAATTTTGTCTAACCAGAAGTATCTCAACGTCGCTACCTGACTACGTGCAAATCACTTAGTCTAAGACATGACGTACATCACATTCACTCTACACTCAAATCACTTTGCTGTAACCCAAAGTAGATCACTTGAATGTTGACAACTCAAAATTTAAATCGTTTTTTAAGAAAAAACTTAACGATAAGCACGAAAGTAAATTTAGACTTAAGTTTTATCTTTAAGTTATGATTAAGCAATTCAGACCAACGCAAAAGTTGTCACTGCGCCTCTAGTACCCTTACTACACGCGTATTGCTACTTCCCAATCAAAAAATGATTTTGGAATTGAAGTTTTGACCACAAGACAATCTTCATATAAATTTTAAATCTGCAAAATACTTGCACATTGTTTTCTACAACTACATTTCGTTCAGAATGTATTTGAAAGTTTTAGAAAAATTGTTTGGTTGCCTTCCCCAATTTATTCGACTCACTGAATAACTTGGTTGTCTAGTTCCGTTAGTTCCAGGTAATGCTGTGTAGGAACGATTCATTCGGAATTCAATCAGATGATTTCAATAAAATTTTGATAATTTATTCAAACGAACTTTATGTAGTTCCTTTTCAAAATTTCAGTACTACTTTAGCAAACAAAACCTCAACCGAATCAATCTTTCGAATTCGAATCACCAAACATAAAAGATTTGCGTCATTCATGGAAAGTTAAGGTATAGAGCTTTTAGTCAAAATCGCTAGTCAAATACTAGTCGGCAATTGTTTTCTAACGAGGACGGGTGCTATCATAACATTTGATCACTCTGCTACTCTACTTAACTTCACTCTGTTAAACATTATTTCGGAAAGTCACTAACGACGTACTGTTAGAACTTATACCCCGTCACGTTGCGCAGGACAATAAATTTTGTAGAGGATTTTTTTAAAAGAATTCTATATGACTAGACATGTTCGACTAGACATTTCTTTTCCATTCAAAAATATTGCTCACTAATCCTTAACAGTTTCGACACAGAACTGCTACAAAGAAATAGCCAATAGTTTTTGAACTCAAGTTACGGACATAATCGTACACTTGACAACCAACAATCCTACCATCCGATTGTTCATTTAAATCAGAAATGATTTAACATTCTACAAGTCTCACAAACTTGTACAAAAACCTTTGTCACCACTGAAGAAATTCTCTAAAGTGTTGCCAAACAACAAGAATCTGATATCACACAACCACCGGATCCAACATCACGATATCAGTCGAAATAAAATGTATTTTACTGCATGCCTTTTATTTCGCACATAGACGTGTCTTCTATGCAACTCAGAGCCTTGCTCAGAGCAGTACAACTTGGAAACATTTACATCTCTTTCCACAAACTAAAAAAAATCAAATCCAAAACCTACAGTGGATTCACCCTTTAAGTCAATTCACTCTAGTCAATCATCGAGGCTAAAACCTCGACGAAATTGCAGATCAGTCAAATTATATCAAAACTGTTAAACCATTTTAAACAACAACTCAAGAACAATTCGTAGACTGAACTGACTGAACTGACACTCTACACAAACTGTATTGCAAATTAATTTTCCAATAAAATCAAAATTTCAAACACCCTAAATTCTTGTCAACCTACTTTTCATCAAAAAACTGTAGGAAAAGGGATGGACTACCTCTTGTTTCTTCAAGGATTTCTTTATTACTGACGAATAAATATTTTACATAAATATTCCAGACACAAAGTTGCTTACTACGATCCATAAAACTTATTTCAATGATCAGTTGCTTTGACCATTCCAACACTCCTCCTCAAAGCATATTGTTCATTCTCCTCCTCAAAATTATAATTTAGAAGCTCTTTCTCGATGAGTTATAGTTTTGCGTTCCGGAAATATTAATTTAAATTTTGAAGATAAATTTTAAAACAAATAATCATAATCATCATCTGATTCCACAGATGCAATGAGATTAACTGCTTCTTTCGTAGTTTCGTTATTGGTATTTTCGTCTTTCTTCTTCTTGCCAGCCAACCAAATATCAAATTTTCCGCAGAATCTCTTCAAGTGACCCGACTCTCTGCAGAAGTCGCAATACTTCTTTGGCAAGTTTTTCATAGCGGATATAGATTCCCCTTCGAATGGAAAATCATCGACTTTCTTTTTTCGTTCATACTCGTCCATTAGTTTTGATTGGACCAGATCGAAGGTTAGATCGTTTTCGTCTCTGCAATCCAATGCTGTGATGAGACCATCGTAATCTTCTCCAACACTCGTCATAACGATCGATACAAATTGTTGATCGTCTATAACGTGGTCGATTTCGCACAAATCGTCATAGTATTCCATTAATTTCGATAGATGTTCCTCCATGTTGCCATTCTTGGGAAGGATTTCGTGGTACAATTTTCGTAATAGACGTATTTTGGTGGAGAACGTGGCTTTCTTATGATGGTTACATAACGTATCCCAGGCGCCTTTCGCTGAATCAGTTCTTTTGATGAATGGTAGTTGATTGTTTTCGATTAGAATGCTAATGAAGTATGATGCGCGCTCCTCCATTTCGTTCCATTTTCGGACAGTCACGTTTGCTGGTCTAACGGCATGTTCAACCACATCCCAACATTTTTCGGTTTTAAGAAATAACTTCATTCGGTAGGACCAGGTGGTGTAGTTTTTTCCGTTTAATTTTTCGAACGCTGATTTCGTTCCTTTTTGCTCCGTCATATTGATTTCAAAAATTCAGATATATCGGTGGTACACGTTGCTATGCTCCGCTAGGTTCAATCCTGTGCGTACGACTATGCTCGGCTATGCTTTTAGCTACGCTCACAGCTAGGTCTATTGCTATGTTGATACTACGCGGCTAGGCTTGATGATACACCAGATTATTTACTGAATTTGTAACAAAGGTGAATATTCCTTGAATGTTCCTATATGCCCATAACCTGTAGGAAAAGGGATGGACTACCTCTTGTTTCTTCAAGGATTTCTTTATTACTGACGAATAAATATTTTACATAAATATTCCAGACACAAAGTTGCTTACTACGATCCATAAAACTTATTTCAATGATCAGTTGCTTTGACCATTCCAACAAAAACTAGATTACAAATCGACTAACATTCCAATATCTTAGTCCATTTACGTGAAGACTCTTAAATTACAGTCAACTCACTAATCAAGATTAAAATTATGTATTTTCCTAGTCCTGACAACACATCAATACTAGCTAAAAACTTAAAGGGAATTTCTTTAAAATTCAAATATATTCTCTTTCAAACTTGAACTTGCTTAAAGCAACTTCTTGAGTCTGTGGGAATAAACAAATAAACATTCGTCACATGCATCGTTTTGGACCCATACGATTTGGAGCACTCAACAATCAAACCACCCTACTGCGGTGCCTGCCAGCATTAGACGTTAGCTGCTGCAACCACAATACCATGGAAAATCCTGCTCAACCCTCAAAACAAATGTTCATGCTCACGAGTGAATTGAACCAGACCATCAGAATCAAAACGGACCGTTCAAAGTTTTTCCAACGGGGGAAGTATTGTGGTGATTCCACAATATGCATTCATCAAAGATTGCCATTGAATTGATTTGCATCATGTTGCCTTTGCATTCCCTTTATATACAGAGTTCATTCGAAATACAATTCATTCCATTCCCGGCTTCGGCCGAAGACACATCTAGTGTTTTATTGTAGATAGACATACAATCTCTCTCTACAATACAATGAAATCAAAGAGATTGTCACCCTGGTCATTAATGTTAGTGCTACCCCAAGCGTAGTGATGTGCATTGGCATCGATACCCGATACAAGTAGTAAATTATGCATTTTACAATATTCAACTACTCCTGCAAAGTCAGAGTTCGGTGGCCTATCTGCTGCCTCGTAGGGAAAGTAACCGGAGCATATTATAATGTTTTTGTCTGAGCCATCAATCTTCGTAGAGAGCATAGCCACCGACTGGTCTAGTGTACAGAAGTTATATAGGGGGTGCATACTGCATATTGATATTCTTTGAGCAATAGATAGCTGCTCTGACTATACCATTACCGCCAACGTGTATGATATTTCCCAATTTCCTGTTGATTCCCATTATTCTACCGCTTCTACATACCGGCTCTTGAATAAGCACAATAAACGATGACAGACCTTTTACTAATGAGTTCAACTCTGTAGTAGGAGCGTATGCCTTATGCAAGTTGATCTGGAAAACTCCTAGTTCAGAATCCATGACATGTGATGATGTTGTTAGGGTAGGCTAACCCGTTGGCGTAGAACCCATATCTATCGTACAAAATCCAATGAAGATAGAGTGGTCTCTAATGCTCACTTGATTACTTATATGCTTACCCATCAAGACATTGTCGTTCCGTTGAGCTGTGCCAGTAAAAGACGAAATATTAAGCAAAGCTAAATGAGTTTTATTGGAAAAGCGATTTGGAAAAAGTTGTGAGCCTGAAGGCCTCGAAAGTATGACGAGAGAGACCGAGCTCTCATGACTGGAATCTAATAGTTTAATCAAAGTTGATCCTGGTGCGGCCATTCGCAAAATATGGTCTGAAGCCTATTCCTCGTAAATTCTCCACCGATTTTTCATCCACGCCAATGAAGATAATCGTCTTGTTGCCACGAAGCTTCTTTTTTCCGTAGATTCTCCAGTCGTTAGTATCAATAGTTTCGTTTTTTAAGTCGACGTCTTCGAAGAAATCGAGCACCTCAGGTGCCGGATCGTTGAACATGACCGACGCTCTAACGAGTCTAGGGATTTCGCCCTGATCAACAGCCTTAATTTTGGGGTCGTTCCAGCGTTCCTTGTTCAGCAAAGGGATAATTAATGGCACGATCTTTGTAAAAATTAATAAATTATTGGCAACGTTCTTTTCTATCACAACAATCACAGCGATCACAACGACACCAGACGGAACACATGTTGTTGCTGTCATTTACTTTCGCTCCTCTGTTGTTGCTGTCATTTACTTTCGCATCCTCGTTTGGGGGGCGAAAGTACTTTCGCACCTCTTGTGATGTCGTGGCTTACTGAGAGTTGAATTTTTAAACTTTCGCATCTCATTCGGGAAGCGAAATAGTCATTTTCATGCTTCGGGGCCGAAAATGAGGGCAATTTTTCGAATTTTCTCGGGTTTCCGGCCCTCTGCATGAAAACTCACATGTGCACCTGTTTGGGACGGTTGATTTAAGGCACTTTCGCTTGTAAGCCTCACTTCGTTCGGCCTACAATCCGCGAAATTGCCTAAAATCAATCGTCCAAAACAGGTACACAAATGACTATTTCATGCTTCGGGGCCGAAAATGAGGGCAATTTTTCGAATTTTCTCGGGTTTCCGGCACTCTGCAGAGTTTTCATTCAGAGGGCCGGAAACCCGAGAAAATTCGAAAAATTGCCCTCATTTTCGGCCCCGAAGCATGAAAAACTTAATACGTAACTCTTTCGGCCTACTCAATCGATACGTAAATAACTATTCTACGATCGAAAAGTTCAATATCCCTGTACTTCTCGTAGAGATGAATTTGCGGCCAAGAAAGTACTTTCTCGGACGCTCTCTCCGGCCGAAAATGGATTTTCATATATATTTTTCCTGCCGCGTTCAAGTGTGCATGCTTTGTTGTTGAAATGCAGACCTCTTACATGTCCGATTTGTACGATTTGTCCGACTTTTCATAAAAAATTGTCCAACTTTGTACGACTTATCTTCAGAAATAACACTTTCACAACTTTTTCAGATATGAAACTTTTAATCTTTGCAATATGAATAGGAAAAAATTTCGCTCGCGTTCATTTCATTTTATTTGCATAAAATCTAAAGCAATGTGTGGTTAAATCACCCAATAACAACACTGGTATTTTCTTGTTAAAAGAACAAAATTCGATTATTTAATTCGATAAAGGTTAGAAGTTTCAGACAAGGGATTCCTTGACCGACGTCGGTAAAAGTTCGGTAATCATTATCAACAGACTTAGGTTTGCATTTTAATGACTTGAAAATGATGTAATCACCGTTGTCACCGTTATCTTAGCTAGAGCTTTATTTGAATGTGCATAGATTTGCTTCAGTATTTGAACTCGCTATAGGAATATATTTTGAGTTAAAAATTCACGGTAATTTACCGTCCGGTAATTTCATGCATAAAATTGTTCTGTAGCTAGTGAACATGATCGAGCTAATAACCGTAGTACATGTGTGACAGTTTGGATCAAAAGTCGGTCTATTCAATCTGACAAGGTGACGTTTTAAACGTCAAACCAACAAATTTTAGCCAAATAATCACAAAATTATTTTTCTGAGTCTATTCCACTGATAGAATTGAGGAAAAATAAGCGAGTTCGTAACTATTTTGCATACAAATTTTGGTTTGACGTTTAAAACGTCACTTTGACAGATGGAATAGACAGACTTTTGATCCAAACTGTCACATATGTAGGAAGAAACTGTACATAGTATGGTAATGACAGCATTATTACTAAGTCAGCATCGGGGAATCTGGCACACGCGATCATAGTATGCGTCCTTTTACCACATGTAACGAAAAGTCATGACTGTGCCAGATTCGCCTCTTAGAGGTAATAACTGTGTAGTTAGTTTAATATTAGTCGTCGGATTTTATATGACAATAGACAACTTGCATGGTGCATGGTATATTTTCTAACATTGTTACTCATATATAAGTTACCACTTTACAGCTAAAATACAGTCGAATATGATCTAATATAGCTCAATATAGTTGAAAATAGCCATACATCGTTGTATATGGATGTCCATGCACACCCAAAACATCATCGATCTTTTTCCAAGTTGCAGGAACTTTCTATATGTACCAATTTAACAAAGTTATATCATTTTTACCCAGAGTTAGGAGGTCAGAAATAGAACGGCCTCTTTACAGTCGTTAATATCTTTCAAACAAAAAAATTCATGAAATTCCGTCAAAGTTTACTCGAGATATTGACAAAAAACACTACCTTCACTGTACGGCCGAGTAGCCGGATATGAGCTCACTACAATGGACCTAGCTCACGCTGTGGTGAACCGAATTTCATAAACTTTTTTTCCCTGATTGGTACGGTCAATACATATCTAATAACTTAGCGAAAGTATTTGAAATTTGTTCAAATTTGACCGACCTATAAGCAAAAACTACTTGGCACCCTGTACTTGGTTCACAACAAGGGCTCTAACTAACGAGTCGGTCATTTGATTTCTTTAAACTTTTTTTTTTTGATCGGCATAGTCAATACCTTTCAAAAAGTACTGAAACTGTGAAAAATTGCTATACTTTTCTCGACCTACACGCTAAAAACAACTAGGGCCTATTGTCCACCCCACTCTTAGAGCTCTATCTTACGAGCCACTGACGACTGACTTGATTTTAACAAACTTTTTTTCTCTGACCGGCATTGTCAATACCTTTTATTTGACATGCTACACGGAGTTGTAAGCTTCTTATTTGGGTAAATACACTTAAAAAAAAACTCAAACACTTGTAAAGCCCTAGCTCAGGTAGGGCCAGTCCTACCATGCCTATTTTCACTTTTATTCATTTCATTGCATTACTGTACAAATTGAGACTTATTGCAGCAATAGAAAGTCGTTAATAATCTGTCAAACACTGTAAAACCAATTCCACCCAAAAAGGGGGTAGTGGAAAGTAAGTGGAGTTAATTCAAGGTCTGTTAATCGTTTTCGAATCAGGGTGGCAAGCTGTGGCACACTGGTCCAAATTTCACAATTCTACTATGAATTGAACTATTTTTGGACTTTTACACTAGCATGCTACTATAATAATTTAACAAATCAACTAAATATGATGAATTGTCAAGAAAAATCGCCAAAGTGTGAAGAAACTCCAAAATATGACGAATCGTCAAATAATACAATCTTGTCGATTTGACTTTGGCGATACTTCACGGCTGTGTGGATGGAGGGGGACTTCCAGAAGAGTTTTTTTTTTGTTAAAAACGCAACAATTATCCACTTTAGTAGAGGTCCTTAGCATAAAAATAGTTCACTTTATAGTAGAATGGTGAGCTTTGGACCAGTGATTGATATTGGTAGCCTGAGTCCAAAAAGATTAACACCCCTCAAAAAACCCCACCCCACACCCCAACACCCCTCACCAAAGATTTTAGTGTAAGGGTCACTTCAATGAATTATTGTGATGCGCCTGTCAATACTAGACTGTCGATATGGGGCTTAAACGAAAGGTAAAGGTTCATACTTTTTTTATATGACCAAACGCTTTTCAATTTTTCATTTTCCACATCAATTTTCCGAGCTTTCCATGAAAATCTATGAAATCTCAAATATAAAGGGTGGTGAATAAGTTAAAAAAGTTTTTGTGCATACTTCCTTCTGCAATATCCACTCATAAATGATATCAAAATAATTAAACCACATAATGTGGAATGTGAGTGATAATTGCTGAATGTGGGACATTTAAATCATTTTTACTACGTAGACAGAAACTGCCTCTGGAGCATTTTTGCAGTGTAATCGCACAACAATATTTATTTGAAAATGTAGTATCTTACATACTTACTCTTAATTATTTGCACTGTCCACTTGAAAAAGGTATTGCAGGCAATATTCCAAACATTTACAGCGTAAATTTGTAAGTTCAAAAATAGTCTGCTTTCTATTTTAAAATTTTTCTACAATTTGTTCAATAATAGGAGAGTGGGAGGTGGGTGACTTGAGGTTAATGGTGTATTGACTTCTCCTAGAGTTCAATAAATGCGTCAATAAACTATCCTATGATAATCTCGCAAATTCAATGACACAGCTCGCATATTTCATCAGTTATATGTAAAAAAGTATTTCAATGAAATTTTCCGGCGGTGGAAAACTGAGCTTATCTCCAAGTCTATGACACATTATTTAATTTTTTTTCGTCAAATTAGCGAAGAAGTCATTGAAGAACCATATTGCAGAAGGAAGTATGCACAAAAACTTTTTTAACTTATTCACCACCCTTTATATTTGAGATTTCATAGATTTTCATGGAAAACTCGGAAAATTGTTGTGGAAAATGGAAAATTGAAAAACGTTTGGTCATATAAAAAAAGTATGAACCTTTACCTTTCGTTTAAGCCCCATATCGACAGTCTAGCATTGACAGGCGCTTCACAATAATTCATTGAAGTGACCCTTACACTAAAATCTTTGGTGATGGGTGTTGGGGTGTGGGGTGGGGTTTTTTGAGGGGTGTTAATCTTTTTGGACTCAGGCTACCAATATCAATCACTGGTCCAAAGCTCACCATTCTACTATAAAGTGAACTATTTTTATGACTTTTGTTCTACAAGGACCTCTACTACTTACAAAAGAACTGATATCGGTGTAGGTGACGCTTACAGATTCGACACGCAAAAAGATATGCGTCACAAATGGCAGCTGATGAGGAAAGCAAGCAATTTTTTCTAAATTTTCTTTCTTAAATTTTTGGGGTCAATTTTTTGTTGATAAAACTTTCGCCTCAGACAGCGTCACCCTCAGCGATATCATTTATTTTGTAAGTAGAAACAGGGACTTGCGTCACACTTTTACTCTTTAGGGTTTTTTGGCGGATATCAGTTCTTTTGGAAGTTTATGGGTAAGGGTCACTAGTTTTGTAAGCATCTCATGTCGACAACAGCTCAAATCCATCGAAAAATCCGATGGAAGTTGGAAAGTGCCAGAGGAATCGTCTTTCATTCCAAAATTTAGGAACCAACCTTGGAACACCTCACTTATATCGAAAATAACTCAAACCCATCGAAAAATCCGATGGAAGTTAGGAAGTGCCAGAGGAATCATCTCTCATCCCAAAATTTACGAACCAACCTCGGAACACCTCACTTATATCGAAAACAACCCAGATCCATCGAAAAATCCGATGGAAGTTAGGAAGTGCCAGAGAAATCATCTGTCATCCCAAAATTTAGGAACCAACCACGGAATACCTGACTTATATCGAAAACAACTCAGATCCATCGAAAAAACTGATGGAAGTAAGAAAGTGCCAGAAGAATCATCTCTCATCCTAAAATTTAGGAACCTTGGAACACACCACTCATGACGAAAATAACCCAAATCCATCAAAACACTTTTTCCCAAAAACGCTTGCATAGCCCCATTTTTAAAATCTTATTTTAATCTAGGGCCCGACCTATAACCAAAATTTCAGGAAAATCGTTAGAAACGTTTAGGAGTTACGAAATGGTCCTTTTTCATAGGAACTAATTAACTAGCGTAGCCAATTTGAGTTCTAAAAATACGAAATTTTGCTTATTTTCATACAAACATCAATATCTCGGCCAATTTTGAAGCTGCAGTAACGTGTGATAGCTCGTTGAACTCGTATGGATTCCTAGATTCCAGATATCTTCGTTTAGGGGTCATTGAAGCCAAAGGAGAGAAGACAAAAAGTTGCTGTAAATATGCTCCGCCTTCCCCAAAAAAAAAATTGTGAAACATTTTTGGTAGTGGACTTGCGTCACGCCTACTTACTAACGTGCGCGCATGATTTAAATTTGTGTATTCCATTTGGGATAAAGTGTGGGTTAAATAAGGTTCATACCTTTGGAAAACAAGAAAACTATATTTCTTCGACTGTAATCGATAATATCGATAATTCCTTTCGATTGATAATATCAATAATTTTTACGTCTCCCATGCCTAGAATGTGGATGATATTGAACTGAATGATATTAAAATGCTGTGTATTAGGGGTGTGCGATGGATAAAGGGTCGAGACTGGCGTAGTCCACAAAAAATTGTAATCGTCCCTAGATGTCAAAAATCGATTTTAAAATTTTTGAAAAATTAATTTACAACTTGCGTCAAATCATAGAAGCTAAATTTTCGAGTTTTCTGCCCCTATACCCCCACCTATTTCGACCTCTACCAAAAAAACTTCTTTGAGATTTTTGCTAGTTGTATCAGTCCTATTCTACTAATTGGAGTCTAATGCAACAGAAAAAAAACTAAAATCCGGAAGAAGTTTGTCGGAAAAGTTTTCTTCGCAAGTCGTCAAAGTTCGCCGACTATGAAAAATTGAGTTGATCTCGAACTTGAAAATTCGGAAATTCATCTAAAAAATGATTCAATTTTTGGTCAAGTGGACTTAAATTCTTGGGTATGTTGTAGGCTATTCAGAACAGAAACGTTTTTGAAAATCATCAGAAAAACGTTTGTCGTGAGTGTTTGTTTGTTCTAAAATTGGGGCAAAATACCTCAACAAAGAAAATCGAATTTTTCCGCAAAACAGCCGTTCTGTAAATTAGCGCCTAAAACAATTTGAGATTTGCTGTGTAACTTACGGGTAGCTTCACAGCAGTCTTGTCAAAAATTTTGTTTACCTGAATGGCCTGAATGGCAACATATTTCTTCTTTGATTTCATCAAAATTATACGACTGAATTTGCAAAAAAATTATTTTAGGAAGCTGCACATAAATTTCGAAAATTGAACATTGGAATGTACAACAAATATTGATAAAAATAGTATATTATGCTGGAGAATATTGCGAGCGTTCAATTTATCAATTTATTTGTTAAAAGGTAGAAAAAAATTTCTACAGTCGAGGAAATTTAGATTTCGGGTTTTCCAAAGGTATTAATCTTATTTAACCCACACTTTATCCCACAACAATAAAATCCACAAATTTAAATTTAGTTAACACAACGGTCACAATGACGGCGCTGCAGTCACGATTTCAAAATGTGATATAGGGTGGCTAATTAAATTTTTGTCTTAGCTACATTTTCTCTTGGTTTTTAATTATTACATCAGGCTTCTAAACTAAAAGTAAATTTATGCAATATAAACCGTTTGAGTTTGAAAAAAGATGTTTTGTATCAGTGAACGATATAGGAAAGCGTTCAGTGCGTCTCAACATACAAAAGAACGTAAAATATAATTGTACATTTAGCCACCCTACGTCCGTCATCGCTTCTATTGTCTTCAAAAACATATTGTGTGCTTGTCATGATATGTATCAGACGTTTGTTTATTTATGTGTCTCATCTAAAATGCTGGCCAGCAAAATTTTGATCATTAAATTCAACGGCAAAATTGATCTAAATGTTAAATTAATTGTGAATAATAGTGAAGTTAATGTGGTTTTGTTTTCTCTTCATAAAGGAATTTGCATCAGTTCGATGTAAAGTGCGGAGCACCATTAGAAAAAAAAACTTGTCGCTGAAGAATGATCAAAAAGTTGCTGGACGCAATAGCTTCAACTAATGCTTTGCAGGATATAGAGAGGGATTCTTTTGAAAAACAGCCTACCGAAATCGGACGCATTTTCTATTGGAATTTTTTATATGTGCCTAGAAAGGACTTCGACCCTAGTGGCCAAAACCACTTTCAAAAAAATTCTTCGAAGTTTGTGTGGCTAGTCAAAGGTGAGCAAAAACCGAAAAGTTGCAATTTTCTTACAAAAATTGCTCCAGTTACACGAGCCGTACAGGGTCGTGTGGGGTGTCATTAGAAAGGTAATCACATGTACTATTGAGCCGAATAGGGTCTTATTGGGTTTAAAATTCATCGACACTGAAATATGTGCAGTTAAAGTTTTCAACCGAAGACGTACACTGTTCTTACTGAAATTTCTCGAGGTACACAAAATGTACATGGTCGTGTGGGGTATCATTTGAAAGGTAATTTTATGTGCTTTTGAGCCAAATAGAGACTAATGTGGTTTGGATGCATCTATGATGAAATATGGACACTTAAACATTTCAACTTCTTTTTCATCGCATATGTATCCAAACCACATAAAACTCTATTTGGCTCAAAAGCTCATAAAATTACCTTTCAAATGATACCCCACACGACCATGTACATTTTGTGTACCTCGAGAAATTTCAGTAAGAACAGTGTACGTCTTCGGTTGAAAACTTTATCTGCACATATTTCAGTGTGGATGAATTTTAAACCCAACAAGACCCTATTCGGCTCAATAGTACATGTGATTACCTTTCTAATGACACCCCACACGACCCTGTACGGCTCGTGTAACTGGAGCAATTTTTGTAAGAAAATTGCAACTTTTCGGTTTTTGCTCACCTTTGACCAGCCACACAAACTTCGAAGAATTTTTTTGAAAGTGGTTTTGGCCACTAGGGTCGAAGTCCTTTCTAGGCACATATAAAAAATTCCAATAGAAAATGCGTCCGATTTCGGTAGGCTGTTTTTCAAAAGAATCCCTCAGAATCAAAATTAGAGAACCAAGAGCCGTCCATTTGAAATCTTCATCATCATCATTTCAACTAAAGGTTTTTTTTAACGAAACGGAAGTTCGCTCGCAGATTCGGATCGGAACATCTCATTCGTTTTCGCTAAAGCTCGTAGCCGTCAATTATCATGATTCCCATGAAGAATCGCCAAAAATAAAAAATTGGCAAGGGATGAAGAAACGCCGGCAAAAACAAAGATGATAAATTTGTCTTTGTTGCGTTTCTTCACACTTCACCACGAAGATTAAACAAATCCTTTGAAATTTATCCTTTTACGAAATTTATCTAAAATGCGTTATTTGTTCGAAGCTAGTGAATCTATCCTTTTATAAAAGTTACGAAATGCTGCCTGGTTCGATCCTAAGGAAACTCTTATTTTACGTCAGGTAACGGCATCTTGTTCGATCCTAGGGAATTCATACTTTAACGAAAGATCCCGAGGACACTATCATTTTACGAAAGATAATGTAGAGACATTTCAAAAACGTATTTTTACACTTTAGCGTTTCCTCACACTCTGGCGATTTTTCTCTTCTTCTCTTCACACTCTATCGATTTTTCTTGGCAATTCATCATTATGGTTGATTTGTTAAATCAACAAGAAAAATCGCCATAATGTGAAGAAAAACCAAGAAATATCGCCAAAGAGTAAAGAAACTCCAAGGATCATAGAGAATTCAATTGAAAATTTGTCTTTATGGCGTTTCTTCACACTTCTGAGACTTTTCTTGATGATTTAACAAATCAACTAAATATGATGAATTGTCAAGAAAAATCGCCAAAGTGTGAAGAAACTCCAAAATATGACAAATCGCCAAATAATACAATATTGTCGATTTGACTATAACTTTTATTTAGAAAAAGATTGTACGGGACAGTATGTACTGCATATCATATAATTCCTCTCTCTTGTGTTTATCTGTGTTCTACGAAGCCAAAATATAATTTCGGACTACAAGTAAACCGTCTCGACTGCCCAGTAGTTATTTTCCTTTATTAAAAGGAAGCTATAGCTGACATACACGGTTTATAGTAACAATAATTGTTCATAATTGTTCATTTATTGTAACTAAAATTTCCAAGAATTTGTCGGATGTGAGAGATCCAAAAAAAGCTGTATGTGAGAGATACAGCAACAAAACAAAAAGCGAGTTCTAACAAGTGACGAAGAAGTGTATGTGCGCTCGTACAATTGAAATGATTGCTCATTTCAGTTTGTGTCGTGCTGATATGCACATGGTCATCGCGAGACATAGGTGCACTGATGAGGTGTGATACACCGAAATCAGCATTGTTTGTCCTTGTTGTTCGTCCACTTTGATTGTAAACGGTAAAACGTTTCGTCATGAATTGTAAACGGTAACACGTTTCGTTCACCGGTTGAACAAAAGAAATTTTTTCAACAATTTGGTCTAATAAAAAAGCAATACAACATTTAGTTAATGTCGAATTATTGGCCAAGCAATACAACAATTTTAAATAAAAATAGTTATTTTCCTAAGTTCCTAATGAGTGCAAAAAGGCTATTTCAACATTAGTTAGGAAAGCATAATTTTTATGTGAATGTTTCTGAGGTTTTCCATCTTAATATTTTCATGAAATTACAAATAATCCACAGAAAATTTTATTACCCTAGAACGAGGTCGGAAATACATCAAATAAATCAAATAGAAAACAGACTTGGAAATTGTTATTTTGTCTAAAAGTTGATATTAAAATTCTTTGGAAATCGTAAATCGCATAATTGCATGAGCAGGCATCTCAGGATTATAAATCAGGAACTTTGAAGTTCGTCATATATTCATATTCTTATCTTATTCCTGACCAGATTCTGTTTTCATGATTGAGCTCAATCATGAGCTTCACTTATACAAAGAGTTGAATTTATTTCCTATGCCAAATTGTAATTTGGCGAAAAAGAATGTTCCGAATCTGCGTTTCGTTTAAAAAAAAGCCTTTAGTTGAAATGATGATTGTGAAGATTTCAAATGGACGGCTCTTGGTGTTTCTCTAATTTTTATTCTATATCCTGCAAAGCATTAATTGTAGCTACTGCGTCCAGCAACTTTTTGATCATTCTTCAGCGACAAGTTTTTTTTTCTAATGGTGCTCCGCACTTTACATCGAACTGATGCAAATTCCTTTATGAAGAGAAAACAAAACCACATTAACTTCACTATTATTCACAATTATTTTAACATTTAGATCAATTTGGCCGTTGAATTTAATGATCAAAATTTTGCTGGCCAGCATTTTAGATGAGACACATAAATAAACAAACGTCTGATACATATCATGACAAGCACACAATATGTTTTTGAAGACAATAGAAGCGATGACGGACGTAGGGTGGCTAAATGTTCAATTATATTTTACGTTCTTTTGTATGTTGAGACGTACTGAACGCTTTCCTATATCGTTCACTGATACAAAACATCTTTTTTCAAACTCAAACGGTTTATATTGCATAAATTTACTCTTAATTTAGAAGCCTGATGTAATAATTAAAAACCAAGAGAAAATGTAACCAAAACCAAAATTTAGTTTATCCACCCTATATCACATTTTGAAATCGTGACTGCAGCGCCTTCATTGCGACCGCTGAGTTAACTAAATTTAAATTTGTGGATTCCATTGTTGTGGGATAAAGTGTGGGTTAAATAAGATTAATACCTTTGGAAAACCCGAAAACTAAATTTCTTCGACTGTATATACGGCAATGAGATCGATTTTCTACATGACAAAGAGCACTTTCGTTCGAAATTTCGGGAACGGTTTAAAATCTTTCGAAATCTGGCTCACATAAATGATGTTGTGCAATGGTCTAAAGAGAGAAACAAAAAAGGAATTTAGAAATTTGTGAATTTGGATATGGGAAGACTGACTTGAATCTGAATGACTTCAAATTTGAAAGTTACACTTAGTCTTCATTCTCATTGTCGTTTTCTTTTCTTTCTTTCTAATTTTGTAAACGATCAACCTTTTGTATTTTTTTAAAAATATTTTTTATTAAAGGCAGGGTAAATTGAAATGATCGATTATTAAGACTTTTTCGCAATTCCGGTCCATAATCATCACCTTTCCATGCATCCATTTAATGTCGTTTTGAAGGTATTTATTTCACAGTGCGTTTTTGATTTTTTTTTCGCACTTGGGCTTTTTCACCTTTTTTTCACACGCTACAGAGCTTAGTACCTTTAAGAAAGACTAAATTTTATAAATAAAAACTTTGCACAGACCAGGATTTGAACATCCAACACCAAAATTCTTTCAAACACCAAGCAACGACCATAGCCATTCGGCTACAGAGTCACACAATTATACAGAACGTATTGTTGAAGCGTACATACTAAGCATTGACTACTTGATTTTATTTGGCGCGTCTATATACATCACATTGCAATGTGTATATGAATGTTTGGTAGAAATTTTGGTAATATTTTGCATTGGAAAGGTGATTATGGCCCGAAATTGCGAAAAACGTTGTATCTACCACGGTAGGTATGCCGGTATTTTTTCGCACACGACGTCTTGTCGACCTCGGCTTCGCCTCGGATCGACAATCGACATCTAGTGCGAAAAAATACCTTCATACCTACCTTGGTAGATAAATAACTATTAGCGTATTGTGATTTGAAAACGAGGATAGATCTAAATAACAAGCTTTCGGTCGTTTTGGCTTTTGGTCGATAAGGGCTTTTCGATTTTACAGGTCAAGTTTGAAAAAGAGGATAATTGGTCGAGTAGATCAGTAGCAGTGAGGTTCTGTTTAAAATGTGGAATTGACGTCAGCACATGTTTGTTGACATGATAGAGCGTGTAATTTCGAACAAAAATCTACAAATTTGGTTTCAAAAGAAGCGCATTTCGATTCAACAGGTCAAGTTTGAAAATCGGTTGTGAGGATCAGTAGCAGTGCAGTTTTGTTTGACATGTGGAAATTGCAGCTTCATGTCTCTAGCATAGAACTCGTTTATTGTATAGGGCTCGTTTAGAGAAGGCGAATGAGAGTTTGAAGTTTTGAAACATGTTGTTTTAACATTTTAGCGAAGACTAAATGAATGATTCTTTTGAAAAACAGCCTGCTGAAATTGAAAGCATTTCTCAGTGGATATAAAAAAATGTGTGTAGAATTTCTGTTTGAAATTCTCTCAGGAACATAAATTTGCTTACATACCTCGTAGGCAATGATAGTCAAAACCGCCAGACAAAAATTCAGTTTTTGCCCTAATTTCGAGCAGACGTGCGCATCCCGATCTTCTCGCCATTGTTTTAGATATAACGATTTTGAAAATATTAATCAGCAGCTGAAATTACTATTAGAAAAAAAAAATTGTAAATTTTTTTCTGTGGTTGGAATTTTTTGAGTAGCTAACTAGGTGTCAAATTTACACTTCAAATTCACACTCATCGAGACACTAACCTTGCATCTTGGGTGACATTGAAAAGCTTAGACCAGTCCCGGGTGAAAATTAAAGTCTCAAAAGTTCGAAAAACGTAGTCTCACGTCTCAAAAGACAATAGATTTGAGACCGTGAGACTACGTTTTTCGAACTTTTGAGACTTTCATTTTCACCTGGGGTAGCAATCAGAGGCAAAAGTTCTTGTGTTTTCGATACGATTCGGATGGTCAGCAACCGTTAGAGATTTGCCGAAATTATCAAATTTTTTCCCCTATTTGCAACTACTCATATCTCATCGTAGGTGAATTCTACCCGCGTATAAGACGGTTTGCCCCGAAAGTACATATAATCACATTTATAACGACATCATACGACCTTGTACGTTTCGTGTATCTGGAGAAATTTTCAAAAGAAAAGTTCTTGTTTTTGGTTTTCGATCACCTCTCGCTGGCCACACAAACATCGAGGAATTTTTATGAAAGTGGTTTAGACTTCTAAGGACCAGGAGCTATCTAGACACATATAAAAAATTGGCATCGGGGAATCTGGCACACGCGATCATAGTATGCGCCCTTTTACTACATGCAACGAAAAGTCATGACGGTGCCAGATTCGCCCCTTAGAGGTGAATTCGTATGATGTGCCCCACGTCACAAAATTCACTGGATGATGCGTCCGATTTCGGCAGGCGGTTTTTCAAAAGAATCCCTCAATATATTTTTAGAGTTAATACGTAATTTGGGGCTAGTTTAGGGCTGACGATTGAAGACGATTGCATTTACCCTGCTTTTAAGTACCGTAAAGTTAAACAGAGTTCTTTGGCTAGTCCTATATTTAATGATGATTGATTTGCGTAGCGTTAATAGGATCTGGTCCGTAAGCCATGATCAGTTTATATATCGCGAAAACTGCTACAATGCATGGCTAGTGATTGCAAATTTGGATAACTTTGTCCGATTAGAGGCCCTAGACCGGTTCCAAACGTCAGCCCTAAATGAGCCTTAAACATTATACTACTAATTAGCGCTGAAACACTTAGCGTATTGCTAAAACATCATGACATGGTTTTTCACTTAAAATGTAAACAACTTCGCCAAATTAGCAGCACTAAACTCGGAACAGGTTCTAATTGTCAGCACTAAATGAGTCTCAAATTACACAGCAACTGTAAAGTCAAATTTATAATAAGTTAAAAACACTAAAATGATAAAACGACACGTTTCAAACATTTAGGGTTCGTTTATTTGGGCAGCCCTAACCTTGAGTCCGGTCATTCGTCATCCATAAACGAGTCCTTAACAATGAGCTCTAAGTGGACACAGCATAACGTCAGTAAATGTTTGTGACCACGATAGTGTGTAATTTTGAACCTAACTAATTTGGTTTCGATGGAAGCGCATTTCGAAAACGAAGATAATCTGTCGAGTAGTTCAGCAGTGGTAGGGTTCTGTTTGAAATGTGGAATTGAAGTCAGTAAATTACATCTGTAAATAAATTGCTGATTATTGATCAAAACTAACTCGAATAGGAACGCCTTTAATTGTTTCATTAATTTTTTTTTATATGTACACAATAGTCAAGGGATCTGACCCACCCATACCGGGAAGATGCGGGAAAAGGCAATAAGAACGCATAAGATTATATTCAGTACGATTAGGCCGTGTGTCACCGCACATTCTTTAAAAGAATTAAAAAATTCTCAAATAAGTTGACATTTTTAGTCCGAACATTTCTGACAACAAACTTGATGTAAGCCTACACGCCAAATTTTCCAATTTTCAACAAACTAATCCTCGCCGAGTTAATACTGCAAAATACGAATACGACACACAATTTGTGACTTGGACTTTGCCAAACAAAAACAAATTGACAATATAATAGCATTTCAGTTGATCGCTAACAAAAATCGAATAAACACAACATTGTCCTACAAGTTCACCACACTAATTTTAACTGAAAGCCAGACTTCCACTTCCAAGGTCTTTAGGCAATATATACCTTGCGCTTTGCGTATTTGTGGGGAACATGCAAAAGTTCATCACAGTAGGCTATTGAACCCACTAAAATCTAATTTTAAATCGCTAGAATAATTCCATAAATCTAAATGTGATACTAAGAAACCACGTGTTTCAGTAAGTCCTGGGAGCGATCCTGAAGACATGGACCTAATCTTTTTGGGCTGAACGGCGTACTTTCGTTCACTTTTCCAAGCCCTCTCAAGAAATATCACTAAATAACTAAAGAAATCCAACATTACATCTACATTACACATTGCACATTACATTACATTACATTGTAATGTAATGTAATGTAATGTAGCGTTACAAACTGCATCTTTGATTTCTGAAGCCAATCGGCGAGATAAAAGTTTTTGGTTTGCGAACTTTTAAAGTACTCACAAAACTTCACCAAAGTGCGCTGCTGAACCCAGAAAAAGTTGGGTATTAGTAGCTAGATTCGCTCACTGAACCTTGCAATATTACGTAATATTACGTAATATTGCAAGGTTCAGGGAGCGAATCTAGACAGTCGGGCTTAACTTTTTCTGGGTTCAGCAGCGCACTTTGGTGAACTTTTGTGAGTATGTTTATGGATTTGTTTTTTAATCGATGTCTAGCTAAATCAAGAATCGCTTACTTAATAGAATTGCTGAAGTGTAACGTTAAAATGAATCGAATGTAATATCGAATGTGTGGTTATATACGGTATTTCTCATGTAAGGGTTCGAAAAGCTGAAGGACTTTAGAAATACTTTTGTTTTCGACCCTGAAACATGAAATAAAACTATTCATACAAATTATTTTGCACAAAAATAATTTTTAAAATAACATATCGGTGTCGAGCAATACAAAAAGTATCCACATGCGTAGAGTGAAAATTACTTTGTTTCAACAAGTGAAGCTAAGGCTGCAGTTATTTGATCAGATGGTCGAGACAACTAAAATTTATTTTTTTTTCGGCTACGCTTACGCATTTTCAAAGACAAATATAAAAATTGAAACAGATAAATAATAATTATTTTTTCCAGTCAATGCAAACAAATATGTGGCCGGAATTCCAACAAATTTTCGGTATAAAAGGAACACATTTTTTTGAAACACTATCAGTTCGATTTGATTGAAGTGACAATCTACAATGAAGTTCTTTATTGCTGTCGTCGTAGTTGCATTCTTCGCTGTAAGTCACCGAAAAAATTGATGATTTGATCAGAAAAGTAATCACTGAAACGTTCCATTTTGTAATCAGGCTGTCAGCGCTACCCCATGTGGTGGTAGATGTGGTGGAGGTGGTGGTGGTGGTGGTGGAGGCGGAAGTGGTGGACTTCTTGGAGGACTTCTAGGAGGTGGTGGTGGAGGTGGTGGTGGTGGTCTTCTTGGTGGACTTCTAGGAGGCGGTGGCGGCGGTGGAAGCGGAGGTGGACTTCTTGGAGGACTCCTTGGAGGAGTTCTAGGGGGTGATGGTGGACTCATCGGCACCGTGACTGGTGTTGTTGGCAATCTTGTTCCAACTCTTGTTGGAACACTTGGTTCAACTCTCAGCAGTCTTGACGTCACTGGACAACTCACTGTAGTTATTGATGTTCTTGTTGGCGCTGTTGGCAGCCTCACCGGTAGCTTGGGTGGTTTAACTGGAGCAGGAAACGGTAGTAGCTGCGGAAACGGTTCATTCGACTTCCTTGGAGAAATCTACTATCAACTCGATGTCGTCCTTCAGCTTCTCCTAACCTTTACATCTATCGAAACCTTCGATATTGATGCAATCATCGCTGGTCTCAATAATGTTTTCTCTCTATTGTCAGCTGCCTTCGGTGAAGAAGTCATCAACATTTTCATTCAAATCGTAGGACAATTACAAGGCCAGATTGAAACTCTCTTTAATGCTGTCTCTAACCAAGCATTCCAAGTAATTGGACAAATCACCGCTCAAATCAGTGCCACCTTTACTGTTATCGTCGATTTGGTTGCCACTGTCTCTCAAACTGCATCTAATGCTGCCGCAGGTGCCACCGACGCTGCATCCAACGCTCTCAATTCTGCAGTTGCTGGACTTACGGGTGCCTTTACCGTGCTTACTACTGTCCTCGAAACCGCTACAGTTGCTATTCAAGGAGCCGTTAATCAAGCCATTCAAGTTGTTGGTCAGCTTACAGCTCAAATTGAAGGTTTAGTCAAACTCGCCCAGGACGCCCTTGGACAACTTACTGCAGCTCTCGAAGGTGTAATCCAACAAGCGACACAGGTCCTTGGTCAAATTACCTCTACCGTCCAAGGATTTATTCAACAAGGTGTCACTGTCGTGGCTAGTGTTACTGCCCAATTTCAAGCTACCATTTCTGGTGCTGTTGAAGTTATTTCAGGACTTGTTGGTCAAGTCAGCGGTACCCTTAGTGGTCTGACTGGACTCTTGAGCAGTGACATCGTTGGACAAATTAGCGGACAGCTTCTCGGTTCCTTGGACATCGTTGGATCGTTATTCGCTCAATTCTCCGTTGTATTCACCCAAGTTACATCTGTCGTCTCTGGTCTTTCTGGCCTCGCTGGTGGACTCGGTTCAATCGGTGGAGCAGTCGGTGGAGCAACTGGTGGAGCTACTGGTGGAGCTACTGGTGGAGCTACTGGTGGAGCTACTGGAGGTTCAGGTGGCCCATGCCCATGCAGCGGTTAATTGAATATTCTTTGATGTTAAAATTTCAATGGAAATATGGCATGACTTTGGAACGTTTAGTTTGTAAGCGCATTTAAAAAAACGTAAAAAAAAAATAAAAAGCAACAATTTTGTGCATGTAAAATTTGTCTTTTATTCAATCCTATGTCGTAGGTACTGAATTATTTATTATGGGAAGCTCATGGAAATGTTCAAAATAAGGAATGCTCATCATCTCAAACTAATACATACAATTTGAAAGCTCCTTAAACGTTCAAAATTATCGACATTATCAATCGAAAGAAATTATCGATAATTGAATCAAATCATTATCTCTTATTTGGTAATTAGGTCCGATTGGGTCACCGCGGCTGTTATGTAAATATTTGAAAATTTAAATGCTTTCTTATTCGGACAAGTTTTCATCATGGCACTACGTTACTGCCGTAATTTGCAAAAGAAACAAGTGTCTCTTATGCAAATTATTTGTAACCATTTTTCAGCCAGTAGTTTCTTATGAAAAATTAACGAAAATATGCAAAAATTTGCATAAGAAACTTTTGTCAATTTTGTTCTAAACGAAATTGTAAGAGAAACTACTTTCCTAAAAATGACCACAAATAATTTGCATAAGAAACTGATTGTATGGAATTTCTATGTACTGAAATTTCTAGGTACTGAAATTTCCTAGTTGTTTCTTATACAAATTATTTGTGGGAAAAGTTTCTTTTGCAAATTGGCATTTTTGATCAAGTAGTTTCTTATGAAATTGAAAATTGCTAAAAAATAAATGGAAATTTACCGTTAAGTGTTTTTTATGCAAATTACGGCAGGTTAATGAAGGGGCCAGGCTAAGTCCCGACAGGTTTTTTTTTAATTTCAACCATTTATTGTTCAAACAAATTAAGTCCATTTTAGCGAACAAAGGCGAAATTTCCCTTCTGAGGTCTTTCTGTTACATTTTAGGTCTTTTTTATTCTATAAAAAATACCCTATTATGGAGGCTTTGTCTGTCTGTTCCACAAATTTGAACATGAGCATATCAACACCAGGTAAATAATAATTATCTGTTATCTGATAACCAATAGCTCACAGTTAACATTGCAATTCGAAAATTTTATAGTTGGTAGCTGACTACCGATATTATTATTGACTACCAAACGTAATTTTCGACAGAGATCTTTACTGTTCAAGAACTAAGCACCGACTGACGAAATGATTCTACTTGTTCGCCTATTTATAAACAGAAAATTTGATAGTCGGTAGTCAGTAGTTTTGGTAGCTGGATTGATATTCCAAATTGCAAAGCCACTATGAGCAAATCAACATCAGGCAAATAATAATTATCTGTTATCTGATAACCGATAGCTCACAGTTAACATTACAATTCGAAAATTTGGTAGTTGGTAGCTGACTACCGATATTATTATTGACTACCAAACGTAATTTTCGACAGAGATCTTTACTGTTCAAGAACTAAGCACCGACTGACGAAATGATTCTACTTGTTCGCCTATTTATAAACAGAAAATTTGATAGTCGGTAGTCAGTAGTTTTGGTAGCTGGATTGATATTCCAAATTGCAAAGCCACTATGAGCAAATCAACATCAGGCAAATAATAATTATCTGTTATCTGATAACCGATAGCTCACAGTTAACATTACAATTCGAAAATTTGGTAGTTGGTAGCTGACTGCCAAGATTATTATTGACTAACAAACGTAATTTTCGACAGAGATGTTTACTGTTCAAGAAATAAGCACCGACTAACGAAATGATTCTACTTGCTCGCCTATTTATAGACAGAAAATTTGGTAGTCGGTAGTTTTGGAAGTTAGTAGTTTTGGAAGTTGGTAGTTTTGGTAGCTGGATTGATGTTCCAAATTGCAAAGCCACTATGAGCAAATCAACATCAGGCAAATAATAATTATCTGTTATCTGATAACCGATAGCTCACAGTTAACATTGCAATTCGAAAATTTGGTAGTTGGTAGCTGACTACCAAGATTATTATTTAAAGATTCAAATTTTTCTCTATTACAGCTATGCATATATTTAGAATTGGGTAGTATGGTTTATACTAAACAAAATGTACTTCGTGAGAGAGCGAACTGTCAAGTAAACAACTAATAAAAAAAATCAATTTTACATTTTTGGTAAGTGGAAATCAAGCATTACAGTCGAAGAAATTTAGTTTTCGGGTTTTCCAAAGGTATTAATCTTATTTAACCCACACTTTATCCCACAACAATGGAATCCACAAATTTAAATTTAGTTAACTCAGCGGTCGCAATGACGGCGCTGCAGTCACGATTTCAAAATGTGATATAGGGTGGATAAACTAAATTTTGGTTTTGGTTACATTTTCTCTTGGTTTTTAATTATTACATCAGGCTTCTAAATTAAGAGTAAATTTATGCAATATAAACCGTTTGAGTTTGAAAAAAGATGTTTTGTATCAGTGAACGATATAGGAAAGCGTTCAGTACGTCTCAACATACAAAAGAACGTAAAATATAATTGAACATTTAGCCACCCTACGTCCGTCATCGCTTCTATTGTCTTCAAAAACATATTGTGTGCTTGTCATGATATGTATCAGACGTTTGTTTATTTATGTGTCTCATCTAAAATGCTAGCCAGCAAAATTTTGATCATTAAATTCAACGGCCAAATTGATCTAAATGTTAAAATAATTGTGAATAATAGTGAAGTTAATGTGGTTTTGTTTTCTCTTCATAAAGGAATTTGCATCAGTTCGATGTAAAGTGCGGAGCACCATTAGAAAAAAAAAACTTGTTGAAGTTATTTCAGGACTTGTTGGTCAAGTCAGCGGTACCCTTAGTGGTCTGACTGGACTCTTGAGCAGTGACATCGTTGGACAAATTAGCGGACAGCTTCTCGGTTCCTTGGACATCGTTGGATCGTTATTCGCTCAATTCTCCGTTGTATTCACCCAAGTTACATCTGTCGTCTCTGGTCTTTCTGGCCTCGCTGGTGGACTCGGTTCAATCGGTGGAGCAGTCGGTGGAGCAACTGGTGGAGCTACTGGTGGAGCTACTGGTGGAGCTACTGGTGGAGCTACTGGAGGTTCAGGTGGCCCATGCCCATGCAGCGGTTAATTGAATATTCTTTGATGTTAAAATTTCAATGGAAATATGGCATGACTTTGGAACGTTTAGTTTGTAAGCGCATTTAAAAAAACGTAAAAAAAAAATAAAAAGCAACAATTTTGTGCATGTAAAATTTGTCTTTTATTCAATCCTATGTCGTAGACTCTGAATGGTACTGAATTATTTATTATGGGAAGCTCATGGAAATGTTCAAAATAAGGAATGCTCATCATCTCAAACTAATACATACAAATTGAAAGCTCCTTAAACGTTCAAAATTATCGACATTATCAATCGAAAGAAATTATCGATAATTGAATCAAATCATTATCTCTTATTTGGTAATTAGGTCCGATTGGGTCACCGCGGCTGTTATGTAAATATTTGAAAATTTAAATGCTTTCTTATTCGGACAAGTTTTCATCATGGCACTACGTTAATGAAGAGGCGCTGGGGCGATTCCCGAAGGGCCTTTTGCCTCAGCCAGGCTAAGTCCCGACAGGGCTTTTTTAAATTTCAACCATTTGTTGTTCAAACAAATTAAGCCCATTTTAGCGAACAAAGTCGAAATATTTACTTTTTAATCGAAAGTTCCCTTCTGAGGCCTTTCTGTTATTTTTTTCTATTTCCAATCAAAATATTCCTACTGAGGCCTTTCTCTCAATTTTTAATTTGTTTTACGATCGAAATTTTCGCTGCGCTCGTATACGTTGATAAAAAGAGAAAATATTATTTTGGTAATTCTATATCACCAATCAATGACGTCTGCCAAAAATAAGTTTGAGTTTCGGCTGATTGGAAAATCTCGACTTTCTGAGATACTTTATGCACGTTTTGGATTTTGAGAACTTAAAATTAGTGGAACATTGATGGTCTTCTTTATAAAGTACAATAGAAAGTCAATTACCTATTTTTCCGTTTGAATGTCCAATTTTTCTGGCAACAGCTATTTGAAATTTGAGTAACAACAAGATGAATTAAAAAATGGTTTCTGAGGTATTAGTTTCATTGAGAATGTCTTGGACCGCTTTTTATCAAAACAAGAAATTCAGCACTGGTCTTTAAATGAAATATTATGAATCTAGTGAAGCGAAAAAACTTTTCCGAAAAGTAATAACAATTCGCCATATAGCGCCGATTTTTGCGCCGAAATGCGCCGCCGCCGCTGGTTCAAAATTGTATTGCGCCGAAGCGAGCCGCCGAAAAAATAACTTCAGTCGATTCACGCCGCCGCCGATACTCTGAAAAATGTTTACAGCCGCCGCCGAACAAAAGTTGACCGGCGCACATCTAATACTGATGAAGATGACAAAGACAACAGACACACAAATGTAAGCCTTGCCAAAAGCCACGTAATAAGTCTGCCGTAATTTGCATAACGGACTTAACTTTTTTCAAGACAATCGATATTATTTTGTTCTAAAAAAATATGAAGTCCCTTATGCAAATTACGGCATAAGTGCCTTGCTTGTTGTGCAAACTGAATTTGCATATTACTACATCGTCCAGTCGAGTATTTTGTGACTCTACTACCTAATTGGAAACAGTCGCCCGAACGGAAGGGCTTTTTGACTTTTTCCTCGAAAGGCTTTTTTTTTAGCCAGTCCAAGCCTGATGGTGGTGAAGGACCGTCACACAAGTCCGATTTTGAATTACTCTGGAGGGATTCTTTTGAAAAACCGAAAGCCTACCGAAATCGGACGCATTTTCTAGTTGAATTGTTTATATTTAACTAGAAAGAACTACGACCCTAGAAGCCAAAACAAATTTAAAAAAAAATCTTTGAAGTTTGTGTGTCTTGTGAAAGGTGATCAAAAACCAAAAACCTGTAAAACCTTTTCTTACAAAAATTTCTGCAGTTACACGAGCCGTACAAGGTCGTGTGGGGTGTCAATAGAAAGGTAATGACATGTACTATTTCATTTTCAAAAAGATTTGGGAGCTATGAGCATTTTAACCGCAAGTTATGTGATCTTGGCAAATATGGCGGTTCCAAAGTTCGGTTCAAAGGGAAAGAGATTTGGATTTTGGTCGACACGTGTTTCAGGATTTTTCAAAAAAGTCGCTGACCAGCGTGCTATTCAAAGAACAGATTCGTTGAAATTTAAAAATCATGCCCGCACGTTAGTTAGCGGGCGTGACGCAAGTCCACTACCAAAAATGTTTTAACAAAATTTGTTTGAGGACGGCGGAGCATATTTACAGCAACTTTTTTACTTCTCCCCCTTAACTCCAACGACCCCCAAACTTAGATATTTGGAATCTGGGCATCAATACGAGTTCAACGAGCTATCACACGTTACTACAGCTTCAAAATTGGCCGAGATATTGAACTTCGAAATATTGATGTTTGTATGAAAATAAGCAAAATTTCGAATTTTCAGATAACTGAAATCGCCTACGTTAGTTAGTTAGTTAGTTAGTTAGTTAGTTCCAGGATCCAGGAACTCCTAAACGTTTCTATAGATTTTCCTGAAAATTTGGTTATAGGCTAATAATGGCCCAAAAATAAGAATGGAATTTTCAAAAGTTGGAAAAAACCCATATCTTGGGAGCTGGAGCTCCCCAAAGTCTCCATACAAATGCCACATAAAAGCCAATTTGTATATGTGTGTGTGTGTTTTGTATATTTTGGCACATGAAATTGATGGCCATGTGTGTTGTTTTGGGATGTGTTTCTTGTTGGAAATTGTGTGGTATGGTTGGGTAGCTGGAAAAATTTAGTCAATTTCGGTGTATGTTGGGCAGCGGGAAAAATTTGGTCACTTTTGGTGTATGTTGGGCAGCGGGAAAAATTTGGTCACTTTCGGTGAATGTTGGGCAGCGGGAAAAATTTGGTCACTTTCGGTGAATGTTGGGCAGCGGGAAAAATTTGGTCACTTTCGGTGAATGTTGGGCAGCGGGAAAAATTTGGTCACTTTCGGTGAATGTTGGGCAGCGGGAAAAATGTGGTCACCTTCGGTGAATGTTGGCAGCGGGAAAAATTTGGTCACTTTCAGTGAATGTTGGGCAGTGGGAAAAATTTGGTCACTTTTGGTGTATGTTGGGCAGCGGGAAAAATTTGATCACTTTTGGTGTATGTTTGGCAACGGGACATATATACAGTTATATTGACCTATATATAGCTATATTGACCTATATATAGCTATATTGACCTATATATAACTATATTTACCTATATATAGCTATATTTACCTATATATAGCTATATTTACCTATCATATATATAGTTAGTATATAGCTATATTGACCTATATATAGCTATATTAACCTATATATAACTATATTGACCTATATATAGCTTTATTGACCTATATATAACTATATTGACCTATATATAACTATATTGACCTATATATAGCTATATTGACCTATTTATAGTTAGTATATGACTATATTGACCTATATATAACTATATTGACCTATATATAACTATATTGACCTATATATAACTATATTGACCTATTTATAGTTAGTATATGAATATATATATTTTCAAAAATTTCAAAAATTGTCAAAACTTTTCAAAAATTTCAAAAATTTTCAAAATTTTCAAATTTACCAAATTTTTCAAATTTTTCAATCTACTAATTCTTCCAAAAGAACTGATATCAGTCAAAAACCCTCAAAAGAGTAAAAGTGACGCAAGTCCCTGTGCATACTTCCAAAACAACTGATATCGCTGGAGGTGACGCATTCTCCGCTTGTACGCAAAAACTGTAACAGCAAAAATTTGACCAAAGAAATTCTAGAAACAAAATTTTACCAAAAAAAAATGTGCGTCACAAGTGGCAGATGTTGAGGAAAGTACTTTTAAGAATTTTTTTAAAATAGGCAAGAATACGTCCTAATACGTCCGAATCATCTGCCACTTTGTGACGCAAAATTTTTTTTTGGTAAAATTTTGTTTCTAGAATTTCTTTGGTCAAATTTTTGCTGTTACAGTTTTTGCGTACAAGCGGAGAATGCGTCACCTCCAGCGATATCAGTTGTTTTGGAAGTATGCACAGGGACTTGCGTCACTTTTACTCTTTTGAGTGTTTTTGACTGATTGTAATTTTCTGGAATGAACATTTTCCCAAAAGACTTGTCGTTTCAGGTCAGTTTTGACCGAAATTTTCAGGTTGACCTGTCCCGATAGTAAGCCTTAATTTGGAATCTATGAAAATAAGCGACATTTACAATGTGTAATTTTGTTACATATAAAATAAAGTATACAAATATTTATCGTACAGTCAAAGGCAGTCAATTTTCAGCATAAATTAGCTTCAGCTGTTTTTCAGCTGATCCATACAAACAATCACAACCGTTTATACGTATTTATACGGTTTTACCACTATCATGCGCGTGCGTGTAGCAGCTTCAACCGTATGAACAAGGAAAGCCAGTTTTGATTGTATGTGTGGATCAGCTGAAAAACAGCTGAAGCAGATTTATGCTGAAAATTGACTGCCTTTGACTGTAATAAAGAAGTTCCTATGGAAAAGTTGATCCAGCAACTCCTGAACTTTCTAACTTTTCGATTTTCCTGAAATTTTGGATATAGGTTAATAATGGCCCAAAAACAAGAATGCAAATTTCAAAAGTTGGATACAACCCATACCTCGGAAGCTAGTGCTCCCCAAAGTCTTCATACAAATGCCATATAAAATTCAATTTTATATGGGTGTGTGTGTTGTGTTTTTTGGTGCATGATATGGATGGTAATGTGGTGAAAGTTGTATGTTGTTTTGGGATGGATCATTAAGTACTATGCTTCACCTTATGGGTGGGTATTGACTAATTTTATCAATCAATTTTTGCTATGGTTACAAAAATATCAGAAAACTATCATCGGTTCTTATAATTTTCTCATTCCTTTTATTTTAACAAAACAAATTTTAAGAATAAACAAGGCGAGCTAAGTCTTAAATTTTCAAACGATCGTAAGTTTGTTATGCTCCTGCCCGTTCATGTGACGGTAAAAAGTATAGACTTTTCTTTACGGCAGTAATATTACATTTTAAGTTCGTAGTTCCAAATTTTTATTTTGACGAAATAATTTGCAACCACGCAGTTACTGTACTTTACGTGATTAGGCAATGTAAATGAATATTTAATATGATCGAAGCGACGACATTAGCATTCTTGCAACACGTGAACGTTTGGTCAACCCATCCAAAATTTGGAATTCGTTATGGCTCTTCAGCAAAATTCATACGTTGAGAAAAAAGTTTCCATTGCTAGATTCGATAGCTACGTTATTTTTTTACAAGAAAAGGTGTTTCGCTTAAATTATTTGCACAAAGAACATACAACACGCAAACGTTGAACAATGCAAAACATCTTCGTTATACATGTGCAGAACTGTATTTAAAAAAAACGAAATTACTTTGTTTTAACAACTGAAGCTAAAACTACAACTATGAGTCTTACGTTGAGAAAACAAATATAAGAATTTTAGAGAAACATAATATAGCAATTTTCCAGTCAATACAAATAATTGTTAAGATAAAATTCCAGCAAATTTTTCCATAAATCTCGAGAAATCTTCGAGGTGTTTATAGCGAAATATGAACAGAACGTCTTGGAAATTTTGGACGTTTTTCGACAAGTGACAGTCTAAGCCACTTACACTTATAAAAATAATGTTCATTTATAACTAAGATATACTTTTCATGACATTTTTAAGTGTAGTGCAATTTCACGCCGTTTTGTAATTAATTAGGAATAAGTTTCGAAAAACTAAACGAAAAACTAATCTAAAGTCTAAAATCTAAACTAAAGGAAAAACTGGTCATTAAGCTGGATCAATAAAAAATTATCGTAATGGTAAAAAATGGTTGCGTGTGACTAACGATGATCTGCGTAACAACAGAAAGCAGACAAAATACATTTGATTCGCTTATAAATGTGTTAAGACTGTCTGCCTTTGATTTCAATATTTATGTTGACAAAAATTCATCATTTTCAGAAATCAATCACGTAAAATATTATTATTCTCACGCTTCAGTGGTTTACGTTCAATAAAAATATATTTCATATGCTTTTAGTATAACAAATTCAATTTGTAGTTCCAGTACTACGAAAAGTGTGTGTATATGTAACCAAGTTTATTGGATTAGTCCTTCTGCACAATATTTTCAATTTGTATGAAATGTATGGGCTGTTCTATTGTTGCCATTTGATTACAATTTTCTATTGATGCTGGCGTTTATGAATTATGTAGAGGCATTTTCTTGTGCATTTTTCAAATTCTTTGAAATAAGATTAAAGTAAAAAGATCTTGTTAGATTAAATAGCGTATTCGATTCCACAACTCGGCTTCTCGGCTCGTTCTGAAAACAACTCACACGGTAAAAAAGACTTTTAGTCCTAGGTACGAAATGTACTACTATGACCCTACTTCTTGATCGTTAACAATTAACATCCAAAATAATTGACATTAAATTCGTTGTAAAACACCTAATTTGTAGTTTATTCTACTCTTGATTCTACTGGATTTTTGATATTTCATTTTAATGGAGCTAGTACAAGAATTGTATTTCATTCACTCACGTTAACTTTTGTCGCTCAGTTAATACTGTCAAAGTCAACTGTGAGGTTAGATTCTCCACAGCCGATTTTGTCCGTGAAGAATTAACTTGTCAGTGAAACTTGACATTTCTGATGTAAAAAAGTTTTCGATTTTCGTATTGATGAAAATGGCAGTTGTCAAACTCGGCGTGTTCACTGGGCGACGAAAAAATAGAATTTCTGTACGCGCCCTTGGTGATTTACTGAAGTCACTTCAGTGAAATGAGTGCACCTCACTGCAGCACAATTTTTAAAAGCTATAGAACTGGCCGTATATGCTTACTTTGACGTGGACGTATGCTACATGAAAAACATTTCCATCTAAAGTATGCATTTACCTTGTTAGTGAAAATTATAGACAAGCATGACATGGTCTACATTCAAAAAAAGTATCTTACTGGTACATACAAACTGTCTAATGTCGGCCCAAGGGACATACCAAAGCACCTAGCAGGGTAATAGAGGTTTTACCACGTCAAATAGAGTAGTATTTTGATACCAATAATACCAGTAGCAGCCTTAATGATAATTTTGCAATGACATTATGAAAAAAAAGGTATGGAAATATTCACATACTTCGATTAAAGTAGTACGCAATTTTTTTCTATTACCTTGCTAGGTGCTTTGGACATACAAATCTTTTTAACGCACTGATTTTTGTACTATTTAGACTTGAATTGTAAGTACGTTGAAGGTAAATAGTCAAAACCCAATGAATGGATTGCATACACCAACACAAAGTGATGATTTTAAGGACCGAGCGGACCGAGTTACACACACTCATATGACATTTTTTTATATAAACCGACCTACCGGCAGCGCTGGACTAAAGTGTACTAAAATGCCGCCAAGTATTAAATAAATCTCAGAATCTATTTAAACCACATATTAAAACTTGCTCTGCGGGATGCAGTGACAATTCCGCAAGGTAAGTTATGATTAATTGTCACAAGGTAAGGTAAGTTATGACGGTCTAATAAATCTCTCATTGATGATTTAATTCTGTTTAGTTTCACTGAAAATCTTCGAAACTTCGTATATAAAATGCCCCGGTAAAAAATGACGTATGTTTTCAATTAAATTTGAACTCGTGTGGATTGCGGCCGCTTCTGTTATTCTGTATTTATTCTGTTTTGTTTACAAGGCAAATTCCATAACAAGAAAAACACTATTGAAATAGATACAAAAATTCTGTTAGCAACATCAGCTTGTTCGTTAGACCAACATAATCTATCTTAGAACCTAACCTCAGGAATTACTTCCATTCTCCACCAAACTTTTTTTTTAAATCGGTTGAGAATTACTACAGTTGCCGTGTTAACAAAAAGCAGAAAAGGCTTCTTTCGAGAACTACTCCCAGATGGTTGAACCGATGCCACGCATTTTCGAACTTGACCTGGGGATCTCAATACTTCGTCGAATAAAAAAAAAGTTTTCGAAAATCGGTTGAACTTTGCTCCTGTTATCGTGTTAACAAAGAGCAGAAAAGGCTTCTTTCAAGAACTACCACCAGATGGTTGAATCGATACCACCCATTTTCGAACTTGACCTGAGGATTTCAACACTTAATCAAATAAAAAAAAGTTTTTGAAATTCGGTTGTACTTTGCTCCAGTTATCGTGTTAACAAAGAGCAGAAGGGGCTTCTTCTGAGAACTACTACCAGATGGTTGAACCGATTCCACCCATTTTCGAACTTGACCTGAATACTTCGTCGAATAAAAAAAAAGTTTTTGAAAATCGGTTGAACTTTGCTCCAGTTATCAAACTTTTTTTTTAAATCGGTTGAGAATTACTACAGTTGCCGTGTTAACAAAAAGCAGAAAAGGCTTCTTTCGAGAACTACCACCAGATGGTTGAACCGATACCGACCATTTTCGAACTTGACCTGAGGATTTCAATACTTCGTCGATTAAAAAAAAGTTTTTGAAAATCGGTTGAGATTTACTCAAGTTATCGTGTTAACAAAGAGCAGAAAAGACGTCTTCCAAGAACTACCACCAGATGGTTGAATCGATACCAACCATTTTCGAACTTGACCTGAGGATTTCAATACTTCGTCGATTTTGAAAATCGGTTGAGATTTACTCAAGTTATCGTGTTGACAAAGGGCACAAAATTTTAACATTTTACGTTTTTTCATCACATTTCCATACATTTTCAATCATAGTGAACGTGTTACGTACGGTGTATTTTCTTTTGTAAGACCCATGACTTACAGTCAAGAGAATAACAGTCCAATTTCAAAGGATATTCAAGCATCTTCATTCGATTTTAAGGGATTTTCTTCGGCTTTCAAAGATTTTCTTAAAATTTAAAGAATTTTTTAACAAACATTTTCTTTCGAGGGCAAAGGGATTTTCTATGCTTATCTGCCCCTCGCCTCATGTAATTAATTACTTTCGCTTAGATGCAGTAGTAAAATCCAAAAGAAATTAATAAGAGAGTTGATATAAGTGTAGGCAGTAGGTAGTCAATGATAGTACATTACTATACCTATATAAAAGTACTATAAAGGTATAGTAATGTATGTACTATTGTCTACACTTATATCACCTCATCGTGATGCCTACACTTATATCAACTCATCGTGATACGAAATAGATCAAGTCCGAGTAACTGTAAATCCGAACACTGACAGCTGCACCGTCATCCATAGAGAACCCTAACTTCAACTCGGTGAAAAAAAAATTAAATTATTGAGATGTTAATTTTATTTTTGTTCGGATCTACAAAAACGTTTAATTTAAAAGATTTCCAATGTAGAGTATTTTATGTTAATTTGGAACACATAATGAATTGGACGTTGACGGTCGTCTCGGAAAAACGACGAAAATCCCAAATTTTTAAAATATAATCCGTATGTAATTAATCTGTTACCATCGAAAGGAATGTCTTTTTAAGTTGGGATTTAGTTTTCTTTTAAATTCCACAGACTTAAGGATAAAATCGAACCTTTCGCTAATCGTATAAAATATTCGATTATAAGTCGAAATATTGATCAACTTTCAATCGAATATTTATTGAAAATATATCTAGCCAAGCGTCAATACTACTGCTGGCGTATATTGTTATATGTAAAACATGCAATTATATGAATTTCAGATGAATTTGCTTATCTATTTGTTTTGATTCGTCAATTTTTATCGTGAATGTAATTATTGTTAAATTCGAACGATTTTTTTAAAAATTTGAACGCATTCGACGAGTTCATTTTAAGCTGTCAGAGCGCCACCTACCTGTAGGTTGGGCTTATTATAATTTAAATGATTAGCGCTGATCATAGTAGCCTACGAAAAAACGAATCGTTGTGTATCATTTTGCTTAGAAGCGTCCCGGTTTGCGGTTTAATAAGTGAAAATGGATCCCGAATGTGAAGAAACAGAAGTTGCTGTAAACGTTCGAGGTCGTTACGCAGAGAAGTATACGCAAAACAACTTACGTGAAGCTCTTGAGAGAATACGAAACAACGAAATTAGTTATGGAGCTGCCAGCAAAATTTACAACATCCCAAAAGCCACTCTCCACAACAAAATAAAAAACCCTGAAACTGTCCGAAAGGCGCAACAACAATATTAAGCAAGGAACAGGAGGATGAGCTGGCTGAATGGGTACTGTTGCACGCTGACTTTGGAGATCCACGCACAAAACAGGATATTATCATCGCAGCAGCTGAAATCGCACAACTTGACGATACATCTGGCAAATTCAAAAATGGAATTCCGACGTCGGGTTGGCTGGAAGGGTTTATGAACAGACATCCACTGTGTAGAGAACGGACACCACAAAGTATCAGTAAGGCTAGTGCGATCAACACGAAGGACGATTTTTCGGGTTTATGGAGAAACATTTACCAATACTTCGAAAAGACAAATCAACTGGACCTGTTGAACAAGCCGGAGTGTTGGTGGAATGCCGACGAAACGTGCTTTGAAAAAGATAAAGTACCAAAGAAAGTCGTTGCTCGTAGAGGAGCTAAGCGCGTTAGTCGCCGAGAGATGGGTCCTCCTAAGGCCAACACAACAGTCACATACGCATTCTCAGCGAGCGGTGATTATGTGGAGCCGCTAATTACGCTGAAAGATTCGAATTCGTCAGTGGCCGAAATCGCGTTTGCATTGGGATGTAAGATATTTTGTGTGTTTTCTGTATTCTTGTTCTCTTCAATAACATCATCGAATTTACAGCTGTCGGAGCAAATTACGGTATTAACCAAACCGATTCAGGCTGGACTAAAACTGAGTCATTTTACTACTTCGTCACCATTCACCTTCACAACCAATGGGAAGCAAAAAATTCTGCCAAGCCTAGGATACTCACAATCGATGGATATGGCGCCCATTTCTCACCAAAACTTTTTCGGTGGTGTCGTCGTAATGATGTGGTAATGATCGTGTTGTATCCCGGAGCTACTCCGTACATGCAAATGTGCGATACAACTATGTTTAGTCCGATGAAACAGAAACATACGCAACTCTACTCACAGTGGCGTATGAAAAATCCGACAAAGACTATGAACGAAGTTGAATTCGTAAAGCTTCTCAAGCAAATCAACGATGCAGTCATAAAAAAGGAATCCATTGTGAACGGTTGGCGTGCAACAGGTCTGCAGCCGTTTAATTTCAACAACCTCAATACAGCTGGTCTTCTGTCCAAATCACCGGATCGAGTGTATGACTTTAAGGGATTTTATATCGACCCACCATCTCAGACTGCAGCCGTTGTACAGCCGAAGGTGAACGTGATAAGTGACGTCATTTTGGATCCTACATCACAGAATTACATTCATCTCAACAGTCTGTCCTCTACGCTGTATCCGAGATTTGGTGCACCAATCAGTAAGTAAACGACCAAATTTGTGAGTGGCTTAATTTTTTATTCGCAAAACGTGTCAAATCATTTAAAATTTTAAAAAATGCACAAGGCACTTACGCCATCTTCACCTCTTAAATATTTTCATTTTGACGTTTCTAACAACAATAAATTTGTAATCCAGGCGAACCATCGACAGAAGATGATTACTTCATCACACCGATCGACAATCAGGTACGGCCCGATGATAACTTCATCCCACTGATCAACAATCACATACGGCACGATGATTACTTCATCCCACCGATCGAAAATCAGGAACGGCCCGATGATTACTTCGTCCCACCGATCGACAATCTGGTACGGCCCGATTTCATCACACTGAAAGACAATCAGGTCCAGCGCGGTGTTCACTCATCTGCTGTCGTAAGCGCTGAAGTAGAACTTCTCGATGTCAACATGGAAGACATCCCAGCAGGGATTCTGCAATCGGAAGGCAACCTTCAATATCCATTTGCATGGAACTTTACAAATGCACGAGAGCATCAAAACCAATCGTCGAAAAACTATCAGGAAATGGCAACACCGAAAGGTAATCTAAATCGAAATTCAGTTCAATTACATATTAGTTAACCAATGAATCATTCAGGTCAAGTCCCAATCAACGATTTCGTTACGTTTGCTGAACTTTCTGGACGAAATGTAGTCCTTAAATCGCAATCGGAGGCGAAATTTGATTTGGGCGCGTTTGGCATATCGTCGGGAGGTCTTGAACCGGAAAATGATTCGAAAATGGGGAAGGTTGTTGACAAAATTCGACGTGACGTCAAGCAATTGGGATTGTTGTGTGCAGCATCTGATAAATCAAAGCTCGTCAACATTTTGATAATAAATCAACAATTGGACGTCATAGATCCGCCAGTAGTCGAAGAAAAAGAACCGGTAACTGAAGAGAATCGCACGATAAAATCTATCTTGACGCCACCGACGATGCCGCAAAGAGCAAAACAAAAACGAAATTTAAACTTAAAAGTGTCGTACGGCGTCGTCACTGCAAAAGAAGTGGTGCAGAGCATAATGGATAGAGAAGCAGCTGACCGACAGCACGAAATGGAACGTGAACAAGATGACATTGCGAAAATCGCTCGGGAAAATGAAATAGCAGTCGTTGATGCGGAGTTGAAGTCAGTGCGAAAATTGTTGATTGCTACACGGTCAGAAGTTGCCGTCCTAAGCAAGGAAATGGCCCAGACCAAGAAAAAGAAAATTCCTGGCAAGTTGGAATGGGAGGCAGAAAAAGTCGAGAAAGACATTCTCATAAGAAAATATGATGAGCAGGTCCGCGATTTACGGGAGAAATTAAAAAATCTTAGAGCTGCAAATGTGGAACTGAACAAAGTGGTGTCTTTGAAACGGAAAAACTTTGATTTGCAAAAAAAAGAAAATGGAAATAAAGTTCAGCCGACCACCGTACCTTGTGAAATCGATGAGACGGAACTTGATTCCGATTTTTAATAATTTCGTTTTGATTTTGTTTGGTTACTTACCAATTTATTAAAGAAGATTTTGAAATCACATTCACACATAAGCCATTGTTTTATTGCAATTCTGACAGTTCTTTATTTATACCACTCGTTCAGTGGTGCCATCAGAAAAAATCGAATTCGTCTAAAATTTCGACGAAATGAAAGCCGTTCAAAATCGTTCAAAATTCAAATTTCCCGTTCAGAATGGACATTAATTGATTTAACTAATTTTTTTAATTAAATTCATTAATTAAAATAAAAACCTATCAGTCAACAACGATTACTAAAAATTGAAGTTCCTATCAAGCCCTAAATATGCAGCATAACAATGAAACAGTTGAAATTACAGCTCGCTTGCAATAGCCTTTGTGCGAATCGTCCAAAATCAACATAAAATACTCTATAAAAGCAAAGCACCAAGCAGGGTAATAGAAAAAAAAGTAGGTAATTTTGGCAGTGTCAAATGACATTTTTATTTTATAAGATTTTTACACTCTTAAAAATGCGGTAAGAGCCAAGATATATTCGAAAAATAGGCACGAACGTTCTTTCAATGAAAATATGATCACTGAAATGTACATTATTTTAACAAATAATCTAACATCACGTTAGCAGTCTGCATATAAATAACTAAATTACGTAACTGAATGTAAATTCTTTAATAAAAGTTAAATGAAAACCCTTCGCAGTAACCACTTTTTCATTTTCAAATTTGCCTCCAATGCGGCATCTCACGGCGACTCCTGTCTAATATAATGTAAATGGCAACTCGTACTAAAAACTACTTTATTTGACACCAAAAAATCTCTATTACCCTGCTAGGTGCTTTGATAAAAGGCGAAATTATGGTTGTTTCGTGCATGGCGTAAGTGATTAAGCTCATTGTTTTACAAGATAACCATGAAAACCATTCATACATTTGTTTCTATTTTCAAACATGAGCAAAGCGCCTAGCTCATTTTCACTGCACATACGTTGAGGTTAGGGTCCTCTGTGGATGATTTTTGACATTTCGAATAACCTTGGGCTTGATCTACATCAAATTATTACCTGAGTGTAGGATGACGTTTTTCTTTATGAAGGAGGGAAAGACTTTTCCATTGGGAAGGAAAGGCCAATTTCCTTCCCTAATCCCTAGTAAAGGAAAAATGTTTTTTGCCACAACATAAAGACTGAAGATTAAAATTAGGATTATTGTTTATATTTTTTTTATTCATTCACGCAAAAAGATAAGGAAAGCATTTTCGCTGATTCAAAGCGCTTTCCTTTTTAACTTTAGTTCAGTTAAATTATACGTAAAGCAGACAAAACGGAGAACCATGTGTGGTTGGTCACATAACAGATTGAATCGGATAACATCGAACGGAATCAAAACCCTTCTTATCTGGTAGGGACGAAAAAAAAACCAAATGTGCATCATAAACAAAATATTTTCGAATAAATACGCTTGAGACTTGTATTAAGTTAAGATAAGCTTTGTCCTGTATGTAAATAAAATGAATCTTTTTTTTTGCACAACCGAATAAAAATTGATTGGTTGTGTTTCGGTGTCATCGTATACGTACAATAACATCTAATGATTCGCTTCAAATAAATTTGGATAAAGCAAAATGTTGAAGTAAATTGTGACTGTCTCTCACTTAATTTCAGTTTTTTTTCAGTTACAAAACTCTTAAACTCTTAAATGGCCCACGAATCTATCGCTGTGAAAAACAAATCGTTTTGCTTGTTAATTATTCTGTTCCACTACATGACACGAAAACATTGCACGAACACGACATATCACACTTGATGGTAATACAACGAAAAAAAATATTAAAACCACCCAACGTACAGTCGTTATTGTCTATTCAGTAATAAACGACATCAATTTTCCTGTCTGCTCACCATTCAGTTCCAATTCGTTTTGTAAATTTACTTAGCGAGAAGATATGTATGAATGGTAAGCGAACAAACCAACACAAAATCGACGAGCAAAAAAAAAAACAAAATCAACACAACCACTAAACACGCTCGGGGATTTGAGAGGGTATTTGATATGTAATATAGCTCCAAAGAGTGTGTACGATAAATTTATCTTCGCCGCTGTGGGATATAATAAATGGACATAAACATTTGAAATGAGAGAAAAACTAACTGAAAAAGTGTTTTAGGGGTTTTTGGATCGGAGGGCGTATTGGTGCTGACTATGACATCAGTATTTTTTTTTCATCGTCGAAAAGAGTAGAATGTGGAGCAGGGGTGAGGGTTTTCATTTAATTTATGAAGAGTGAACGGATGACCATATTAAATTTACTGGTTGTTACATGTATAATATACCTAAACTGCATGAAAATGCTTTCACCATGTCGCTTAGTTAACGTTAACTCAGTTCTACTCAAATGTAGCTGTAGTTAGCCCCCATCCATTTTATTCGGTATGATATAGCAGATGAAATAAATTACTTTATAAAAAGTTCGAATTTATGAGATAAATGTCTGACCATTGGTGATTTATGCAATGAAAAATGGTAATTCAGTTGGTTGGTTTTTTTTCTATAAAAAATTTATTTTCAATCATAAATCTGGTTCCACAATGTTTAAACATTCGTTAGCGAACTCGATAAAAAGCGGTTCAAGCATTGCAATTTTCATCGCCTTCCAGGCATCCGGTGACTTGTCTATTTGTACTAGATATTCGCGGAGGTGTGGATTTCGGAGAAGATCTTTTAGTTTTTCGCTCTTTTCTAGATAAAAAGTCGATTTTTGTTTCTCTAGTTCCAAATAAAATCTCACTTAAGTCAATTATATTTACCAAGCTCTTTCAGTTTTTGCGGCTCTACTGTGTCTACTGTTTTGAAAGGTACAGTGTGTTGATAAGTGCTTTGTGCTGGCTTGCTTTTGATTTGATGGGTTGCTACTTCAGCACAACAATCTACTGTCTCATGCTGCTTATGGCATGCCAAGGAACATCTACATAAATTAGTTGAAAAAACAGTAAAAATCTTAGCGAAGGTTAATAAACCGAAATATACATTTTTGTTTAAAAAAGAAGAAGAGGAAACGATGTGGACTTCGTGGGGACCAGGACAAAAATTAGCCATTCGATTTTTATTGATTTAAGTGGTAAGCTGAATCTCAGCAAATGTTTCAATCTTTCTAATAACCAAATTATTAGAAAACTGAGCGGTCGGCGAAATCCGACTTATTGTAACATTTTCATTGTAAAATTAATTTTCTTTGTAATAGAATCTCTGTGACTGTATGGACTGTATACAGTCTTTTCATCGCATCAATGTTTACAGATTTTGAATCTAATTTTAGTAATAAAAGAACAATCTTCGCTTAGTTAATCGAACTGCACTCACGTGAATTCCGGACACCTTTTGCATCTGTACTTCATAATTTTCTGATCACAATTCACACAACTCATGGTAATAATTGTTTTTATTTAATCAGCCACAAACAGAATGTATAAACAAATCAAGCACGAGTAAACCATCCAGTTTGTTAAAATGTCAAAAAGTGCGAATATTCACAAATAGATGGACGCTGATCCGACAACAGTCAAACTACACTATACAAAATTTTATAGTGTGGGTCGTCAAAGAGCAGCGAGGGTCGTCACTTAATAGACTCACAACGAGGCGAATCATGTGTAATAATATATCATTTGCGACTTTACAATACTAGACTTGTAAATAGGGTATATATACTCCTTATACACACTGATGGGAAAGCGAAATAAATCATTTAATTTTTCTTTAAATTTTTTCATCCTTAAATAGGTGATTCCCGAAAATTCTTCAAAATTCCCGAAAATACACAAATTTTATTTGTTCAAAAAATTCAAAATTGTTTGACTGGCTTATCCATGGTCGAAAACAGTTAAAACATTCAGATGTTGTTCAATATGTGGCCTTAGATGTAGATAAATAAAAAAATAACGAAAAAATTTAGGAATTTTTGGGAGTTAATTCACTTAAAGCGTGTGCCAGGCCCTGCTCCATACAGACATTTTTTGAGTATTTTTACAGATTTTTACGAAAATAAATGAAAAACAAAATTTTCATCAATAACCACTATAACACTATAGCTCCATTTTGGAGTTTCATACACCACCAAAAGTATAGTTCTAGGCCAAAACCTTTCGAATGATTATCATAAGCTTTAGTTTGGCTTGGGGACACTTTTTACATGCTAACCCTGCTATGTCATTTAGTTTAGATATATGTGTTGCAATGCAACACTGTTGCATGTAAACTCTAATTGAGCTGCCGGGGATCCAACGATATCAAAGTTTGAAAACAATGTAAATAATGTGGATAGCAAGCGGTGAAAATTGCCGTATGTTTGGAACTTCATTGTAAAGTTCACATGAACATTTTTTTTACCACTGCAACTCAAAAACACATTTATATTCAATTTGATTCCAATCCGTCGAGTTGAAATTTAATTATTTTTGTATTCGAACCAAACTGTCAAAATTTTCCGTATATCTACATAAGATTTTGACACTTCACCCGTTATATGAGAAACATAGTCAGGCGTGTTCTATCCCAGCCATGAGGGGCCGCGCTTATCATTTCTCAGTTTGGTTAGCCAAATATATACCTCTGTTTCGTTCGTTTCGTTTCACTGAAGTCTCAAGCAATACATACCGCCCTCTGCGTATCAAAATTCTACAGAAAATGTGAGTGGTGTTCATTGTGTGTTGTCCGTGTTGACGTACTTTGCGTGTGGGACTTTCCAACAACTAACTTCACACAGCTGCCACACTGACGTTTCATATTTTTATAAAAATTTGTCAGGACGGCAGCCTTCAAATTTATTAATTTTTGGTTATCATAACTAGGATTTTCTAATGAATTATTCCAATTAACGTAAGTGTGATAACGAAGCGGATACTGTGAACCCAAAGAATATTCGTTTAGCATACTATTTTTGATGCAACGACGAAACAATAGGACTGGTGTTTTCGGTGCCACCTTTACAAGTGAAATGTTTTCACACACACCTGTTTTTTTTCACATTTAATTTGACTTTGATGTTCCATTTGTTGTGAAATAAGTCGTCTGTTGTTTTGTGCAGTTACCTTTTCCAGCTCATTAAAACGCAATGACATCATAACAATTATTAGCTTCAGTATTTGATTAGAACTGAGATCTATGCGATAGCGATGACTCAATGATGTGATGTTTGTCAACCCAATTTCTTCTCTACTTACAGCCGTACTTACATTCCCATCATCAAAATCAAATAAACCATGTCGTCGTCCGCTATTTACGTGTTGGACGTTAAAGGAAAGGTACGTTCGCGTTCTATTTACAATGTAGGATAAATGAGACATTTCACTCATGTTTGCAGGTGTTAATCTCACGTAATTATCGTGGTGATATAGACATGTCTGTCATTGACAAATTTATGCCACTACTTATGGAAAAGGAGGAGGAAGGCCTGATAACGCCAATCCTACAAACACCGGAATGTACATTCGCCTACATAAAAACGAACAATTTGTACATTGTGTCCATATCCAGGAAGAATTCAAATATCGCACTGGTCTTCGTCTTTCTACATAAGATTGCTCAAGTGTTCGTTGAATATTTCAAGGAATTGGAGGAGGAAAGCATTCGTGATAATTTTGTCGTTATCTATGAGTTGTTGGACGAACTGATCGACTTTGGATATCCGCAAACGACGGACAGTAAAATTCTTCAAGAATACATAACACAAGAGGGACATAAATTGGAAATTCAACCACGTATCCCAATGGCCGTTACAAATGCCGTATCGTGGCGATCGGAAGGCATTAAGTACCGAAAGAACGAAGTCTTTCTCGATGTCATCGAAAGTGTTAATTTGTTGGCAAATGCAAATGGCAATGTGCTGCGAAGTGAGATTGTCGGTGCCATCAAGATGCGAGTGTATTTGTCCGGGATGCCCGAACTGCGTCTAGGTTTGAACGATAAAGTGTTGTTCGAAAGCACCGGCCGTGGTAAATCGAAATCCGTAGAATTGGAAGACGTCAAATTTCACCAGTGCGTACGGTTGTCACGGTTCGAAAACGACCGAACCATTTCGTTCATACCGCCCGACGGTGAATTCGAATTGATGTCCTATCGACTCAATACGCACGTCAAACCGTTGATCTGGATCGAATCGGTGATCGAACGATTCGCCCATAGTCGTGTCGAGTATATGATCAAAGCGAAATCACAATTCAAACGGAGATCGACAGCTAACAATGTGGAAATCGTTATACCCGTTCCCGGTGACGCCGATTCACCGAAATTCAAAACAACCATTGGAAGCGTTAAGTACGCTCCGGAACAGAATGCAATCACATGGACGATCAAATCGTTTCCGGGTGGCAAAGAATATTTGATGCGAGCTCATTTCGGTTTGCCGAGTGTGGAATGTGAAGACACAGAAGGCAAGCCACCGATTCAGGTGAAATTTGAAATTCCGTATTTTACAACGTCTGGCATTCAGGTATGGGACACGGTTTTTGGCCAGAATGTGTCAATATGGTTTCATTATTTTTGTAATTGACAGGTTCGATATTTGAAAATTATTGAGAAAAGTGGATATCAAGCGCTGCCATGGGTGCGTTACATTACCCAGAACGGTGATTATCAGCTGAGAACCAATTAGCGAACACTGAATTCGACCAAGACCTCGAGTTTTAGATTTCATTGCAACGTAAGAAATTCGAACTTTTGGTATCAAATTGAAATGGTAAACAAAATTTCTATTACATCGTTGCAGGTTGCAGGTCTGTTGCACTCTACTTTACAAAACTTAAACATTTTTTTGGACCTATTTTGTTTCAAAGATTGTTGCTGGAGCCCAGACTATTACGCACTATTTTAACTTACGTTTCATAATTATTATCTTCGTCAAAAACCTTTTACGTTGTGGCTTCTTTGGATTTTTTTTTTGTTTTTAATTAGAGTCTAGAATGGAAAAGAGAAATGTTGCAAATTAAAAAGTATTAAATTATAAACTATCCTGGCAAATTGTTTTCTGTTATCGATTACACCGATCTCCTTATAACGTTGCAAGACCCAGCAAATTCTAACGATGAAGTTAATCACCTGACTTGGTGATGGTGTTTGTATTGACGGTACTGCAATTCAAGTGGCAATAAAGTTTTATATTCAAAATATCAGAATATTCAACGTTATGTCGTCTGTATTGATTGAAATAGTGTCTCAGAGAACACTCCCAAGTTCTCTCTTCAAAATTTGGCTTTTGTATCAACTTTTGTGGGACAGACTCGAGTCTTCAGTTATTTGTCAAATTATGCTCATGGGACTGCAAGTGGTAATAAATCTTGAAATATATCAGTTGCAAGACCGCGATGGCCAGATGGGCTGATCGAGAAAATCATGAAGACCCGAGGTGCCCTTGCCTATTTTTACTTAAAATACTTCTTGTGTTGACGCCTATTCCAATTGGAATTTGCACTCTTTATTAAACTTAATCACTCTTTAAGCAGAATGCATGGCACACCTTTTAGTAGCTAGTGCGGGCTTGATCAGTTGTCACTGCACTCTTCGAGAAAGAAATATTTATGAAATCTTTGAATTTCCTCGAATTCGAAACCAATGATCTGGAAAATCAAGAAATTTTTCGAGGTTTCTGCGTTTTCTTAAAGTGGAAGAACATGGAGAAAGTGCAATGAATTTTCCTTGTAAAGTTTTCTTGAATTTCTTGATTTTTTGACCCTAAGCATTCTTGATTTTTACAAAAACTTTCTCAAAAGTAGGCCCTGCTTTTGTACCCTTTCTTCATAGTTTAACCTTTGTATCTAAAAAAAAATGTGCTGGAGTCATGATACTAAAACGGGTGCAGTGGTGTGAAGCCGGGCCAGCTCTGATGGTGTCTTTGTAACAAATTTATCTTTTCATAAATACATAACTTAGGATGTTATGAGTCACCAAGGGCACGGCTGGCTGTCGGGTAATATCCTGAATGTAGTTTGAAAGGCACTCAGCAGTAACGAAAAATCGTAAGACATATAGGAAAGATAAGTTTTGTCCGGCCTACATTTGTGCGTGTCATATTTTATTCTTCAAATCTTTCCTTTTAAGACGAATCAAGACAACGCTAAATTGTAACCTAAATTTGTGCGAAATATGATAAATTTTCGATGATCTTCCTATCCGTGTTCTTTCTGGAAAAAGTGAGACCATATCGTTGTTTGTCAAAGTGTTGGCCTTGAGTAACAAAGTTTGTGGTGATGTAGCCTACTACGAGAAAACTAAGAATTTTTGCTAGTTTTCGTGAGCTATTGCGTTTTCTCGTAGAAGGTTATACCACCACAAACATTTATCATTGTTACTCAAAGATAACAGATTTTGACTTTTTCCAGAAAGGACGCGCATACAAAGTTATCATAAAAAAAAATTTACATTTGCGCCCAAATTAGGCTACAATTTAGCGTTCTGTCGACTCGTCTTAAAAAAAGCACGACCTTCATTTCCAGCAAAATGGATTAGCATAAGGCCAGGTAAAATCGGTTAACTGTCGCAATGTTTACATGCGATGTAAGGCGCTTTTACCTGGCCTTATCATGGAAAAAATTGAGTTGGTTTGTCAGTTTGACCAGCTCGGATAAAAGTGAGCGGTTTATGAACAAATAAAAATGAAACTAGACTCTTTATTATCAAAGCGAAATATTTTTATTTACTGCATTTATGGAACACCCGGTTAATTCTAAATAAAGTTTTTAGTTTTTGAAATTTGAAAAAACTTTAACGCAAGAAGGAGACAAAGAAAACGTAAATCAAAATCTATTAGAGGATGGACAGAGGCCAATATTGAAAAATTAGGTTGATCCATTTTTGTCCTCTTCCATTGCAGCATCGTCTTTCTTTTGCTCCTGCTCCTTTTCGGTAGCTTTGGCAACAATTTCTTTAGCATTCTTTTCCAACGCCTTAACGAATTGCTCCAGGTCACCGGCTGAAGCAGCTGCCACGGCCTCATCGTTCAATTGAAATTGTGAAACAACGGGCCCAAGTTGACCAGATTGTAATGCGGAGGAGAACATCGAAAGTGCTTGCTGAAATTGCGGCGATGTAATGGTCTCTCGAAGTTGTTCTTTTGCGTTGTCATCGCTGTCAATATTTGGCAAATGAGCTAACAAATTTTCAGTACGTTCCGCATCTGTCAAAAAGCTAACAGTCTCTGCATTTACTGCCGTTGACAGGTCAATGTTTCGGCCATTTGTAGATGATCCACCTGCACCATCCGATGTTTTCAAGCCGGACAAAAAGCTTTGGAGCTCCGACAATAACACTTTCGATACATCGTCTTTCTTGCCACCAGTGTCATTTTTTCTAGGTGCTGAGGGTGTAGTAACAGGTACAGCATTGTTTGGAGTTTCTGGTGTTGCAGCCGATGTTACTGCTGTAGTTGCTGGAGTTGCAGATGTTGGTGGTGTCGATGTAGTCGATGTCCGAGCAGAAGTTCTTGCGCTATCAGATGGACGGCTATTAAGAAAGATAAAGATTTTAGCATAGTTCAACATTCCGCCATACGAATTATTACTTACTGTATCGATCCCAATAAATTACTCAAGCCGCCCATTTGTCCAACGCCTCCGAACAATTGCATCAGTTGCATCTGCGACATATTGTTGAGCATATATTGCAAGTCATTGCTTTCGCCGGCCCGTGATGATGACAAAGTGCTTGCCGATGGTGGATTATTCATAATGTCATTGACACGACGACAGTATTCTTCGTCTTTATCGGTCTTCGGTTCTTGCATCCAAAAGAATAATCGCCTTGACGAAGACTTAAATTTCAACAGAAACACACGGCCAGTTTTGCACTGATCGATGCGTTTAAATTCACAATCATCGGGAAAGATGATAAGATCATCTTCAACTTTTCCATTTGATCGATCTTTCCAGCAGAAATGAATCAATTGATCCTCGGCTTGGTACAAATAGACCATACCTTTACGTGTGTCGGGATTCACCATCTTACCGACCATATTCATGCGACCAGCTCTGAATTCCACCAAATGGCGATTACCTCCCGAACTACCAGTCGAGGAATTATTACCGAATATTGGTCCACTCATCGTTAATTTCTTCTTTGTGATTTTGCGTTTTTCGTTATACGTCTGCAAAACGATAAGAATTCTTTTAAACAAAATTTTATCGAACTTTGGCGTTCAGGTTGGTGAAGCCAAAGTTTGCCAAGTAAAAAATAGAAGATTTACGTTGGCACTGTAATATTATATATTCAACTAGATGGATCAACAAATGCATGAACCGATAAAGATTTTCAAGAAGTTCTTGGCCAAATATGATTTTTATTCGTAAATTTACTAGCATTTACTTACCAAATCTTGGACAATCTCTTAAGCATGAAACAGCACAAATTTTGAGTGATAAAATGTCAGTGCTCTGAAGGATTGTCACATTTTTATTTAAGGATACTCACAACATGAGCGCTTCGAACACTTAGATCTGTCTGCATCTACAGTTCTCTAAGTTAGATGGTGCTAGGTGTAGGTACGCTTTATATATAAAAATATATACCAGGGGGTATACTATTCCATACAACCTATAGAGTTCTGATGTTTTTGTTTATTTTGCTTTCTAATAAGTCTTCCTGTGTCCTGTATACATTACCTGTTTGCAATTAAAGAAAATAAAAATAAAAATGCGTAAAGTAAGCAAAAAACGCGCTGCAAGAGCTGATAGCAGTGCAAGCAGTTCCAGTCACTCGAGTGACGATAAATCGGAAACCAATGCAAAAGTATCAAATGGAGCGGGAAAAAAAGATGGCGCCAATGATTTAGAGGATGTAAAGAACAAGAGTCAGGATAGTCAGGATGCGAAATCAAAGATAAATTCGCAAAAGAAGAAAAATGTGCTTGAGCGAAATGAGGGCAACAATAAGCGAAAACGGTCTAGCAAGACCGACTCGGATTCATCTAGTGACTCGGATTCATCTAGCGATGAAGCTCTGAGTAAAAAACTCCCGGTGGATACGTCATCGAAAGGAAAAGGAAAGAAAATGGACACATCAGAACCGGTGCCAATTGAAGAGAATGTCCAAGGCGCTGATGATGTGGAGTATGAGGTAGGACACGAAAAAAATATTTGTTGTGGTGATGTGCTATTAGGTTCGAATTGTAGGTGGAAGAAATTGTTTCGCACAAAAAAAGCCACGGTCAAATGCTATATCTAATCAGATGGAAGGGTTTTGGATCTGAAGATGATACCTGGGAAAATGCTGTCACCCTAGACAACTGTCCGGATATTTTGAAAAAATATGCAGATTTGGTTAGTACGATTCGTCACCATTACAGCAGAGGGAATAAATTTAAGAATTTCGTTTTAGCATCCAGATTGCATACTTCCGACATCAAAAGGTAAAACATCGAAGGGCAGTAAAAATAAAAAAGACGAAAAGATCAAGAAATTGAAGGCAATTATCGCCGAGCCAATTGATGAAAATGCCGATTACGAAGTGGAAAGAATCATCGACGTCTTTTTCAAAAAGGACCAAAGTCGCGAATTTTTGGTGAGATGGAAAGGCTACGGAAAGGAATATGACACGTGGGAGCCGGAGAATAACTTGAGCTGTCCGGATCTGATCGACAAGTTCATGGCAAGAGTTGAGCATGCGAAAAATCTGTCGGAAAAAGAATTGAGACCGAACCGGAAGCACACAGAGCGCTTTACGTTGCGAACGCAGACCTCTGAACGACGTTTGTCGAAAAGACATGATGGCAAACAGAGGTAGATATTTGAACAGTTAATATATGTTGTTTGGGGTATCAACTTTGCGAATACTTTTATTCCTTCTAGAGCCGTTTATTACGATGCTGAGGACTAAAATCAGTGGTATGGTGGCAATAATACACATAAGTTTGTAAGTTAATGTAATAGAATTACATATTATATGCTGTGCCAGCGTCAAGTATTAAAAATTTTGTTTTTTAAGTCTTGTATGTACATTGAGGTAGAGATTCTAGTATTTACCTCAATGGTTTCGTCTATGTTTTATATTTTGGCTTTGTAATCCCTAAGATAAAATTAGTTGAATTTCAGTAAACAAAATAAAAACAAAAATCAAAAAGAAAATCTTTTTTACTAGCAGAGCAGTTGAAGATTCTAAAAGTATTAAAATGAAGGTTTTCCTGCAACTCTGAATAATGTGGACAAATTAGATAAGTGCAGAGAAGGGATGATATGTGGCTCGGTTTCGTATTAGTCAAAATCCAAACAGGAATTTATTTTGGAAATATCCGTGCCTATTCCAGCGCAAGGTTTTTTTACATTGTAAATTGACAAGGAAGAGCGAGATTTGAAAAAGCACACACTACTTAAAGACGTTTCGGGCGATAGAGCTAAATGGGTTAATTTGAGATTAGATTTTCTGTTCTAAAGTTGTTGGGGTGCCCATTTAGTCAGATCGGAACTTGCTCCATTCTTTTTAGATTTCTCCAGTTTGGACAGATCATTTCTTATGGCTGCACTCAGCTGAAGCACCGACTACGAAAAAGTTAATCAGCAGCTGATATTGCGGCAAAATAATATTTTTTGATCATTTTTTTTCTGTGCACTGAATTTTTCGAGCAGCGGAACTAGACCTCAAATTTACACTTCCATCAAAGCTAAATTCATCGATACACTACTCATGCATGTTTAGGGTCACTAGAAAGCTAAAACCAAGAGGAAACAGTTTTTTGTTCTTTTTGTTGCTTTTCGGATGCATAGGAACCGTCAGAAATTCGTCGAAATAATCAAACTTTTACCTATACCAGGTTGCTAAAATAAGGATTTCTGTGCAGGTGGGAAACTTTTCGAAGGGGCGCCTAAACACAAAATTTTGGGCTCCAAAGTAACAATTTTTTATCCAAAAATAATATCATGCGTTCAGGACGTTGACGTAAATATATTTCACGATTTAAAGGGAATTATTCCCCTGACCGTAAGTCTAGTATCTTTCATCCAAAAAATCATTCAAAATGTAAAGTCTAGTCAAGTTGCCGATCATACCTGATAATTGTCTGCAATTTTCTGGAATTTAATTTTTCGGTCATGTTAGGGGTGTATTTTTACCTGTGGAAAATGTGTCCACAATATGACATACAAATCAAATTCCAGAAAATTGCAGACAATTATCGGTTTACTGGTCTAAAAGCTGTTTTTGGTAGAATATCAGCCCAAAAAATCACAACAGTGGTGGTGTATGAGGGTGAGTTTTGTCTATAATTTATAAATCTCAACGGATGTAACTGAAAAAATTCTCAAGTAACGTCTGTAACATCTGTGATTGTTGCAGAATTTTTGGACCCCTACTTAGAGGTAAAAATATTTATTCAAATATTCTTCGTTAAATTAGGCCATTTTAAAAAATCTGAGTAAATTACTTAATGTAGGCACATTCCATGAAGACAAATCAAGTGACCAAAAACGGTAGTAGCACTTTTGTCTAGCATATGGAAAAAATCATTTAATTTTTTCATTGGTAAGTAGGGGTCAAAAATCTGAAAAAATCTCGGATGTTTACCCTCCATACAGACATTTTTTGAGAATTTCTACCGATTTTTACCCAGAGAGAATGTTAACCCTATTTTCTTTCCATTTTTGTTTAGTTTTTAGGAAAGTGAAAGCTACAAATGTGAAATACTTTGATTCTGTATCTGTATCATCTAAATGATGATAAAAGATTACAAAAACTGATATCGACAATGCCATTATCATTTTCCAACTAGGTTCAATGCGCTGCAGGCAAAATTTGTATTAAAATTACATTCAGTTGACTATTTCAAGTCAGATAATTGTAATTTTTCTTGTGGGCAGATATGGATTCGCAGGTGGGAATTAGAGGGGCGCAGGTGGGAAAATTCCCACCTGCGATGTTCCTTAGTTTAGTCCCTGACCTATACTGTTCGTAACTTAGTATGCTCTTTGATATTTTCGGTTTTTGATCACTTCTCGCTAGCCACGCAAGCATCGACGAATTTCCAAATAAAATATTATTGGCGTCTAGGTACACATAAAAATGTCCACTGGACAATGAGTCCGATTTCGGCAGATCGTTTTTCAAAATAATCCATCTGAAGTGTTGACTGCGGGTGCAGAGGCTATGGTTGTAGCAAATCTTACGACTCCAAAGAGATTCCACCTCCAAACAAAATGTTCTGACCAGGGACGCCGACTTGTGTTTGGGAGTAGTGGTGCTCATACAACAAGCGAATCTGGGAGTAGTGATGCTCTTTCAAGTAAAACTGGAAAGATGTAGTGGTGCTCATCATTCGAGTAGCGGTTCCCGAGCCTCGCTTGTTATTAGAAGTCAGCGCCCCTGGTTCTGTCATCCAAAAAAGATGATTTGAGATGGGTGGTGACTGTCCTTGTGGTGCATCTTGACAATTTAATCTATCCAAATCCACATTTTCAAAGATCATCCGTTGTTCAATATATGTCGTTTTTCGTCAAAGATTTTAGTGAAAAATTGGATCTCTTTATTAGGCGTCAAGGACCAAACTGTGCAGTTCGAGCAATGTTCCCGATTGACTCTCGTATTCTGCTTCTTTCACAGTAGATGAAAAGTGATTCGTCCAAACAATAATTGGTTCTTTGTATTTCACAGCCGATAATCCTTAATTGCTATTTACAAAAGAAAAGATGCGAAATCTTACTCTTATCCAAAGTATACAAAGCAACCATGACAAAAGCGTATGGTGCAATGCTCTGGCATGGTTTATTTTTGTAAAATTTTACATTCTATTTCTTAGCAAATGTAATCTTCATCGCGTGCGTAGGTGTAATTTTGAATCCTTGCAATGCTTCCTTAGCCGCACTGCTCTGTAGTTCGGTGGAAAATTCGACGAATGCAATGTCGTGACGATTCGGTACCAGACGAACTTCTTTGAATCCGGGGAATTGATTGAACAACTGGAAATGGAACATCAGAATATTAGACAAATTGAACTACGAGGAAAACGCTCAGTGACATACCATCGACAACATCATCTCGTTCGTCTCCTCGGGCAGGTTGGTTAAGAACAAAATTTGATTCGGTGGCTGTTCAGCCGTATTTGTGTTCGTGCTTCCAGAGTCAGCATTAGCAGCGTTCTTCTTCTTTTTCTCACTAAATTATTTTGCAAAATTGTTGTCTTAGTGTCATTTCATTGCACAAATGGTTAAGGCACCCAACTCACCGTTTCTCTTCCGGCGCTGGTTTCGGCGGTTTAATCTTCTTCGGGCGCTCTTTGAACGTTCCTTTCATTTTAGCAATCAGATCACTGTCCATCTTCGAGTATGCAATCCTCATTGGTTTATCGTAAAATGGGAAACCTGTTCGACGATCGATCGTAAATTGAGCAACAAAAAATCACTTGGTCAGTCTTACCTTGCATTGTTCTTAGGGCGTTGGTTGCGCTAGCGATCTCCTTGAATATGACAAAGGCTTGACCGCGCATTCTAAGTGTTTTCAGTGCTACAATGTCCATAATCTGGCCGAATTGGGAGAAGATTGCATACAAGGATTTTTTCAGCTCATCCTTTTTGATCTTTTCATTCAGGTTGTTGATGTAAATTGTGTGATTGGGACGTATATCCATGGCGATACCTAAAAATAAAATTGTTGAACTGCACAAGTCGTTTGATTCCATCATACAGGTTTAACATAAGGAGCCGTCAGTATTCCTTAGTTTTATTCAGAAATAAATTTATTGTGAGACGTGAGAACTGGCATTTGGCTATTTGGATTGGGGTGATACGTGTCTGTTCGTAAACACTAAGCTGCCGGTTAAACTCTAGGACTTTTGTTTGACCCAGCAATTTAGAAACAATTTATCCAGACCTTGAACGACTGACTCAGCTCAGAATCTCCAAACATTTTCAATTACCAACAAAGTCCTCAGTCATGTTTTCAAACATGAATCTACAAAACGTTTGCAACATACGCACAGCATTGAGGGTTATGTTTTGGTGTCTCAACAATTAAACTACACGATTTGTGATCTTCACACCTTATCAGCACGAGAATGATTTCATAATTTTCCTGTGGGGGTCAAATTTACCTTGATTTTGCAAGCGAAGAGCAACTTTTGTTTAATTACAGTAACACTTTGCACATAAAGCCGAAAAAGAAGCGACTTTGAAGGTTAAAAAACTAAAAAATGGAGAGAGATGAGATGTGCCGTTTGTTTGACAAGTGCATAATGACAGTAGATGTTGAAGTGATCCGCTTTTAAATTAGAGGGAATATTTGAGTATGACGAGTCCGGCAGATAGAAAATATTGGAATATTGGAATCCAAGGCTGGATACTTGGGGAGGTCACGCAGATACAGATACGCAGGTGACACACCACAGTTGGTGATGAAATGGCGGAATTCACACAAAAATTCACCTACTGTGATGATTCCCGTCTGCGTGATGATATGGTGATTTTTTTTTACATGGCAGGTGGTTTGTTCCCGCGTATCTTGATTGGAATCAAGGCTCTTAAAGAATAAGTTAAGACACCCAAAAAGGCGGGTGACACCAACTTTGTTAAACGCGCTCATTACAAGTTGTGTGAAGAGGTGGCTTAACCTGTTCCTCTAGAAGCTTGTATAGATTTAGATGCTAGTCGAACGCTAATCCAAATTAACAACCAATGGTATCGAGTTTACTCAACTAGACTTAAAAGTCGAACTAAATTGTAAATTGTATTTTGAATAGAGATATTTTGGCCGACGTTTTTTAAATACCCGAAGTGAACCGATGACTTAAAAACTCGGCCCGAACTGGCCCGAAAATTTTTGAGCCCAACTAGGCGAAAACTTATGCACTTCAAATGAAGTATTCACTTTGAAATCATGCCCTAAAATTCCAACAAATGTAATAGCTGGTGTGGGACGGATTCGACGGATTTCTCGTTATCAAACATTTATAAAATGAGAAATTAGGTTGATGATCGGATTAATATAATATTTGAAGCATTTTAAAAATGGATTTTTTTTTCCTTCGTGACACCAGATGGTGTGTTGGTCAATAGTCAAAGTCGAGCATCATCTGGTATACCCTTCCTAATTATCATTCCTATTTTGTTGTGCCTGTTTAGAGTAGGTAACGATGTTCATTCTGTTTGAAGCAATGACATAAAAGTTGGGAACTTTTCTAACTAATATGTCATTGGTTTAAAACGTTCCAAACCATCCAAACCTAATATTACTCGGCTAGGTTACGGGGTATATACAAATAAATTAAATTGTATCTGGCTAAGACATAAAAGTTGGGACTAACTAATATGTCATTTTGAAGCGCTCCAAACCGTCCAAACCAAACCTAATATCGCTCGGCTCGGAATTACGGTTTTGTTATAAATTAAATTGTATCCGGCTTAAACCATATGGATAGAACAGTTAAGTTAAAACCGATACTAAAAATTGAAATTTAATGTTTTCTGAAGTTTTCGCATATATTGTTGTTTAAAAGTTTTGGAGATTGGGTTGATTGGGTCAAGGCTTCGGTTAAACCGGTTAAACCCTATAATATTATGGTAAATATTAGACATTTTCAAGTAGTACACCAGTGTGTGAGAGCGTAAACGTCAACAAATAATACTTACAGATCAAGAAAACGATGTCGTCAAGCATTTATTACTCGTTAGAAAGCGCATTGACCACACTTGTTCAGGTAAACTGTTCTCATTACCTATAATATTCTGTGAGAGTCTAGCTTACATGCACTTCAGGTTCAACAAGATCCAGAGGTGCACAAACTCCTAGACATTTGTAAGAAAGATGGAGTTTTAAAGGAATTTGAAGGACGGTACTTACCAGTTGAAACGAGTCACAAATCTAAACCTGCATCGGCTCCGTTTATAGTGATTGAGGGCCTGGATGGAACCGGTCTGTTGTTCCGTTCATATCGGTTTTTGGATTATTGTTATTTCTGTTTTAATCATCAGGTAAAACCACAATCTCCGCTAAAGTTCAACAGAGATATCGTATGTGCGCTATGCAAACACCACCAGCAAAAATAGCACACTTTCGCGACTTTTTCGATAATCAATCGGAGACAGTGAAACGGGCGTATTACTCATTGGGTAATTACGTGGCTGCAAACAATGTTTTAAAATGCACAGAGCCAGTTATTATGGACAGGTAAGATATAACGTTACGCTCGTAATGTTGAGCTTAATTTTTGTTGCCTAATTCTGTATTGTTCGTTACCTGTGTCCTTTGTGGTGGATTAGTTTAGTTGTTACTTTAGTGTCAGGCTCGAGTTAGTTTACGAGCAGAGCTCCAGATCAATAATTTAATAATCTTCGTTAAAGATTCTGGCACAGCACTGCAGCCTATGCTATAGGTAGAACAGCGGATGAAGAAATTTTAAAAAATGTCAATTTGGACTGGCCTCACGATCTCCTAAAACCAAATTTGGTATTGTTCTTGTTGGCAAGCGAACAGGAACGCGTCCGGCGTCATGCAACCAGACTTTTACAAACAAATACTCCGGAGGAGCAGTCACTTGCTAAGGATCAAGCCTTCCGTGATAGGTAATAAATCGACAGAATCAATGAGAAGAGATACTGACATGGAATTCAATTGCATTCCAGAATCGTAGACGTTTACAGACGAATCAAAGGACCGCAAATCTTTGAAGTGAATGCTGATGCATCTATGGAAGAGGTTGAAAATCGACTATTCGAAAAAATTGAAACAACATTTCCAGCATTACGTCCATAATTCCTGGTTTAGTGATTTTCTGGCTGTGAAACCGCAATTTCTGGTTAGTGAGCTTAGACATTATTATGTGATTTGACTTATGGTCAACTATTGAATTTGATTTTAAAAAAATTCTGAAGTAAAGAAACTATTACATCAAAAATTGTTTTGTCCCATGCATCTCCGCTGCCCTCGCATAAAAAACTTAGTGGAAACGATAGATGAACGATTTTGTGAGAGAATTTCATACGTTGCAGTAAGTTTTTCTTATGCGTTGTAGGACAGTCCGTCCGTACAACTATCCAGATGAATAGAGCGTATATATAAGTCACCTTAGACGAGTGGTATAATTCGTCTAAGTAAGTCACGCAGTGGCCAAAACATATTTTAGTTTTGACTTACGTTTTCCTTTAACATAAGAAACCACTAGCCAGGAACTCCTCGCTGATTTATATCGTCGCTTAATGAGTCACGAGCAGACTGGAGAGCCGCCAAATTTCAGCCGCCGAAAAACGGCGGCTAGGCCCAAAACGACCAGCCGCCGCCGCCGGAGATTTTGGTCGGCTAATTGCAGCTAGCCGCCGTAAGCCGCCGCCAGAGGTTTAGGTCGGCTAACTCGGTGACTCGTGCATATTTTATCCATAAAAGACAAAAAGATGACACAAACCAACAAAATTAAATTAATTTTTTGGGACAATACCGTTACTTGAGAATACACCCGTACTTTTAATGTCCCTTGCGATGTCTATCTTTAAGATATTTTCTACTTTGATTTTCGTATTTTTTTTTATTTTTTCTTCAAAACGACATTCGAAGCAAATTGAGAAATTTAAGAAAATTTTCAAGAATTTGTAGAAAATCTTGTCTATGGACATGGTCATTTGTTTGTTAAAAACCCAAATTTTATGAAAATCGTAACAGAAATGTGAAATTTCACGAAAAGCGCAAAAATTCGTTAAAACTTCGAAAACTTGTGAACAGAGCGAAAATTCGTAAAAAGCTAGAAAATTCGTAAAAAATCGCAAAAATTCGTGAAAATTACAAAAATTTGACATCCAGCCGCCGCCAGCCGACCTTTTTGGTCGGCGGCTAGGCCCAGTCGCCGCCTGAACTTTTTTTAACGGCTAAGCCGTACTTAGCCGCCGCCGCCACCGCTTTTTTTTTAGACGGCTAGACGCCGCCGGCGTTTATTTTTCGGCTCTCCACTCTGATCACGAGATGAGTAACTCACAAACAACTCGCATTCAAACCATTCAACAGTACCTCCATCTAGTGGTCGTACAAGACAATATTATACTCTGTATGGTAATCGCAGAGGTCTTCCATACACACCATCAAGATGTAATACACCAACCAGTGAATGACAGTGTTTGAATGAAAATGTGTCAAATAATCGATTCTTTGCGTTAAAGGTGGAACATTCATATTTTTTCTCTCGTATACACAAATTCCTTATCAAATCGTTATAACGTAGATACGAGTTGACTTTGTGTGGCACACTCTTAATCGCATTTATTGCATTCCAAAACCGAAAAGAAGGCATTTAACGACGAATCAGTGTAATCACATCACACACTGCATGTGTCTGATCTCATAGAAACTGGTTTTGTATTTTGGGTTCGATCACTTTGAGAAAAAGGTAATTAATTTGATTGTGTTATTTATAAGTGGCTGAACAGCACACACAAATCATTTTGTGAAATTTTTGGTGCTGATTTGTTTTGATTTTTTTTTGTTTCGTAAATTGAATTCAATTCTTTTAATTGGTCGGTCATATTTCGGTGATTGAAATTTTTATTGGATTTTCTATTTGCAACAGACGAGCATTGATATCATGGATGATTTGGAGAAGCAGCTACAGCAGTTACAAATGTTGAATAATCGTGATTTGTCGCCAAAACCATCACAGGGATTATTGTTGAAAAAGGTTGCGCCTGAAATTCCACCAAAACCCAAAAAGAATCAAAAGAATCAATCACAGGTTTTTATTGTTTTTTTTTTAAATTTTATTTACTTTCTTTTCATTATGATTTGATTATACTGGTTTTTGATACATTTTCCTTTATTTAACCAATTGTTATTTATTCAATAATTCATCACAATGAATCACAAAATAGTGAAATAAGTTTAACCAACAACAATGAATTTATTTAATTGTTAAAAAGGTGACTCACTTCAAAACCATTCATGTTTGTTTATTTCAATGATGAGATGTGTACAATACATAAAGTATATATGTAATCCGTTCATTCGATATTGTTACTTATATTAAGTAGGCAATAATATTTATGCTTCTGGAGAACGTGCGAATGGAATTAAATTTGGTTTATTTGTAAATTCGACTGGCATTCCATCATTTTTCAGTTGCGTTGCTGTTTTGCAACAAAATGTGCTATCATATGAAATCTGTGAATTAACTCAGTTACGAAGGCTACCTTTTTTTGCCGGCCTTATCGCGGTCATTCACTTTGTCAACCAAATTGTTAAACTACTGACGTGAAAATCAATAAAATTGATTAATCAATCAAGAGAGATTTAATATATTTCCGATCTAAGAGTTAACTTTAGCTTTTTAAAAGTTCTGACAAAGCTGATGCAATCATTGACGACAACCATTAATCTATACGTCAAGTTGAATAAGGCAAGTCAACTAACGCCAAGTTCTCTTATATACTTCTGATATCATCTGATTGGCTCAAATTCTCTCCTGTGAGAGTGAGGCAGGTCGCTTTCCACAAATTTGCTCGTTATCAGAATTTTCGAATTTTCCATAATTGTCCGGTGACCGGCGCCTATACACTAATACTATGCAATCAAAGTCAAAGGGCTTGAGAAATCAAAAGAATGTCTTAAAATAGCCAGAAATTCATATAGTTTCATGCGAGGCAATATTTAGAAAATTATTATAGAGCAAGATGACTGTCCTTGATGAATGATGATTTTCACTCGCTCCGCTCGTGTACTTCTGCAGTAACTTTAATTTGAACTGGGTTCACAACAACAAGAAATGTAGTCTTCTTAGAGATTTCAAAGGCCGTTACGCGTCACACACGCTTCAAAGGGAATTCGGCGCCCCTGGCAACTCTTCGGTTTTTTGTCACAGCATGTGACGAATCTTTATACAAAGGTCACAAAGTCACAAAGTCAATAAAACCATTTACTCTTCCTTAATTACAGTGAACCCATTTGTGTATATTTATACCGTTCCACCATTAGATCACCGATGTAAGCATAAAAAAAAAACTAGAAAATGTGGCGCAGATTCTTAATGAATATTTGAAGTGATATCATAATTCTCAAAAAAACAACTGACGGTTTGTCGGATTAGTCAATAAACCAATCATACTACAAATATGGCTTGTAAATCCATATCTTATCTTGACTTACAAATGGAATTCCTGGTGTGTTGAAGTCAATAATATTTAAATAACACGACAATCATGCAATTGTAAATCAGCCTTGTAGCAAAGGTAAAGCACGTATACTTATGAGAGAAATAATGAAAAATGGATATGAGGGTGATTTTGTTATGTAGCCCTTGGGCGAGGGAAACATTCACCCAGTACATTCATATTCCATCATAGTCCCATAGATTCGTACGCTATTTTACTTAACAAAACAACACATATTTATTGCGTGCCCCATCCGAAAGTTGATCATTACAAATCAATTCGCTCCCCATGAAAATGATCCATTACATGATGGGAATTTTAAGATATTCCTACCCCTTGCAAACGGTTAATTTGGCATTTGGCAAAAATGAAAAGTAAAATGTCTTCGTGTAAATGATTCCTGTTTTCTTAGTGTTGATGACCTGACCATACATTTTGCAATGGTTCATTAAACTGAATGTACTTCAACGATCAACATAAGCAAATGCACTCAAAGTTTTAGAAAATTAATTTGAAAACACTGAATTGAAAGGGTCGGGCCATATTTGTAGCAATAAATTCGATATTTTTGATGAACGCTTCTGTTACAAGTGTAGTCTTTACACTCTACACTTGTCTCAAATAACAGTTACGGAAGCTTGGCGCTCACAAACACACTTGTGAGTTTGGTTTCGTCTCAAAACTGTTCTCTCATGTAATGAATCGTTTTCGCAGCATGTCCTGTAATCTACCATTACAGCTTGAAATATTGTTTATACATTGAGTAAAATAGACCACTTCGTCCTAAATAAGAGTGTCAATAATAACCTTAACATGAGAACTAACTTAATGTGATTTGTGTTCTGCAGTTTTATTTGTCCCACATCGTTCTCTGTCCAAAAAGAGTCGTATCACTCACTCGTATGTGGGAGAAATGTGAAGAGTCCCGTATGTGGAATTCAAGTGAGTGGAATGAATGGAATGAAAGGATTTATCAGAACTCAACAAGAGTTTATTTTACTGTTCAAAATTTTGTATTATTATTTGTATTATAAAAACTTAGATTTTCTTTTTATTCAAAGAGTTTGGAAAAGCAATAGTTTGATATAAATGACAAGTAGTGTCAAGATTGAGCACCACAGATATTACATTTTTCCGTACGAAATTCTTATCTAAGTATAATTATTGGTCTTAACAAGAATATAGTGTTAACTAGGAGTGATCATTTTGGCATTGCCTGAAAACCGGAACAAAAGAAAAAGAATTCAACGTCAGTTAACACCTAACAGTCGAAAAATTGAAAATTAAACTTTCAAATGAAAACCAAAAATAACAGCAATCAATGCTGGAATGTCCTTTTCAATTGACTAAATATTTAAAGAAAGAAATGAATGGCTACATTGGCACTTGTCCATAAATTAGAAGCGTCAGCGTAACGCTGTATCGTTATAATCCCCGGCAGATATCATGTGTTTGTAGAATACTCCCCCATACCGGCTGATGACTTACGATATGGTTCTCATTAATTTGGGACAATCGATTATCACCATTCCATCGTTGTATTGAGCACTCTTGACGGGAAAAATGGGATTTTCTTCAAAAAACTTTGCAATCTTTTCGACAAGTTCCATCGGCGGGTTCAATGGTATACCTGGGAAGAATTAAGAATAAAGATGACTTCAGTAAGCGTTCGCATTTTCACAATCGCACCTTTTATGTGACAAAAATGCATCAATGACGGCTGCGAGAATTCTGCAGATTCTGTCGAAAATTTTCGCAAATTTGCACTGGTCACTGTACTCGTGATGCCATAATCGATAAAAATCACTTCGAATTCGTTGTTCTTCATCACGTTGATACATTCAGCACGATACCATTGACGATCGGAACGGTGATATGCGAAACAAATTTCATCCAAATTCGGAGAGTATGCGCCAGCTATTCCGAATGGCTTCAAGTAGGCCTTAATCTGGTCCGACAATCGATTAATTGATTCGATTTTCTCGGGATTATGTAGGCATACCGAGATGTAGCCTTTGTCAATGTTACCATAGTCCAAGCAAAATAAATCAAGTGGTTCCCCTGCCGGTATCGATATTGTCGCAATTTTAATGGCTTGATGTGTGGACTGAGTTGTCTTCACTTCTGGTCTCAGTGTAACATTAATTGTTCCGTTTGCATCCACTGTAAATCGATTTATCTTCAATATTTGGCCGATTGTTAAATCTAGGGATTTTTCGAGGTTTATCTCTAACGCGAAAGCCTGCACAGCCTTGAGGCGTGGATCTAGAGCTTTCATTGCACTGATTTTCGCTTGAAAAGTTAGTCCAACGTCAATTAGGCGAACCAGCACTTCTTTTGTGTTTATTTGATAGAGACAAACACCGCGATAATAGTTGTCCTTGTACGAAACAGAGTACACCTCGTTCGTAATTAGTTTATTAAGCTCGCCGCCCTCGTTGTTGCAATGCAATTTTTTCATCTCATCGAGCAATTGTTGTCTTCTTGCTTTATGTTGATTTTGAACAACCCAACAATTTACGGTAGGACTCCCATCAAAATGAACTACCACGACAAAAGAATCATTTTCCAGGGGAAATTGTCTTTGCCAATTTCGGGAATCGTTTGACGTTAACCGCTCTAGTGCATGGATATGATCGAGGTTGTCCTCATCCCAATTCAACGGTTTCTTTGACATTTGTCGTTCGCGTTTGATCAATGGATCTTCACGGTCCGATTTGGCTATTGCCAAATTTACGATTTCATCTGCATCACTCGAATGAGCAGCTTCGATTGGTAGAATAGGTTGCGCCTTATATACTGGATCCGTCTTCGATTGAAAATATCGCGGGTCGCATAGTTCTTGTCGATCCGGTTTAATAAATGATTGACCACCAAACACTCGTGCAAAGTGGTCACTCTTCCTGTCGTTGTTGTTTCTCAAGTGAGGCTGGTATTGATTTTGAGAATTCGTGTGATATGTCAGTGTTAGACGTTGATCATATGGAATCATATGATTTTCACTTGGCACCTCCAGCAAGGATCTGTGTACGAAAATTGTTAGCACGATGAGTCCGTTGCAAACGTCCTGGTCGGTTCACAATTACTTACGGCATCTGAATGCATATTTGCCGATGAAAGGGCCAATCGAGAACTTGACAATTTTTCGAGCAATAACGATCTGAACATCGTTCGCATACAAATCGACCAAATTTTTGGCATCGAACGCAAAGCAAATAAAAGCTTTGATTTTGTGGAGCTACAGCCATGTCCGTATGTTAACAACTGCTTTTTAGTGTCACTGTTGACGACGTGGTCTACGTCCAGCCATTTGTTTTTTCTAAACGTCAAAATGTTGCACACACTCGCCTACTAAATGGTCATACAATGCCAACTATCTTCGAACCGATAGAACAAAATCCGAGCCAAAGAACTTTGTGACTAGGGATCAGTACTCGAGAGGTGAATGCTGAGCCACCATACCATCTCTTGAGTGTAACTCTATGGGTCACTAAATCTACACTGTGTTTACGCTATAACAATGTAAAGAGAGAACAACAGTTGAGACTACGAATCGGACTTAAAGGCTTATATTTCTTGTTTTGAATAGGTTTGAACGGGACAAATGATGGAAACGATACTTCCTGTGTGAAGTTTGTTGATCCGAACCGACAAGATCATCAAAGAAATCATTTCCATCATTTGACTCGTTGAAGTACTAGTAAGTTCTAAGTCCGTTAAAGGCCGTATAGGAGAATGATGTTTAGAAATTAAGAAGAAATGTAATAGAGTTTTGCCATATTTTAGTACATTCTGTCATAAAATTGCTGCTGTCACTTCGCTTATTTTCATGTGAACCAACTTCATATGGTGACATTTGTTCTGTAATGTCAAATGTGAAGTTGGTTCACATGAAAATAAGCCACAGATAATGAAGTACTATGAAAAAAATGTGGCGCCCCATAACCGGCACAAAAATAGCTATTTTTATTTACCATCTTGATTTTTTGATCATTTACTTAAACTAAAAATTATTTTTTTCTTTGCTTTTTTCATGTTATCATTTTGTGTTTGTTTCATCACCATACCACATCCCATTAATCACAACCAGTCTCCATCATCAAGCACAAGTCCAATAATATGCGAACCAAGCTATTCACAAATTCTGCAGGCACACTCACCAGCGGCCACAATCCACAATAATGATTACATTAACATGAAATTGACACTGGACAATCCGGCTGTCCTGGAGCAGAAGTTGGAAGCTTTAGAACATCATAAGAGAGTGTTAGAAAATCAACAACAACGTCGATTACAATTGCAGCAAAAGGGTGAACAGCCTGGATATGGTTCCAATTCCAATTCGTATCGTAGAGCGGACGGACCGGTTAGCAATGGCAGTAAGATTTACGAGAATCAGTCCCGATTGTATGAAAACATGAAAAGCAATGAACCGACGTACGGAAGTTTGAATAAATCGATTCCGAGTAATAACCACGATAAACGAGCCGATGGCGGACTGGTTTATAGCAACATAATGCACGGTAATAGCAACGGCCGAAATGGCAGTGCTAACAAAACTGATACTCGGAATCCTTACAGTAATATGACGTATGATGGTAACTTACAAGGTTAGTTCAAGTCACTGAAACAAGTGTTCCGTTTGGTCCTATTTCAATTTTATTTATAAAAAAAAGATGATTTACCACCTCCACCACCAATGGACTTGCCGCCGCAATTAACATTGGCTGATAATGATTATCACCTTAATCATCCCAACGAAGAAGAACTTCCACCGCCTCCTAGTCCAGTCAGTTCTTCATACAGTTCATCGTACAGTGAACTAAGACGAGCAACAGGAATGCCATCGTATCCATCACAGAATTATCAACACTTAAATAATGCGGGTGTACACGGACATCACGGAAATGTTGGTCGCAATGATTTAATGCAGACCTATGCTAACAGCTATCAACCCGATTACGGTTATGTTCCCAGTTCTCAGGTAAAATTATGCAATCGCATTTTCATGTATTGTTCGGGTGGATTTTTTGGTTTAATCGAGTTAATCAACGCCGATTCGACGGTATCGATTTTACAATTTTGATTTTATATTAACCAATGTGGATGATAGAAGTAATCGAAAAATATTTTCTTATTGCTTATCAGAGCATCACTTCGGATTACGCTTGCTATGGTGGTTCTTCGCAGGTACATAACACTTTTGTAAATATTAATTTCGACTCCAATTTGATTAATTGGAAATGGTTCCACCGCAAAATTTTAATTTATTTAGTCGAACAACCGACATTAAATAATAACATAAATGCATGCAAATTTAAAGAAAAAATTAATTTTATTTGATAGTTCATGATCCGGGCACATCACATTGTGCCCTCGACTCTTGTAAATAGTCTCAAAGCAACGGAATTATGATAGCATAGCGCAGCTAGCATAATGAACCGGAGAATGAGAATCACTTTTACTAACCAACCAAATTTGTGACGCAATTCAGCTGTTTTTCAGATGGTCCACTCATACAACGTCACGTCACTGGGGTATACCCCTATACGAGTTTGATGGGTGCACTTGCCATAAAACCGTATATGCACGTATCAGACATTGCAATATGAGTGGGCCAGCTGAAGCAAAATTGCTCCACAAATTTGGTTCGGGACAACTCTATGAGACAATTGGTCTTGTGCTGAATTTTTAATAATACTGATACATGCGTTGTATCAAGGCAGCTCCAGTTGCATCTGATATCAGGTTTGAATTTAGACTGAAGGTAGACATATTAAGAAAAAAACATCTGATTAGCGGGAATAGTTTGTCTGGAGCGAAATGCCTAAACAATTATTATTTCTAACCTTTCCTGATAGATATTAATTTATTGGTACAGTGCCACCGATTTTCAATATGTTTGATCTCTTGGTATGTTACTAAGAATCGGCGGCCGTGTACCAGTACTCGAACACCGGCTATTCTTTTCGATAACACTTTTTATGAATGAAAGAACAATAAACCGTCCGACGCTTGAACTATTCTCAATTTGCAACTTCTACAGAAGTCCACACAGATAGTAGGTAGGTGTTCCAAAGAATATCTTGACTTGAAAAACTTCTAAATCTCTCAGAATTGTCTGAGTATTTTAACTTGAAATATGGATTTCTTAACAGGAAATTATATTCGAGCGTTATTATTTCTGAGATGACCATTGACCATCTTCCTTTTACAAATATTTTAGGGCCCTCGACCGGTATTTTCATAAAATTAGTACCAATCGAACGAAAATATTGGTAAATTACTAAAAAAAACTAATAACGTTTGATTATTATTATCCATTTTTTAACCGATCAATTTAGCTGTATAATAAAACATTACCATCACCAACGAGGCTATGTTCAATTGAACCAATCATTTTACTTAAATCTTAATCACTCATCAAATTTTTAACATTTTCGAGAAATCATTTCCTACCACAATATGATACCACCGTTGGTATGGTGAACTAATGAACTAATGAACTATCAATAAAATTTTACGATTTTTGGCAAACTTTAATATATTTTACAGTCCCTTTTCTTCGCGCAATTCGATTCTATTCTCATTTTCTGTAGGGATCCACTACCTACGAATCCCTTTACGAACCGATTAATCCACGACCACCCAGCCAATTGTCATCAAGATCGAACTATTCTTTGTACACTCCATATGTGAGTGGTCCACAGGGCGGCATCAATGGTAAAATGCCTAGCCATAAAGAGGCAGAAGTGGATGTATTGACGGATCTACTCGTGCAGAGCATGGACAATAACCAAGACATTGATAGTTATGGTGGGACTATTAACGTAATTGCTTGTCGCTGGCAACAGTTCTAACACATTTTTGTTGTAATGTTAAGGTACATGTGTTGAATGCGGTGAACGCGTTGTCGGAGAAAATTCGGGTTGCACGGCTATGGAACAAATTTATCATATAAAATGTTTCACCTGTTGCCAATGCCAAATGCCGTTACAAGGCAAACCATTTTATGCTTTCGATGGCAAACCGTGCTGTGAAGAGGATTATCTAAATACACTGGAGAAATGCTCAGTTTGTATGAAGCCGATTTTAGAAAGAATTCTACGTGCCACCGGAAAACCGTATCATCCACATTGCTTTTGCTGTGTCGTTTGCGGAAAAAGTTTGGATGGAGTACCGTTTACAGTTGATGCTACCAATCAAAATCATTGCATTGAAGATTTCCATAAGTGAGTTGCTTGCCATCTGACTGTTTCTGATGAATTTGAATTTGAACTTTTTTTTGAAAGGAAATTCGCTCCTCGTTGCTGCGTTTGTCGAGAGCCAATTATGCCCGAACCGGGCAAAGAGGAAACGGTGCGTGTTGTTGCACTTGACCGAAGTTTTCATGTATCTTGCTACAAATGCGAGGTATAACACATTGTCCAGTCAAAAGAGTCTGTGAATCCACTTCACAAGTAAAATTTAATAATTTCAGGATTGCGGTCTGCTATTGTCTTCCGAGGCAGAGGGACGTGGATGTTTTCCACTCGATGATCATATTCTTTGCAAGAGCTGCAATGCGAAGCGAGTCCAAGCGCTGACCAGTCATATGACCACCGAGCTATAAAAATGTTTACCTCAAGTTTAGAAGGTAGGCGGATACAATTTGTCCAAACGGCACCACGGTTGTCATTTCGAAAAGTTTTTTTTTAAAGAGAAATTTTGTGATTTGCTTATATAGAAGGATAATACTCGGTAACAGAATTTATATGAAATTGTTTTTTGATAAAATCAATATTTACAACTGGAAACATTGATGTTTACCATATCTGACCAACAAAATCATAACACCAACGACACCGAACAATTTGTCTCAGATATTTAAATACGAAAACCCATCATCCCGAATAGATTTTACTTCATTCATTATTAATAATGTGACAATACGGACAGTACTATCGACCAGTTTAAATACTTCGAACAGATATTCATGATCATGATCCCACATAAATACTTATCTCGTTTAACGGCTTTTGGTAGATGGATCGATGTTATTGTGAAAATTTGGTAACATAAAATTTGGCTTAAGATTTAGCATGAAAGTCCGAGAGCCTGTGTGCATATCATAGGATCACGGTTTCAAACCTATTTATGTCATATTATACCGCCCGATACGAAGAACACTTGGTTCACGACTTACCACGATTCATTTTTGAGCGTTAGGAGCGCACAAACTCATGTGGTCGATTACACGTCTCAGCCGATCGAAATGAGTCCAAACGACGATGTTATTAAACAATGCGTATGCGGTTGCTAGATAGCTGCCGTGGACTAACTGAAGAATGGAAGTTTTCAATTTTTATTGAAACATTCTTGCCAGGCGAGGCAAATTTTCGACTTATTTCCTACGACAGGACCAATTTATTCTTCATAAGATGCTAACACTTTTATTCTGTCATCAAATTTGAATTCTTTGCGATGTTGGAAGGCTCGCTTCGCTCGTTTGATAACATCACATCTAGTGACCCCATTTCGCAACTTGTTGTTTAAATAACTATTGTGGACGGTAGATATTAGGTTTCGAACGAAGTAAGACAGAAAAGGACAACGAATGTTGTACAGTTGGGATAGTGTAATATGACATATGGGTTTAAAACAGTGGCCTGATATGCGCTCAACCTCTCGTTCTATGAAAATAATTATTCAATTGGATGAGTTGAAAGTTTTCCATTAGTATGTCGTTAAATGAATGTGACCTCCAGCGGTACATTTCTTCGAATAGATTTTTTTTAAAAAATGTTGTTAGAACAGTGGCAAGGCATTGCATTTAATTATGTTAAACACAATTTTTCCATGTTAAAAGTTTAGTAAACATCGCATTCTTTAGAGAGACGGTATTATGATAACAAACATTCCAAACGATATTTATAATCTTTATAATCATTAGTATGTAAGATGAAAATGATGGAGCCTAGCTCTAATACGCTAAAATTGATGCAAAAAGTAAATTCTTTTCTTTAAAAAATTTGTAATTAATTCCAATTCCCTATATTGCCAATAAAATCTCTACAGTCGCATTCGAGGACAAAATAAAACGTTGAAATTATTTCAGCTGTTTTTATCTGATCTGTTTTCATTCAGCTAATATACCTACATGAGAATGAGCGTACCTGGATTACTATACCATACCAAGTATGTGAAAAGTGGACTGCATGAATGCATGTTTGTCTAAACCAACTGATTGAAAATCTAAGTAAGTAAACACTGAAGGTAATGCAAAACCACAAATGCACACGAGGGATTCTAGTTTAAGATGAATTTGTGGTGACTTTATTAGACATCGATACACGTGAGCACAACATGCTGGAATTCATATATTTGTATTTCACATCATAGTGAAACATCAATTATCTGAGGGTTTTCCTAACCTTTTTAGTGTTTAAATAATGGTTATTTGTAAACCAAGGGGAAAAAGTAGGAAAGTGCGAAAGTTTGCGTCTAGAGTGAAGCGAGGTGAAATTTCCTATTTCTCCCCGAGGCGAACACAACGTTTTTAATGCTTGCGTTTTGCGAAAATCCGCATTTTAGAACATTTCGGAACATTTTTAAGGAAATAAAATAAATAGCGAGTTTTGGTGTTTAGCTATTTTAGGTGAGAAAATGATTGTTTTCTCAATATGGCAGAATCCGTCATTTTCACAACGCTTCACGAAAAAACATTTTGCTTAAATCTGAGGAGATCATCCCTGTCGGTCTGCTTGATCATGGATAGGGAATGCAATCCCGGACCGTTTTTACAAAACCGGGATTCGGGATTTGATTCAGTATCAATACCGGGAATACCGGTATTTTCGGGATTGGAAAGAAAAATCGAAATGACTTATTTATTGATAAAAATTTGGATTTCTAAGAAGAAATTTTAAAAAGCAGAATTCAAAAAACTTATCGTCGTTTTGTTTGAAACTTTACAATGTAGTCTGTACTCTGGGTCCTGTAGTCAGGGTGGTTTTACAAGACGGGCTGTGTGCAATATTATGAAACTACATGAGTTTTCAAAAGCAAAGAAATTTTCGTTTCAACTTACACAAATGTTAAGTCTAACATTGCTAATTATTAGATTTTCTTTGATTAGTAACTTATGCAAGATAAATGAAGAGTTAGAAATATGCCAGTGAGGCAAGTAAAGAATTTTTTGAATTTTTCCTCCTAACTACGGGCTTGACAAATTCTTAAATTTAACGTACAAACCTTAATATACTCATTTCTAATGACATTAGCAACGTCAATTTTCTCTCTGAAAAACGCTCAAAGAAAGCACAAGTGTTGCAGCGTCTTACCGTTAAATCTTGAACGACACAAATAACCGCAATCAGAAAAAGCCATCTCTACTCTACTTTACTCAACTCTACGCTAGTCGGTTTGATGAGTAGTTTACACTCATGAATATGTATGAACATTAAATCATGTACATTAAGACCATTTCATGATGCGACTTTTTTGATGCGATGTTTGTATAAGATTCTCAGGACAGAAGGCGTGAATCAATCCTTGTGTAGGCAAATACCTGGAACCTTATCTATTGATATGTACAACATCTGCTCGCTTAAATGTATGTAGCCATGCCAAATCAAAGCTCAGGCACCTTATGATGTGTTGTAAACGCGTAGTTAACACGTTGTCATTTTGTCATATGCTTTTGATCACTAGATTCTCACCATTTTCGAAAAAATTCAACTCCTGTCTAATCATCAAAAGCTGTTGCCATACGAAATTGCTTTGTAAATGCTAAAAATCCGATTAAAAATTTTCAATTTATTTAATTTTAATCTTTCGGGATAAATCCCGGTATTTTTTGGTGAAAACCGGTTTTCGGTACTGGAGTTTTCCGGGATTAGTACCGGGATTAATCCCGGGATTGCATTCCCTAATCATGGAGTTCACCACTTGAATCTTTCGTCCCCGCCTGTGTGTTTTTTTTTAAATATTTGTATTCATAAAAAAAAGTAAGAATCGCAGTTGAAACGGAAAACACTTGCATTCGTTCAAAAAATGTATGTAAAAATTTTGTGGCAGAAGTTTGCACAAGCACAAAATATGCATGTATCAATGATACATTGTATCATAAGAATTTTCTGTCGATAGCACTTATTTGATACCATTCTCTGAGTTTCGTAAGCACGTACGTAACGTACGTACGTTATCTAGAGTCCTATTCGATCTAGAGTAAATAAGTGTTAACGTACATGCCTACGAAACAGACATATTTTCTGCTCTTGAACTTTTTTCAGGTTAAAAATTATGATTTTCTTTCGGTGCTTTACAAATTTTTGTTTTATTTATTATTATTTTTGTCTATCTTTTTGGCTAATAAATATATGTATTAAGTTGAATTGTGAAGAATTTTTCTTTTTAAATTCGATTTTGATTTGAATAAAAAAATACAGAAAGTCAACCATACTAACGAGGATTTTTTTTTTTTGAATTACAATGCAGACTTTCCTTATAAAAGTAACCACAATTCAGATCGAGGGGCAAATATTCATTCTCCTTCTTTGTCAACTTAAAGAAAATTCTTAAAAAATGCTGCAAAATTTTACGAATTCGTGTAAAATCTATAGAAAGTCCTAAAAAAAACACAAGATCGGCTTCGCCTCGTTAGGACAAGCTTAAGGCTAGTCCTGAAAAATTCTACTTAGAAAGACTTGCGTGAGAAAGATTTTGGATTTCGACCGCACTTACGGTTTTGATTATGATTATAATTAATTGCCTTTCAGATGGAAACTTTGAAGGATTTGTTGTTAATATATAAAGCTTGGATTGAGTGCTTCATTTTAAGGGTAGAAAACAGTGTTAAAGCAAACTTTGTTGGGATCAGAGCCAACGGGGCTCAGCGTCACACGCTGACATGAGAGAAGTATCTAATTTTTGTGACAGGACTGTGAAATTTGAAAAGTTGATCATAAGAAACGTTTGAAAGGGCACGCAAATTGAGAAACGTAAACCACAATCCAAGTTAGAAAAAGTCAATGTTCTAACAGAACAGGGTAGGTAAGACACAGACGAAGGAGGGTGGTAACAAATTTGTTAGACGCACTCATTACAGAATGTGTGCAAAGCCAACTTAAACGTTAGCTTTTATAAAAATATTTTTTGGTCAAATTATTCACTATGCATTCTCGTTTGGTATCCTTGCTAATCTGAGCACATTAGCAATCAGTGTTGAACCCAATATTCTGCCATAATTTACATAAGAGACTTAGTGATAATTTTTTAAACAAATACTGTTTTCATTAAGTCTCTTATGAAAATTGCGGCTGTAATGATATCCTACACACCTTCTACGTTTCGTGTACCTGGAGAAATTCCCATAAGATGAGTCTGGGATTTTTTTAAGGTAGCCTTAGCTTCTAGAGACCAATACCGGTCTAGGTAAATGTAAAAAAGTCCATTGGAATTTCGGTAGGCAGTTTTTCAAAATTATCCCTATTTCGTGCTTTTTGATTGAACGGAATGAACTATCTCCTCATTGCAATAGCTTTACCACAACAGAGTAAAGTTAACCAGGCAGGAGCGCTGATTTGACTAGGGACCTGAATAATCTAGTAGCCCAACATTTTTTGCGAACAAAATTTTTCAATTTATGTCAGTGTTCATTTGAGTTCATTTTCATACAGTGTATTAGGTCCCTTATTTGACGTTTCGGAAATGAACCGCTCCTGCCTGGTTTATTTTACTCTGCCATGGCTTTACCTTTTGTAAACGGCAAGAGTAGCGTATGATTGACAATTATCATTTTTTGGATTTTTGTAAAACATATGTGTAGCCTAAGGGGTAATCTAATCACACTGTCGACATTAGATTACTTACCGTTTCTAAAAGATTAACTGTTGATTTCTAAACGTTTTAGTGGCAGTTGCATTCGTTTCACGGCTGTTCACAGCCTTTGGTATTATTCTTCTACTTTCAAATGTTTGTCGTTGTTGTTGATAATTGATTAGATTAGAGAGTCGTTACCAAACGGTTAATAAGATGGCTACATAAAAAATCACGCGACTTCATAATTTAAGTAAAACTTATATTTATTCTCAAGCGGCTACCCATTTCTTAGTTTGATGTTAAAATTCACTTCAATTTTATCGTATATTACTGTGTTACTGTAAGAGCCGTACTATGTTAGTTTATATCATGAAAATAATATTTTGTATTCATCTAAGTTTAATTAAAAAGTAAATTAGTTTTCCTTCTTTTTTGGTTTTTACTCTGTAAAAATTGGATGGATTTGATTTGAATAAATTTATGATTCGTAATAACATTAAGCTTCGGTTATCGTCATAAAAAACGGTTGGCAGGAAATTTATTTTATTTTTTAATTTTACAATTTATTTTCATTTTCTTTTTCAAAAATATATTTAAATTTACATTTTGAGCTTAAATTTCATAAGTTTTGATGTTACTTAAATACATAAATATATAAGAGCGGAAAGAGATCACTTTATATTTCAATACACAATGATTTAACGCCGATGATTTTCTTTTTTATGAATTAACATTTACCCATTGTCTCTTAAATTACATGAATACAACAACAATTGTTTTTTTTTAGTATAGATTACAGATTCGTATAACACAGAGAAAGTATAATAGAATTGACATCAACAATTTTAAAAGTTAAAAACATTTCAATACAAAATATGGTTTTATTTAGTGCCCGTTAGTGTGTAGTGCCTTTTAGAATTCTTGGTCATTTGGATTTTGCAGCAAGTATATTTTCAGGATCTTTTGCTCTAAGTAATTTCAATAATAGTTGAAACACTGTAGTTCTTTACGTGTCTGTTTTGTAGACAGATATTTTTCAATTTTGTGAGTGCCTACAATCATACGTTGGAAACAGATACGCAAAAAATCATGTAAACGTTTTATCATTTTTTACCAATTTTTCCTAAGTTTTCTCGCTTTTCCTAAGGATTTTCCATACAGTCAATTAAGTGTTTCCAGGTTTATGATATTTTGGAGGAAAATTTGAAAATGCCTTAGCGGATGCTAATTTTGCGCCAAATAATTAAACACTGGGAATGAATTTATTGACTGAGAACATCCATGACATTTGAACCTCTGATAAAAAATTGTGGTTTCTTGAGGTGAACAAACTGTATTTCCTTCAAAAATTGTTTTTTCAATGTGGGAAAATGAGGGCAGAAAGTGTGAAAATTTTGGAAAAATTGGAAAAATGTTTTTCATGCTTCGGGGCCGAAAATGAGGGCAATTTTTCGAATTTTCTCGGGTTTCCGGCCCTCTGCATGAAAACTTACATGTGCACCTGTTTGGGACGGTTGATTTAAGGCACTTTCGCTTGTAAGCCTCACTTCGTTCGGCCTACAATCCGCGAAATTGCCTAAAATCAATCGTCCAAAACAGGTACACAAATAACCATTTCTAAAAAAAAATCCAGAGGTCTGACATAAACTAATCGTTTGTTTTCCCGTTGCTGACGAGTACAGACGACCAGAGCCTCTAACTTAATAAATCTATAGCCTTTCCCTGGGAATTTCAACGTCAATATATGCATAAATGTCGCAAAGAAGGACTCTTTTGAGAAAGAACATTGTGCAAGTTACAAATATTATAACTCACCAACTAAGTCAAATCTTCACGAAATAGTAGATTAGATGCTGCAAAAGTAACTCATTACATGAGGTAACAGTTTCGGAACAAAAAAACAAACAATTGTGTATTTTGAGCAACAAGTTGCGGTAGTTGTCTTTTCGACAAATGTAAAGTTTCTATATACGAGCCGAAGGCGAGGTATACAACCACAGTTGTCGAAAAACCGTTACCGAAGCAGGTTTCTCGACAAAATACTCGTGAGTTTGAGGGGTTCCGAATCAATGAATTACGAAGCAGAATCAAACGTATTCTGGTCTATTTCCTATCCATGCGAACCGAAAATATTCTTCACGTAATCATTGAAGCAGGGTACAAATTCAGCAAAACTGATTAACTGATATTTGCTGATCTTTCAAGTTATACAAACAATAAACTTTCACCGACGCGACGGCAAGAATTCCACCAATATAATTATCGAATCTTTTTAATTCTATTGATCGAAATTTCTCAACAGACTTGAACATAATCTTTTAATTCCTTGGTTTGAACCTATGAACATTTTAATATGTAAGTAGGGAAAGTACATCGCTTATCTTTATCGTCAGTGCCGTGAACAGGAAATGGCAAGAGTATTGTTAATACCATCTCTTCAAAGTAATCAAATTAATTTAGTCTAAATTCGTTGCAATAATTAAATTGAGTTTGTTTTCATTTCCATTTACAGACTTTCAGAAACCAATCTTAGCTTGCATCAGCTCTGTCATTCAGGTGATAAACAAGAAAGTATAATTCTGATACGTGTACGTATGTAACATCCATGTTTGTACGTTCGCCTAATGCTTAGCTGAAACAGTCTGTGACCAGTTGAAAAGACTTTTCATTTGTAGAGATTGGTCATTTTCTTTTTAAATTCTGGGACGGCATCACCTCTACCTTGCAGCAAGAGGTTACTCAAAAAACTTCTAATAAAAGGTCTGCATAACTAGGTCACTACACCCTTCCATCAAATAACCGAACATTTATCTTTTTCATATTACGAAGCTCAAACTATCGCTTTGTATCATTTAAACATTTGCTAAACTAGAACACAAACTTAAGATTTAACATCGTCGACCATTGGCCACCGTCTGCGTATAACAGCAAAATGTGATATTTGAAAATTATTCGTTCGTTTGCAGCCACGTTCCAATGTGCCAGTCAAGCAATAACTTTTAACGATAATTTTGGAATTATTATCAATATTTGAAATATTTAAAGAAAGAAAAAGAATTTTAAATGATTACCCCATGTTATAATCCGATATGCTTACATTCGATGATAGGTACAGCTAAAAAAATTGTGAAACAAAAATTGGATACATAAAGGAGCAATTACTGCAACATCTCTATTTAATATCCGATAAAAAAAATCAATGAAATAAGAAATCAAAGTCTTCCGTATCTTTATTTTCCATTTACTTATATGAAAATAATTTTTCTTTTCCATAAATTTATTCATGCGTGTAAACACATAAAATTGGATTTTACATCGTTTCCTTCGCAGTCGGAAGTTGTGCACAATAATGTGAAAAGTTCGAAGCCGAAGAACATAATAAAAAAAGTTTCTCTTTACCTTAAAATCCGGATCAGGAAACCGCTTTTTAAAAGAACCAATTATTAGTAAAGCTCCTGAGTCAGCTGGAATCATTCGACCAAACGTTGAAGTTCTGCAATACAAAAGTTTACTTTTACTTTGATGTGTGTTATTCTCATAAAGTCGTTCAACTAAAAACGAGAAAATAATGCAAGATTGAGAAATGGTTTCTATTTTTCATATAACTTTACTATAGCAAGCTTCCTTAAAAGACTTTCCTGCGTAGGGGACGTCTTCAAGAGCAAACGTCTTAACATATATCCCGAGGCAAATGGACAATACTCATTCCGAGCTTTTCACTTCACAACATCGAACTGTCCTAAGTGTAGCATAGCGATAAATAGTAATTTATAATTAAGATGGATCAACACAACTCTCAATTCACGCCGTGAGTACGGTCAAAATTCAAAATCTTTCTCACTCAAGTCTTTCTAACGCAGCGTCATCTAAAAAAGTGACTAAATTTATCGTTGTGTTAATTCGTCTTAAATAGTAAAGGCGTGGTCTATTGTAAGGAGCATGTCAAATTCAGGTCATAGGATATTAAATAGTCCGAAATCAGTACGATTGTAGTCGGTGTCACTAGCTGACAGGTGAATTTTTCCATCCCTTAAGAGACTAAAATTGTAGCCTACATTTGTGCGTTTCGTATTATTTTCGAAGACATCTTTTCACCAGAATCGTTTTTGAAAAATGCACAACCGCAATAAGGACCACGAATGTGTCAGCTTTCAGTAAAAATAGTTAAATAGTTAATAGTAAAAATTGCCCGAATGAAGTGTTCGTTATCATCAAAAATAATCTCAAATAGAGTATTTAAAAAACGCCCAAATTTATGCTTTTCGGCGAAGCATCCATACCTCTTAACTACAAAGTCTTTACGTACTTATCATTTTATAGTTTTATTCGTTGCACAACGTTTTCTGTGCTTTCAACAGGAAAAAGGTAAAGAGTGCCGTTGCACTCACTCGTCCATGTAGAATATATAAGAAATAAAAAGAAAGACGTGAAAGTCTTCACGTAAAAGACGTGGAATGAATACAATTAAGGCGATAGGAAGAAACATCACCCCTAATACTGACCTAAGGTTAGTGTATTATTTTTCAATTTTCAGTAGTATCTAAGATGCTATCGCACACGCAATAGTCTGTAAGATGCTATTCGTACGCGAAAGTGAAGAGAAACGGCCTAAAATTTTCATTAGATCAGAAATTGATGTATCTTTTTGGGAAATCCGGGAAACCTTCATGGACGACCCCACAACTGAATCTCCCGAACATTTTTATATATCTTTGAAACTTGCTGAAACTTAAATTGTTTTGAAATGTTTGTAATTTCGCAACATAACTTCGATATCTTTTCCAAGTTACATGTCTTCTTTTAGGTCATGCTAACGACCTACAAAATAATTGAAAGTGGGATGACGTCGCGAAAACTTTAAAATCGAATTACTTATTAATGAAAAATCCATTTAAAATCAGGAAACTTTTTTTTTTCTCTTACAGCAACATTATAACTAATTAATCATTAAAAACACTTGCTGAGTTAAGAAAGCTTTCAAAAGTTTTTTTTTCCTTCCACTTCACATTGAAAGCATTTATATTGATCCGAAAATCTATCTATCCCATCAATTCGAATTCTGTTGTCATTTTATAGGATACCAGTCATGTCGAATTGCTATACAGTTTTCCTTCGGTTTTCCATTGAATGGAAAACGTTTTAGGAAAAGTTAATTTTCTGCATTGTTTGATTTTCAATTATTATTACTCGTGTATAAGCCACCCATAGAAGTTGTAAGTCGTTGATTATGCGGATATTGATATAACGCGAGTTGCATCGCTGTCATGTTCATGGGTTGTGTGTAGTGTATATTGCTTACAAATATTCCCGGCTTTTACCAAGTATTTCGTTTAGGAATGTACTGTTTGGAAAATCTAAAACTTTTATACTTTTATTGTAACAATCGAGTCGATTGAATCGACTACAGATACATGGTAATAGATTAGGTTTGTCTGTCGGAGCAGGAGTATCTATTCTTTTAATTAAAAAAAAAAAAACTGACAAACAGCTGAGGGATCGAAATAAAAACCAAAGATCCAGGCTGAAAAATGGTCGTGCAAACCAAAATGCCCAAAATTAGAGGTGCTTTTCATTTGCCTTTGTACGAAGTTAGACAAACCACCCACCAAAACCAAACTACCTGTTTCTCTAAAACTGCGCATCCTTAAGCTGTAATTTTCAGTATGCAAACGTAAGTAAAATTTTCTTCGTGTTAAATACGAGCAACTATCACTTGACTTTATGTTGTAAAATGTTTGGCTGGTCGTGATAGGAAACGAAATTTTCCCTTAATAATGAATTACACAAAACTGATATAACAGTCTGCAGTATGCATAGCATATGTATACATACATCGGCTCGGCATTATACTCATGTTTCACATTATTTGATGTGCTGTAATTTTCAATCGATAACACTGGTGTATAAGTATCATTATTATGTACAACAGCAGATTATTGCATTACTTAGTTGAATAAATTATTTTGATATCCTCTGATTAGTTTGGCGGATATTTATGCTAATACAATTGAGACCAATTGCTACATTATTGTCACGAGGTTAGATCAATTTTCGGTATTAGGCACAGACATAATAGGTGAAGGTGTGTACTGTTTCATTGGAAATTATAATTGATGAAAAGTTGGCATTTTGTGGAAAAATTTACGTTTATGGCTGTGATCTTTAGCATTCATCGGACCATCTAGGGACTATGTTTAGGACTTTTTTTCTGTATTTTCACAGGTTTGCTCATATTTCCCCAAATTTTCCACAATTAAAATTTGCGTAAATTAGGGAAATTGGGAAATTGACGAAAACTTGAGAAATGGGAAACTTCAATTTGCCTTTTCAGTCATATTTATCTCTCACAATCGGCCACCATTTCAGTATAATTACAGGGTCTATTACTTCTTTATTGATCTTACAATTTTCAAGATTTTGTTGGGAAATCTGTTACTTCATTTCATTTAACTTGCATGTTGCTATTGCAAGGTCACATTAGTCAGATATCATCGTTTATTTTTGTCGTCATTATCAATGCCAGATGAAATTTTTCTCAAATATCTACATTGCGTTTCGTAGTTATTGTGTGTCTAATATCTTTGAAATTGCAAAATGTTGGGCAATATCAAAGGCAGAAAACAGAGCTATATTTAACCAATCTCAATAATACTCACTGTCTGGAACCAGCTATTTCCTCCACAATGCACGTATTTTTCCACCATTTGTATGGCCTTATTGTCCAATAACAATGTCCCGCATTTCTCGCCCAGCCTTCCTCCGGATACAATAAAATCTGCAAAATATTTCGATTGTAAGTATCCATTCGACGAGTGTGTGCTGCTTGTTATAGTTATATATTTGGAAAATTTGTTGGGATGTACAAAACGAATCCAGAAAATAAATAGTCGGGGATCATTCCGTTGGGAGAAATTATTGTACGAAATAAATACCATCAAGGACAAACTTATTAATGTTCTGAATCAGGACAAAGCCAATTTGTTAGATTGAATTGCTGCAATACATTTAGTAAGAAATAAAAATTTAAAGTTAAAGAAAAATTCAAACGTAAAGTAACTGCAAACTGTATCTTCGTAACAATCATAAATATCTTAAATCATAATCGAACGATATTCACCCTAGCTACATCACATCGCATATATTTGTTGGAGTGCGAGACTAGAAACAATATAAAATAGAAAACCAATAAAATATACGAACTTTGTTTGGGTATCCATTATAACGTAACAATTTCTTACAGCACTTGCCGCGGCTTTCGAAATATATTTCTTGTGGGGGACGTGGTGGCGTGCGTCTTAACGCACAACATCCAATTTTCGAAGGGGATGGTGGTGCGTTGAACATTATTATTTGCGATATGTTAAGTTTTCGGTTTATATTCTATTTGCGTTGATATTTTAACATTTTACGTATAATTTTGCATAATTATATTTACTTATGGTAATTTTCTCCTGTATTTAGTCATATAATAGAAAATGGGTAATTTTCACACAGGTAGAATATTACATTGTACACGCAAATTATATAATTGAGTCTCACGATTTTGTATTACTTATACCGATAGCGAACACACGTATACAGCACAGGTGACAGTCTAAGTTATGGAATTCTTAACAATTTGTTCGACACTTTTTTGTGTGTTGAACATTTCACTGCGCTAAACAAGCACTGGCAACTTCATCAACTGCTTACAAACGATGTTTTTCTGCTATTTATCGTGATTGTGTAAGGATTCATTTCCTTTGCTTCAAATTGAATTTTCGTTTAGCACTCGTTTATTGTCCATGCACAAAAGAAAGTGCTTTGTGGCAGAAGCTTGGGTGGAAAAACAGAGACTGAAAAGTGTGTGAACGTACGTTGGAAATATAAGGAGGGTTGTCAACAACACTAAGAGAGAGAATCGTACAACATTTTATATACGTTTGGCAGGACTTGATTTTCGCATTTAGCATGCGCACGATATATGTTTGGCTTCAATCTTGTGACGAGGATATCTAAATTCATTGCGGTTTTCGTTGCAAAGTGAATGTGGGGTTGTTATTCTGCATAAAGGAAACTTTTATTGGGCAATTACAGTTTCTTTGAGAGTTTCTTTGTTCTTTGATATGATGATTTGCAGTTGCGTTTAGCTAATTTTATTTGTATAGGAAGTCGTCATCTTCGCATAATATCAATCGATATGTTATGCCACCCGCTTGGGCGTAGACAACAGCCGTAAATCGAAGGAATTTTTAAATTGTTTTATTTTGAAGATAAAACGACTTGAAAAATAAATTTATTACGTTTGATTATAGTGGATCTGTTACACGTGTCAGACTATTGCGTCAGGTTCATTTGATTCTTCAGGTGGTCTCATCGAGGCAACTAGATGTTCCGTTAGACAGCAAAGCAATGTCTTCGTTTAGGTTCCTTATTATGTAAAGAGTATAAGTCTATCTGATGTGGTAATATGGTTAAAAAAGACGGTTTTCACTTTCATACAAGATCAATGCAGGAACAATATCTAGATGTGATCCATAAACTCAATTCTCATGCTTTTCTCCTATAGGACTCCAAAATATATTGAAGCCACTAGGTATTTCGATAGATCACGGTAAGGGTGACGGTATAATGACGATTCAATGCTTTTGGTTTTTTCGCTCATTTTAAATGACCTACTCAATTATTCAATAGCATTCATTTGTAGCATTCAATTAGGATACTCCAATGTTATCTGTTTTCCTTATTCATTGTTTATCAGAACTATACACAATAAAGAGCTGGAAAAAGTTTTGATTTTATTTGGAAACATTGACCAAATTAGTTTAAATTCTCGAATCTAGTACTTCTTTTGATGTTGCCTTTTTTGCCATTGCATCGACTGAAGACGATTACTGCAAATTTCCGTCAATTCTGTTCTATCGAACTTGAATGCATTTTGGTATAATGTAATCTTAATTCAAAGGTAGCATTCCATAAAAATGCATACGCAAGTAAAGTACGTATTCGGTTGAAAATATTAAGCAACAGATTTCGATTTCGACAACCATTTCGTTTCAATTTATCCGAAATACGATAGACGATAGACCTTCATGGGAATTATATTAAATTTATTAAACTGAGGATAGACATTCAAAGAATGTGCAATGCTGTTAGTTTTTACGGTAATGCATAATTTGTAACGAACCTTACACCATCGAATAGTATTTTATCAGAATTTCATAAAACCAGCAACATTAAATTTACTTAATGTAAGAGACCTACTGTAGGAAGTTCTTCATTCGGAATTTATAAGTAAAGTCGTAGCATAATAGGCATAGGTATAATTTTAAGATGGAAACGCAAAGAAGTATAGTGTGGGAAGTAGAAGTTATCCGTCGTTATTTGAACATTTTTTTGGAGTGGGGTGGAATGATTTGCAAACGATCGATGAAGGATTAGGCAGGGTCGCAAATTTGGAGTTTTTAAAGAACTACAGCCTAAAGGTTTTGTACAACAAATTATGTTCTCATATTGCGTAGACTCGAAACTTTCGCATATGATGTGTTGCCAACCTCGGCTTAGCATCTGGATGATAGTTATCATATATTTTGCTCAAAATTTCAATTTTTGTCACATGTTCTGAAAGTAGTTGGTTTCCATAACCATTCGCGTAAAAGACTATAACAACGACAGTCAACGTAATGTCCCTACTATTGATACACATTGTTAGCTTTAGGGCTGAACCGTTAATTCAACAAAGTAATGTCTGATAATTGATAAACCATACCATAATCGTCAATATAATTTAATAATATTCAAACAGCCGTGTAATTTCACGTAATCATCAATTTCCTACTAAAGGAGCTGCATATAAATTTATTGGAAATTTGGTTTGATTATTCCTGAAGTTAACATTTTGCTTTGTAGCTTATCGCTATTGTATGATATTAACTTACATATTGAAACGCGTAACAAACAAGATTTTCCTTGTTTGTTGTTCGCAAAACAATATTTCAAATTGTGCGATCTATATTGATATGTAACAGGGCCGCACTGGCTTGAAAAGCCTCTTGGGGGCTTATTACTACTCATTAGTAAAAAATAAAAAAAAAACAAAAAAAATCAAAATTTTCATAGAAAAATCCAAAGGGTCCTGGGGTAGTCTCCCGAATTCACCAGTTCGGACCTGAGTATGTAAAGCGTAAACACGTGAACCGAAACTGGCTCCTCTCGTTCCGCATTTTTCTTTCGATCGAATTAATTGAAACCTCGATTGGAACGTCTAAAATCAAATCAAAATCTTTCCGAATATATTTGAGTCCAAATTAAATAATTTTAGCAGAACGCACAGCCCATGCACAGAAGATAATTGAATAGTTGTCTTTTTCTAAGAAACATAAATGAGTGAAGCCAGATTAATACGAAAGCGGAAAAAATGGGACTAAAAATTATAATCAATTATATATTTGCATGATCAATAAAAACGATCATTGGATATGAACACTGAACCGTTCTGTGGAACGAAAGATTTCAGAATCATTATAAAATATTATAAAATTTAAAACAAAACAAAATCAGCTGCATGGGAGGTCCAAACATCGAATATGTTTTTTTTTTAAAGAAAATACGAAATAATGTTATTCTGAAGTGGAGCAACGGTTGATTGATATAAAACAACAAAAAGAAGAAAAAGTCTTCAAACGAGAGCTGTTCGAAATCTCCTGGTAATTCGTTTGTATAATGTCTTGCTCATGTGATAACTCGTCACAGAACCGAATTTTCTTAATTAGTTGTATGTAAATCCCTCGTCCAAAGTAAAATAGATTTGTTACGATACAATATTGAAATTGATTCATCTATACTCTCATCGAATGTAGTCGTAAAAGTTCGACGATTTTTTTTATTTTGTTACTCTAAATCATTTTTATTGTGCATGTCGTGTTGCGTAAAAAAAAACTTCCAACCGATCACCAAAGACCCAGAAGAAATGTTAGCTACCTCAAAACGATCGTATTAATTTTTGTGTGTTTCACTGGTACTAGACTTGCATTTAGTGCCCATAACTATTCGATAGAAGCATTTTTTTATACATACGGTAATGTCTTCGTCTTCAGACTAGGTAATAACTAGTATATTATGATGGATATGATGGTATACACCGAAACACTATGAGCCATTTAAGTACATGAAGTTATACATATACATAATAAAACACACATCATACGCGATACAACATAAAAGTTATTTTTCAAGTCTCTTGTTTTATACATTTTATGGCAATGAGCAAATGAGATTCTAAAGTGGAAAATCAGTTCTTTTCTGAGACCGAGTTGTGAAACACGTCTAAAACTTGCAGAGTAGAATTATTTGCGGCGAATTGTTTTTAAATAATTTACATTTTCTGTTTGGAGCATTGCGTCTTTGGTTTTAATTATTTGAAGTGATTTTATTTTTGTGAAGGAGATTATACTCGAAATTCTTAATTGAAAATGAATGTAAGTTTATTTGATTGTATTTCATAGTTACTATCAGGATATGCATTTTAAACAATTTACGTCACAACAATATCCTATTATTTTCATTACAATCCTCAATCAGTTTTTAACCGACGAATTTCTTTCTGCATTAGTTCATTGTCGTGATAGTGGTCGCAATATTAAAGTTTGTGGACACGAAGTACTCATCAAACTATTGCCAAAGTGGAAGGAATCTCGAATCATTCAATTCTACGGCTTTACCAACTGAAATATTGGTGAGCATGGAAAAAGGGGAACGCAAACAGTAAGTGGACTCTGTGTTGTAATTTATTTCTGTGTAATTTGCAAAGGAAGTGCACCAAACATAATTTGATGGTTTAGTCAGCAATTTAAGTATTTAAATTGTTACAATTACCATCTGACCGGTGCATTTCAATTTTTTGACAATGAGACGTCTATTAACTGCATTTTCTTTGATCAAGACGAATCACGAAACTAATAACGAAAATTTACGTGTACCAAGACAAAAACGCTGCTTGAACGTACTCAAACATCGGCAAGGTTAGAATTTTAGAATTAATCAACGCACTTCAAGCATGAGTGGTACTCTAAATAGGGTACTGAACTGAACAGTGTATCGAAGAAATTTTAGCACTGTAAAAAAATTCAGGCAATTTTTTCATACAAAATAGTACTCTATTTGACAGCTATCTTTAATAGCACTTTTGCTTGAAGTGCGTTGAATTTATTCAAAAATGTGTTCTTTTTTACACTGACAATGAATTGAAGATATTGATTTATTTAAAAAATCCATTTTATTAGCAAGAAAAAAGTTTCTTTCATCTACGCGTTTCAATTAACAAATTTGGTGAATTCCGTGAATTTGTGAAATATTTCGTTATTTTGTAGTAATTTTAGTAAATACAATTTCCCATAATGGGCCCTGCTGAATCATGATTTTCGAGGAATTACACGTCAGTTGTGATTCCTTGATAGTATTAACCAATCAAATTACGTTAATTTGGGACAAATAGTAGCACATTACCATATTCCGTCGTTTATTATATATTACACACTTGTCACGAAGAAGTCGAGGCTTGCCGAGACTGATAGCGACAAGTGTGTACTCTATTTTATCACGTAAGCGAAAACGAGACAAAAACATAGAACTGAAGTGTAATTTTTCAATTATTCTTCTAGTTAAGTAATTTTGACATGCGAAGTGATAATAGTAGATTATTCACCTCTGTCCACATGTTTATTTAGACACTTGGGGAGTTATTGCATGAGCCGAAGGCGAATGGTATAACCCCAAGTGTCTAAATAAACATTTGGACAGAGGTGAATACGCTATTTTATCTACCGACGGCGAAATAATAGCACTTTTTCACTGCTATTATTTCACCTAGGTAGATAATAGTAGATTATTCACCTCTGTTCACATGTTTATTTAGACACTCCCATGGGAAGTTATTGCATAGTTTCTATCTACCTAGGTGAAATGATAGCAGTGAAAAAGTGCTATTATTTAGGCATGGGCGATAATGAAAATGATTATCGATAATTATCAATTATCGATAATCGATAATTATCGACTTTTTTTATCGAAAATTATCAAAAAAATATTGATAATCGACAATTATTAATATTTTGATAGTTATCAAGATATCGATAATTCGATATATCGATATTTCGGTCCGAAAATACGATATTTATCGATATATTCCGATATATCGGTATATTCTCATGAATTTTCAGATAAATATCAAAATATCGATATTTTGATAATTATCGAATTTCGATATTTTGATAATTATCGATAATTATTAAATTATCGATAACGATATGATTAATCGATTATCGATAATTTCTTTCGATTGATATTATCGATAATTTTGAACGCCTCCCATCCCTACTATTATTTCGCCGTCGGTAGATAAAATAGCTTATTCACCTCTGTCCAAATGTTTATTTAGACACTTGGGGTTATAACATTCGCCTTCGGCTCATGCAACAACTCCCCAAGTGTCTAAATAAACATGTGGCCAGAGGTGAATAATCTACTATTATCACATACTCCTGATGTTCGGATGTCAAAATTACTTAACTAGAAGTTTAATACAAAAATTACACTTCGGTTCTATGTTGTTGTCTCGTTTTCGCTTATGTGATAAAATACGCTCATTATGAAATATGCCTAATCACGTAAAGCACAGTACGTACGTGAGTCCAAATTTTTAGTTTGATGAGTTGGAATACCGCCATCTTCTTTGGGTCGGGCTACATCGTCCCAATTCGTCAAAATAAAATTTGGATCCACGGACGTAATGGACTATATACTATCCAGCTACTGAAAGTTCACTCGCTCGAGAAATATTTAAAATACTGAATAAATGAAGTAGTAGATTTATTGATAGTATTGCGATACGCTTGCCGTTTGCAAAACACTTAGCAATTAGAAACTATAAATAAAATAGGGATTGAAAGGTTCAGTTTGTAAAAATCTTATATATTCTTCACTTCCATGTCCATACAGAATGGTAATCAGGTCGAATAAACTCATATTCTAGTTTTCTGTCCATTTACCAAGAAGGAAATTTATTCATTCTCGAAAACAAAACACTCAAAAGTTTAAAACAGACGACTCATCTCCCACCTTTCGCTTTTCACCATTTCCTTCGTTTGTTAAGTAATTAGTTCTTCGAAACGGTAACAAGAACATAAACATTGAACAAAGTGGGACAAATTGGAACATTTATAAGTACTGCGTATACAATATCCTAATATTCTTAACACCATAATATATGTTTTCAAATAAATCACGTTTCAATCATTAATTTAATTGGTTTCCGTCCCATTCCTCAGTGCATGTACGTTAAAATGTCTAACCTTTACAACAAATATATTTCACTCTATATGGATCACTTGTTATAACGAGGAATCCGTTTTAGCAACACATGAAACGTTTCAGTAAATTTATTGTACAACAAAAAAAGAAAGAAAATTTTAAATTCAATAGAACAGATTTGATTAATACGAAAGAAGGGCAAACAGCGATTTATTTCGAAAGTTTTTAATGTCGCTGTATACAAACATACCACAATAAATAAATCAATTTCGAAATTAGCGAAGACTTAATCAAGGACATTCTAGGAAAAGATTTGCATAATTATTCAGTTGCTTGTAAAATTATACAGAATAAATGCACATCTAATGTTAAGATGTTATGCTGTACGGATATATTCATCCAGTATCTATAGTTAAATTTCCACTGATATAAGAAATTCAAATAAACAGATGTGTCGCATGCGACTGTTAAATGTTGAATGTGTAACCATTTTACCATTCAAGTATTGACATAAATAAATCTTTATTGAAGCAGAGTGGAAGAGTAAAAGAATTTTGTTTTACTTGCAAAAGAAAAACTAGGAAAAGCTAATTGAACAAGACAATTTTCAGCCTCATACGTAATACGAAGGACTATCAGGTTTTATATGTCGTTTGTAACAGTTACGATTCACAGCTGTGACTTGGAGTATGAGAAAGGCGGTTTGAACATATACCTTGAGATACTCGTGCGGGGAACACGAGTTCGTGCGGGGCATATCAAAGCAATTTTCTACGATCTCAACTGGTTTTCTTTTATGTTTACATTGACAGGGATAAGCAACTTGAATAAATGTGTCAGGTTTCGGAATGATATAAAATGAAAAACGGGTAAATTGAGCAAAGGAAAAAAATTGTGATGCAGAAGAGGTCAATGGTTCTGAAAGCCGATTGAACATAAAAAAATGTACGCAACTTTGTCAAGGTGTGTAGACGCTTAAGAAAGCTGTTTTTCATATTAGCGGTGTGATGACAGGTCGAAGTACAAAAGGTCAATTTTCGGGCCTCTTTTTTTGACAGAGTAATTTCAATCCGAGCGATTCGCGGCATTTCGCTCTTGTTGGAATAAAATAGAAAGGAAATCTTTTACTTTATTAGCTGTAACTTGTAGTTTGTCATATAATTTAGCATCTGCCAGAGCCAATCAGATAATTGATGACAAAGCCATCCCTAATGGGTTAATGAATAATGCACTCATTCAGTTCATTGGTTTAAGTTTTTCGCTGCACCAGATTCTCACTACTCAATACATTCAAAGCACGTACAATGGTTAATAGAATATTTAGTTGTACTACTCTATTTTATACCATTAACCGGTTACAGACGGCTGTCATGTGTTATCGACAACAACAGCAATAATAAACGACAAGGTCTGACTAATGAGGTCTTATATAGCAAAAAGCATGTTCAAAACAAATGAAGTAAAATATTTTTGAAATCAATCTATCAAATTCTATCTTCGATCAAATGAAGTAATAGTTTAAATAGTAAAACTGTTAATATGCTTACCGTCTGCGACAGGTTAATACCAGATTACTAATGGCATAAGACAGAGTTTGGACACCACACAACAATAACATGCTAGTTTCTTTGCTATCTCTTGATATCAAAATTTGTCTGACAGTCAAACAGTCATTTTTGTTCTTTGCGATGGGAACACATACATGATTCGCTGTTTCTTTCTTTTGCTTTTATTAAAAATTATTGCGTAAGATTTGGGTGTGACTTCTGATATTTATTAAAACGAAATTTCTACAACATTTTCTCCTCGCTTTAACCGCAATAAATTATTTAAACTTTTTGCGCAGCTTAACCGTTTTCTTTTTGGGTTTGTTCTTCAGTCGACGTGGCTTTAACAGTTTCTTTTTTGGTTTGATCTTCAATCGATGAAACCGTCTACCAAGACTTCTGGTTAACTTTCCGTAGTTCATGATGAACCATTTACTGTTCAATAAAATTTCAATAAGAAATACCACTAAACTAATGATCAATCCAATGATCAACACAGCGAAGGCCCCTTGTAAATGATCCAGAGTCAATGTGATCTGGCCTACCTCATGGATGCGGTCTCTGTGACGAATAAAGTCCAATATTGTCTTATTGTGCAGAAAATCCTTATAAATTTTCGATGTCAGTCCAGCGTCCTTCATACGATGAATTAAACTGCTGAACTTTTTTATCAGCGGGAAACCTCTTTCCGCAATCATTTCAAGGGGACTCGTAAAAACATTTCCAGGTATGCCGAAAATGTCCTCCTGCAGATCGTGGCTAAGTACAAACATTCGATTTGTTAGGATGGAAATGTAACCTTCACGGACTAATGCCATGTTTTCTAATGTTGCCAGAAAATGGTCTGAATTGTTGTACTTTTCCGAAATGATCTGATCCAATGGATTTTCATTCATAAACCAATCTTCATACTCCTCTTGGCCACCTTGAAATTAAAATTAAAATGTTGTGTATGGCAACACCATGTTCAATTCTAATGTATCCATTAAATTTTCACAAACGGCAAGCGCAATGCGATAAAATAGTCAAATCAAAGCACCTAGCAGGGTAATAGAAAAAAATAAAGTAGTACTTTAATCGAAGTATGCGAATATTTCCATACCTTTTTTTTCATAATGTCAATGCAAAATTACCATTAAGGCTGCTAATGGTACTATTGGTATCAAAAAACTACTCTATTTGACGTGTAAAAACCTCTATTACCCTGCTAGGTGCTTTGGTCAAATCTGTTACCACTGACTGACTGACCTTCCCACTAATATTATGCCGTTTGCAAAAGGTTAAGTCAAGGTAATGCTTCCATTATGATCGTGCGTACCTACCTATTGGTATTCGTTCCTTCAAGATTTCTTGAATGGTGGTAATCTGTTGTTCATGTGCTGGTTCAGTGAATACCGTTATCAATTTCGACGTATAGATTGTAGTGACGTTTAGTCCATACAATGCAAGCAAAACGAAAAATATACGCAGAGGGGTGTAGTCGGGGCGGTTATTCGACGATATTCCCAATATAACAGCAAGGGAATTCATCACACAAAGCACAAGTTTTTTGTTTGAATTTGTTTCAGCCATCGCTTTACCGAATACAAACCATGACAACCCAGCGATGAATAGGGTTCCAATAAGTAACAGCCACGTCTCAGATTGAAATATTTCTATTAGACCTTTCCATCGCGGTCGTAAAGGTGCAAAGTAAATGTACCTTTGAAAATGTTACTACAATTTTCTCGAACGCAATATGTGAAAGAAAACCTCAATACCAGGTGTATGTGTCTTCGAAATAAGACGAAGTATGGCCGAAATCTTCATGAACGTCATTATCGGGAAAGAATCCACCAAAAACAAAGTCACATTTATCTTCTCTTACTAGACGCAGCAATCCAGTCCAACTGCCATTATGCATGTCACCTCTCGGTAATGAGGAACAAATGATGTTCGTCTGATAGCAAAAGCTCTACACAAAAAATACGCGAAAATACGGTCACAACAGTCACCTGAAACTTCATTATATCTTGAATGGTTCGCACTATATCAATTTCCAATCCAGATGTACAGTTTTCTTCGATGTATGGCTCACTTTCTCTAGTGCAGAAAGTAAAAGTACAGGCAGGTACCTTTTCCGGCACCCTGGCTGCTCGTATTGATATTTTGGTTAGTTCGGTGTGTTTCAATATGCCATTATCGCACACGTCAATGAGAATGGGCTTCAATGATCCTGTAAATGAAAACACCTCCTGGGAACCGTCCATATCGAAATTTTGAATAAACTAAATCTCACTGCAATCGCCTTCATTTTTGTAAGGATTAGTAACATAAATGTTGTAGGTTTTGATACCAGAAGCATAGAGGATCACAGCTCGTGCCACATTGAAACGATTGTATAATAAATCGAAGAATTTTGAAGCGATGTCTACTCCACTATAACCGTTTGCGTCGATTCGCACATCTGGGTTGTTAAAAAGCACAAGAAATCTAGCTCCTGGATTCCAAGATGGTGACTTGACAACAACATTTTGCAAGTCCTCTTTAAACTGTGTTTTAAATGACGCAGAATTATATAAACCATTTGACGACAATGAGTTGTGGCAACGCACTTCAAGCAAAAGTGCTATCTCCACTCTTTTTACAATGTAAAATTTTGTATGGAGCACGGAGCACTGTCAAGTTTCAGTACCCTATTTAGAGTACCACTCTTGCTTGAAGTGCGTTGGTTGTGGTATACCTTTCTAATGTCATCAACGACGAACACATAATAATCGACCGACAATATTGATCGTGGATCAACGTTAACTAATGAGTAAATGCCTGTAGCATCAGAAGTCACTCGAATCTGCAGTCCTTCAACACTTTGATCAGTGATCATCGCATGTATGTTGACCAAAAAATTCGATCCAATATCAGCTGAAGGAGCTGACAAATTACTTGAATGGAAATATTCTAAATTTGTTGTTCGGGTTATCAGCGGATCGTTGAAATAATATACTGACATCGCACATATGCACTTAGTGCCGGCATTGACTATATGAACAGGAATTTGCAACAAATTTTCAATCAAATGGAACAGTAACAATAGATACCTGCCGTTGGCCCCCGTTCATTTGGGTTGCGCAAATAAACTGTTGGCGTGGTTGTCTTAAGGAACGTGAATAAACACAATAAAGCTGGTGCTGGTATGTTGGCTGACAGCATTGTTTTAACTACTGACCTAACCAAATGCAGCAAAATTTGCAGATGGTGAAAATCGTCCTCAAAGTAAATATTTAGTTTATGGAATCGTGCAGCGTTTAATTGATGTCAACCGGTATTAAATGCAGTTAAATGTTGCGTGCTAACAAATGTACTTTGTGTTGGAATTTCACGGATTCCAATCCGGACTACTAATAAAACGACATGTTTACACTTTGACCGTTTATTAGTGAGTGAAGTGTTCTACGAACAGAACACTGTATTTATACCCTAAGGCTACGTCTACTACGTTAACATTCATTCAATTAGGTTACTATTCTCTATTGTGTTTGTCCAGTGATTCACTTGATGAGTATATTAATTGTATAGCTCCAACACTCCCACTCAATTCATATAACTCATAGATGAATTTGAATTCCAAAAAAACTCCCACTGAATCAGATAATGCAATTGTTTGTTTGTACTGCGAGCGAGTGACCATTGAACCGATTCCACCATTGATTTGACATTCGACCAATATGCTTCACCAAACACTAACCATTGAAAACAGTTCGACCAATTCAAAAAACGACGCTTCAATTGCATTTCTCCCACTCAATTGGAGCATTACGTATACCAATTCTTATTCTTTGAACGATTTACCATCGACCATTCTTTGCTTCTTTTCACCATTGATACAACCATCGACCATTGAAACGATGTATAATCGACCATCGAACCGATTTGCCATCGAAACGAGTTACCACCGACCATTGAAAACGATTTGACCATCGACCATCGACATTTAAACGATTTGTCAGCGACTTTCCTTTATGTCCAATTGCAACTAATCCGTAGTTGCCACGAATAGCATTTAGCTATTTCCATGACTAAAATCCGTAGTCATCACACCCATCGTGTGTCATCTTGACCATCGTGCGTCATCTTGACCATTGTGTGTCATCTTGACCATTGTGTCATCTTGACCATCGTGTGTCATCTTGACCACTGTTGCCATCTTGATCACCGTTGTCATCTTGACCACTGTTGCCATCTTGACCACTGTTGCCATCTTGACCACCGTTGTCATCTTGACCACTGTTGCCATCTTGATTGATGCTGAACCGTTTGTGAGATTGCACTGCTCACCCAGTATTACGCCTACCGACCGTCATCGACGTGACCATTTGTCATCTGCCATGACTCGACCAATTTTGTCGTCTGCCATTGACTTGACCATCGACCATCATCGACGCGACCATCTGCCATGTGACTACCTCCTCAGACGAAACGATGCCATACCAACCGCCATACTTGGAGTTTACCGTCACCACTTTGTGACTAACTCCTCAGACGAAACGATGCCATACCAACCGCCATACTTGGAGTTACCGCCACCACTGCCATAGCGCGAACCAGCGTCGAAACTTTCCGCAGAACACACAACAACCACAATTTAATCATACAGCGAGTGTTATTGACACCCCTTCCAGTACAAACTGGCGCTGCAGATTAATTGCCACAGTTCAATGTGTCTGGGCCCCATAACCTGTTGGAATTTCACGGATTCCAATCCGGACTACTAATAAAACGACATGTTTACACTTTGACCGTTTATTAGTGAGTGAAGTGTTCTACGAACAGAACACTGTATTTATACCCTAAGGCTACGTCTACTACGTTAACATTCATTCAATTAGGTTACTATTCTCTATTGTGTTTGTCCAGTGATTCACTTGATGAGTATATTAATTGTATAGCTCCAACACTTTGGCATTCCTTTGATGTATACAAAATGTATTGAATTACTGCAATAGCTTGAATATTCACTGATATGATCCGTCTCTTGGTAACAATTTTTTTTTAAATTGGTTTTTTATTAATTTCGTTCCTCGTACGGTTCGAAAAGGATACAACTTATATTAGAAGAAGAAGTGTTGAATATACGAACAAATTCTGTCTTTTAATCGACATCAACGACAAAAAAGCGGCAACCTTCGATTATGCGTGCGGTTTATACAACAAAACGTATGGTAAGACTTGGACTTGGCATTTAAAAAAAGAAGTAATAGACTCGATACGGACGATATGATTGCTGTTTTTGATATGTTAAGGTTTCGAAATTTCTGTGATTTCAAGGCTCTAAAAGAATTTAGTAAGACCGTCAATAATTGTGAGAAGCAAATCTGTATTGACTGTTTGAGAAGTAGTCCAGAGTATTTCTGTTACATTTTGTAAAAGAAAAATTATTTCTTATGAAAGTATTAAATAGTTAGTATTTACGACAACAAAGATGTGGAAACTAGTTGGTTCTACTTTTACAAAATCTAACAGAAAAGCTTTTGGACAAGGAAATTTTTTTTGTCGCAGATACTTCACAGACATGCGATTGGGGGTAGGTGTTCGTAAATATGATTGACAAAGAAATTTGTAATAGAAAATTCTCTGGGAATTTTCATTGAGTTTCTAAGGATTACAGGTAGATTTTCTTAACAGTGTTTGCTGATGCTGAATTTTGAAGGATTTTCAACGATTTCTTTTAAGGATATTCTGTTTTTGTTTTAAGATTTTCGAGGGACTTTTTTTAGTTGTCTGAGGATTTTCTGATTACAGGATTTTCTCATGTTTTCAGAAATTTTCAAAGGATTTTTTTTGACAAAGAACTTTTCACGTTATCTTCAATAGAAAATGAACACAACTTCTATAAGACTTCTATGCCATGCATGTCTTGTGAGGCAATTTTACGTCAAAATCCGAAATGTCTATTGTCTACTACTAGGCCTTACCTTTTGGGCGGGTCAGGTCCCTTGACTGACAATTTTATTAATATATTTTTAATCAATTTCATTTTATGTTAAACTTCCGAAACATCACAAATAACTGATATGAAAACCTTCGATTGAGTCCAAATTCTTTGCAAAAGTACTTTCGTGTTCTCAATTTTCTTGAAAATTTGCGGCTATCGACTATAAATCATAAATTAAATACAAGGACTCGTGTGAATTACAGTCCTCGCTTCGCTCTGGCCGCAAACTTCCCACTCGTATGAGTTGTATATTATTCTGTTTCATAGTCTTGTTGCTAACGTTAATCAGAAGTAAGTGATGCAAATGTAGAACAATTAGAGGACTCTTTTACTTTGGTACAAAATTAAAATAATCGATAGATGTTCTTCTCTTGCTTTTATGTACAAGGGAAGTCCCCCAAAACTTACTACATTCAGAAAACCTTTAAACGTGAATAAAATATAACGACTCGTGCGAATTATGGCCCTCGCTTCGCTCTGGTCGCAAATTTCACACTCGTGTGAGTTTTAAAGTTTTCGGTTTGATTGTTTTTTAATGTCATTCCATACACTTGAATAACGATTCAAAAATTGGTTTTACATAAAATTGTCTACATGTTTTATGCCAAGGCGTGAAATCTGCTACTTTTGCCAGTGATAGCTGACTATCATGTGACAGCTGACTATCACGTGATAGCTGACTATCATGCGTGATATCATGGATATAATTAACCAACAAAATCACATTTCATCAAAGTAATCTTTTTTGATTGATTGAATTTCCAAGAGTGTAAAATGCTGTTTTTCTTGAATAACTTCCAGATCCTTTATTCCACATAGCCCATCTTCGAACTTAACCTGAAAAATTGAATTCTGCGTCGATTAAAGAAAAAGATTGGTTGATATTTACTCAAGTTATCGTGTTTACAAGCAAAATATTGGGACAAACCATTCCGTTTTTCTTAACATTTCATACAACCTTTGAGACAAACTTTTTAGACTATTTTCTGGAATAAGACCCTGACTTACAGTCAAGGGAATAAAAACTTAAGACATAACGAAGCTGGTTAGATCTATTACTCAGTTGTAGATGTCTCCCTTTTACGTTATGGCTAAGTGTTTAAGTGCCGTAAAAATGAACAGAATTTAATTTTGTCACCGTAAATAACTTGTCGTGTGAGTCTGTCATTGCACCGGCTAGGACATAAACATCTAAACATTTCTAGACGACAAGTTGTTATAGTCTTCTTGGAAATTTTCCAAAAAAAATTTCTACCGAAAAGTATGTGTCAAACCATTCTTCCTCAGAGAATGTAAATCAAATTTAAAAAAAATAAATAAATAAATTTATCAATATGTTGGCTGGATTCCACTTCGAATTATAAGTTTCGAAAACCTACACATAAAGATATTGCAATGTCGAAATGTTATTACATGGTATAGATAGGCAACGATGATATTTATGGTGTTCCGGGTTATCGTGGTTGGTGTGTTAACGATATTAGCTTTACAATTTACTTAACAACATTTTACATGTATGGTAGAATCTACATTGTATGCAATTTATACATGTTGATGGTAATCTATAAAGTAGCAGAGATGCGATGTGCCTACCCACATGTGAAAAGCTAAGCTAAAAGCTCTAATAAATTCAAAACAAAATTTGAAAGGATTAAACACAGACGACGTAACTTAATAATATTGGGGAAGAGTACAAGTGAGCAATAAAACGGAATTTACGATTTCCCGCTTTTCATATTTCACAACTCTATTTAATATATTACGAAATGACAATAAATCTCCGCACATATTCCCTTCAGTAGCTTCATACATAATGTGAGTTGAAAGTAGATATTTTAACTCTATGGTTGGACATAAAAATATAATTTCGGAATTTATGACATTTTTCCACAAAATGAGTTTGGCATCAAAATTATAGTTTGAACTTCATTTATTATCTTATTGATAAACATAAAAAATTGCACAGAAGAGTCTTCTCTCTTACAATAAATTCTGACATTGGCTCAATATTTTCAGATATCATTTTCAGATCAATGCACCTACTCCAATAAAAATCACATTTTCATCTTGCACTAACATCATCACAAGCAAACTATATTACAATCAATCAAGTAATTTTAAACATCATTGTCGTGCTGCCCTGCTATTATCGTATAAGTAATGTCGCACAGGAAATTGTACACATGGTGGAAAGGAGAAGAGCTCTGATTATAACCTAGATATTCTCTTCTCATAAAATCAATGAAAGAATTTCTCGAGCAAAGACGATACTTTATAAAAACTGATCAAGAAAAGCAATGTTATTTTTCAAGTGTTTGATTCAAATCTATTACTTCAATCAGTTTAACAGACAAATTTTGCTACATTAGCTGGATGAAATCGCTTATTTTTGTCTATAACAGATGACTAGCACAGCTTCCAAACTCTCGTTCTCACTTAAATCAAAATCATTAAACACTTACAACTCCGATAGAGCGTAATTTACTATGCGTTAGCTTTTCTGTGCGATATTATTGATATTTTAGTAAGGCAGCGTTGTGTGTCCGATGAAAGTTGTTTCTTTTATGATTTAAAGTTCAGATCGCAAAAGCTGCATCTAGTCTAATAGTTCAATGTGCTCCGGCTGGCCGCTACGACTTGGTATTAATGGCGAAGTACTCATGCTCATTTGAATTAAAAACAATATTTCATCATCCATACGACGATTGGCCTTTGTTGAGCCTGATTGAGCCGTCGAAAATGAAATATCAAAGTCGAATTAAAAATCGAGAGATGGTTATCAAGTGGAATAGAAGGTGAGGTGTTGATGTTATTTGTCCGGCTGTAGATCATTTCAATTAATTGTGTAGCACATAGTTCCTTGAGTAAATCAATAATATTCCGTTAATTTCATAAAATATTTTTTCTTTGATTAACTCAAGTAAGCTTGATATACACGTCGTCCACTATTGCCTGGCTATTAGCACCAAAAGAAATCAGCACAGCTTATGCGAAGCGATTACACATTCTGCTAAAGCCGACGTGTCGAAGCAACTCTGTCTACTGTCGTCGTTGAATCACCTTTACCACAAAAACTTCAGGAATGTAATGAAATTAGGTATGAATCGCATTCAATTTCAGTTGGTGCCGAAAGAAATCATTTCTCTTGATAAATCAGATCCTGATCCGGAATTGGTAACCATTAGTTGTGAAGGCAAACGAAATCGGTTGACTGTGAAAGGACTTGTGCCGAACAAAAGATACTTCATCGATCTTTTCGGTGTTCATACCAAACTCGAAAATTTAACGTTTTTGCTAAACTCGTCATCCATGTGGTTTAATAGGAGTCGACCCAGTCACATAAAGGAGAACTCGCTGACGACATTTCAAGTTCCGTTGTCGGGCAGACCGGTCGCGTTTACTTATAAGGTCAGACTTTACTTAATCATCGTTGGCTTTGTGCAAATGTCTCACAACGCTTACTATCGTTGATCAGATTCCTATGCACAGTACGTGTCGACAAATGAAACTGTTTACCATTCCATGTGGCCGCAATATACGACTGAAAATTATTTCTAAGCTCAATAACAACGCAACCGTAATGGAATTACATAAATCGGAAACGATAGTACTTAACAGTAGACCTCAGGAGAAATTTGTGTTCAAATTATCAACAAATGAAATGTTCAACGGTCGATCAAGTAGGAAAATCAAAGTAAGTGAGACAAATATCTGAAAAACTGAATTATCACATTGATGACGTCTTTCCCTAAGGTTTTATTAGGCTGTTCAGATTCATTCACCCATTTGCAACTGCCGCGGAATATATCGTTGCAGCAAAATTTAGACGAAACAGATTGTACAACGACATCAATATCATGGAATCCCTCACCTGATCAACGACCAGATATTTGGTAATTTTGTTTAATTTATGGAAAGAATCACAGTTCTGCTTCTAGGAGCAGTGCTGTGCAAAAACTTACCGTTTGAATTTAATGACTGACTATGATGAGTAGGTACTGCATTTATCTGATTGAAATCAACCAAAGAGGTCTTTTGTTTGAAGATCACTTTTTATCGAACGCCTGTATCGGTACATCACAGAGCCACCCAAACTTGTACCAAATGGAATGTATTCAAAATCCGGTGCCGGCATCCGGGGAGATTCGGTAACATTTTTTTTTAGATTCACTTTTTCGGATTCAAATCGGATCAATTTGCATTAAAAATAAATCGATTTCAGAACTAATCAACGAATCCACCACACTCTGACGCAGTTAAATCCGGAACGGTATTATGCTGTCTATGTCATGCTAAGATCGAATAACATCAGTCTGCCGTATGATAAGTTATTAATCAATACAAACAGCATGTGTGCATTTGAATTTAAAACGTATCGCGATAACCACGGTAGTATTATTCCTTACGATTTAATGTAAACATTTTTTTTACTAATTTATTTTTTGAGCTACGCTTTGTGTACAGCTGCAATACACTTCCTATTAGACAATAATGTTAGCCACTAATAAAATATGATTAAATATGTGTCGGAGTACAGTCTTCGAGTTGTTTCATTGAGTCTTAACATATTTTCAACCGGTATGGCATTTGAGACATCTGACGGAGTGATCATTAGATCGCTAGACATAAACATTGAAACTGCTAACCTAAAAAGATTTTAAAGACGAAATAATTGATATCGACTGAGTCCACTTCCAGATGAAAACGTTTGTTTTCTCACAGGAAGAACAGAATTGTGAAACATTAGCAAAGTATATAAACACTAAAAAGGTAATGCAAATCTTCAGGAGTATCACTAAAACTACAGATTCCAAGTTTCCGGCGAGAGGGAAACTGCTCCGGATGGTCATGATACAAATACACGTAAAGTCAAAGTCATTGGCTTGACTTTCTGCTTCTTAAAAAGTCACAAAGTCATGGTACAACGTTTTTAGTAAAGTGCAGCGTCATATTTCGTTTGGCTTAGCGCTAACCAAACAGAATTAATGGAATGCGGTGAAAATGTACTCGAATTCGCGTAAGTTGTTCGCAACAGCCTAACATCTTGTCGTCAAAGAACTCTACTACTTCGAATATTTTCATTACCGTTTTCTAAAAAATCGCCGTCTTTACCATAATAGCTTCACTAATACCATTTAACATTTCACATGAATGACCACGGTGGGATTGAACAAAAGTTAAATAAAGTCGCGACACCACTTCTGATTTGTTTTCATGTTCTTATCGAGGGACTCGAGTACTATAAGGAACCACATTCAGCTCGCGGATCCATCCAGCCGTTTCGGAGAACCGACACTCATGGCTGTGCGGGACCGACGAGTCAATTTGAATACAGATTGTTATCGCAACGGATAGAGGGACTAATTCTAAGCTAATTCGTGTTAAAATGGCTTCCCTCGACAACCTGACTACGTAGCGCCACAGCCAGCTAAAGTCGAAATTTCGACATTTTTAAATCGTAAAATGTCCAAGATGAAGAGAGTTTGAAACTCTTTGAATGGCGATATTGGTAGAGGATTCCATGCTCTATTAAACGCCGTGAATGGATTTTACAAAATTTGTCTTAATTGCACAATATTTGAAATTTTTTATTTTCACCATCCGCGGTGAAACTTGGACTCCTATGTAATACGCAGGTAGACCCATCTTGTAACAAAACAATAATGCCTGATCAGCCTGCAGTCTAAGCTTTACAACGATACCACACTTTGCCATACCAGTCTCACAACAAGTATCTGTTACGACATTTTGTTTTCAGCAAGGTAACTCTACGACGAAATTTTCAATTTATTATCTATCTTCAAGTGCCCGTTCCTTTAGGATGAGTGGAACTGTTATCCATTCTTCATAAATAAGTGGTTTAAGTCATTTAAAGAAATTCTTACATTAATTACGTGTATCAGGAGTCGGTTAAATTGACTCGTCGCACAGTGTTTTTTTTTGTAAGGCTCCGGGGCGGAACATTTTTCTCTGGCAAAAAGTAACGTATCTCGATAATTTTGGGTTCTATGTCTTCAGAACAGAATTGGGAACAATCGTATTTTTTTATTTTGGTCCGTTAAATTTGTGTTCCCAGGGATAAAGGAAGTAAAAGTTCCTAGACTATCGAAAACTTTCCTATTCAATTTTTCAGTTTTAAAATCACATAAAGTGAGGGTAGGTCGTCTCTACTCAATGAGTAACGAAGTTTAACAGATTTAGGAAGGTATAAGTACGTTAGGACACGTTTTTCCTAAATTCTAGAAGCGAAAATAGACAATCTCTGTGGAAGCACTGGAAGCTATAGAAAAGCGATCTGATACTCAAACTAATTGTTCGGAAAGCTATTACTAGAGTCAAGTGACCATTTATCCATTAATTTTTGCGTATATACAAGCATGCTTCCTCAAGTACTTCAACTGGGAATAATGAATCAGTATTCCCAGTTCTAGAATTCAAGGAACTAAGATGCTATGAACTTGCAAATTAATTCAAATGTCTTTATTTACCTCCTAAAATAATTTCGTGAAGAAAGAATTCTGGGATCAGGTTGTCTTCCCATTCCCAGTTCTAGAACTCAAGGAACTAAGATGCTATGAACTTGAAAATTAATGGAAATTTTGTTACTCACCTCCCAAAATGATTTCGTGAAGAAAGAATTCTGGGATCAAGTTGTCTTCCCATTCCCAGTTCTAGAACTCAAGGAACTAAGATGCTATGAACTTGCAAATTAATTCAAATGTCTTTATTTACCTCATAAAATAATTTCGTGAAGAAAGAATTCTGGGATCAAGTTGTCTTTCCATTCCCAGTTCTAGAACTCAAGTAACTAAGATGATATGAACTTCCAAATTTATGGAAATGTTTTTATTTACCTCCTAAAATGGTTTCGTGAAGAAAGAATTCTGGGATCAAGTTGTCTTTCCATTCCCAGTTCTAGAACTCAAGTAACTAAGATGATATGAACTTCCAAATTAATGGAAATGTTTTTATTCACCTCCCAAAATGGTTTCGTGAAGAAAGAATTTTGGGATCAAGTTGTCTTCCCATTCCTAGTTCTAGAACTACAGGTAGTAAGATACTGCTAACTTGAATATCGATGGAAATGTGGTAGTTTACCTCCCGATATGATTTCAGGAAAGAAAAAAAAATGGGATCAAGTTGTCTTTTTACTTCCGTTTCTAGAATTAGAGGAAGTAGGATGCCCACAAATACTCACTTCTTGGATCTGCTTTGGAGCCAAGCTATCTTCGAATATCGAATACCACATATAATTTAATTATATAAAAATGATAATAATCACAAAATTCATTTTGTACACAAAAAGCCTGCGAGATATAATCAAAATGCAACCAGACTATAAAACGTAACGAGAGTAAAAGAAATGTTTGTATTCGTATTGTAAGGTGAGCACATGACTTTTTTTTCTACTGGATTTAAACCAATTGGGTAGTTAGTTCATCTTGAAAGGTCTGTGTACCACACGACTTTCATTGTATGTGGCTAATTTATGTGATGATAGAACGGATAAATGATAAATTCTATCGTAAATACAAAGAATCAAATTACTGTACAATGTACATGTGAATCTACAATTTTCGTTTTTAAATTGAAGTGCAAATTCAGTCTTTGCTGTAAGTCGACACACTCACTACATTTTAATAGAATTTAAATCGAAGTACACAGTACGCTCAAAAAATAATCAGTTCCATATAAAAATGGACACATCATCAGTTATCCGCTATTCTGTTTTAAGTAATATTTTGATAAACGAAAATACGGAAGCGTTTTACGCGTTCATAAAAACATCGTTCCAATTGGACGAAGAGTCATTTGAATCGTACAAAAGACAAATTAATCAGTTCATCACGAATCACGACTTTCGTTGGAAAAAAAAAAGTAAATTCCGGAAGAACCATTTCGAGAAACAGTATGAAGCATGGCTCCAAAATATTTTTGTCCTAAGACCCCCTCCACCGAAACGAGAGCTGAAGCCGTTTGACCAGTGTTCCAGGAGAACCAAAAAACGAAGACTGGATTCGATGAAGGAGGAGGCTGAATGTGATCGTGACTCATCAGGTCAAACGAGAAAAACATCAGCTGTTGAATGTGTATCTAAAAGTTGAGACACTGTTGTTGTAACCTATGCTTTCTTTTGTCTCAGTATCACTAAAGAAATTACGTTAAGTAATAAGCTGGTCAAAAGAAAATTCAATAAAAAAAAAACAAAATTTTGAGTCGTGTGTGTTCTGAAAGTAAATTAATAAAAAAGATTAAATTTTTTGTGTCTGACAAACATAAACTTTCTCATAAAAATCAATGAAAATTTAAAAAGTTGAAACTATCCAAAAGCTACATTCAGTACAACATGTTCGCCTTTCGTTTCGTTTCGTTTCGTCTTATGACTATGCAGATCTGTTTTCAAACGGTAACCTGTAAACAATGTATATTATGAACGAAAATTCAACTTTTAAAATTTTAATTGATTTTCCTAGAGAAAATTTTTTTGTTTTTCAGTCACAAGAAACTCTATTTTTTTAAGTTTTTTCTACAGATTTTTTTTAGTAGTCGGACACAGAACATTGCAAATAATCTTCAATGTCTCGATTACTTACGATCTGTTCCTTACTTATACAAAAAAAACTGCAGAAAAGTCAAAATAATTCTACAAGTTGCAGTATTTTTTTGTGTAAAAACAAAAGGTAAATCAATGAAAATTTGAAAAGTTAATTCTCTGTGACAAAAAAAAATTAATCAAAACTTGAAAAGTTGATAAAGTGAATTTGATCGATTTTGAAATTTTTTTTGAGTTTGAGATTGTGCAGATAAAAATCTTTCATATGCTCGCTATCAACCATTTATACGACATTCATAATGTTTATACAGTAGACTGGAGCTTACGTGTATGCGTTTGCGTGCTTTACTTATGTAAAACATTATGAATGCCGTACAAATGTTTGATATGCCCTATATGAAGACTTTTTATTTGCATAATACGCTGAAGCCTCACTTTATATTATAAAGTTTATAGTCATAAAAATTTTCTACAACAATTTCCATAATCTAAAAGATTATATGTAGAAAAATGGAACATTCAATGAATTTGATCTGTAAGAAAATTTAAACAAATCTTGTCTAGAAGAATGTCTGTAAAGAATATCTTTAATTACATCACTTTCAGGCTGCGAATAAGGGTAAATCAACTTTTGCAATCCTTGCCATGAGAAGTTTTATAATTAACTCAGATCAGGAAAAGGATTTCTTTCGAGGCCTCTGTGTAAATAACTCGACAAAATCGAGTTCCATATTTCCATTATTTCCTTCAATTTGCCACGAAAAAATAAATTATTTGCTCTGAATGAAATGGAAATTCCTAATTTCCCCCGAATTTCTATTTAACCATTTATTTGCCAAATTTTCTCAAATTTCTTTTTGGATTTGCTTTTACATACCAAATTCACCCAAATTACGTAGCCACTCATCCAACTTTCATTGACCACTTACGTAAAAGAAGTGTAAGTTTTAGTTCCTTTACTTACCCTTTCTATCTATCTATCGTACAGAAATTAATTTGCCCTGACAATTGCTAATTTTGAAATTTGAATAAGGCCTGTCCCACCGATCTCTGAAGTTATTTACCTCTCGTTTATTCCTTGAAAAATCACTTTTATTTCTCCTTGATACGTTAATACCTATTTCTCAAGTTCATATTGACCATTTACGTATTTTACTAGAAAGCAGTAGCCTTTGCCAAAAATCGTATTACTTCAATCAAAAATAGACATTAGTTCTTTGATCGATAAAATAAAAGTTTAATTTCGGGTATAAATCTAAAATGACTGCTTCAGTTCCTTTTTCAATATTGAGTGAAAAACTTAGACAGTCGTCTGACAAAGAAAGTTTCTATAATTTCGTAAGGCTGAAGTTCATGTTGAATGAAGACACTTTTTTGTTGTATAAAAGGCAAGTCGATCAATTCATTATAAATCATGATACGAGATGGAAGAAGAAGAGCAAGTTTCGCATAAAACACTTTCAGTCTCAATATGCAGACTGGCTACAACAAGATTTCTTCTTACAAAATCCGAGTAGCCAACAAAGATGTAAAAAGAATTTCGATGAATGCTCTGCGCGTACGAAGAGAAGACGAATTGAAGAGATTAGACAAAATAAAAGTAAAGAGGAAATCGAAAGCGCCTACCTGCAAACATTGCGTGATGAGAGTAAAATTGATGCCGAAATTGTGAAGGGCCTGGAGAAACTCGATTCGGATTCGAAAGAACTCATTTTAAAAATAGTTCGAGGCAATTTTTCCAAAATGGTGAAGTATACACCAGAAGAAGCCTTGGCGCTAATGATCGATCTGAAATTGACTAAATATCAATATGATCTACTTCATAGTCAATCGAAAGAAAGAAACGCTGACATTTATCCTCCTTATAAAAAAGTCTTCGACGCGAAAAAAGATTGTTATCCACCGTATGAAACCGTGGATGTAACAGAACTGGGAGCTAACATTGAATTACAATCTTTATTGGACCACACTATGACCAGAATTATAAAAACATGTGAAATAGATTTCACCGGAAAAATGCACGATGAACTGGTTGCTACTTACAAATGGGGATTCGATGGTGCATCTGGGCAAAGTCTTTACAAGCAGGTGTATCAATGTGATTACGAAAATCCTTCAGATGAGTCCATTGTAATGATTTCGATGATTCCATTACAAATAGCATCACAATCGAAAGTTTTATGGAAAAATGCTCATCCGTCCTCGACTCGCCTTTGTAGACCAATTCGGTTCGATTTCGCCAAAGAGAGCAAAGACAAAAACATCGAAAACTATAATTTCATCGACGAACAAATTAACGCGTTGCAGCTTACCAATATCGTTACCGGTAAAGATCAAACCATATCCATTCACCACAAACTACACAGTTCAATGTTCGATGGAAAATCTATAACTCATCTGACGAATGGCTCAACAGAATCGTGCAATGTATGCTTTGCCTTGCCATCGGAAATGAACGACCTGGATAAAATAGCAAGGAAAGAATGTATTGTAGAGAATTACCGTTTCGGAATATCGTCTCTTCATTGCTGGATACGATTTTTCGAGTGTATAATCCATATTGCGTACAGGATACCGTTTAAAAAGAGATCTATATGTACGCAAGAACATAAAGACATTGCAGAGAAACGAAAAGATGCAATACAAAAGACTTTCAAAGAAGCAAAAGGTAATTAATTGTCTTAAACCTAAAATATACGTAGTCCACTTACAAATGAGACATTTATCGCGATTTTGATGTCACTTTTGATAAATAACATCACTCGCTGCATGGTTGACTACGCAAATTTTTTTCGAAATTCTTCATTGTTCGCACCATTACTCTTTCTTCAAATACTGGAAATAGCAAAGGAATCGTTCAATGTAAATTTGTGCAATATACGCGAAATTACAGTTTAACAACTGGAACGATTTTTTTTGTTATTTCCATAATTTGAAGACAGTGCAATGGTACGACCTATGCTTAAGCATCAACTCTTTGTTACAAATTCATTGCACACCTCGTTTTTGTATACTCACACTGACTCTATTGTAACAACTTTAATTTTCTTTCATTAATAACTTCATTCACTTGTGTACTTCTATTTTATGCATTCGATCAATAGTATTTTCAACTTGTTGTATTGGTTCTTATATTCTTTTCTATGTCAAAAGCTTTGCAAATGTTGTGGACAACCATCGCGGAATTAGAGTTGATAATTTATCATTGATAAATGCGAATTGAAAAATAAAACACTTTTATTTTATCCTCGATAGGGCTGCTTATTGATAAGGTCAAGCAAGGTTCAGGCAACTCAAATGACGGAAACACTGCAAGGCGTTTTTTTGAAGGTAGATTAGTTTTTAGTGATTTCATTTCATAGTCTTAATGCGTAATTTTTTGGGGCAGACTGTGAATTTGCTGCAAAGACGACTGGTGTCGACGAAGAATTAATCAGACGATTTCGGACTATTTTAATTGCAGTCAACAGCAATAAAGCAGTTGATATACCAAAATTTAGATATTATGCCTATGAGACTGCGCAGCTTTACATACATCTTTATCGGTGGTACTTCATGCCACCATCAGTCCATAAGGTTTTGATTCATGGTGCAGATCTTATGAATCATTTCGATTTACCGATCGGAATTTTTTCGGAGGAGGCTCAAGAAGCCAGGAATAAGGATTTCCGAAATGCTCGCCAAAATAATTCCAGGAAAAACTCAAGAAAGAACACGAATGAGGATATTTTGCATTGGCTTTTAATATCCTCAGATCCAGTCATCAGCTCTTTGCGTACGTTTTATCCAAAAAAATGCTTTGATTATGACTCCGAACAGGACGAATTGTTCGTCGAAGAAGATGATAATGAAACCGATTCATCGAACTGATCAACAAATTCGTTCTGTGTACTAAATTTATTTATTTTGTCTACTAAATAATGCACTGAACTTGATGTTTAACGGTAACGGTAAAGTAATGATCACTGAAGAATTTAATTTTTTTTTGACGATCGATTAATTGTAAAAAAATAACTGACAATACCAAAAAATTAGAATTAAACTGGATTTTTGACTATTAATGAATTGTAAAAAACTAAAAATTATAACACAAAAACTGGACTAAATAATTTTTTATTCTGACGATCGATTAATTGTAAAAAATACAACAATAACTGTGACATAAGCTGGAATAATTAATTTTTTTATTTTGACGAACGATTAATTATAAAAAATCAACAAAAAAAATTAATACAAATTTTAACAAAGAAACTTAGATGTCAAAGTTCATTATCATTGTAAGAATTACTTTGTTCGCTTCATTTGAAAAAATCCCCATTCCCAAATTATAGGATTGATAATGGAAAGATTTCATTCCAGAATTCTTTCTTCACCGAACCATTTTGGGAGGTGAATAACCAAATTTTCATTAATTTTAAAGTTTGTAGCATCTTAGTTCCTAGAATTCTAGAACTGGGAATGGGAAGACAACTTGGTCCCAGAATTCTTTCTTCACGAAATCATTTTGGGAGGTGAATAAAAACATTTCCATAAATTTGGAAGTTCATATCATCTTAGTTACTTGAGTTCTAGAACTGGGAATGGAAAGACAACTTAGTTCCTTGAGTTCTAGAACTGGAAATGGGAAGACAACTTGATCCCAGAATTCTTTCTTCACGAAATCATTTTGGGAGGTGAGTAACAAAATTTCCATTAATTTTCAAGTTCATAGCATCTTAGTTCCTTGAGTTCTAGAACTGGGAATGGGAAGACAACCTGATCCCAGAATTCTTTCTTCACGAAATTATTTTAGGAGGTAAATAAAGACATTTGAATTAATTTGCAAGTTCATAGCATCTTAGTTCCTTGAATTCTAGAACTGGGAATACTGATTCATTATTCCCAGTTGAAGTACTTGAGGAAGCATGCTTGTATATACGCAAAAATTAATGGATAAATGGTCACTTGACTCTAGTAATAGCTTTCCGAACAATTAGTTTGAGTATCAGATCGCTTTTCTATAGCTGCCAGTGCTTCCACAGAGATTGTCTATTTTCGCTTCTAGAATTTAGGAAAAACGTGTCCTAACGTACTTATACCTTCCTAAATCTGTTAAACTTCGTTACTCATTGAGTAGAGACGACCTACCCTCACTTTATGTGATTTTAAAACTGAAAAATTGAATAGGAAAGTTTTCGATAGTCTAGGAACTTTTACTTCCTTAATCCCTGGGAACACAAATTTAACGGACCAAAATAAAAAAACACGATTGTTCCCAATTCTATTCTGAAGACATAGAACCCAAAATTATCGAGATACGTTACTTTTTGCCAGAGAAAAATGTTCCGCCCCGGAGCCTTACAAAAAAAACACTGTGCGTCGGTCCCGCACGGCCATGAGTGCCGGTTCTCCGAAACGGCTGGAAAATTTTGCGAACTGAATGTGGTTCCTTATAGTACTCGAGTCCCTCAATAAGAACATGAAAAAAAATCAGAGGTGGTGTCGCGACTTTATTTAACTTTTGTTCAATCCAACCGTGGACCAATGGAATAATGGAATTAAAAGAAGGTTGGAACTACTTCAGTTCTCCTCTGTCGACAACAGACGACTAGCCGTTTCTAAAAGACGACTGTCTATCTTTTTTGTTTTTCTACGTATTTGCATCTCGTGATGCTGCTTATCTAGCAAAATCAGAGTGTAAATCATTTAAAAAAAAATTTTAAAAAAATTATTGGTGATATCCTTGCCATCTGTTACTCAAACACAATAATTTAAAGATAAGAAATCTATTTAATGCGGTACTACCATGCCAATTATAAAATCATCAACAAACCAAAAATCCTAAAAAGAAACCTGTGCATGGCACATTAACACTAATACTTCCCCATGACTTCAATTATTTTTTGATAGACCATTTTATTGGCCTCTTTGCCGTAGACAAAATCTACATGATTCCAATCGTTAAGTTTGACCACATCGATTACATGCTGGCCGAAATATTCAATTAAATCTTCAACATCCTGCAGATAACGATAGTTTGAAATGGTGATCATTATAAGGTCATCCATTTGGCGAACGTACCTGTGGTGTACTCAACAAGTCATGTGTTCCGTATAAAATTTGCATTTTAACTTTAATGTTTGATGTTTCGTATTCCGGTGGTGTAGCAGACTTGTATTTCATTAAGTTGTCTTCACTTTTGTAATCGTAGAACTGAAATTTCTTCGAATTAATCAACTGCAAGTAATGATTCAATTGTCTGTAGCTCATTCCTGCTGGGGTGTGTTTCAAAATTGGCCCAAGTAGGGTCTGAAAAGATTGACAAACATTTCATAGATGAACGTGGAAAATCACTTGAAATTCATTATCAGACCCCATTGAATTGTGGACGATTTTTCCCCACCAATGCGAAAAGTAAATTACCACACAGGGATGCAAAAGGTGTTCCGTCTTTACAAAACATAGTGGCTCCATTTTCTGCTTCACTCATACCGATAGGCATTTCGACTATGTTAAACATTGTTAAAGCTTCCTATACAATAACGAATTAAGAGTAAAAAGGGAAATGGATTTTCTCGTATCAATGGTAAAGTACCTCAATCTCATCTGCGTTATTAGCTAAAATACAAATTTTTCCATTACAATACAACAAGATACTTTCGGATTTCAGGTTTGACTTACCGAGAAACTGTGCTAAAGGAGAAGGATGCTTTATTTTCAAAACTGGTCCTATCCCATGGAATGTTCGAATCTTTTCGTTGTATTCTGGGAATACAGAGAGCATAACGAAGAATACTGTGGTTCCCTGAGAATGCCCAACATAATGCAATGATTTCTGTCCTGTTTTTACAAGAATGTGATCAATATATGCTGGTAAATCGAAGGTACCGATCTCATTCCAACTAAATTCCCAGTATTCGTCATCATTTGGTGTGATAGTGGAATGCTTTTTCGAGAACTTATTTCCGCGTGTGTTACCGAGCCACACATCATACCCAGCATCGGCTAACGTATACGCTGAAAAAACAAACTCAATCAGAAATAGATAGAAAGTTAGAAAGCACAAGCCGGCGCGGTTTCACACTAATGGCTGGGCAGGAAGAGTGCATCATAAATAAGGATTCCTCACCTAATGCCTTATTTTGATACGGTCCCAAGATTAGAAAATCTACAGCTGAGACGTACATTCCATGCATAAGGAATACAACTTTAGATGTTTGCATTTTAGGAGGGATACGATGTAGACTTATGATATAGCCTAAATTTAGAGAACGGACAAGCATTTGCAATATAATTCAATTTTGTACGATAAACTGGAAACGCACCATCTTTCGTCGTAACTTCATAAGACTCGGCTGGGTAGCCATCCCTCTTGATGATGCTCAGCTGTGGGCAAAGAAGAATTTGAATCTTATCTTTCTATATTCAAGTGTACATACTATGGGATCCGGATCTGAAGTAACATTTTGCGTATTACTGCCTCCGATGGAAACATAAATGAGGAAAAGAACGAAAAGTTTAACGTACATTACGGCTTCAAATTGATAACACAACTGAAATAAACTTTGCCCTGCCTCGCCAATTTAATGAACCGAAATTCGTTGAAACCATCAATGTTCATCATCTAAAAAAAATTGCTCACAATTATCCGAAATTATTGTTTTCCGATAATAATAGCGGATCTGACTAGCCACATAAAATATTCAAAATTGCCGTATAAGTGTGATGATGTTACTGATTTGATGACTGATACTGTATGATGCCACTGATGAGCTTTAAAGTTACAAAGTATTTATTGTCACAACCGGTACGTGTTTAGAATTAGTATTTGGTGACAATCTGCACGAAAATGTTGCTGGTCGTAATAGCACAGTTTTTCATTTATTGCAATTTAATTGTAGCCCAGGATGATATCGTAAGCAAAAGTCGACAATGTGTAAATTTGCTGCGAGTGGATCAGTATTTCTATTTCAGACAAAAATGATTGAAAATTCTGGTTATCCAGCAGAACTACACACTGTCGTAACAGAAGACAATTATATTTTGGGTTTACATCGGATTCCAACCAGGGAGCCGACTCCAAAAGTCGCATTGTTAATGCATGGCTTATATTGTTCAGCAGCCGAATTCATTGTTACCGGGCGAAGTAGTTCATTAGGTAAGCACATGATTTTCTAACGTTTTTACGGACTGCTTTTTTATCGGTTTTCGGGACCGACTATCAAAATTGTATTAGCTCAAAAAAGTTTATGTTAAATCAAGTCAATTAGGCTTACCGTGTCCGTGAAAACTTTAAACTTTGAATACCATAGAAAGAAGACTTAAATATTACGACTGCGAGCCCTCTTCTATTACTCAATTGCCGTTCATAATCCTTTGTTTAACGTGAACATTTAAATCTGTTAGCTTACTTTCTGGCGGATAATGGGTTCGACGTTTGGTTAGCTAATTCCCGCGGCAACGAGTTCTCTAAAGATCACAAATTTTTGGCATCGAACAGTACTCCGTATTGGAATTTCAGCTTCCATGAAATGGCCAAATATGACCTTCCTACAGTAATTGATCATATTTTGATGACAACCAATCAGAGTGCCCTGCATTACGTTGGTAAGCTGCTAGCTCAAAGCGACATTCTCGGAAGATCTTTTAACACTCAAGTCGCATTTCCTTTCGATTCAAATTTAGGACATTCCCAAGGAACTACTGTCGTAATGGCAATGCTATCCATGCTACCACAATACAATGAAAAAATAATCACATTGCATTTAATGTGCCCAATAGTGTTCCTAAAACATAGCGGGGTGTTCTTCAGAACCGTTTCTTCCTTTGCCGATCAAATCGAGGTGTTTGGAAAAATATGGTTTGGTTGAAATCAGAAATAATTTTTTTTATATAAAAATCTAGCGAGCTGTAGAATCTATGGAAACAGGCGAGATGTTTCCAGGAAGCCCAGCTTTTCGTAAACTTTTAAGTTTTTTCTGCAGTAAATCGTCGCCATCATATCAAATGTGTAAAGATTACGTGTTCGCTACTGCTGGACCCACATTTCAATGGAACGATGTAAAATGAACACTTTTTTATTGCAAATTGTTATTGCATTTACGATTTTGTTTTATTAGGACCTTTTTATCGATCCGAAACTTTTCGATCACTTTCCGAACAGGTGAGTAGAGTTTTCGTTAAAAAATTTGTTGTACGTTCACCATTATTTAGAATCAATAAACTTGTTTAAATCTACTTAAATCTCTAATGTACCAATTGTTGTGATCATTTTTTTTCAGTGTCAGTTACAAGCAATTGATTCATTATGGACAAATAATCAAAGCCGGAGGAAGTAAAGTCGATGTGATTTTTCGAAAAGTATTTGATTTCAAGCGCCTTCATTTTAGCTCGATTCCTTCAGTATGATCACAAACATCTTGGAAATCTGGAAGTCTATAATCAGACAACACCTCCTTCCTATCATCTATCGAACGTTGCTGTAAGGATTCATTTCCTTTACGGTACCAACGATTTTTTGGCGTCATACTTTGTAAGGCACCCACAATAAATATGAAAATGTTTCTGGACTATACCAAAGACATTCTTTCACAGGATGTTGAAGGCCTAATGCGGAAATTTAAAACATCAACTGTGGGCATCGATAAATTTTTTGGTTGGAATCATGCTGACTTTTTAATCGGAAAAGAAGTGAACACAGTTAATAGGAAAATTCTTGGAATAATGAATCAATACAACGGTGTACCAACGGAAGGATTCGTATATAATTAAACGAATACGCGAGACCACGTTGCTTTTGGTTTTTTTGAGTGGTTTTTTCACAATTCTTTTATTTTCTTTAATTGCACCGTTTCAGTTCTTCGTGGATATTTGTAATTGGACATGTAAATGAAAGATAGGAATGCAAATAAACTGAATGGAAGAGAAAAAAGGCTTTTATATGTATAGAACTCCAACAACGTCATGTGCTATCGACATCGATGATAAAATAAAGAATGAGCTTTAATGTGTTCATCTTATAGCAACATAATGTCAAAAAAATGAAGTAAAAGATTTGGAATCAGACGATTGTTTAAACAAACGAGGTAGTAGAGTCGATGAGTAACTGCATGATTATCAATTTCAAAAAGGAAAGATAGCATTTCTGTCAGTGTCAGTGTCAGTGCCGATCTCTTACCTCTATGTAATTTACTGGTGATATGTTAGCCATTATAAGTTCCTTTTAATTAACAGATGGATTTTTAGTTTAACTAAAAACTCTAAGAAAAGTAAAGATGACGGAAGCTTCCTAAAACATCAATAATTCAAGTTTTTCATATGATTCTTTGGACATCCATAATTCTCGGTTTTCGATTGACCAGCCTCGAGCATTTCCAACAAAAGACTCAGCCTTAGACTCTAACTCACAATCATTCAAATATTTCTTAGATTGTGGGAATTTTCTAGAGAAACGCTACACTTAGCTCAATATAATAAGCAATTTTTATGCGAACTCTTGTTTTTTTTAGGTCCTACACTTTTCGAGCTTAATACTAGCGTCATCTATTCGACGTTGATTCACCGAAACAGAACTTTATGTCCACAACGATTTCGCACCAAATTCAAAATTTCTTGACATTTTTTTTAACCAATAAATGGTATAAAATCGATAAAATTCAAGAAGAAAATTTATTTCGAAGCAATCAAACTTTAATGTAAGTTTAAATAACTCACAGGCGTATCTCTAATCTAGCGAAATTTAAAATTTTGTTTTTGATTTTTTCGACATCAACACATGGACGCTGAAAATGTAACAATGATCATTCAACCATTTGACATGTTTAAAAATTAAAAAATGTACAGGGCAGCGTCAATGTAAAAATTGCACAAACGCATACATGTGTGTATGTGCGTGCTGCACTTGTCTACTAAACTAAAGTAACAGAATGTGGCTTCGACATTAATATTTTTTATAGACAAAATAGCGAAATAATTATAAATTATCAAAAGTTGTGTTGTCAATACACTTCCATTATAATTTGGAAAGTAGAGATTTCAATGTCCAACACCTTGATGCATGACGTGAATAATGATCGAGATGTGCGTCAGCGTCAATATGCTTCATATCGAAGCCTCGATCGAAGCTACATTCTGTTACTTTAGTTTAGTAGACAAGTGCAGCACATACACACATGTATGCGTATAGACAATTTTTACATTGACGCTGCCCTGCACATTTTTTAATTTTTAAACATGTCAAATGGTTAAATGATCATTGTTACATTTTCAGCGTCCATGTGTTGATGTCGAAAAAATCAAAAACAAAATTTTAAATTTTGCTAGATTAGAGATACGCCTGTGAGTTATTTAAACTTACATTAAAGTTTGATTGCTTCGAAATAAATTTTCTTCTTGAATTTTATCGATTTTATGCCATTTATTGGTAAAAAAAAATTGTCAAGAAATTTTGAGTTTGGTGCGAAATCGTTGTGGACATAAAGTTTTGTTTCGGTGAATCAACGTCGAACAGATGACGCTAGTATTAAGCTCGAAATATGTGGAACTGTAGGTTTGTTCCAAGTAACTGTAAACACGAACTTTGACAACTCGAACAACGACAATTTCATCCATAGCAACGTCGCTTACGTGATATTTCATACAAATCGACCAACGTCGCCTACGCTATTTACACTGAGGTATTATTGAGGTTATGGTTATATGGATGAAATTTGACAATTCATATGGCCTTGGAACAAACCTGTTGGAACTCAAAAATATAAGAAATCACAATTTCTTGCTAACTATTCTGAGCTAAGTGTATATTCCGCGACGAATTCTTTTTTTAATTTTCAGCTTCCAATTGGATTTGAAATAATTTTTTTTTATGTGCGCGAGTGAGCCACGAACTCACAACCTTCAACTTGCCGGGCTGATGCTCTAACTAATTGAGCTACCGTGGACATTTTTATTTCAAATCCAATTTTGAACCGTTGGTACAACACATGATGTGTATGTTCTTTCATTTATGGAAAAGATTGTGGGAATTGTTCTTGTGACTACTGCAAATATCACTTATGACACTGCCGACTCACGGATCTTTTGAGCGTCAAAATTCAAATGTTAATGTTAATCAACCTTTACATAAATCATATTAACTTTTGAACTTTAGAAGAAATGCTACACGCAAAGAACTTAATGACAATCACACAACAATACGCGGACATCAAGATAACGTTTTATCAGGGAGATAAAAGTGAAACTCGACATAATTTTTGTTTAGTGAGTTGTTATGGTTTGTTTAAGAGTCGCATCGCCAAGACGTCAGGCGATTGGGAAACAAGCGGTCTCAGATTTTAATGAGTGATAGCTCATTCGATTTGTCGTTCAGTTCTAGCGAACACGTATCTGCCATTTTGTTCAACAAAAAATATTTTCTGTGAAAAGGGTTCAAAAGTGAGGCCATGCCAGAGTGTACCGAAAACAGTTTTTCGCCAATAACTCAAGAAAAAATTATTTTCATTTACTGTAATGTTGTACGAATGTGCCTTGTAAAGACTACAGGTAGAGTATACGCATTGATTGGTGCGAGTAGATCGACGAGAGTTATGACTAAAAATATAGTAGATGTTCGGAGAGTCCGCCTACCCTGCAGCATCGATGTTCCACGGAACTGACCTAGCTGTAGCTGGCCTCACCCACTATCGTTCCACTTATAAATGAATCCAGTACTTTTGTGCTGCAAGCTTACAGAAGTCTTGGAAAAAAGTTGGTGCGAAAACGCAGTTTTTTTTTCCTTCTTTCTGGGGGTTCTACAGCTGGAACAGCAACTGGAACGGTCCCACGGCATTAATTTTTTATTGTCCACTATTTTGATATCTTTTACCTTATCAAGAGAAAAACGCTTCGCTATGTCGTGAATATTATTATGTCGTTAAAACAGATCCAATGTTAGTAACAAAAAATTATTACATTTTCTCGGCGGATTTTAGTCAAATAAAGTGTAAGCGTATAGCACATACCTCAGGACTCCGGAACAGTAATTAGTTTTTCAATTGGCCAATATTTGCTACGTGATAGAAGTTTGGAAAACCATTTGCTCTCAATCATATCGTTTTTCTAAACTTCTATCACGTAGCAGTGGGCTACAACACCCCATACTCAGTTCCGCTGAACATCGATGCTGCATACACTATATTTTTAGTCATAACTCTCGTGGATCTACTCGCACCAATCAGTGCGTATACTCTACCTGTAGGTCTTTTCAAGGCCGACATTCGTACAACAGTAAATGAAAATAATTTTTTCTCGAGGTTTTGGCGAAAGACTGTTTTCGGTACACTCTGACACTCAACTGAACGAATGAATGAACCTCAATAAAATCGGAGACCGCTTGTTCCCAAAGTTAGAAAAATCACCTGAAGTTTTGGCGATATGACTATTAACAAATGAAAATCTAGATTCGTTATTTTAGTATTTTATTCTTGTTGCGAAAGCATGTCTAACTAAAATTCCGAAAATATAAATCTGGATTTTCATTTGTTAAACGAAAATCTTGTGGAATCAACAAACCACACCAATTCACAAATTAGAAAACATGTCGAATTTCTCTTTTCTCTGAATCTAAAATCAATTGAAAACATTTTGTGTTGTTACGTAATAATTTTTATTTTGGTTGTAATTTACTGAAGTAAAGATTTTGCCATCCACTGACAATATAATGAGACTTCTAGAATTTAACACAGATTTTCATTGTTAAATGGGATTACAATTTTTTTTGTTTTTGTTTCTTTTTTTTATAAATTTACGTTAAATAATTTGTGTGCTTTTTTTAAGAACATGAAACACTAAGACATTTTTCACTTTACATTCATGAAAACCCATAATTCCTAGATGTATGTGTAATGTGTGTTATTGTTTTGTTTTAACCATTACAGAGCTTAATTAATATATTCAATTAAAATTTGTGTAAGAAGAATGTGTTCGCAAATTTTACTTTTGGTTTGTTTAGTGGTCGAGAGTGAGTGTATGTTCCATCTTTTACTAGTAATTTTATTATTATTTATAAGTAAATTCACTTTTCTATTATAATTATTATGTACAGCTGCCTAATTTCATTTATTATTAAAATTTAATTTCCCGGCTTTTGTTGTATTTTATGATTCTTTTTTTCCTTTTTAAGTTAACATTTTTTGTTTGCTCCATTGATAAAATATTTTGGAAACGTTGATTGGCTTAAAGATTTTTTTTAAATTTAGATAAAAACTTTGATTTTTTCCCGCAATGTTTCGTGCACGTTCTTCTGTCTGTGTTGGTTTTCTTTTTACCTTGAATTCATCCTAATAGACTTTATAATTTTAATTACTTTTTTGCTTGTTATTTTATTCCACTTAATTGATATTCTAATTATATTTAATTAATGTCTTGTATGGATAACTTAATTTTTACTTATTTATTAATATTTATGATTCGTTTGCCATCATATGTTCTTCTTCCTATTTTTTTTTAAATTTATTTATTTTATTACTCCATTTTTGTTTAGTTCATGTACATTCATTTTATTAATTAAATATTTTTTTAAGCATTTAAATCCCTTGTTTGTTTGTTTTTGTTTTGTTATGTTTTTTATTTGTAAAGCGAAAAAGAAAACAGAAACGAAAAAGATTTTTTCTTTAAATTTAAGTTTCTTTTTTATGTTTAATGATTCTCTACAATTTAAAATATTTTTCTTTTTTTGTAGATGTTCTTAATGCTTCTCTTGATAATTTAAGTTACACTTGCTGTTTAATCTTAAAATGACATCATAAACGTGTGATGAGCAATTTCGTATATCCGTAACTAAGGAAGGACAATCAATATCATTAAGTGAAGAGAACTGATGTTTCAATACCCTAGACGCTACCAGTGATTCGCTAGTCATCTTTTATCAGTAACAACAAAAAAGGGGTCAACGAGCTATACCTTATTCTCTTAAATAGTAAAATTTATGATAAAACTAGTGAAGGAATAGATTTTTCTTCGGATACACTAGGATATATCAAACAAAAGAAGCAACGGATTTAATCATCATAGAAGATCGTCGAAGTGCTGATTAATTTTGACTGTTGAGAACCAGATCTACTTCAATTAAAAATTGAAATTTAATCAAATAGATTTTACAAAAACTTTCAGGAAAAACATTGTCAAAAATATTGTTTACCGACCATTTAGTTCAGGAAATTTAATTCTTAAAAAATCGTAAAAATTCCTTAATTTCTAAATTCTGAAATTTAAGAATTTTTCAAGAGTTTTTAAGAATTAAATTCCTAAACGTTACACTGAAAGTTTGTGTTTTTACAAATTCTGGAATAATCATGGCGGCTCCGCAGGTCATACTCGAATCTTTTCTATTTGGAGAGGGTCAATATGCGAAATTTCAGGATTTCCTGCCTTCACCCAGGGAAGACTGACAGTTGTGGTGATGCCATGCATTTAATAAAATTCGTAATTTCTTGGCGAGATGTGATGGGAAGACAATAACAGCAATAAAAATTTAGTATTATTTTACCACTGTTATCTGTGTGTAAATTCAATGATCAATCTCAAACACCGAATGGCGTTAAAGAAGACAGTTTCGAGCAGAAATTTGTTTTGTGCACAAAAATACTCATACACACATTTATGATCAACTTTCAGTTTGTCATTTTATTGTTTAAAAAAAAGGAGAAGAAGAAAATAAAGAAGAAGAAAAAACTAAATTTTAATTGCATTTCATTCATTGGCATTGTTGTTCTCTTATGATCAAAATACGCAATTTTATTTTTCTCTTAAAAATCTAATGATCAACACCTTATCAACAAGGATACACAAATATAATTTCTCATTTTAGTTTTTAATTCAATAAGTTTTTTTTTTGTTGTTTTGCATCAATTTTTCAATTTTATTTTGTCTCTCTGTTAAGGTAAGTTAAATGTTAAGTCATAAGTTAAAACTTACTTTCCTATTACACATAAATGTTACGGTTTTTCGTTTTCTGCCTTTCACTTAATTTTATAATTAAAATTATTAAAAATGTACGGCAATGTGGTGGGCGTTTTATTTCATCTAATTTATTGCAAGTTAAATGTGAACATGAAAAATAATGGGATCTGACGAGAGGATTCAAATGGGGTTTGTTTGTTTGTTGCTGAAGACTCTGTGAAAAGTCATCGAGAGCAAGGTTGATTTTTCTTTAGTTTTTAATTTGTTGCATGTGTAACATTGATTCACTTGTGTCTGACGTTGAGAGTGTAAAATATCTTTCATTTTCATTATAATTTTAAATTTGTGAGAATGTAGGTCTCCGATCTGATTTGATTTGATCTATTCAATATACAACATAAAATCCATTATGTGTACGAGTTTGATTTGCTTTTAATTAAATTTGAGTTTCTGTTGTCAATTTTAGTTTGAATAATGTGCTTTCACTTATCATCGTTCGACTATTATAAAGCCCCTAACTTAAAATCTAAATATTTTCCATTTTTAATTTTTGAATCTTCATAATCTTTGACTTTCACTTGGTATTAAGTGTTTTATAAATTGCTAAATGAATTTCCCTTGCATGTTTTTTTTTTAACTTTGATTTGGATTTTACCGTTTCCTCACTAGAAAATACATTAAATCCACCGTGTGATTCTGATTTTATTTTTAGCATTAAAATATTCCCTTGTACTGTGTGGTTACAAAAACGCAACGTGTTCCGTTCGATATTTTGGCCTTGCTCATAGCACATTGCTTTACAAAATATAAATGTGACAGTTTTGCGGATCAGTTTTTTTCTTAATTTTTTTTTTTTTACAAATTTTAGACATGTACCAACAAAAGGAAAAATTTTTTACAAATAACAAATACGAATATCAATAACAATTACGTTTACGTTTTTTTTTTGTTTTGTTTTCTTTTTTTATAGTATTAAGCACAAAATATTCATTTCGGTTGAGCAGCTACATAAAATATGCATGTTAATTAATTTGGAGTAAGATCCACCATCTCATTTGATTAATATTGTGTTTTCGTATAATTTTTTTTCTTTGCTTTTAATTTATTAAATATTTACTTTTTCATTAAAGAGAAATATAGCAGAAGATGCAAATTATTAATTTTTTTTCTTTTCTTTTTTTTTTTGGAGAGATAAGTTCATTTTGTTTACACTTTTTTATTACAATCAAAATATAGCTTTTCTATTTTATACTTAAATATAAATGTTTTTCATATTTTTTTTTTACTTCACTTTTTAAATTAAATTAAATTATTGTGTAAAAGGAGGCGTCTCTTTTATTTGGCTCATTGATTTACATGTGGTATTATAGGCTATAAAAACTGTCACCAATAAATAAAGTTTTTTTTTCTTTTTGATTTTTCTTTTATTTGGTTAGAGATGTTCATGTATCAAGAATAAAACTATTTCGAAATAACCACAATTTGATTGTTGGCCAATAAAGTTGGACATGGAAAATGTTATCATTCGATTGGAATTTTTTTCGGAAATTACTTTTTAGAAAATATTTTCCGGTTGTATCTGCTCAGGAGGATTTATCAAACTTCTATTGAACTTTAAGAATCGACTGAAATTATAGAGTTGTCGGATTAGCTGAAACAAAGACAAATTTAACTTTTTGTCCAAATACTTATTTTGTTTTTCATTCAACGACATCATCAGGGATTATTGAAATTGAGATCAATTGAATCGAATTCTTACTTCTGAATCAGGTCAGGTTGATCTGACAGTTTGAAGTCAGGTAACCTGAATCTGACAGTTTGAAGTCAGGTAACCTGAATCTGACACTTTGAAGTCAGGTAACCTGAATATGACAGTTTGAAGTCAGATATCCTGAATCTGACAATTCGAAGTCAGGTAACTTGAATCTGACTTATTCAATTTTCACATTAAACCTGACAAGTTTACATGAAAAACTGTGTGAAACTTTCAGGTACATCTGAAACCTGACCATGGCAATATTTTCGGAAATCAGATTTGGGATATATCAGGTGTTTATCTCTAGAAAACTGAGTCTGACCTGAATGAAATCTGGTGCGTCGTGTTCCGTTTCAGGTTAGGAAGAATCGCAAGACTCTGAAGAAGCTGTCGATTTCATTAAGTTCAAAAAGCCATTAGTTCCTGAATTTCCCACCCTCGTACATTATTTCCATGTTAAAGCGATACTTTTCGACTATTCAAACGAATGGATGAAATATTCGTGTCAGTTTGAGTGGGAACAGGCGAATAAAACTTACTAATTCACATAATCATTTACAACGACAAAAAAATATTTTCAATTTTTTAGATTTATTTTAGAAATAATTTGTCTAGGCAGCGCAGATAAGATTGGTTTTTCTTCATCTTATTTCTGAAACAAGAATGTTGAAGAGAGAGGTGAACAGAAAATCGATGAACAAGAAGAACAAAATCTATTTGTTTATTTCTCGTCCTAAGCTTTAACGATTCTTCTCGTTTTTCTAATTATTACTTTTTGCTTCATTATAATGTTACCGCTACGTTCAATCACTTAACTAAGCTAAATCCTAAAATAAAAATTGTTTTTTTACTAACATCCTAATCCCATATATGTTCTGTTTACTTCTTTTACTTCTTCAATGGTTTATCATTAAACTATTAGCTGTCGCTAGATGATAATATTCCGTATAATAATGTAGCGACTCATTGCATTGTTAATAACGATGTTAATTCCAAGAAAATGATCAAAGTTCAGCCATTTCTCTTCATATATTTTTTAGCTAATGAAACCGAAATTTCTTTTTTATTTAAAAATAATTTTCATTTCCTCACATCTTTCGGGTCCATTCAAGGTAATGTAACGTGTATGTAAGTGGTGTGTATGTGTAATGTGTGTTTTAATCGCCCTTCCCTCCCCTAATAATCGGTGCCACGGCTGGTGTGCCATAATATTTAGATCAAATGAAACGTAAGTGGAATTGAGATTTTACGAAGCCAACTAAAATTAATGAGGTGCAAGCGATCTTAAGCGTACAATTCAAATGTTTGAATAGAAATGGTTTGTTTGGAAGAGTTTCTTTTTTCGTTTGTCTTTCTATTCGCGTGATCATTGGTATTCATAAATTGCTTTAGTTTTACCTTGAGCTGCTTTGTCATAGAAAAAATCATTTTGATTGGTTGGAAGGTTTGTCGAAAAAGAAAACAAAAATTTGAGAATTGAGAATTTCTTTTAACCGAAAATGTTCATAGTTTAGCTAGAAATGCATTTTATACCGGTCAGTAAAGAGTGATCCCGTAACATACTCCATTTCCATTTTCCGACTAACCTCTGGCAAACCTGTTATCAATTGAATCTCCTTCTTTATAGATTTGTGATCGATCATGCATTGAATGTGATTCAAATTTTGTGTGACTTTTTTTTTATTAAATCGAGAAATGGAAGAGTTTTGTCTTAAGTTTAAGAGAAGTAGATACAAGTTTTGGTTTTTCTTTTTCATGAAGTCGATAGTTGTTGAGGTCGTGTAAGGTACAACGTCCACTTAGAAGTTAGAAACTGAATAGAGCACATCGGAATTTCAAACCATTTTCGACGAAAAACATTATTTTAAGCAAAAAAATTGTTTAACACTCAAAGACAGTGAAATTTCAGCATGAATTTGCTTCAGCCGTTTTTCAGCTGATCCACACAAACAGTCAAAACTGTTGATACGACGGTCTTACTACTACCACGCTAGTGCGTGTTGCAGCTTCAACCGTATACACTAAATAAACAGTTTCTGATTGTAAGTGTGGATCAGCTGAAAAACACCTGAAGCAAATTCATGCTGGAATTTCATTGCCTCTGACTGTAAAATGCTGAGAATTTTGTATAAAATTTATTTTGTTTAAGATGACCCTAATCCGACTAGAATTTTGTCTGAGGCCGAATGCAGCCGCGATAAATGCGATAAATGATGGACGCTAATCGGACCCGTGTGCGAATAGCCGAACAACAGATTAATTGCGAAACACCTTGGGTGCGAATAGCGAAACAGCACAGTAGATAAGTATGTGTGAGGTGTTCTGCAGCTGCTGTCGACATTTTTGATCAATATTCCATTTCGTAGTTGTCTTTTGGACGGCTGTATGCAAGGCCGGATTCGTTGACAAAGTATTTTCAAAAAGAAAATTCTCCTGCTATTTTCAACGATTTCATGAAATTTTCAATGGATTTATTCGGATTTCCATAGATTTTTTTGGGATTTCTTTTTAGTTTTCTGAGGTTTTTCTTTGATTTTATGATGCAAAATTTTCGGAGATTTTTCCAGTCTGTCCGCACCTCGACTGAATGCCTCGCAGCTTAAGCCAGATTATTTATATATACAAAAATTTGGTTGCATCTTGAAGACGTAGAGCAATTTTTTACTTAAAATAACATTTTTACGTCGTTGAAAAATAACTCGCAAAAATTCCGACTATCCATTCCGAATATTTGATAAGATGCAACTTAGGCTTTGCATATTTATAAAAACTAAAAACAAAATGTTTGGCAATAAAAAGTTTTTCTAAAAAGAAGTAGAAGAATGAAATACTGCAAAATGACAAGATAATTAAAAAAAAATGTTTTGATGTGTCTGTATGAACCTTAAAAAAGTTCTTTTGCTGTGTGTGTGTGTGGCTGTGTTCTTTCTTCCGATATAAGTTGAAAACAACTTTCAAAATTCAGTTTTTGTTCACGATTTTTCGACAGGTGTGTTAACGTGATTGTTGGAATTTTAAAACAAAGAAAAGAATAATTAAAATCTAATTGCAATCTTCATTGATGCTATAGCTAACTTAAAAAAGCTAAAAAAATAATAAAAATCATAAACACTATGTTGCTCTTTAAAGTGCAAGAAAATTCTCAATTTTTTGCAACACGCTAGGTTTTGTCATTACAACCGACGACTTGTTACTTTCCTGCGTTTTGGTTTTCGTGATCCATCTTTCTTCGTGCTTTTGTTTCGTTATCCAAATGATTGCTTATGCAAAGTACATAACTTTTTTGGTTTCTAAATGAACGGTGATCGCACGCGCCATCGCACCCGGTGTACGATCTTCAGAACATCCACTTTGGTGCGATCCTTCGCCCGAATCATGTTCCTTTTCCACAAGATGATAGCTGCAGAACATTCAGAAAAAACATTGTTACTCGCTGCGATCAACATCATCATTTGCATATTAATCCGGTTACTTACCGTGCTCTGAACGCTACCAAATGTGCATAGTAAGCTGGCGCTGGAATCGACACCGATCTCGTGCATCTGACATATGTATGGCATAGTTGATATGTCAAACATTGTAGCTCGTCGGAATCGAATTGATTATCGTCCCACAGAACGTGATAGTGTGACGGACGACTTGTGCCCTGTTTGTTAACCAATCGAAAGAATGATACAATCTACCCCATACAGAGAGAAATTCCATTCAAATGTTACCTGAATACCCTGATGACTGCACAAGTAAAAATCGAATTCGGTTGGATGTGTAATGCCCACATCGACCGTTGTACCGGCTGGTATGTTACCCGATTTTCCGCTCTGTTCTTTCTTATCGGCACAGAACAATCGTGTGTGATGTCTTTTCTGTACGACGATAAATGTAATGCCAGGCCGATAGCCAGCTTCCAATTTAATACATGCTTCACGCAGGGCAGTTAATTCATGTTGTAAAACATGTGGGAACTGGCCCTCAGACACACCGTCTCGATACAAAATGATTCGGTGAGGCTTATAGCCACCCGTCGATTTGTAAAACATTATCAGCAGCTCACGAACCATACTGCTGAGCTCTTGGATAATTTCCTGACGATGTTGTTGTACTCGCACAGTTGCTGCATATCGTGACGGATGTGCATCCATTGATCCGACAACGGCCGCAATGGATGGTTTTTTATTGTCTCCAGCTGGTGGGTGTGTGACATCGGCACCAAGGAATATTACCGGTTTGTTGAATACCTGGAAGGAGAAGCCGAAAGTTAGTTGATCGGTTCCCGAATTTCCAATGGTTCAATGACACTTACACTTGGTCTTATTGATGGCACAAGAATCGAATTGATTCCGCCCAACTTCACGTTGATCTTTAAACAAAGATTCGATAGCGTCTGTGGCGAAGTTTTGTTAACATTTTTGGCTTGTACACATTGTGTGGCCATACCGAGCACAGTATCACCAACACGTTTCACTTCAGCTAAACAAAAAATTGAAATTGACAGTGCGAGCCTGGTTAACTGTAAATGTGCCTCGTTAGAACTTACCATAAACTGGAGTCTTTCCCGGCAAAACCACCACAACCAATTGCAGCGCATTAAAGCTATTTTTAAGATATCTGAACATCGGTTCAACCTGATCTGGACCAGTGGCATATTTACAGAAACATGGTTGGCCAATGATCGGCATGCCAGCATCGTTGGAAATCTTTTGCAGTTGCTGGGTGAAATTCCTCAACGCATCTTCACGTACGGTTCGCTGTGGTGCAAAGCATGCAATGGCCCAGACACGGATCTCCACTCCAGTGTAAAACTGTTTGCCACGCATATCCCAAACACCCTGATTGGGTGTTGCCAAACTGACCTTGTTCTGTGGAGGGAACATAGGCTATTTTGAATAATAGTCGATCGTTCTTCCTTTAAGTTCGATTGGTCGGTGAAATTTGTGCCATACAAATTGGATACTTACTTGGCCCATCATAGTAGCGCCACGACCACCATATTGAAGTCTGGGTGGTGGTAAAACTCTGCCACGCACCTCCATCATGCTATTTGAAATGGTTAGACCAAATTCCTGCACATATTCATCATTGTTGAAGTCAGCACGTCTGACTAGATTATTAATTTCACGTTCTCTGCGCAATTGGAATTGAAATTTTAGAACGGACTCAAGCGGGAGACAGGTGACAACACAACACTTACCGATCAGGGGCCGAGCGAGCTGTTGCCTTAATCATCGTTGATGTCTGCATATCGGTCAATTTCTTTATGCATCTCTGACCGGCAACGATATTGCATACTTCAAGCGGTAAATAAGTATGTTTGTGCTCCTGTCCAACTTGCAAGCATGGCAAATGTGGATGTTTCAATTTCATTTTGTATTTGTCTAAGAAATATTTGGCAACGGTACATTCAACTGTTTGTCCATTTTCTAATTGCAGTGGGAATCTGAAATTGAATGTTCGCATTGTCGGTTATCGAGATGTTACTCAGCGACGAAACCAATTTTTAAACTCACGATTGCATTTGAGCTGGTCGTCGAGTCACGTTGCACACGCGATATTTACGTCGCATTGTTCCACAATGAGTGATTTCAATTTTTAGACCTTTGATTTCTTTCGTAAATTTGACACGTTGTGAATCGGTGAGTGGTTTTCTTTGCTCCAGCACATCTCGAATGTCCAACACTTCACACATGAAATCAGTAACCGGTTGAGCTTTGTAAAATGCCGTTGCAGATACTAAAATAAAATGACAAGAAAATGAGCAAGACGCTCCCAAACTGTACGCTGATTATTATGTCGCATACCATCGATGTTTAACATCATTTTCCACTGTGATGGACGCACACTTTGATGAAAACCGAACCACACTTCACGACCACCGCCTAACGGATGATAGTATCCATCAGGTGAACTGAAGAAACTCCGTCCAACTGGTGTGTAAACCATGCTTGGTAAATGTCTCATGACGACATCCAGAGCTAGTATTGCGTCGTAGGGAATTTGACGAGTACGTCCCTCCAATGCTTCTTCCAAATTGAACAATGACACTTGCGCAACCCATTTGATTGAGACTCTAAACACTCGATCTTTTCCCTCGCCTAAACGATTTTCAATTTTAGTTTAAATCAATTTGATTTTTTCTGACAAAATCACTAACCTGGTAGCGTAACCTCCAATTCTAAACGATCGTTACCAATGGGCAACGGATCCCGTGTATACAAATTGTTTCTGCCATCGAATACTGGTTTCAAAACACCAAACAATTTACTGTATGCGGCCACCATTGTCTCAATAATTTCCCGATTAACTTTTCGCGGACACTTGTCCGGCTGTATGTTAATGTCATAATGATGCACATAGCCACGCGGCATAGATATTTGAAAATGATTGGCACGAAGTAAAATGGGACGACCCTCCCGTCCCAAGTTCGGTCGTCGCGGACATGTAAATACTGGAAGATCCGGCGGTGCTGGCGTTGCCGTAGTGACAACGCCTAATGGGCCAGCTGTAACGCTAGAGCCGGCTACAGCTGTTGTTGGTGTCGATCCTGGTGTTGGTGCTAAAGAATTTACGGTAAATTTAGTTTCGATAAAAACAAATTTGATCACACCCCGACTTCGCTATAGGATATAGCTTGGGAAATGTTAATTCATTTTCGGTTTTTAAAGTAGTGATGATCTTAAACACTAATGTGTAATGACGCCCTGCAATATGAACTTTTAAATTAACCAGAAGTTAGTATGAATGGCGGAGAATATTATTTTCCTTCTTTCGTTGTTAATCTTTATTTACATGAAAATTGTGAGTAAAATGAATTGTAAAGAAAAATAGAGAAAAAAAATAATAACAAAAATGGAGTATAAGCTTTAGCGAAATGTGGTGGTAATAAGGCACTTGTGGTGTATTTATATATTCTAAATATTTGATTACTTATTCATAAACCAATTGATACAAAGTTTTTTTTTCGTTGTTGTTGATTTAATTTTCGTCTGTCTGCAGACACGTTTCTCTGCGATTGTGTTTCACGAACACGATCGGAAAAGTGTTAACTTTTGATAAAGCTGTTTCGTTCACAAAATTGGAACAAGGTCATTTCTGTGTGGCATATTCAAAGAAGAAAAAATATTTGAAAGACAGCTATGCGTGCCAACAATTAGGCATTGTCTGAATCTACAAGTGAATTTCTGAATGAAAATGAAACCACACCAAATATTAGCAGAATGAAACGTCTGCTAACTGCTATAAATGTGAGTAGTAATGTTTGCAATTCACTTTTTCTGAAACGAAAGACCTCTTATACGGCACAATGATAAAACTAAAGTAGCGTAAAAACACTAGAAAAACGTTGTATTGACATAGAAAGTGACAAACTTTATAATTCAGCCGTGTTGTGCTTGTTGTTTGTATTGATTGTTAATTACAAGTAGTCTTACCACCTCAAATGGCAATGGAAAAAAGAAACTTGATAAGACATAGACCAGTATTGATAGGTATGTTTCATCATATAGGCTACATACAGCCAAGGACTATTTTTGGCAGAACTCGTTCCCATACTGTCCTGAATTTTCCGAATTTTCCCAAAAATTTTTTTAGGGAAAATGAAGGAAAACATGGGAAAATGTAAGAAAATTCAAGAAATATGATAAAACGTTTGACCGAAAATAGTTCCTACATAAAACAGTCTATCGAGAAACGTTTTCTTAACTTTCTCAAATTTTCCCAATTTTTTTGAAATCTCATGAATTTTCCTGAAATTAAGATAATCAATAAAATTCTAGAAAACAATTTCGATTTCTTAGATACAGATAGGCAGTGGTATAGTAACACTAGTAACACTAGTGGTCTAGAAACTAACACAAGAAGCCATGGGTTAATGCTAATAAACAAGACGCCGTTTAAAGTGTCTATACAAATCGAAAATTAAATAAACAAAATTGCATTGTTTATATTACACTATGGTCAGTTTGATTAGGCATTCGAAATAATCAAACGTTAATTTTAATTCCTTTCATTCTTTAAACAAATTATTGCATCGAATTGATTTAATTTTTTTAATTTTGATTTTTTTTTTGATTTTTGAAAAAATATTTATGAATAAAATAATTTTTAGTGTTTACATGAAAGTGTGAGGCTTGTCTGCGACTGCGCAGGGCTCGGTGGCCGAGGTGGTGAGGAAGTCCATGAGTCTATAAAATAAAAGATTAAGAAAAAGAGAACCATTTTGATCAAAAATTATTCGTAAATAATTGACATGCAAATTTTGATTGGGTGTGGTGCATTCCATCGCTGTAACGTAGGGATAATATACAATTAAGATAAACTTCCAGGTATGGTCAAATCTCTACGCGGAGGACAAAACGATTTTAAAAAAAACGGATTCAAACGCACTCATTTCCATATTATTTTGACATACTTGATGAATACGTTCAAAGATACATCGACCGATTTTGAAGAATCGGCCATACCTGGTACATTCATCGGTAATATACTGTTTTGCAAAAAATCCTTTTGCGGTTTAGTTTAAGCTTAAACAAAAGCTTTAAGTGTTATAGTTTATATCAGCATTATCATTTCTTAACCGTATACCCATCCGTTGCGATAGAACGCACCGGTTTTAAAACTATAAATTTAAATTAATGTTAGTAATCAAACACACAATTTCCTCTATTAGATACCGAAAATATACAAATCAAATCGACGACCAACATAATAACAGTGTTAGAATATCAAAATTGGTTAGGTTAAAAATTTACACTAAATCCCAGATAACACCAGCGAAAAAGTAGTAGACAAACGATATATGTCGATATCGATAAAAATGTGTTTATGGAGTTATAAGGGCGTCAGAAGTTTTTATGTCTGAATACATATCTGAATTGAAAGCAACAGATTGGATGGGGGAAGTTTAAATTATTTACGGCATTCTGGCACGCTGGAATCTGATTGTAACGATATAAGAATGACTTGCTGCACTGTGTTGCAGACATAAACGTAAGTTAATTAGTTACTAAACTAGAAAAAATCACCAGTACTCAACTGACTATTTAAAATTTTGAATTTCGATTACGTTTATGCCATTGAAGCATCATGCACTCTTCTCGGGATGTACTCATTTCTTTGCGAATCGTCGGTTCATTCAGAGTAGACAAAATTTTTAGAAAATAGTTCTGTACACCATACGATCACAAAAAATTGGAGCACAACCTAGTGGTATTCTCACTTTTGGTGCATAAACCAGTAGAGCATTATATTATCTACAAATCTTTCACACACAAAACCTCAAACAATTGGATTTACAAAAACAAAAATTTTCATTCTAAAATGTTAAATTCACTCCAACCGTGACAAAGTGAATTGTTCTGGAATTAGAATTTCATGTAACACACTAAGCTGCACGAAAAAAATAAAATAAATGACTGACCTACGGACTCACAACCCTAATAAAAATATGATCCTGTTCCATCTCGTCTATTTCCAACCGGAAGATTAAATTAAAAGCTCGATTAATTTGCGAAATACAATCGGTAAATTTCACTGGAGTACAGAATTTGCAACAGATGGTCTTTCATCAGCTGATTGTTTATGATAGTTGTGTTAACATGGTTTACTCACTGACACGTGTGTTTGTTTGTGTAAATAAGCGGCTGAAACACATGGAAACAATAGCATGAACACCAACGCGTGAAAGACCAGCTGTTACAAATTCTGCACTCGAGTGAACTTTACCGAGTGTAGAATGGGATTGACGCTCGGAATAGGTCAAATTCATAAAACGCACGCAAAAGTTTAGTTCAGTTGCCTTGTAAAAAACTCAGTAATAGTCCGGACATAGCATGATTTGTGAACAGTGTCAGTTGATTTGAATTGCACATCTCAATGATACAACAGGGAATGTATTTCATGTGAAGTCTCTAAACAGGTCAAGTTCCCCTTCCCGTTACTGTTTAGAGATAAATATTAAATACGTTCCTTGATGTAGCATCAGGAATTGTACAACGTAAAGCGATTGACGTCGGCTACAGATCATATTGTAATCAAACTCTACTGCATCCAGGTACAAGGTGATTCAGCTTGTATGACCTGAGTTTGACCTGTTCCGAGCTCGTAAATTGAACAGAAGACTTAGCTGATATTTTAAAAAAATTTGTAAGCATCTTGGAAACGGTTCATCATGCCCGTCTTTTCACACTCTAAGTATAGCTTGCTTAAACTTAACTAATACAATAAAAAAAAATTGTTTGTTTGTTATATATTAAAGTAGCTTACTCTCCGTTCTTCCGTAATGGCTGCTTTCTTCTTCAAAGTCCCGCACTTTTTCCATTTATGATGATTTTTTTTTATTTAAAAAAAAATGTTTTTCTTTTCTTTTGTTTTTTAAAATTTGCCTTTGGTTTCCGGTTTGGTTTAGTTTTTTTTCTTTTTAACTTTTTACGAAAAAATTCCTTTTTTCGAACATAAATTAGATCGGATTTCTTTTATTGTTTAAATATTATTGTTTTCCTTCTCAAGTTGCTGGGTTATCTGGGGTGAAGCCAAATCATCCACCAAAATTAATAAATATTCACATCGCCAAATAAAACATAAAAAATTCTGTTTTCAAATAGTTAAAATGTGACATTTTGTACAAGACTTTACAACTAAAATAGTGTATGGTGTTTGGTAAGTAAAATACTATTTTAGTTCCCCGTTTTAAATGCTGTCCTCACTTTACACATTTGAACATAACAACAATTTCATCACTCTAGCAAAACTAGTAACTCTTCACCGAACGCTGGCACAATTTACAATAAGAAAAAGGATTATCGGTCTCAACGTCAACCTAATATTGCATTTGTATTTGTATATCATCATCCACCACCGCACTCGTCTGATATATTTAGTCCATTCAATGACCCGCAACGAGTAGGTAAAAATTGAACCGTAAAACTTTTGGAATTTTTGAGATTAACGAAATTTCTGGATAAATTGTAACTGAACCGAATCTGTTGTGCATTTGAAAAGAAACATTTTCGGATTTTTTTTTTTAATGAAACGGTACAGGTTGGACAATGAACTATTCAGTTGATGTATTTGAAGGCCGTACAAAATAAAATAAAATCAAAACTTGAAAATATTCGGAAATTCCCAACTAATCCTTAGCTATAAATTCCGGTACGAAATAACTGCACTGAACGCAGACAGAAAATGGTGAGCAATAAACCATTGGATATTTTGTTGAAAATGTACGAAAATTGAGGGGTAGAACAGTTCGCGTGATCAAGTGAAAATCTAGCTGAAATCGTGCTAAAGTTCTTTCAGATCAAGCCTCATCTCCAGGTACGGAAAGCAAACATGTACATTTCCTTTTAAACAAAATTTCGTTAATCTTATTAAATCGTACACAACAAACATAAAGACATCGTCGTTATTCATCCGCCTATTTCTCACCATAAATGCAATGTGCTTAGTGATGCATAAAACCTAGCACAAATATCGAACACTATAAGTGACCAACAAATTCTAATGAGTCATTGACTCAGCATTACAGTATACACTCTAATGGAAACAAAAATTCGAAATTTTGCTTATATTTACAATTATGCTGTTGAAAATATGTGTACACTACGAATATTTCCGTAATTGAGGTTGCTATTATTATATGCACAAAATTTTGTACCTGCTCAATCAACTTGCGTTGTGGTCAAACCACAATAACAATCTCATATGTTGAACGCATATTTTCATGTTTTAAATTGTAAAATCAATAATTTCGAAGAACTATTCGGTCGGATCAGCTTGTCTAATTAGCAATGTATGTGTAACAATATTGCTTTTGACATATTTTACTGACTGGTTAGCTTTGTTGATGCTCTTCGTTTGCTTAACTGAATTTCAATACAATATGGAAATATAGAAACAAATTGTTTCAAATGAAAATGTACAAAGCAGCGCAAAAAAAACAGCCATCGATATTTTACTTCGGTCATTGACCTAAATAGACATTTTGATCAATTTCAAACACAAAATGCTTTTTCCATTTTTTTTTTCTCACAAACAAATTAAATAATCAAACAAATTCGTCGAAAAATCGCATTCAATTGTATCCTACATTCGTACGGATGAGATTAATCCGTCGACAAATAAGTCGAAAGGAAGCAGAAATGTTGAAGCACCAACAAAACGAGCTCGTGTTTCACATTTCACGAATAAAAAAAAACTTTGAATGACTAGTTTTGATAGATATGAAATTGTGTGAGGACAGCGCCAGACGACCACTTAATCGATGGAACGTTAGTTATTGAAAACACTCAAATATTCACAATATTTCGAGGTTTTCCGTCAAAATAACACTTTTTACTTACGCTGCCCTACTGGATTCATGTTTTAATATATCACAAGCAGTATTTGAGGCACAGCGGATTATATAAAAACACAAAATCACAGGTCTTTCTCGAGTATAACTAATTTAATTCACGTAAATACTCATCGCCATTTTGCAATTGGGAGAATGTCTACACAAACTGCGTGTAAAAAATGACATTGGAGAATGAACGATGTGTTCTCTCTTTGTCTTCGGGAATTCATTCATAATGTGTTCAGAAAACAGTAACAGATGGCCCTACTATAGCTGTAGAGTTTTCATGCATCGTTCTTTTAAATATTTCCTATTCTGGATATAATACGGTGAAGACGGTAACTGATGATTAGAGTAGATACATGACCTTGTGATTAAGATACCGGATGAAGAGTACTACGCACCTTAAATTAGCCTGATCACAAATGACAAAGGACAAATCGAATTATAGAAATTCATTTCATTTTGTGTTGCTACGTTAAATTCAAAGGTGGCGCATGTGATACAGCTGACACATGCTCTGCATATCATGACATTTGTGACAATTGTGCGCTAAAGAAAATCAAGAGATCGGTACAATAAATTGAAAATGTCTGTGAAATTCAGCGGTACAATAACACGATCTGGCGGACTTATCGATGCAATTAACAAAAATCTGAGGCAAATAAATTTGAAGGCCGTTTCACGGATTACAATCAGTTTCGATCCATTCAAAGAAAATGTTAGACATACCAGGTATGTAACAAAAACATTAAAATTTCATTCTTGCTTGTAAACCGTTCGGCACGATGGTTACGATTGTATTTGAAGAATGAACTGCTAAAAATAATTCGCGCATGCGACTTGAACAAACGTCTCCCATTTTTATGATTTCACAAAATAAGAGACTGCAGTCTTATTAATCGAAGGGAAACTCTGACTATCGTCGCTTCACGTCTTCAATAAATAATAATTTTCATTGTAATTACCATATGTAGAGGCCTTCTCCAACAAACTGACTGCTTTGTTCAGCTGAATTGTTGTCGTCAAATCGGGATACGACAATGTATGTAAATGGGCTGGCATGCCAGGCGTTAATTCATTTTCTGTCGACATCTTTTGTCCTGCAATTTTGTTAAAAATTCAATTAATCGATTGTTCGTTCTTCATTTACAGAGACTTCCTATTCTTTTTATCGTCTCCGAAAGTGACGGCAACCAATCCCAATTGTGCCGTCAAAACCAACATCATTTGCAACCGTGCACCGTCAACAATATCATTTTCTTTGATACCAGCGGTACAAGGTAAGATAAAAAAAAAAAAATTCGGAATCCGTTCACTGATTAACATCCGGAAATCAATTCACAGAGACATCGCAACTCAAACAAATTAAAATTGATGCTGACAATTTGACTTCGCTGGAACTCCTCCAGATCTGCAACAAATATGTCACGAAATTAGCTCCGAAGGAGGAAATAGTGAATGTCATCAAAACTAAGTCGGAAAAGAAGGCTGGAGCCAAGAAGAGATAGAACATTTGCTACATTGTCTACAGCGCAGTTAGAGAACGGTTATTAATTAGTGCAAGAAATTGGTCAACAAATAGAAAAATGAAAAACTACAAGAAAGGCGGACACATGGATGTCATTGAAAATTTATACAATGGATTGCCATCGTTTACCGATGTGTTTACGGAGGAGTCATTTTACGTATTCGTTGTATGTTTTGTATTAAGCACTTTCTTGATAGCATTCATATTGTCACGATTCATTACAATAAAACCAATGGAATAATGACATTAATGTGTGACTTTTCTTTTCGTTTTATTTGAACGATAAAGATACATTCGGTCAACATTGGCACTAGTAATTCATTGGAACTTTACACAGTTTTTACATCCATACTTTGAACAGTAACTCATTGGGTCGAATTTCGTTGTCATCTGTGTCGGTCACTTTTCTGGCACGGAAGCTATATTTCAAAATCTTAAGTAGAAGCGCTAATTGCGTTATAATGAGGAACGGAGATTGGAAATTTACTTAACCAGAAAGATTCTATCAATTCATTAATCCATGAACGCCACTGGTTGAAATTTGCTTTCTATTCGGTCAGAGGCCTGTAAACGTGGAAATGTTTCACGAATTTTCATGATTTTTGTGTAATCTTCAAAATGACGAAGATTCGTGAAAACCACGAAAAATCGCGAAAAACACGAAAAATCGCATAACGAGTAGTGATTTATGAGGCAAGAGTACCCTATAATTTAGGAGAATAGGTGAGTCGGTTTTCTTGTAATATTTTTAACAAAATTCTTGAGTCAAGGTTTTGCTCTCAATTTCCTAAGAATCATTTACCGTCATTTCTTATCGAACTCGATCTTTTATTGCCGGGAATCATAATTCTTTGCTTAGGTCAATTCTTGCCAATAGAAGATCGATTTTTCTGGGAGAATTGAGAACAAAGCCTGGACCCTGGAGTCAAGATTCTAAAAAAAATAGATACACCAAGCTACCGTCATTTGAATAAGAGACCTGGATAAAACATTTTACGTGTTACGGCATGTTTCATTTTCATTTACATTGCCTAATCACGTAAAGCATTGTATTTACGAGGTTCCAAGTTGTTATTTGACAAGTGGGGAATACAGCCCTCCCCTTCGGGTCGGGCTGTAACACCCCACTTATCAAATACACAACTTGGAACCTCGGAAGTAATATACTATTAACAAAGAATTCTTTTGTCTGAATTTCTACCGGAAAGACCACATGGTCTTATTTGAATGTGCAAGGTAAAAGTCAATAATTTGTTTGTTTAAATTTCCAACAGAATTCCCCCCTTTAAGTCCCCCAAGCAAATTACGGCAGTAGAGTGGACTCTGACTATTTTGAGGCACCATAACCTAATGGCTCATTATTGCATCAGCAACAGATTATATCGACAGTAACGACAATAATGTGCATTGAAAACCCTTATGTGGTTTTATATCTCAAAATGTACGTAAAACGAATGAATATTTAAGATATTGTATCAGACTCTGGGCTCCTTTTAACACCCGGGTGTCGAGACAATGACTTAACAGTGCTGTTCCCGACTAGACAGTGCCTTTGTGTTTATTATTATTGTTATAAGACTCTGTTATTTTCATCGTATTTGATTATTCTGGTTAATGTTTTCAGTTCCAAGCCCCTCATTTGAAGCACAAAATTCTTGCATTTCTCGCACTTGGCACTTTTCCAACTCAATCCTGACAGAATCTTAAAATGAATCTTAATGCCTGCCGATAGCTCTTAATAAAGCTATTAAGACATTGACTTAACGTATCTTCAGTTCATACGGTATGATACCCTTCACACACGGCAAGAATATAAGATCTATTACTTCATTTGATGGAACTATTTTCCATAGAGGTAGACTGAGAGATTGATTCGATATCTTTTACTTCATAATTCTGAACATTAGTTTGCTATATAAGACCGTATTAGTTAGAGCTTTCTGTTTATTCTTGCAGTCAAAGTTGATAACAGATGATACCCATCCGTTGGAAACTCCTTTTTGCAAAACTTTCTTCACAATATGTTGTTAAGGTTAAATAAAAAAATTATTTAATGAATTAAGTGGAGACCCTGTAATTAAAACTTTAGGATTTAGACTTTTTCGATTTGCTTTTCTCGTCTCAGTTTTCAGTTTAAATTGAAAAACAAATCTATTGTCCCAGAAATGAAATCGTAATAGTTAATTGGAGTTTCATGGAATCCATCTTGAACAAGATATCATCGTCACAGTGTTAGTTAAAAATATGCCCCACTCATATCAGCCGACCAGCACAACCACATATCACTGCGGAAGCACACCTTCACCATTGCCAGACTCCTATACAATATCAAAAATAATAACAAAAATTCTCTTTCGACGACTTGCGCACTTCAACTGCAATATCATTGAAATGTTATGGCTACTATATGTGTGGGTGAATAATAAAATGTTTCCAAACATGTTCTAAGCGAGGAGCTTCCCATCGCACTGCCTCATTTTCCGAATGGTATATTAGAAAAAGAGAGAGATTTGTTTTTCGGTGCGACGCATTTTATTTTCAAGTTCAATGTCAAGCAGCAAGAGCGCGCATATGTGCTACAATGTACTTTTGCTGGCAATATCAAACTAGGTTTATAGAAGCAAACCAAACAAACAGAAGAGTGGAAAATATTCGATGAAATGAAAACGAAATTGTCATGGAACTGGGGTATAGGATTTTCATCGTTTTAAAATACATTATACGATGCGGTCGGATAACAATACCGAAATAAAAATAAAATCTGGACAGTTGTCCCAATCCGATTTGAATTGTCGTGTTGTGCCGTTCAGTGTCGTTATGGAAACATCATACAGACACGGGGTCGCATCATTTAAATTCAGCATCTAGGCATAATTTGAATTTGATTGCAATACGCCATTACAAAGTCATATAATATATGCATAATGTAGCATTGCAATGCATTGCTACAACCCTTCGTCACGTAATTGAAGGAAGACTTAAACTTGATGAAAGAGAAACATATTCAGATATTGTAAAAAAAATTCTGAAAATATTCACGTAAAGCACCGATGACGACGTGTGACACATATTGCATTAGGTCCATACCGTAAGTTAACGTAAATTTTTTAAATATAAAGTTGAAATACAAAAGATTGTTGATGAATCAATCAGAAAGATGCAATCCCCTACTCTAACATAAGAAGTATCAATATTTTTGAGTTATTGGACTTAGTAAAATTAGTAAATCAAAGATTTTGTGGGGTGATGACATAACGAATCTTGCGTTGTAGAGAGTATGGGTGGTCATTTATATGGAACGCAAATGGAACGACGAACGAGTTCACAATAAATTGTAATTCCCTTGACTGAAAGTCAGGGTCTTACACCATAAAACACCGAAAAATTTGTGTCAATTTTGATGATTCTTTTTTTTAAATGCGTGGGACGCTATTCCCGAAGGTAAGTTTGAAGATGGGCTATCTGGGACGAAGGATATCACTCACGGCTATTCATCTGTTATCGATAACGACGACAAAAATAGTGACAGGCTCTGGGTAATATGGTTCTTTATATAGTAAAATGCATCTTAAAAAATTGAAGTACAAGATTTGAAAAAAAAAAACAAAAAAAAAATACTATGATCAATGGAAGTAATAGACCCGATAATAATACTGGTCATATGCTTGCCGTCTGTAACAGATTAACGGGTAAACATCTCTTGCTAGTGAACTACTAACATCCTCTCTGATAGTTGATTATCAAATTTGAAAGCTAGCTATCAGGTACGAAGTTTTTTACTCCCTTTACAACCTTGTCTTGCGCCAGAAAAATGCCTGTTATCAAAAGAGTAGGATTTGATTAATAAATGTAATATTCGTTGTTAATAATTGGATGCGTGGATATATTTTGAAATATTTTTTATTTTTTCCGAGCTTTCGTCTTCAGGGAATAAAATGTGAATGATATTGAAAGGATTGCTAAGTGAAATCAGTGAAGTCTGATGTCTTTGGAGTTATTGGAGCCCATGCTCATTTGTACTTTTACTCCTGGAGTGAAAGTTACTTTCCATTTGAGTTGTTTCCGTAGATAGCCCGCAACTTTATTGGAAGCATTTCCAATGTAAGGAAAGGATACCCAGAATTCTTCTTCGTCTTTCTCGTTTTCATTTGAAGTGATGGATGCTAAATTTTTTCTAAAATGCATCATTCCAACAATCAAACAAAATATTTACAACTCCCACGAGTGTGAAGTTTCCAGCTAAGGGCGGTGGACTTCTGTTTTTGTACATAAGTGTAAGAACATCTATCGCACTTTCTTATTTTGTGAAAGAGTTTACGTTCCACATTCGCAAAACATACCATATACTCTGATTAAATTTAAGAAAATGGCAATCAAACAGAATAATAGACAGAAGTTTACGGACAAAGCAGAGCGAGGTCCGTCATTCACACGATTTTTTATGATTTATGGTTAATTTAAAATCTTACTACAATATTTATAAGAAAATTGAGAACTCACAAAGTGGCCCAAAATCATTCCGTCTTATGTTTATTTTGTCAAATTTTACTGTCATTTGGGAGTCATTGATATAATAATATGCTAAATCTGACAAGTTTGATGAATACAGCTGAAAAATTAAGCTGGAATCAAATGTAAGCCTTCATATATGTGATGTTTCGGAAGTTTATCAATGGAAAATGAAAATTCAATGAAATTGATCAAAAATATCAGTCAAGGGACCTCACCCGCCCAAAAGGTCGGACCTAGTGGTTTACAGATTCCGATAAAATATTTTTTAAATGTTTCTTTATTAATTAATATATATGGCAACAATAAAAGGTAAGAAAACGAATCATCTGTTATCGTCGTGACGACAGAAATAAATGATCTACACCGGCTAATACGAACTTATATAGAAAATTTTATATTCAAACTAATGAAGCAATAGATTCTGTTTCATTATGTAAATCAAATATGTAAATCAAATGAAGTAACAGATTCGAAAGTCACATTGTGAACAAGCCTGCCGTCAGTGAAAGAATAAATCTGAATAAAGCATATTTTGTGCTCCAATCTAAATAAGTTTTATACTAAGAGCTTGCGATTTATTACTCAACCTCCAAAGTAGATTACCAAAATATTCGATCCGATTTGTATTCACATGGTTTCATCCCAGACCGTAGTAGTGATAATATGTTTTTCAAACATTCGGCGACATTGTAGATGGAAGCAGGAAATGACAATAACATTGATAAGTTCATTATTCCCTACAATACGGTCGGCTAGCGTCAACGTTTAACGACATCCGATTTTTTTTTTAAACAACAGTGATAATTCTGCGAGATCACAGTTCTTTGAACATTTTATAGTTTCTGAAATGTTTTTTATTTATTTCTTGCAACAATTTGAAAGTACAATACGGACGGTTGATCATTTGTTATCGACAGCTACAACAACAACAAAAAACCGAAGAGCTTATGCGTGCCTGCACAGTGGAAAAATATCTCAAAGCTAATAAAGTAAAAGATCTTGCATCTAGATAATGCTTAGAACCAAAGAAGTAACAGTCTCGATGTTTAAGTCTACGCTTGCAGTAAAAGTTAACTGTTTGGGAGAATGTGTTTTCGTTTCATTTATGAACACATTTATTTTCACGATGAAAATGAGAATTCGTACCTTTTACCTATTCACAAACTTGTTTCGAATTATATGATAATACTGTAGATCAACCAGTTTTATTTTAAAACGAGTGTTTCTTTCACTAAAGCCAATACGCGTGCAGTCAAAAGATGTCAATAATTCTTCTTCTTTTTTTTCGAAGACTTAAATAACCATCGCCATCACGACACCAAAAAAAATTGATGCCGGCGGACTAGCTGCTAGACATGTTTTTCACATCAGTTCTTATTTTTTTTTTTTTTTTTTTCATAAAAATGCAAAATTTATACCGCAAGGCCACCACAAAACGAATGACACATTTTTTTCGTTGTTGAATACTTTCAGATGCCATTGCGCTTTTGAAATATAAAGTAAAAAAAACATTCTTACCAACTATATAGTTTGTCATGAAAAGTTGTCATCGTGAAGCCATATCTCAGTATTGGTAAAAAACGCGGTTTTATGATATTCAAGAAAATATTGACCTCTGTGGTAAATAAATGAATAAATGCTAAATGTAGTATGAGTCAGTTTATATAAAACTTATACATCACTGCTACAATTTGAAGAAAGTGCCAGTATTTTAAGGGCAATCGATGATTAAACTTTTGAGTGCGATGCTAACATTGAAAACGATTTTATGCAGACTTGTGCTGAGATGCTGAGATGTTTGTAGTGCTCTCCTAATTAACGATTAGGAATTCTGTAAACTTGATTTAGAGGGAAAACTAAATTTAACGAATCGACGTCATAACACACTCACAGCGCTATTAAATTTCTTAAACGTAAAGCATTGACTCAATATTATTGAGCATCCAATATCTATCTAAAAGATTCTTATCAAGAGTAAGTAAGTTTTGTTGATCGGAATCGAAAGCATTTTTTTGTTCGCAAAGCTTTTTGAGATAATCGCAGTGACCATTTTTGAGAAAATGGTTTTCCCATTTTAATTTTTCCGCATTTACTTAAATTTTCCAAAAAATATTTTTGGAGAAAATGTAAAAAAATTCTGGAAAATTGAAAATTTAGTGAACAAGTGACACAATTTGTGTCAGCTGTTTTTCAGCCGATCCAATCAGTGGAAAACCATCTGAAACGAAATGCGTCACTAATTTGAAAGTATGATTTTCGAGATTTCTTTAATCGAAGTTTAATAACGTCTACACTTTCGGAACAAAAGCATTCTAAGAACCTCTTCATTTACTACTAAAACGTTAAATTAAAACACATTTCATTACGTGGCAGGTATACAAAGCTTTCCCTTCCTGTATTTTAAAATGTAGCTCAAGTTTATAATCACATTTCTAATCTTTTGTTTTAACCGAAATGATAATGTCTCTCCGTGTGAATACTTGTATTGTTACTCAATATTCGATAAATAAAAATATAAAATTATAATGAACCATTTTTATCAGCGTATTGATAAAAAACATTTCAATTGTTTGGTTGTATCAATGAACAATGATTTCAAGCTAAAGTGTTTCAAGTTTTGAGAATAATTTTGTGTTACAAGTTCAAATCACATTGACACATTGAATGTATAAAAGATTCGGTAAAAATGATGCAACAACGAAAAAAAAAGTTTATCTGACCATGAACCCGATCGGATCATGAATTATTAATTTTCTTGGTTGTGAATGACCATTCGTTGGTTGGGTAAAGTATTATCTTAAACGAAACTTTCTGACTTTAATATTTTGATAATGGGACGACTCCGATGGAATGGCAGTGATGGCAGTTCTTGGACCTTGGTCTTCACTGGACCGGCTGTGCGCTCATGTAGGAATGGAATAAACAGTAAATGTTAGGAACGAAGGAAACATTTTTGATTTCCAATAGTGTCCTAATGTTGACCTTTAACAACAAAATACAATTTGGCTGGCTGGTTTATTTGTCTGTAAAAATGTTCTGACTCTTCAAAATAAACTTTAATAAACTCTAACTTTATAAAGAGTGTTAAGTTTTAATATAAACAGTAAATAGTACACGCGTTTAATTACATACTTCACTGTTCTCCGATGATGATGACAAATTCTAGCGACTTCACTTTAAATCTCAAAACGACCGGAAGTTGAGAATTCAAAATAATTCATGGAATAATTAATCGCTCGAAGAGCAGTGAATTCCAATGTCACCAATGGCATGCCTTCGCATAATCAAGGAAAAAAACCCATTTCGGTTGAATAATATCAATACGAAAATGTCATTGTTAGCATCGCACTCTCCTTCCCGGTTGAGTAAATTAAAAACAATTGTTTAACAAAAATGTCTGCCTCTGTAATTTGGTAGCTTAATTAACCCGAAACACTCGCAAAAGGTATCGTATATATTCATTTTTTGTACACGAAGTCATATGACACGTCAATGCACATTATTATCGTCATCGATGAATATACATATTTTGCATAGCAAAAATCAATAAATTCGAAATTACGTCTTAAAAAATAAGCCAAGATTGATATGTCTAACTCACCCGATTCTTTTTCTTTTCCTTTTCTTTTATTGCTGCTGTGATTGATTAATCCAATAAATTCCGGCGATATCGTTGGGTAAAATCGTCAACAATATTATAACCGGCAAATAAATTATCGTACCGGTGGTAAATTAACAAAAACCACCATTGATTCGAATGCTGTTTCAGTACAATATTATTTTCAGGATGTTCACCATTCAAGAAACACAAAATTTAAGAGTTACACAATTTTCAAGTTTATAAAAACTTTTTTTTTAATTGACTTTGTTTCTTTTACGTATATTTACACATGGGCACGGTAAATTGCTTTAAACAGAAAAAAATAATAATAAAATTTTATGGAAACTTCTTTACATTGGCAAGGTTTCGTTGACTTAAACATAACATTTTATTGTAATTATTTTTTTTCTTTTTGATTTTCACATATCTTGCTACATAGTCATTAAAATATGCGTAATTTTCGTGTCGAATTTTCTCTCTTCTTATTTTTTTTTTTAACACAACGACGATAACGAGTTTGAACAATATTTTCGGCAAAAGTATATCAACATTTTGTATCAGAAAACCCGATGATAGTGACTACAGTAGTTCTCTTTGAGTTGGTAATGTACATACAAGTTCTGCTTGTTTTTTTTTCTTATTTATTTTTACTTACACTTTTAATGCATTGCACAATATGCCGTACAACACGGCGACTAGTCTACAGTACCCATTGTAGAGGTAGTGAAATAGAGATGATTAAATAGCATTACGTGTTGTTTTTGTTTATAAATTGGATCAGGTCGATCGATTTTACGTTGAATTAACTTATAACGAATTGTAATTCCAATTTTCATTTATCTTATTCTCTTGTCCGATCACTAAATGTCAACAATACCATCCAAAAGATTCGGTAAATATTTTTATTTTCGAATAAAAATCATCGGATTTTAATTAGATGTATTATATCAAATCCAACCAGCGGCGTTGCGATATGGCTGTGTACTCATTCATTTTCATGTTCAGATGTTTGAATGTGTACAATAATACACCGTGCTCTTCTCCATTCAATTATATGCCAATCTCACAAATGCCTCCGAGTGTGTACGCACATACAGTATGTTTGTGAATCGGATAGCACACAACAATGGAACTTCGGTTGTATTCACACTTTCCCCATCATTGAGGAATGAAATACATTGATAGGCGGCTCCTAATAAACGTTTTCATTCAACATGCATACATATGAAAACAAATGTTGCGAATTCAAGTTTGTTGATTTAAAATGCTACGCATGTTGACCTATCGAATTGTTACCGACATATACGTGAAGAGTTTTTCGGCATACAAAATGTCTTTGAGATTAAGCAAAGAGCAAAAATAATAATGAGCCCAACATGACCGTTTCATCTCAAATTTCGTATCCATTCCTTTGTTTCAATCTGTATAATTACAAGCTCGTCGTACATACTCACATCCGCAAGTCTGTTGGTATACTATCCGCTTAAATGAGATATTATTTATACTTTGGTTATAGAATCGGTATAAGTAAGACGTTTCGCTGGTATATGTTTTCACTCAAGGTCAACGCGAATTGTGTTGGTTAGATCGTGAAAATTGTGCTGATGTATTCACAATAACAAGAGGAGACAGAGTGTTGGTATTTGTGTGTTTTACACAAGTACAGGGGAAAATGCAACGGATGGGGATGCAAGTAAAATGCAAGACACTTTTCCATAGACATGGAAAGTGGAACGAAAGGCTTAAACAATTAAGAAATGCATCGTACGTTTTGTCAATGTAATTATAACAAGCAGATGGAAGCATAGGAGAGTAAATTCAGTCGAAAGTTCAGTTCATTTGAAATGCAATAGACCTTAAACTCGGTCTTCCTCCTAAATGTCTTTGATCTGCTTATCGAGATTTTTTGTATAGATTTATCAGGGTGGTACGATCACTAACGTTATCTCGAAACACAGTTGTTTTAATTTTTTAATTTTTTTTTTATTTAATCATTGATTTGTGTACACATATCCAAAAAGCAATATACTTTGTATTAATTTTTTTTACGTGTTTAACATCCATACAATGGCACAGCATCGTTATTTCATTTTCCGGCGAGGAAGTCAAAGAAGTGAAAAGGGGTTCTAAATATTCTCGCACCCTATTGTGCGGCATCTTCTGTACAATTCATTGTATCAGGCTCAAGTCAATAAGATTTAAGAATTGAGTTGCAAGAAATTGATTCAATTATAGGGGATGAATGCACTAAGTGTAATACAGTAGGTATAACGCGAGAATATTTAGGGCGCCTGTTCACTTAATTTTCTTCTCACCGGAAATTGTTCTAATAGTGCTGGACAATTGCATGAATGTTGTCCACTTCATTAATTATATATAATCAATATAGAGATTTTTTTTTTGTGTCGCACGTATTAATTTATGTCAATAGAGTAGATTTATCCGATTATTTTACTTTATAATTTATTAATCTTTTTTTTATATACGGAAACAGCTTTTCAGTTTTTTTTTTACTTTTTAATTTTCGGCAGCAATTTTCATATCATTTTCTTTTATGTTAGGACTAACGATAGGGTTTTGTAATGTATTTTAAGTAGATTAACTTGTATATTTTTTAGGGAAGGAAGAGGGGGACGAGGTTTTATGTATTTTTTGTTTGTATGTGTAAAACTTCTTTTTTTTGTTATTGTATTCAAATTGGAAGAACTTAACTTGGATATTTATTTCATTTTTTTGTATTTTCAATTTCATGTCGCGATTTTTCTTTTTCATTTTTTTAAATAATAAAACCCGGTTCAGGTTTCTTGCTTATTTAATTTTTTAATTTTTTAATTTTTAGTGTTGCGTGTTTTAGGATAAATATATTTACAAATTACAATTTAACGTTTAAGCTTTTTTAGGTTTCTCCTTTTTTTATTTCTTCAACAAATATTTAAATCATTAAATTGGATTTTTGGGGGAAGGGGGTATATATGGGTGTGTATAAATACAAAATTAAAATCATACAAAAGTCTCACAATTTTTCTTTTCTGTTTTTTAAAAAAAACTTATAATTTCATGTTTTTTCTTTAACGCCGTAAAATTACTTACTATAGTTGTTTTTAGGTTTAATTTTATGCATATTTTTTGTATTTTAATTTAATAATTTTATTAAATAAACAATCGCTAAGATTTTTTTGTCTTTTTTTCTCTTTATTTTGTGAGTGTTTTAGTGTAATAGTTTGTTTGTTTTTTGTATATATAAATAATCCTTAGTTATTACCGTCTTAGTTACCGTAATTTTGTGTGTATGTTTCACTAGATACAGTCAGTGTATTCTTGAGGCCAGTCAAATTCAAGAGTTTCAGACTTTCAACCGACATTTCATCATTCAACATCTGCCAAAAATTATTGGCAAAAATTATGGGTATGTTCACTTTCTGGTTTCAGGTTTAAGTATGAGGAAACGACATTTTCGGTTTCTTTACATTCATACGTAGTACTGCTAGGCTTATTCTCTTCAAAGCTAGTTGGCGCATTAAGTTTCGCTGAGTTTCTTAATAATTTTCTGATCTCGAGGAAAAAAAGGAAGGCAAAAATGTTTAGTCGACCTGTCCGTTTTCTTCTTCGAAGTCTCGCAACAAACCGATCCCATAATTTTTTATTTGTAGCGGCTGGGAATGAATCCAAATGGGATTGTGACTATAAAAATGTGTTTTGGGAAAATCTTTTTCTAAATTTTCTTAACTTTTCCAGAATTTCCTTAATTTTCCCAAAAAATAGTTTTGGGAAAATTTGCAAAAATGTAGGAACATTTGAGAAAATTAAGGAACAACAAGAACAAAAAGCATCCAGAGTCTGAATGGTCAAATCTTGTAATGGGATGCAACTTGTTCTGACACCTTGGCCCCATCCTACATCGACATCTCTTGTCACAATTTTGATAGAGTTGCAGAAAAAGCAGCAATTCGTAAACGTTGGCTTTATAAAGAAATTATTGAGAGACAAAATCACATTTTTTTGTCCCATTCGCTGTCGAAACTCTGGGACCAATTTGCAAGGATGGTTTTAAGTTTATCAATGAAATCGCAAAGCGAATTGAAGATTTGTGAGAGTCGATCGAAAGAATTCTTACTACAAAGAATAAGTATCGCAGTCCAACGTCACAATGTAGCATTTGGTATGGGAACGTTCCCTGATGGAAAAGCGTTGGATGAAACATTTAATTCTAATTTTCTTATCATTTACGTGATTGAATAAATTTAATGGGAACATATAGGAAAACGGTTTCCCAAAAATAGTCCCTGCAAAAAACTGACACTACTCAGACAATGTATGAAATAAAGGAATGTGCGTTAAACTTGACTGGTTTTAGAATCCCACTTCCTGTAGTTCTCACTTTTTTATTTGGATATTTTATTGGCATTTCCACGAGTCGTACTTTTGTTCATCGAATATATCAGCGCCGTTTCTTTTAAATTATTTTTTTTTTCGTTTTTTTTTATTATTTTTTGTAGTTTCTTTAAACTTATTTATCAATTTATATAAACGATACAAGAGTAAAAATCGTCTTACATTTCTAACAACGTCACACTGTACACTTACTAAATTTTTAATTTAATTTCATTTTTTGTCCATTTTCTTTTTTTTTCATTTTCGAGTTGACTATTTTTACGGTTTTTCTGTTATAAAAAATGTATCAGTTTTATTTGAATGCATCATATTTTAAGTATATGGCGCAGCTTTCAACGTTGAAACTTTTCGCAGTTTTATTTTCATGTTGCAACGAATACGTTTCATTATTTTCAGTTGATTTAATATTTCTCTTAATATTTCGATTAGCTATTCTTATTCTCCCATTTCGAAATTGATATATTTTTTATTGTTATATCATCGATCTTAAATTTAGTAGATTCTCTATAGCACTTCGGATTTTTTATAAGTCGTGAAAATGCCGAACTATTTTTTTCTTATTGTGTTTAAATGGAATAACCTCGGTTTAAAAAAATGATCTTCGAATTGTGGCCATTTAGAACGTAAGGTAAAAACTGAAGAAACGGAATTATACTGTTCAATGTTGGAGGTAAGTTTATATTTTTAAAAAAATGACGTTTACAGACATCAAAACTGGGGTCAAAAAATGTATACGTTTCGTCAATACAAAATATTTTCAGTCTTCAAACAGTTTCTACACAGGTGCATATTACACTGAGCTATTGTAAGATCCATCATTTCGATTCAGTGATTATTTGCAACGAATTGCTTTTATGGCACTACGAAATGGAAACGGTAAAGGAGTAATTTTAGGCGCTATAAAAAGTCAAAGAAAATTGATGGGGTTCCTTGCAGGGTTTCTTGAATTTTTACCTTCGATTCTGTTAATATGCTTTCGTACAAAAAACTTAGAGAACTAAAACAATCCAAGCAATCAATTGTTATGAGTATAGTTAGCACAAAACGTTGAATAAAAGTTAGAAGCAATCTTAATACAAATTTGTAGTTCTAAAATAATAATACAAAAAGGCTTCACGGGTCATTTCAATTAGTTAAGTGAAATATATAGAAAAAAAATGGAAAATTATTTTTAATATTTAGACGTGTTAGTACACACTGTGTACATTTGGTTCCCAGCAATGGCTTTAGAGATCAAAGAAAATTTTGCGAAGTAAATTAAATTAGTGAACTTGTTCCCGAATATTCTCGTTTCCTATTCAAACGTCGCATCACCTAAAGATCTAGCACAAAATCACATAGAGTGGGGGCGAAATTTTTTTCTCGAAACCGTTATCTATTAGTCAAAATCACATCAACACCGATACATATCTAGAAATCAGGCTACTCGGCGATATGATACTAACTCTCGTTAAACTCATCACCATTTGACCACACAATACAACCTTAATATGGTATGAGGCCACCGCATGTCGTATCATCAATCAATAGGATAGGCGGCTACCATCCAATTCTTTTTGGAGTGTAAAGGGGCCAGTAGAAAATGCTTATCGAGTAACAACGTTTTGTAAGTCTAATTCTAATATAAATAGAAAAAGCTGGTAGGTGCACACTACCCTATTAATTGGCACACTACGTGATCAGTGTTAATAAGAATAAAAACCTATTTCCGCTGTCCATACATCTCAAAGTACTTGAACCGGGATAGTAGGAGAATTGTAGACTGGTATGCTACAGTCTCCTTACTATGAATGAAATGATTCAAATAGCAAGGCATACACACATTAGTTCCATGATCAACGGTTCGCAACATGCAAACACAAATTTTGGAACGTTCCGCATCAGGTTAGATCAACGGATCAAAAAGATCCCCGGTAAATGCTAACACATACGCAGTAAAAATGTTAATAGAAAAACGATTGAATTGGAAGAAGAATAGAAAATTGGAAAGTAAGAGAGGAATGTTAACACATTGCACAATATTGTGAAATACAAAAGTAGAAATGCACACGCCGTTCACCAACCACGGCAAGACTGGTTCATATAAAAGTCTATCAAATTTCTATAGATTTGATGAAACGAAGAGAAGTCATTTTTTCCAGAAAGATATGCTCTTAACGCTTTACGGCACAAACACAAAATTAACAAGGTTTTGCCCAACATTGGTTATAAACAGTCAAATACACCATAACTCGTCTCATTCAAAAAATATCACAGCCAAACCTAATATATGTTAATGCTGTACCATAAAATGTTTTGTGCCTTTTCTTATTCGTTTTCCCTTCTTTGTTTTGTTTTTTGTTTTTATAATGTCACCTGTCAACAAACAATCGAGAGATATAGAGTAAATGCAATTGATTAATTCATACGGTGTTTGTGTTTCTGTGTTGTGTCTGTGTGTAATTGTTGTGTGTAAAACTTTTCCTGTCTACACATCTTGTTTGGTTTTACAATGAAAAACATATTACAACTAAATTTATTTACCCTTAGAAATGTAGATGTAGATTTCGTTTAATTTAAATATTCTTACAATGAATATATTAGATAATAGATCGTTCGCATCACGTCAAACTGTAAAATTAGTGCGGTAACAAATACACCATCGTACGCGGAGTTGTCTTACCTTCGATTGAATTCGATTTTAATAGCTGAAAGGAAAATGGAAAATGTTAAAAGTGGGATTGATGAGAGACACTAAGATAATATATATTGTACCCAGCCGTCCCGAGACACTATTTTGTCTAAAAAAAATTGCACGACACGCCTGCCTGAATATTCCCGTGAAGTATCGCCAAAGTCAGTTTTTGAGAATTTTTTAAATCGCAAAAAAAAATCGCTAAAGTGTGAAGAAGCGTTAAGAAAATTTGCCGAAGTTAGAAGAAACGACAAAAAGAAAAAAGTCAAATAATTGGCGTTTCTTCACACTTTGGCGATTTTTCTTGGTGGTTCTTCACACTTTGGCGATTTTTTTTTTGCGATTAAATTTTTTCTTGGTGATTTGACTTTGGCGATACTTCACGGGAATAACATAACAAGGGACAAAAAGTTGACAAGTCCAGTTTTCGAGAGAACTTTGTGGATCCAAGCCAAAGCCGAAGTCATTAAACAGATGAAACTTCATCGGAAACTTCGACTTTCTCGTTTATCGCGAGTTTTGTAACGGATTTTACATGGGACGTCGAAAGCTCATGAAATTCGATGAAAAAAGAGGGATTCTATTGAAAAACAGCCTACCGAAATCGGACGCATTTTCTATTGGAATTTTTTAATTGTACCTAGAAAGGACTTAGACCCTAGAAGTTAAAACCACTTTCAAAAAAATTCTTCGAAGCGTGTGACTGATGACAGGTGTGCAAAAACCGAAAAATTGCAATTTACTTACAAAAATTTCTCCAGTTACACGAGCCGTACAGGGTCGTGTGGGGTGTCATTAGAAAGGTAATCACATGTACTATTGAACCGAATAGAGGTTGATGGTTTTAAAATTCATCCACACTGAAATATGTGCCGTTGAAGTTTTCAACCGAAGACTTACACTGTTCTTACAGAAATTTCTCGGGGTACACAAAACGTACATGGTCGTGTAGGGTGTCATTTGACAGGTAATTAAATGTGCTAAAAGTAATTCTCTGTGTTCCCTTTAAACGTATTAAAGGGAACACAGAGAATTACTTTTTCAGTCTGAAAATTGCTGAATTTTTTGGCCCCTCACCTTACTTTTTCACTTTGAAGTTTGCTAACTTTCAGAGACCAATTACCCTTTGTCGATGTATTGTATGTCTAATTCCAGATAGAAAAACTTACTTGGGCGACAATATCTTACAACTTGACTCGATCTGACTTCATTTGCAGTGTTATTGCACCAAGTACCTTCATACCCCTAAGTCAAATGGTCACCTACGACCAGTAAAGGAAACTAGAATAAGTCAGCCCTGATAACGAAAGCTCAGTGATATTCTACTACTAAATCTTTCGATCTGCAAGAAATGAGTAAGCATATCCCACCAACCCAAAGATCCTCTATATCTAAATGCTATTCTAAAACTTCCCGTTTAATCCCTTGATTGAATGATTTAATTTTCCGTCTAAAGAGAGCTTTCATCAATGTGTCACTCACCATCTAAAATCTCCTGTTTTGCTTTGTTTATTTCGATACGCATTTCACGTATTATTTCAGCCCTAAAGTTGTCCAATTCTTGTGGATTAGCCAATGACAAACCGCCGTCACCATTAACTTGTTTCAGTATCGTTTCTTCACTGGCACTGCCAAATCGTTTACGGGATGGTCTCGGTGATTCCGAACCACTGTTGTTCATATTGTTCGATTGCGAATTCGATCCCGAATTGGTGCCTAGTTTGTGTGGTAGAGTGTTTGACTTCTCCCACGGTCGTTGTCGTCCGTTATCGTCGTTTTGTTCCTGGTGGTAAAATTTGAGTTAAGAAAGTGTGCAGAACAAGTCTTTCAGACTGCAACTAGTGTTTACGAACGACATCTACCTCCGGTTTCTTTTCCGCTTTCTCTCGACGTCTAGCTAAAGTTTTTGCCATTTCATCCATCATAGATGCCATTCCATTTCCACTTCTGCCGATTGTTCCATAATTTCCGCTACCTCCGCTCGATGTACTGCTTCCACTGTTTTCAGCAGGCATTGGAGGAGGTGAATTCTTAGCGTTCCGTTTTAACTTAGCTTGTTGTAATTGTGACGCTAATGAACTCATATCCATTCCAATCGATTGATTAAGTAGACCACTCATTGGCGGAGGCGGTGGAGGTGGAGCACCTGAAGGAGCTGCTGCTGCAACAATTGGCATTGCTGGTGGCATTGGCGGTCCACCATTACTCATTGGAAACGGTGGAGCTTGTGGAATTGGTGCAGACGTCTGAGCTGCAGTAGGATAGTTACTGTTGTTGTTCGGTAAGCCATTCGATGGTGGATATACTGCCGGTTGTTGTTGTTGCTGCTGTTGACTGTTATACACGCTATTATTACTGACGGAGTTCGGTAGACCTGGTGCTTGTTGATTCGTTGATACATAAATGGGACTGTTTGAATTATGCGACTGAAGGTGCATCGATGGCGGCTGAATTTGATTTTGATTTGAGCTAGATGACACGTATATGGGCTGATTGTATTGTGACATGTTCTACGGAAGGTTCTCAATTAAGTAAAATATGGCAACCAATGTAACTTCACCAGTCGAACCTGATTTGATCCGTATGAACTCTGTGTGGCATAAACATTTTGTTGTGGCGGTGTTTGTTGTTGATGCATTTGACCGTACTGCGGCTGAATCGGAAGCATTCCAGTTTGGGAACCAAAACCTTGTGGCGGCATAGACATTGGTGGCGGTTGAGGTGCAGGCGGTGCACTGGAATTAGAATGGGTTAAAACGTTGTGACTCAGTAAAAACAAAACAAAGGATATTGACCTGCTGGTACGATGATGACCTTGTGGTGTCGGTGGACTTTGTGGTATATTTTGATTTGTTTGTGAAGTTGGTGTATGTGGAGCTGGCGGAGCTGTAGACGTAATTTGTTGTTGTTGAATCATAGCTGCGTCTTCTCTTGTCATTGTTCGATAGCCCATATCTTCATCGTAAGTCGTACCATTTGGAATCTGAGGGTTTCCAGCGGTTATCAATCGTCCACTTAAAACCTTCAATATAAACCGTATGATCAATGGACTCAATAATTTTTCAATTTTCACTCTCAACATACATCTAAAGCATGTGTCATAGCTCTGGCAAAACCTTCCGCATCTTGTTGACTTGAGAAATTCAAGCCGTAAACAAACTTCGAATCACGCCATTGATGGAACGTTGCTGTCGCTTGGTTATATTTCAGTCCTTTGACAATGGAACAATTGATAACGACTTCATGGTCCTGCAATTTACGGCCGACTACGCGAAATGTATTATTCTGTTGATGGTGATAGATTTGCACTTTGCTGAGGCCGGACGATGTTCCGGATGGTATCCACTTCTTTTGAGTGTCATCGTAGACCATAACTGATGCTCTAGCACCAATAATACTTTGTTCACTGGGAAAAATAGGGAAAATGTCGATGAGTACATTATAATGACAATTGCAACGTAAAATATCTCATTCAAAATTGGAATTCAATTAGAGTGGAAACTGTTGACGGCATACTCATCGATATACATTTATGTTCCCAATTAATTAGCAGAAAAATCAAATCAGAGAAGTGAAAAACATGCTGCCAAAGAGGCGAATCAAAATAGCGTGTTAAATTTACGGCAATTAGAAATATAATAAATATACACATCGGAGCATGAAGAACACCCATTTGAGTTTTTTAGATGAATTTCGTACAAAATATATTACCTAGCTAGCGTGTTATGTCTTTTACCACATCTGAATGTGTACTTTTAATATACACCTACACACCCTGCCAATTTGAATATATACACAGAAGAAAAAAACATTCGCCGCTTCAGAATTAAATTCAGAAAGTGATAACAGGGATCAACGCCCTATGAATGAACAAGAGAGAGAGAGAGAGAGAGAAAGAAAGAAAAACCCACAAAATCAACATTTTTGGTGGCACACAAATCTCCGAAACTGACATTTTAGTTTTATTACATCCACAAAAATGTTAACTAAATGGCAGTCATATCATATTACGGTAATGATGTTAAAATGTTCTGAATTGAGACAAACTGCTTACCATTGGTGTTTTAACATCGCTTTCAAGAATTACTAATTGTACACTTGAATAACACCTTAATTGGTTTATAATTACTTCATTAACATATAACCGCTTAACTAGCTGTATGGAAACGCTGGTAATTTGATTCCATTTTAATCAACCGGAATTATTATTAAACATTCTTTAGCGCTGAGCGAAAAAATTATTATCATTTTCCATTCTTCATACCGTTGCCATTATTATATAGAACGCTCTTTATTAACTATGGCAGTAGTATAATACTTGTCTGCACGATGACGATGACCCATTTCATAAAATATACTGCGTCGTCTTCTAAAGTATGTATTCTTCACGTTCGTCTGCTTTCAATTCGTATCGTTGTAGATATGTAGTGCTTTTCATCAACGGTCGTTTATTACTATAAAAGTATACGCGAAAGGCTTTTAGGTTGCATTGCCATAAAGCGAACTATTTTACCAGAATAGATTCATATCGGGGAGCTCAAGGCATATATAGCACAGGACAAAATATCTGAATGTTTTCATGGATTTTCATAATATTCTTGCGATCTTTCGTGGAGATTTTAGGATTTTTACCAATGGTGAAAATGTCGACAGTTCGAGGAAATTCCTGAACTCAAATCGTGCAACTGATCTTTGACATGTATGGACGTTTGAAGATGCTTGGAATTGAAACAATATCTAAAGTCTGCTTTGAAGGATGAATTAAATTCCAATCCCTTGATGTTCTAGGTCCCTGACACTCCCTGACACTAGCCTATTGAAATTGGTTAAATATATAGTTCCAACTCTTTTCATGTATTTCTACAAACTGTGTACCGTGTGTCTGGAGTCGTGTTTTGCCTAAATCAAATTTGCTGATTATCACTTAGAGCCGTAAGTCAAGCTAAGGAGTAAACAGTAGATAACAAGGGATCACTGATCTTTGTTCTTCCCTACCTTTTAATACCGAAGTCTCCATCTCAAAACGCTTGATCTAAATCTAAACTAAAGTTTAGCAGACACAGAATTAGAACATAAATCGGTGCAAGATTTCGAGTGACATTTCTGCGATAAAATAATAAATTTGTCGGTGAATTTAAGCTGCGAGCGCACTTACACCGTTTAGCTCTCCGTTTACGTTTTAACAATGGAAAGTGGGAGGAGCTTCCATTGTTCACTCGTAAACGGAGTGCTAAACGGCGTAAGTGCGCTCGCAGCCTTAGTATAACGTCAAATATCTTTAACGATTGCAATCAAACCGAGCAACGTTGAGCACATTCATTGAATGTATATTGTTCTATGCCATTCACACAATATTTTTTTTTTGGTTTACAATAGAGAAACCCCGTCATTATACCGACGAATATATGTGTGGGTAAAAGGAAAGCATTGTTTTGCCATAGTTGCTGCATGATGAATATTATTTAATGCTCTCGCAGTCTTGATAGGCAACGTTCTTATACATATATGTATGTTAAATAGTAGTACCTAGTACATAAAATGAAAATAACCAAACTGATGTGTACACATTACGTATATGTATGTTACTTAATAAACCACATCGGTACACTAGAATTCATGTAATAGGAGCACTTTGTATATATTTTTGTGGAACCGTTTTTGATTTGCTTTCAAATACGTTTTGTTTTTCGTCTTTTTATTTCTTCTTCTTTCTACTATTCGTTTATACCATTGAGGATGAATTCACTCCCACATAATTTGAAAATTTGACTTCCTTCATTATGATGCTAAACAATCTAAATGAATTTTATAAATACCATAACAATAGTCGTCTCTCCGCACTCTACACTCTTCATCGTCTTCGTTTTTTTTTGTACTCAATTTAATTGTAAAAAGAAAATACAAAACAATTTGCCTACAAAGTGGCAATGTTTTTGTTTGATTTAACGTCTCTTCGGTAGATTTAGTACAAAACATTTGTTTTATATAAACTCGTGTCACATTTCAGATTGTTAGTAATTTATTTCTTCGTTTTTTGTTGTTGTTATTATTGTTGTTGTTGCTACTTCTGATGCTCGCTGCATCGTTGGAGGAAATGTGTAATTGGCATAATGATTATGTTAACCAATAGTATGATCGTATCATGATGATGATGATGACAACGCTGAGTAGACGAATAAACACATAAAACGTGGACGTAAGCGTTTTTTAAGCAAAAATACAGCTTAAGCAGATAAAACTGACGAGAGTTAGTATCACCTCGTTTATTTTTTCATTTAAATAGACCATGGAAATGTATATGCAGCGCGAAAAATATTGTAAGAAGTAAGTAGCTGTGTAAAGAGAAATGTTTTTAGAATAACATTTCATTGGCATGACTTGTAAGACAAGTTGTAATTTATAATCGTGCAAAGGATTGACCGACTTGTTACACAATTCCCTTTTTTAAAACGATGACGAACAATTGTTGAGTGACATGCGGCTGAAAGTTAACCGGTTTCTTGACCGATAAAATCTATCAATAACAGACACACCAAATGTCACACGGTCGCTGATTTTTAATCGATTTTAAATATTGTGCAAAGGTCCGTGCGAAAGTACACTTTTGAGTATTGCTCAAAACTGCCATACAAATAAATTTATGAAATTGGTATTAATTTGCATATAGTTACGCTACCATCTACAGCTATTGCAGGTAAAACACGGAGGTAATTTAACGGTGAAGGTAAAATTGAAACTTTGATTGCATCTATTGAAAAGGTGATTGAAATATAGTTATATTAGTCTAGTTCGTCCAGCCACATATATCGAGCGATGACGGTGGTTGAGTTAGTTGTCATGGTATACATATAAGATTCCGATATTTAAGGCACAAGGTGCGATGGCAATCTTGAATGACAAAACTATGCGAACGAAAAAGTGGGATTAGGACGAGACAAACCTTGTCAAAATTCTCACGTACAATGTTCTTATGGAACCGTCCATAGGATCAATCATGGATGAGACTTATTTCATCCTTTAAACTGTGATTTCATTTAGCCGGTTCCAAATTTTGAAGCCATACCAACAACTATTGTTAAATGGCGAATTACGTATACGCAGTGCTTAAGTTAACTTTTATGTGTACAATCGACATCGCGCTATGAATGTAATGAGGGATTCTTTTGAAAAACAGCCTACCGAAATCGGACGTATTTTCCAGTGAACTTTTTCATATGTGCCTAGAAACGTAGTCGACCCTAGAAGCCAAAACCACTTTCAAAAAAAATTCTTCGAAGCTTGTGTTGCTAGTGGGAGGTGATCAAAAACCGAAAACTTGCAATTTTCTTACAAAAATTTCTCCAGTTACACGCGCCGTACAGGATCGTGTGGGGTGTTATTAGAAAGGTAATCACACGTACTATTGCGCCGAATAGGGACTTATTGGTTTTAGAATTCATCTACACTGAAATATGTGCAGGTAAGGTTTTTAACCGCAGACTTACACTGTTCTTACAGAAATTTCTCGAGGTACACAAAATGTACACGGGGTATCATTTGAAAGGTAATTTTATGTGTTTGTGGGCCAAATAGAGTCTTATGTGATTTGGATGCATATGCGATGAAACATGGCCGCTTAAACAGTTCAACTTCTATTTCATTGTAGATGCATCCAAACTACATGAGACCAATACCAGTACGTGTGATTACCTTTCTAATGACACCCCACTCGACCCTGTACGGCTCGTGTAACTGCAGAAATTTTTGTAAGAAAAGTGCTAATTTTCGGTTTTCGATCACCTCCTGCTAGCCACACAAGCTCCGAAGAATTTTTTTGAAAGTGGTTTTGGCTTCTAGGGTCGAAGTCCTTTCTAGGTAGATATAAAGAACTCCACTAGAAAATGCGTTCGATTTCGGTAGGCTGTTTTTCAAAAGAATCCCTCAATAGCTGAAGTAACGGTTAGTCACCTGTTATCAACACTACAACAAGCACTACAATTGCAGATACTGCTTAGCCCTCGTAAAAGATCTCACTTTCATATCTAAACTGTTACTGCTTTTTCTCTCTGTTTCTCTGTGGTCTCACTAACCTAAGAGGTTCAGTATTTTCTCTAAAGATCGGATAAAAACCACACTAATAAAAAGGGATTTTTGCGTTTTTAAATATTTCTGAAAAGAACATTTTGTGACTGAGAATCTCAGACAATAGTTAAATAGAAAATCGTTAAGACGATAGATCTGCAAAAGAACGGTATGTATGGTAGGTGTCAATCATATCTGATAGAATTTGCATCACTCATTGTCAGTCAAGTGGATCCTATTTTGCATATGAATAAAAGAAAAATGTTTGACGAAACAATATACATCAATTTTGCTGTGACAATTATTTTCAACAATCGCCCAATTGTCTACAAATATAAAATTTTACGAAATTTTACTTCATGAGACCTACTAATTCTAAGAACTGTCCATACGGTCACCGGTATAACGAAAGAAACTCATGCAATTTACAAAGAAATGTAATATAAAGTGGAGATATGAATTAGAACGTTTTTCGAGTAGAAGTTCCGGTAATGTTTGCTTGATGAACCGAACGGAAATTTTTTTAAGTCAAGTTTTTCATTTGCCTAACATTGGGATAAGAACAAAAACTCCAACAGACATTCCGTACAAGGTGATCATTCAAGATAAATCCATTGCTTTCCGTCTAATTCCGTAGCAAACACTTGCTAGCACAGCTGCGCCAAATAAGTTAGTTTACAAATCGTTAATCATCATTTAGTTTACTGTAAAGTGGAACAGTTTATGATAGACAAGTGTATTATTCCAATGACAAGCTCGGTACCACATGTATATATATACCACACAATTTAATAAAATGTGAAACAATAATAATAATATTGCGATGGATATGATTCAGTAGTTTGTTGCGACAGGAATGCGAGTAAATAAAATGGCAAGCAATCAACATTGAAGCAAACAACGTATAATATCTCATTTAGCTGAGCGGTTTTTTTTTTTCTTTCTTCATCATCGTCCAAAGTTATGCATTCGACGAAACGTGTGTATATGATGGGTGTAATTATATAGAGCCCATAGTAGTTGTTAGGAAAATTTCGGAAATACTTTTTCTGTTTTGTCACCGAGTTAATTATAATGGGAAAATTGTGTAGAAGGGAAAATGACAAAATCGAACGAATTCGAAATGAAAAATTACATTTCGGGCTCTATTATCTCCGACTGTACATTAAGCGATATTAAAAGCTATAAAAACATTTGAAGATAGGTAAAGCAAAAGTTGTTGTGAAGTAATGATGTATGCATACTAAAACACATTACAACAACGAGAACGGAACAGAGACCTTGATATTTTACTTTCTTTAATTTATAAACGAATTATTATTACGAATCAAACGCAAAAAAAAATATGAATCAAACGATAAGACACACACATATTCATGAACCAAAAAAAAGGTGCAAATGCAGTCATGCTCGAAGTCGGACTATATAATTCATCGAAAAATGTTATTATTAACCAATTCAAAGGAAAATCGATACTGTCCATTTAAGACCCTGAATCACAACAATCTGTTCGAGCGAGGAACCGGTTTTCCTTTTTCTTTATTATTTAGATTTTGCTTATTGGACTAATGATCATTGTACACCATGAAAATTTTTGTGCTTTCCAGTTAATTGACCGAGTTACTACCACATTACTTAGTCAATTTACGGACGAAAATTGCGTGTTATCGCGGTGGGCTCCAGCGAATTATATTTGTATAATAAGAAATTGGTAATAAACGGTTTACGATTAGAGTCCCTTATCCGGTTCGTGCAAACAAGCTGGAGTTTTAAATATTTTTATCATGTGTCGGACATCTGCTGCACACAACACATATAGTTCTCGTTCGGTTTTTTTTACTACAGATAATAAAAATAAATATACAAACAACGAATTTACGCGTACAACAACACCCCATCACTAATGAGTCTCGTCTGGCATGGTAAGTTTTTTTTTCTGCTTTGGACGAAATTGATTTTGTTAACTTATAATCAAATTTAGGACATAATATCCGATTGAAGACAATCCCCAGCTTACGATCGTGTCAATAACATTCGCAGTTTGAGTGAGAGAAAACGAAAAAAAAAACTTTAATTCTGAAAAATAATATCATGTCCAGTGTTCCACCATTAAATGTACACCTTGCGCAAGTTGCGTCCCACACCCCATATAATAAAAGTGAAATTAACAATGAGTAATCAAATTTAAATGTTTCCAACCCTCTTTACATTGATTAAACGAGAAATAAGTTGACAATTTGAATCGCATATGCATAAATTGCCATACGAATAGGTAAAATTCACAAACAAAGAAATTCACACTTTAAGCCAGAAAATTTGTTTCAATACATTTTCCATCACTCTTTATCCTTCTCACCCACGAAATCATACTCACTTCATTATTTTGTTTCTTTTTCGGTTTGTTTTTTATTTTCACTATCCTTTCTTATTCTGTCACTATTCACCTAGGCACATCTCCATTAACTTGGGAACATTTCCCTTTAACTTGGACACATTTAATTTATAAGATTTTTCAGCACTTCTCGACGAAATTGAGTAGACTACACTTTGATCACTTTGATGCTTGCTAGAATGAAACGGTTGGTATGAAAACAGAACGGTTCGAAATGGCTGATTATTATTGACATTTGACGAGTTAATAAATGCGGCTGGGTATCGACATAACCGATTTAAAATCGTATAATTTCCCAGTAGGTATTGCTACTTAGTACGGTAAACTTTACAGTCTTGGTAGATATAGTACATTTTCTACCTTGGTGTATATTTCGAGAATAACTTCGTATGTACAATTGTATATAACGAGCGCCAGCGAGTGTATATACAATTGTACATAAGAAGTGATTCGAGAAATATACACCAAGGTAGAACAATGTTTTATCTCCTGCAAGCTGATATTTCATACATTAGCGAAATAATCACAAAAATTTGGATTTAAAATTAATTAATTAAGCATGTTGTTTTAAACAACAACAAAAAAACATCATACAGAGAATCCTTTATTTACTTACTCACACACATATACTATCCACCTCAACATTTCGTTCAAATCACATCATTCCGACTACTCTGATTATTTTATCGATGTAGAAGTGACTAACGAACCACTACCGACACCAATTGCATCTCGGTATGTGATTTGTTGGCGTAGTGGTCAGTATGTTTGGTTGATATGCTGCTGGTCCCGTGTTCGCTTCCGCCGTTCGGCGATTTTTTTTTTTTCAAATATGTAGATGGAAAGTAAATTTACCCTAGGTGGGCTATGTGTGAATTATCCAATCGTATAGGCTGTGGTTATGTATGTGTTTGTGTTTATATGCAGAAACGCGTAATGTATGAAATATCAGCTTGCAGGAGATAAACAAGATTATTGTTTTGAAAGCAGGTAGAATGCATCAAATGCATGACATTCGAATTGGTGAAAAAATACCCGTGACCGATTCGCATGTGATTAAGAAATTGTGGCATACAAAGTTAAACCAAATTTTTGTTGGTTGCGGAAATGGGGTCATCAATTGCAATGATGATAAGAAGACTATGAGAGGTGCTAAATTGTGCACAACAGAAACGTACTTGAAGAAGAAACATGCCGAGGTCGTTGGTGTCACACAAGTAATAACTCATGTATTGCCAATGTTCCGTCAAGTGAAATCGCGATCAAGACAGTTACTAGACAACTGGTCTTCAGAACTCTCTTGATGAATATAACAGTCTATACATTTTTTACATATAACACAAGACAAGTTATGTATCATTCTCTCTCATCATAACAGTCTATAGAGTGTTATGATGAAAGAGAAAGAAATATCTTGACAAGTATCCCAAGGCAAGTTATAAATAACTAGCCTTCGGTCCTCTCGCTCACATCGTAAGATGTTAAAAGAGGAGCAAATACTTTGACAAGTTACCCAAGGCAATTTATAATTAACAAGGTTCTGAAAGAACAGGTAAAGACACTTTCGAGTTGATCACGAAGGCGGTGTGATCAAAATTTTCCTGTAGCGCCAACTAGGTTTGGAAAATTTTATATGACGATTTCAACTTAACAAAAAAAATTGTTGTCAAGTTGACTTTTCAAACAATATCCATGTCTGAATTGTCAAGATTTGTGTTTCACCCGCCTTCGTAAGTGTCTTAACCTGTTCTTTCAGAACCTTGATAATTAACTGGTATTCGGTCGTCTCGCTCAAGGCTGTAAACTTTGGGGAGGTCACGCAGATACAGATACGCGGGTTACACACCACACTTGATGATAACATGGCGGATTTCATACAAAAATTCACATACTGTGATGACAATCATCGCCGTGATGATATGGTGAATTTTTTTTGTATGTAAAATCATCAGATGTGGACCATGCTCTGTTCCCGCTAGTTCCCGCGTATCTAATAAAATTGCGGTCTCCGTGACATCCCCAAAGTTTACAGCCTTGGTCTCGCACTGATCATAACAGTCTATAGGCTTGTTACAAGGCCATATGAATTGTCAAATTTCATCCACAGAACCATAACCTCAATAATATTTCTGTGTAAATCGCGTAGGCGACGTTGCTCGATATGTATGAAATATCACGTAAGCGACGTTGCTGTGGATGAAATTGTGGTTGTTCGGTTTGTCAAAGTTCGTGTTCAAGAAGGTACTGAAAGAACAGGTTCAGACACTTTCGAGTTGATCGCGAAGGCGGTGTGATCAAAATTTTCCTGTAGCGCCAACTAGGTTTGGAATTTTTTATGACGATTTTAACTTACCAAAAAAAACATAGCTAACGCCGACCCGTACGAAACACCTATTCGTATCAAAAGCCTTTACTGTGAAACTCTTCATTCTCTACTGAAAAGCTATTCGCCCTTTAAAATCACTTACATTATCTTTCTTTGCCTTTTTATCAAATAAATTGCCGGAGGCAATATAGACAGCCCCTTACGAAGTCAACTTTCATAAATTCCTATTTAAACAGCTATATACCGCTATATTTACCTATATTTTCCTATAAATAAACATTTCACAGATGAACATGCTATTATATAGCTCTATATGCCTGTATATAGCTCAATATAGGTGAATATAGATATATATAGATGTCCATATAGGGAATGCCTGAAACACCCCACACACAACAAATTATTTCCATGTTAACAGAAACTCTCTAAGTACCATTTTTCCCAAGATATTTCACTTTTATTAAAATCCAATATGGCCACCGGCTGCCATTTTATAAGGAGACCGGAAATTTTACCAACGCTTTACATTCGTTAATGCCTTTCAAACAAAAAAAAAATTCATGAAATTCGGTCAAAATTTACTCGAGATATTGACAAAATACTCCACGTTCACTGTACGGCCGAGTAGCCAGATAAGAGCTCACTCCAAGAGACCTAGCTCACGCTTAATTTCAAAAACTTCCTTTTCCCTGATTGGTACGGTCAATACCTATCTAATAAAGCTAAAACAGACGAAATATGTTCAAATGTGGCCGACCTACAAGCAAAAACTGCTTGCCGCCCTGTGCCTGTTTCACACCAAGGGGTCTAACTCACGAGTCGGTCATCCGATTTCCATAAACTTTTTTTTGTCGATCGGTATTGTAAATACCTTTTATTTGACGTATCACTTACAAGTGTAACGTTTAAATGTCCGGAGATATCTTCAAAAAACCGTAAAGCACTTATTGGGCCACAGCTCGGGAGGGGTCGATCCAAAATCACTCATCTTTGAACTTAGCCTGTCTTTTGACATTACCAAACGTGAAAAAAAAGAATTTTCAAAATCGGATGCGTTTTACTCAAGTTATCGTGCAGACAGACAGACAGACAGACGGACATTTTTTTTTTCATTGATTTGGCATCTCTAGACAACCACAATAGGTTTCCCCTTACTCAGGGAGTCCAATTCGACGTGTTACAAACGTATGCGTAAACCTATAAGACCCCAGTACTTCGTACGGGTCTAAAAATGCGTTCAGGAGTGTTGGGCCAAAGATTCTGCTATTTCTTTCGTACGCAATGTGTGAATATCTCCTCGACCTGAATGAAAATTTCCCACTAACTATCATTGTAATACTATGACAATCGATTCCGAGTCTTAACTGGTGTATATTCGTTAAGTTTGAACAATTTTAACAAAAGATCGTTTCTGCATTACCTATAATTGAACACTCTGATCAATTTTTGAATGAAAATTATAACTTTTAACAGAATAATATGAAGAAAAATTACCCTCCCTTTTTACCCATCACTTTACAGGGTAACTTTGTTAAAGGCTCGCCACCTTTATGTTCCAATTAAACATCAGTCTACTTAACATTCGTCACACCTTTTGTTTGCACTGTAGTCTGTGCCCAAGATTAGGGTGTACACAAGAGCATGATGGTCACTTATGAGATCGTTGCTCACCGCCAATCCTCCAATATGTCCAGGACTTCCCACCGCCTAAATAAAATAGTAACTATATTGCAGCAAAGGAATGTGCACAATATTAAGATTTTCAATAAAATAGAAACTTACAAAATCCAAAGAGCCACCGTCTCGATGAGTTGGTTGTCTTTGACTGGGAAATCCTTCTGCACCCTCAGTACCTTCAAGAATATTCAAAATACGTGGATCCTCGATGCCATCTCTCCAGTTGAAATCTCCAACCATACTCCATCCACTGTGACCCAACGTGGAATCAACTGCCATATAACCGATATGAACTAGGTGATTTGTCAATTCCACATTCGAATCGTCGGTGTCTCTCGCAGGCCTTCTGTACACCACTGAGAAAGTAAACTTTCTCGTTATTTCATCATTATTGCAAGCTCGACAGTTCATCTGGGTGGTTATGTCAGCAATCATGACGGAATCAGCAAAAGCTTCACTTGTGACATGGGACATTCGAATCGAGTTTCCATTGCTTAGTACAGTTTCTCTCCAAGCAATCAGAATTCCACCTCCTCTTCTGTCTTCAAATCCCGTCGGAGCTTCTCCTCGCCAAGTGTCTAAAAGTATTGAAATTCGATTGTGTAGGCACAATCAGCAAAATTTCAGGAAAAAGTCTGATATACCTTCATGGTGACCATTGCTCCTATCTTGTCGAAAAATGTGATAATTTTGAAGACCGAGCCGTTGAAGTACAAATTCATTAGTGTGTCTGTCATTCAGCCAAGTTTCCACCAAGGCAACGATACCAGGATTATTTCTCTGAATCACAGCTCTCAATCTGTCAAATTTATTTTCCATACATCCCGATCTGTTCAATGGGTTGACGCTTTGCATATTGCAAAACACCACAGGAATTGAGACATCGATGCAAATGCATTCCGTTTCAGAATCAGATGATGATTCCTCAAGTTCCGGAGTACGCACAGCTCGTTGTCTTTGTTGGTCTTTTCGTCGCTCTCCCTCCCGTTTGCGTTCCAGTCGCTTTTTTTCTTTCAAAGCTTCTTTTTGTGAAACGGCGGTTTGGCTAGCTGCTGTTCCAGCGGTTGAAGTTGTAGCTGACTTAACCTCTGCAGCTAGTTTAGCAGAGGCTTTCAAAGACATAGCAACGTTTCCTTCTAGAGCACTTGCTTTTCCGTAAAGCTTGGAGACTTGCCTCATGCCATCGATGTATTGGATTTCGGGTACTAATCCTGCTTTAGCCTCGGTTATTTCGTAGAGTTTATATGCTTCCAATTTAAGATTTCCCGCTAGCAAAAATAAATAAATTTACAATTGATATAAGAAGGCACCATGCAAATTTTGTGTGAGGTAAAATGTATCACCTTTAATAAGGTCTGCTTGGGTACCAGCAACAGTAGTAGTAGGAGTAGTCAGTTTACTAGCTAAAGAACCAGCACTGTGCCCTGCTAAGCCATCTGCGACCGGCATCAAACACAAATCGAAAATATCACCCGGATTTGGATTTTCAATTACATTCTCAAGAGCAGCAATGTATCCAGATTTCTCTTTAGTCACAATAGTCGTTCCCGCATCCGTCACCACTCCGCCATAAATTCCCCCTGCAATAGCCCCTGGAGGTCCTCCTAAGAAGAATCCTCCAACACCACCAGCCATTACTCCGGTTGTTCTAGTAGCACTTTTCATAGCTCGGTGTCCACCTTCTTTATCCCCCACGAGATAATGTATACCGCCTTTGAAATGTCCAACTACCGGAATTCCATCGGCAACACTTAGCAATCCTTTGCCACACCTTTTCTGGGTTTTTATAGCATCTTTGGTGTTACCAGCTATTAAATAGCCCACAGACGTTGCCTGTAAAAGAAATTGACATCTATGTATAGACAATTTTAAAATAGTGAAGAAAGCGGACCTCACCAGGCTTTAGCTGGTCATTTTTTCTTTGAAAATAATTCAAAAGTGTAACGATCGTAATCTAACATCTAAAAATACCACAAAGTAAGCTAACATTGAATTCTATGAAGTATGTTTCTGGGAATATATTGCCTAAAAGTAAATACTGAATGTCCGTGAAAGTCTATTTTTACATTTGAAATTTAAAGTTTTTAAAGAATTTTCTTGAGAAGATGGTGATTAAATGAATGTTTCGACTACCCGCAGATTCGAACACTGAGACCTGACGCATTCCGAGAACGAACACTTTCTCTTAATCCATTTGTTCGGTGGATACGTTGATATCAAACAAAACAAAAACATTAACGCATACAAGCAAACAATATCAAAATATAAAAATAGTCTGTATAAATATTTATATGAAGAAATGTAGAAGTGATAAGAGACATATCTAGAAATATACAATGGAGGGGAAAACGACGCCAGAAAATACTGGGACATGGGCTAGCTTTTATTGGAGGAAATTAATAGAGATAAAGAAAGCAAATTAGAAGGAATTTTTTATTTCCTTGGGTGAATAAGACAAAATGTAAAATTACTACTATTTGGCGTTTGGAAGAAATACTCGGCTCACTAGCTGTATCATTGTCGTTTCCCCCTCTGAGACAATGATAGACTGTGATGATATCATGCCCGGACTGTAGTAAGCGAACGTGACGCAAGCCCACTACTACAAAATTAAAAAAAAAAAATTAGGGACAAGGAATACAGCAACTTTTTGACTTTTTTCCCCTGCATCCTATCGCCCCACAATTATTGTTGACCGCCCTTATTTGTGTATTTCTACCTGCAGGAGATAACATTATTATATTCTACAGCTTTCCTTTGATGGGTTTCCTCAACATCTGCCACCAGTGACGCACTTTCTCGGCTAAAATTTTCTTTGTCAAATTTTTTTTGTGAATTTTAGTTGACACTTCGACTCTAGCAGTTACGAGTTCGAAAACCTATGGGCGGTTTTTCTTCCTGATTCCAAATCACTAAAGAAATCGTTTCTGCGACGTCGGGATCGCGACCTATGTCCGTTTTAAGTTAAATGGGAATTACATTAGAGTAAAAGAGACAAAGCTATGTAACATCGTGTTGTCTCTTTCACTCTAATGTAATTCCTATTTATCTTAAAACGGACATAGCTCCCGATCCCGACGTAGTAGAAACGATTTCTTTAGTGATTTGGAATCAGGAAGAAAAACCGCCCATAGGTTTTCGAACTCGTAACTGCTACGTTGAAAGTACACACCTTTGTCACCTAGTTCACAATAATTATTGAACATTTTTCCTGACAGTTATTTTGGAAGTTAACATTCAAGGACTTGCGTCACATTTACCCTCTAACGGTTTTTTTACACATACTGTTCATAAACCAACCCTAGCAAATGAATAACATTCTTGTACCGGCTACTAAGGAATTTGTGAAGCTTTTCTTACACCATTGCTCGGTGTACTGGTAAAATGAATTGACCGTAAATATTTTCTAACTGATCGTTTTATGCGCACATTAATTTAACGAAATTAAACCTAGAAACTATAAAGTATACTAACCTGAGAAACTATAGGACATTCGTGAAAGAAACGTTCTTGCGTCGCGGCGGCTCCTTTTGCATCGCCACAAACAAGTTGGACTCCCGATTTCACTTGAGACACGATAGGAATGGAATCAGTATTCCCCATTATCAATTTGTTAATTCTAATTTTTGACTAATTACAAAAAATGCAAAAATTAACTTCATCAGCAAAGTCTGAAATCGAACTGACTCATTTCTCTCTAGTTTGAGTGGCAATCTGCAAATAAACGAAATGTGTCTGTATAGATGGATTCAACACAATCACGTCGAATTGATGCTGGTTCTGCCGATTGAAAACATTTTGTGTAGCCAATGAAATACTAACTAACACAACACACGTTAGGGTATTAAGTATGTTACTCCGTTATAACACTAACACAAGTGCGTCGGAATTCTATAGCTTCCATGATTTGTTGCAAGTTGTAAATCGATTTTTGACATCTAGGGATGATAACAAGTTTTTGTGGACTACTACAGTCTCAACCCTTTTATCCATCACACAACCCTAATATTAACCCAACTGTTGAATCTTTTGAATCTTCAACAGTCGACGATCTGGCTACCAGTCAGATCTTTAGAATTGTGGACTTTTGGGCGGAGAATTAAACACTTTAATTTGGGCGTGTTGCCCTTTCGACCTTAGACTAATCATACCTAGACAGGAATTACATACGGCGAAAAGTGGCCCCTACATCAGTTTGTATAATATTCATATTTCGTAAGACGTTACACTAACACATGTTACACTGATAAAAAAGATTTTGGCGGTGTACTTCGGATATGTATGATATACTTCTGTTATGCATAGTATGCGTCGGGTATGTATGGCAAATCTGTCGTATGTAAGTTTACGTACGATATGTGTGCCATACATCTCACGCGTGTAGTCGACGTAGGACATGTGTAAAATTTTGGTATGTGTAACCTCATCGCAAAATTACCTCATACGCCCAACACGTTTGAGAAAAGCACACGTTTAGGATGTTTGTATACGCATGGTAAGTATGATGTCAAAAGATCGTACTTGTTGTGCGTTAACATTCGTACACTGTGCATTTTATATTAATAGCAACTATGTCAAGTCCTTTACGTACATGAGATGAATGTATCTGTATCAGGATTTTAGGATTCACTTAAAAACAGAAATATTAAATTCAGTCATTTAAATTTCAAAACGTTTTATTCCCTGAGTTCCAATCTCATACTGTTGAAATATCGAAATATTACGCAAAAAGAAGAAGAAGGAATTATTCATATGTGTGTCATGTTTTTAACGTATAGCATGTATAAGTACTTTGTGTGCAAACGTGCTCCACGTTTACCTACTTCTACCAACGCTTCACAATACAACTATCAATGTAGTATGTCTTAATTGCAACATTGATTGAAGCGCCGCTTTGAGATCAAGAGGTCCCCAGTTCAAACCCATCACCAAACATGGAGAAAATTTTTATCTAAGAAAAAGTTACGATATAAATGAATAAAAACACGAAAAATAAAAAAATTAAAATTAAAAAGAACGAAATTTGACGAAATAATGTACATCAAAATTTCATTTTATTTCGGATACCAGAGCAAACGTACTGGACGTTTACTGACGCAGTGCACGTGTACTAAACGTTCCCGAAGTTCGATCCAAAAATAGCTGTCTGCCAGCCAATTTACACGTCCACTACGTACAGTACACGTCCAGCGCGTTAACTTTTCTATCAGTGTACAAAACAAAATTAGCATATTTGATCGTGTATGAAATAACTAATAGTTTCGTCGAAATTAATTTTCGATTATTATTTTGTGGTGATCGAGAAGTAACATTTTTTGTTTTGAAGAAGAAAGTCGAAGAAAATAATTTCAACCGCAGAACTTACATTTCTTTTTTTTGACAACTACTCAATTAACGATTAAAATTGGATTTCGTCTCTTTTTGATCTGAAATCTATTGATTAATAATTAAAGTAGTAAAACAAATTATTCTTTCTGAAAGTCCGTAAAAAATAATAAAAAAAAATTCATAAGAGGGATTCTTTTGAATTTCGACTGACCGAAATCGGCGCTATTTTTTCCGGGACTTTTTTATATATGCCTAGTTAGGCCTTGGTCCCTAGGCCCCAAAACCAGTCTCAGATAATTTTGATCTTCCACACCTGTCTGGTGGTAAACGGTGCCAATTCGAAAATAGGGGTTTCGTAGTCCGGATTTCATTTCCCTAAGGGGACGAGGACACGGGCGTGTATGGGCTCGTTGGAAAGCTGAGGTCGAGTACTCCCGGGGCAAATATTAACTTCGAAAAAAATTGATGATTATCGGACGAAAATATGACTTCCGGAAAATTTCTCAAAGACGATGGAATCTCGGTGAACTTTGACGAGGGCTGTGACATCACTAATGCAATTATTTGATTAAATTATTGTTTATTATGAATGTGGAGGACCTCAGCCTCAGACCTTATAAAATAAAATAAAATACAAATTTCAACGCACTCTGATATCAGAATATCGTGAATCACCAATATGCGACATTGCGTTTGATTTATGTTTGACGCTTTTAATTTTGAATTTTCAGCGGACTTACGAATGAATTTTAATATAAAACTAAAAAACATAGCTAACGCCGACCCGTACGAAACACCTATTCGTATCAAAAGCCTTTACTGTGAAACTCTTCATTTCTTTTACTTCATTCTCTACTGAAAAGCTATTCGCCCTTTAAAATCACTTACATTATCTTTTTTTGCCTTGTTACCATATACAAATAAATTGCAATATAGACAGCCCCGTAAACAACAGATAATAAACATTTCACAGATGAATATGCTATTATATAGCTCTATATGCCTGTATATAGCTCAATATATGTGAATATAGATATATATATAGATGTCTATATATGGAATGCCTGAAACACCCCACACACATAACAAATTATTTCCATGTTAACAGAAACTCTCTAAGTACCATTTTCCCCAAGATATATCAATTTTATTGAAATCCTATATGGCCACCGGCAGCCATTTTGTTAGGAGACCGGAAATTTTACCGACGCTTTACATTCGTTAATACCTTTCAAACAAAAAAAAAATCATGAAATTCGGTCAAAATACTCGAGATATTGACAAAATACTCCACGTTCACTGTACGGCCGAGTAGCCAGATAAGAGCTCACTCCAAGAGACCTAGCTCACGCTCCGGAGAACATAATTTAAATTTTTTTTCCCTATCTAATAAAGCTAAAACAGACGAAATATGTTCAAATGTGGCCGACCTACAAGCAAAAACTGCTTGCCGCCCTGTGCCTGTTTCACACCAAGGGGTCTAACTCACGAGTCGGTCATCTGATTTCCATAAACTTTTTTTTGTAAATACCTTTTATTTGACGAATCACTTACAAGTGTAACGTTTAAATGTCCGGAGATATCTTCGAAAAACCGTAAAGCACTTATTGGGCCACAGCTCGGGAGGGGTCGATCCAAAATCACTCATCTTCGAACTTAGCCTGTCTTTTGACATTACCAAACTGGAAAAAAAAAAGAATTTTCAAAATTGGATGCGTTTTACTTAAGTTATCGTGCAGACAGACATCTCTAGACAACCACAATAGGTTTCCCCTTACTCATGGCGTCCAATTCGACGTGTTACAAACGTATGCGTAAACCTATAAGACCCCAGTACTTCGTACGGGTCTAAAAATTGTTTTCAAGTTGACTTTTCAAACAATATACATGTCGTAAGTGTCTTAACATGTTCTTTCAGAACCTTGGTGCTTACAGTTACTTGGAACTAGGTGCTTTGAACCAAGGCTGTATACTTTGGGGAGGTCACGCAGATGCAGATACGCGGGTTACACACCACGTTTCATACAAAAAATTCACCACGCCATACAAATTCAATTTTGGTGAATTTGTTTGTATAGAAAAGGTGTGTTCCCGCGTATCTAATAAAATGGCGATCTGCGTGACCTCCACAAAGTATACAGCCTTGCTTTGAACAAACCTATACGATACATTATCCGATAGTTCAAAATGACAAAATGACAGTTGCTGTCCATATGCACATCCTTCCCAAGACACTTCAATTGAATTTGAAGAAAACTTAAACATTGGTTTTGTTTTGGAATTGAATGAATTGACTTTCAAAAACTTTGTTTTCGTTTCAAAAACATGAAGAAGATAACATTTGGCAAAATAAACCTAAATGCACCGAAGACATCTGATGATTCCGCTCCATTGACTCAGGGTGAGTGTGAAACTGATTACACGAAAAACGGAATTGACGTTTTAATTCGCAATCGTTTTTCGAAGGATTTGGAACTTTTGGCAAAACATCCAAAGCTGAGGACGATGTAGAAACGCAGCATGTGAAAAATATTATGGGAATCTCGTCATTCGGTCGTAAGGCAAAGAACTTCGATATAACAGTAAGTGGACTCGCCGAATCATTTGATGAAACATTTGTGTGACGGATAAAATTTTCTGAATTAGGAGCAAATAAACAGAGCCAGAGAAAATGCACCCAGGAAGTCGTTACTCGACGATGAGCCAAACGACGACGAGTCTGATGATGAAACAGTGATTGGCCCGGTACCGATTCCAGTTGAGAAGAGTAAAAAAGAGTAAGTCGAATAAGTAAGTTACTGTCAAGGCAACCCTCCAATTTCATCGATTCTTGTATTTTTCAGACAGAATGCGAAAGGTGCAGATGAAGACAGCATGGACGAAATGAGTGACGCTAGTAGCGATGAAGATGACGAGGACACAAATCTGTTCAAGAAGTACGTAAAAGCAGACGCAAACCAATCCACAAAGTTTTAATCATTTCTTTTACAGAATCCCGGCGTCACACGAAGTAAAAATGCAACATGGGAGTCGAGCCGTATTGGCATTGGCAGGTGATCCATCCGGTGCCCGTCTAGCTTCTGGTTCAATTGATTACGAACTTTGCTTCTGGGATTTTGCTGGCATGGACACGCACATGAAGAGTTTTCGAACCCTTCAACCGTGCGAAAATCATCCGATTCGCAACATTCAGTACAGTGTTACCGGCGACACAATTTTGGTTGTGTCGGGAAATTCTCAGGCTAAAATTCTGGACCGTGATGGTTTCGAGAAAATGGAATGCGTGAAGGGCGATCAATACATTACAGACATGTCCAAGACAAAAGGTCATGTAGCTCAATTGACTGCCGGGGTTTTTCACCCATTCAGAAAGGATGAATTCTTAACGAGTGCGATGGACTCGACTATAAGAATATGGACTGCATTCAATTCCAAAGAGCACAAGTCATTGATAAAAACGAGGGCCCAAGGTGGTCTGAAAACAATACCAACCGCTTGCAGTTACAATCGCGACGCCACCTTAATCGCAGCAGGTTGGTTGTTATAGATAAATTACTCAAAACTCAAAAGATCAACTGAATTTTCCGGTGAAATTGTTTAGGTTGCAACGATGGCAGCATTCAGACATGGGACACACGGAAAATGTTTGTCAACAATACGCACTGCGTTCGAAATGCCCATACCAAAGGCAGTGAAATATCTTGTTTGGCCTTTACACATCTTGGCACACAAATCGCAACCCGATCGTGTGATGAAACGATGAAACTGTGGGATTTGCGAAACTTCAAAGCGCCTCTGCATGAATTCGTTGACTTGTATTCGCGTTACGACACAACCGACTGCTGTTTCAGCCCCTGCGATTCAATGATCATGACGGGTGAATCATTGCGAAAGGGTGACAAAATTGCGCACGTTGTCATCTACAATGCAAAGACATTCGAATTGGTGAACAAAATACCCGTGACCGATTCGCATGTCATTAAGACGTTGTGGCATCCAAAGTTGAACCAAATTTTTGTCGGTTGCGGAAATGGGGTCATCAAGTGCTACTATGATGATAAGAAGAGTATGAGAGGTGCTAAACTGTGCGCTACAAAAACGTACTTGAAGAAGAAACATGCCGAGGTCGTTGGTGTGACACAAGTAATAACTCCACACGCGCTGCCAATGTTCCGTCAAGAGAAATCGCGATCGTTACGGAAGAAACAAGAGAAAGATCGTCTCGATCCGGTCAAGTCACGAAGACCAGATTTACCCATTACCAGGTTTGTTGAATGTGTGGTAGTTTTGGGTGTTCATGATGTTCTAACAAGCGTTCTTTTTAGTGGTCAAGGTGGTCGTGTGGCGTCTTCTGGTGGCACATTGAGTTCGTATGTCATCCGAAACCTTGGTTTGAGTAAAAGAGTGGAGGACGATCAAGATCCAAGAGAAGCAATTTTGAAATATGCTAAAGATGCGGCCGAAAATCCATACTGGATCACGCCTGCCTACAAGAAGACTCAGCCGAATGCTATATTTAACTCTGAAGAACCTGATGCTAAGAAACCGAAAACTGAATAGGAAATAAATGTTACCTGTCCAACATACAAAGGAGTTTTGTTGACGAAGTGAATGGGGTGAATTCAAGCCAAGTATTCCCGAGTAAAAACAGGTTCGAAGGTATGTTTTACTGTAGCGCGCTTCGGATGATATCGGAATTCACTGCATTTTCGGAAAACTAATGAAAAAGTAACTTTTCTGAGCTCACTTTCCATTAATAACTCGGTATAAAAATGGAAAATCTGGTTTTCGTGTGTTTATTGACCTCGGCTACGCCTCGGATTCACACGAAAACACTACTTTTCATCTTTTTATCCCTAGTCATGTAATAGTACATTACATGCTTGTTTGGAGATTTTTATTTTTCCGAGAGGGAGGTTCGTTGCCAGAGCCGAACAAACAATTACAAGTTAAGCATTTGAGAACGAGAGACTAATTTTTAAAGCTTCAGGTTTTTTATTTCTATGTTGCATACATTGCATACGAGCCCATCATTCTTATTCTTGTTTCGTTTATTGCACTTGAACAGATCGGCAAACGGATTAGTGAGCGGAACATTTTCTCCATCTGCAATAGTTTGCGGCAATGGTTTACCCATCGTTTCAGGCAAAAAGAGACTTGCCATACCACCAATTGTCAGCAGTGAACCCATAATAATTAAGGGCAGCACCAACATATTGCTTCCCTGTTCGTATTGAGGATTACAAATCCCAGGCTAGAATATTGACTCTCTTTCACTAAATACACTTTACTTACCATGTGATTCACTAATGGTATGACAATAGGGCCGATCATACCGATTACAGACTGCAAAGGCATCAGTTTGAATTTATACAACAAATCTGCAAAACTCTACTTACACTAACTGACATTCCTAATCCTCTCACCACCGTCGGATACAGTTCGGACGCTGCCAGAGGCAGCACAACAAAGGCCGATGATATTCCCATTTTACCGATGCAATACAATATCAACATGATCGTTTGATTGTGTTGAACCAAAAAAGTTAGTATACACGCCACCCCACCAACGATCTGGAATTTACTTGGATTATTTGATTACGCTTGAAGTGCGTTAAACTAACCATTGATGTGCATAGTATCCACCTTCTGCCAATATAAATGAGACCCGGCCACAGGAAAACGTAAGTTGGGAACTCAACAGCTCCAGCTAAGAAAAAGTTCCAAATCTCATCTCCACCTTAAAGATTGGAAGAATTTGTTGTTTGCAAAAAAAATTGCTCCCATGTGGAACACAAGTAGAAATAACAAACCCAAAGCCGGTGCATAGTATGACAGTCCCACATAGACGCATGTATTCGAAAACCAAATGAAGGTGATGATAAGCGTTTTAGCTCTCATGTTGTATCTAATTGTGTAAAGTGTGGCTTTAAATGCCAAGAAAACAAACTTTTTTCACAGACGGCAAGGATATCATCAGAACAGTTATCGAATCTATTACTTCGTTTGATCTAAGACAAACTGCAATAATATCTTTCACTTCAATTGTTTTCGAGTGATTTTAAAGTCTCATTTTCAAGAGTTTCGTAATCATTCGCAGCTGTAGTTGATGTCGATAGCAGATGATAATAGCCGTCCGTAAAAGGTTAACTTACGTTTTAAATAAGTCCAAAATGCCAATCGATTGAACAGTTTCTGGAGTTATTGTACCGATGGCACTATTACTTTTCATCTTACTTCTAAGTACTTCTTCGTAGTCGTCTGGAATAGTTTTTCGATTAAATTTAGCAATTGTTTTCATAACTTTTGCAGCCTTTTTGTAATTTCCGGTCGCTACCAACCATCTTGGTGATTCGGGTAGCACAAAGAAACATGAAAATAGTAGCAGCAATGGTACGGAAACTGCCAATGATAGGAAGCGCCAATCACGAACGAGATACACTACACCTGACAGTAGAACTAATCCCAGTGAATATGCGATATTCAAAACGATCGTACAGAAGACTCGATGGTTCGGGCCAACAAGTTCGATAGCTGAAATGCACAATATTTTCATAATGATTGAATTGTATGTCCCAATGCATCGAGGAACTACCCAACACATAAGGACTAGCCAGGATGGCTGGCACAGTAATTCCAACGATAAATCGAAAGACCATCCAACTAGGAAAATTCCACGCGAAAGAGCTTAGTACGCATGCCACGATTTCTAAAAATAGGTAAACGAAAAATGATGGTCGCCGTCCCCAATAGTCTTGAAGGTATCCAAAAACATAGTTTCCTATGAGGCCACCAACACCGAATAGAACAAGAGCGAACGTTGTGTAAAAATCTTTGCTGCACACCAAATCCCATTCCATCACAATTGTATTGGGAAACATGTTTCGGTCATAATTCCAGCCCGACGTACACTCAATTAAATGCGATTCATTGATCGTATCCACATCCTCGTCATATTGAAATCCGTACTGGGCTAGATCCGCTGGTGACTTAGAATTCAGGTACCGTACAATGTCACTGTAATTTCGATCGAACATTTTACACTCCGAATATTTAAAATCACCGTCTCGTAACTCCTTTGGAATGCTTTTAGGGGAAATCATTGTTACGCATTCTGTGTCACTCGTTTATCTATTGAACAAACCTTAAGTTTTTGACTATTTCGGGGTAGTCATTAGCCCATGGTTCTAAATCGGGCTGACGACACCAATGGGCTTGGCGGGATGCTATGAACAGCTGACTAAATATCGAATAAAAATCGTTACTTCTTTCGCACACTCTTATCTTGTATATCCCGCTTAATGCAAGAAGCGTGGTAGGTACCTGTAAGCGTGAAAGGCACACGGTAAAACGGCAGGGAGCAGCATCGTAATAATTAGCTTTTGATAAATTCCGAAAGACCCTACATCGGGCAAAACAGCATCGAAATCCATTTTGGTTCAACGAATCGGAGAGCACTTCTTGAAAGTCCCAATATCCAAGCAAATCGTATCCGTATCCGGTTTTAAACAATCTATAATCCTCTATGACGAAAACTTCATGTTCACACACAAAACGGTCCTCAGCAATGGCACGACCCGACATCAACTGAATGAATTCAAAGACTGTTCTGTTTAATTTGCGTAATAGAGGTTGCATCTCTACCGTTGTTGCTAATTTTTATTGTAACAATTTAATAATTTAATCGTTGCTTTGATTAGACATATTTATGAACGGTGGATGTGGAAAGGTAACGTAAATTTATGCATTCTGCTGTGTCGAGTAAATTTAAGTGAACATCATGTTCAGTCGGTTTGGTCCAATTTCCATCAAGACTAATTAAATAATGCACTTTATTCATAGGTGATCTATGATTTCATTTTGCGAATGAAATGATTGTATTATGCTGTGTGTAACGGGTGCCTAGAATTTAAGACCCTGACACACTTACACGTTCGATGAAGTTTTCTTTTAGGTGGAGTATTGAGGGGGTCGAATACTTGTCGAAAATTCGTTTTTATTGAACATTGAAGTGCAGTCGCAGTGGAGTTTGTATGGAAAATGACATACAATTATTGTCTCATCTAGACTGTAGATTCATATATTACAAATACGTTTTGCAAAATTCAGGTACCATATGAAGGGAGAAAACTAAGAGATACACAACATTTGATGACAATATCATACAAAACATTCATATATTTGTGCTGGATATCGTTGTCGTGATGATGTCATGCACGTAAAATAATTTGGAGTCCTTCTTATAAGAACTGCCAATTTATGGTCTTTATTGGTCAGCATTAGAACAAACATTGAAAAATTGGCATTAATACAAAATTACGTCAAAATATAAAAAACATCTCTTCCATCTTATCATAAGACCTAAACGTTCCCATAACCGCTGCCACATTGCCTCTCTGAATCGCCATGATTAGCCGTTGTTGAAGGAATGACCTGGCTCTCGGTTCCTGTGCTCTTCTTATATTTTGTAGATTTCAATTTTCACTTATAGAGGTTGACGCCCTATTTGCAAATTTCGTTGACAAAGGATTTTCAAAAAGAAAATTCTCTGTGGATTTTCAGAGGGATTCTTTTGAAAAACAGCCTACCGAAATCGGACGCATTTTCCAGTAGACTTTTTTATATGTGCCTAGGAAGGTATTCGACCCTAGAAGCCAAAACCACTTTCAAAAAAATTCTTCGAAGCTTTTGTGACTGGTGAAAGGGGATCAAAAACCAAAAAAATTGCACATGTCTTACAAAAATTTCTCCAGTTACACGAGCCGTAGAGGGTCGTGTGGGGTGTCATTAGAAAGGTAATAACATGTACTGTTGAGCCGAATAGGGACTTATTGGTTTTAAAATTCGTCCACACTGAAATATGTGCAGTTAAAGTTTTCAACCGAACACTTACACTGTTCTTACAGAAATTTCTCGAGGCACACAAAAGGTGCAGGGTCGTGTGGGGTATCATTTCAAAGGTAATTTTCCGCACCTTTCGTTGACGTAAAACTTGCGATTTACACTATCTAGATTGTTTACGGAGAAGCTACCTATCATTATTTGTATAAATTGACGTAATGCCAGTATGCCAATATGCCTGGAGATAATGTTTTCGATAATTCAAAATGACTGCAAAAGTTGATTTTCCTTTTTATTTACATTTTTTCTTTGTTTATTAATCTTAAACGTTAATTACAGTTTTTAATACAAATTTTTTATACCTTAAATTTGCAAAGATAAATTTATTTTTCATCGATTTACAAACATGAGTATAGCATCAAATCTATTTTATGATTTGTGAAACAATAAATTAACAGATTTTCTATATTATAAAACATAACCTATCACAGTTTTCGTATATATGTAATTTCATTATAAATAAATATCTATGCACTAGTATACTACATTTACGGACTGAACTACAAAAAAAAATTATTTGCCTTCTATATAAATGATGTTAATCATAAAAGAATTCAAATCACTCTCAACACCTGTTCCGCTACAAAGTACTAAATTTATAAAGCTTCGCTATTAAAGACAAAAATTAAACAATAAAACGAAATCGAAGGACATTCCCTCCAAAATTGGTTTGACTTATTGACCTGTAGCAATTTTAGGAATTTATTTAGAAAAAATTATAAGGAGACATCCATAAATAACGTAAGCACTACAGGGGAAGGATTTTGAGCGACAAGATTTTTCGAAGGGGCATTGATGAAAAAAAAATCGACAGCAATATTGTATCATCTGTTCTTGATAAGACCGACGGAAAAGAAATACGGTTTATTGTTAGTCTGGTTTTTTATATCAAATTTCCGTGTTAAAATCAATGAAGTAATAGATTCACATTAATTTCTTTTGATGATTTAAATGCTTATAGATCAATAGAAATAATAGAACCGATAATTTTGGTAGTAGATATGCTTGGCTCTGTGAAAGATTAAGAGGATAGAATGCTGAGTAAACAGAATTGATATTTAATCTGGTTTAATTTGCATAACAAACTTCAGTTTCTTAAGATAACGATTTTGAGTTAACAAAAAAGTTGAGTTACTTATGCAAATTACGGCAGCAATGAGCGAATTGTTCTGTTTAAGTATTGGAAATTAAATTTTTCTTTTATCATACAGTAATGCAAAATAATTTCCACTTTTAATTACTTTGTCAATGGTTTAAAAGTTTTGGCAAATATGGAGACAGGAATTTGTTTTTTATCTGATTTTTTTGCTTTAAAAATTCAATAATCAATACCCTTCAACACCATTGTATTAGAAACAACGAGGATAAAATATAAATCTGTTCTATTCATGGCCGGATTAAGGACTCTAGCGCCCTGGGCATGTAACACTGAATTAGTGAGTTAATGATCGCGAACGGAGCGAGAGAAAAGTTTTTGCGATTTTCTAATTTCAATTTGATTTCTCACTTCTGAGCGCCTAAATTTCTCACCTCTTATCGCCCTAAGCCTTCCAAGCACACTGGGCTGCGCCCTGCACCCACTTTGCCCATTGAGTAACCCGGCTCTGGTTCTAGTTATTTGAAACCAACTGAACATGTTGTCAACATTCGATTATCATTCTCGAAAAACACAAGAGTTTACCAAAGTTTAAGTAACGATACTAAACTAGCCACTGTGAACTAACTACCTTTGTCGTTTCTATCTCATAAGATAATACTTATCTGATATTGATTGGAGACATTTAAATAGTGACATTTAGTACGATTAAAGAACGGGCGTGTATCAGCTGTTATCGTCATCACTCGAGTAAAATAAGCAATGATCTTTAGCATCTTAGTTGAAGCTAGCTACATAAAAGATTTTGCATCAATCGCATTTAAAACTGCTTAGAACAAGGAGGTAAGATACTATCTCTCTATAATAATTATAATGATTATGGTGAAGGTGTGCGACCAGATTAGTATTTTGAAAATGATTTTTTAGTACTTAGAATAGTCTGAATAAAAGAAGAGTGAAAAGAGTCAATAATGTTTGAGTTTAAAGAAAAGATTTTACCTAATAAAATGGTAGAATAATTCAAAAGCGCTTGATATATTAACAACAACAAGCACACCACACTCTGGCAAACACTCATTTATCTGATTTTTTATTTATTTATAAAAGAAGTCTTGTGCAGTGAGTCGTTATCAGAGTTGTGTCGTTTCTCTTAAAAAAATACTCCGGATGAAAAGGAACATAAATTAATTTTAATTCAATGTCGTTGAAGAAATTTAAAAAAAAAATCTTAAACAGAAGACTGAAAATAAAATTTCATTAAAAATGTTGTCGCTTACATTGTATTTCCTGTGTGATCAGATTCCGTAAATTTTGGGTCCGTTAGATTGAATTAATTTTCAACAAAATGGCATCAAGAAACAGCTTAAATTTTAAGTTTAAAAACAGTCGTAAAAATTCTCAAATTAACAATCTTTATAACAATCTTCGTACATCCATTCCGAAGGAGAAAAAGATATTAACAAAAACAAAATAATTATTTTGAAAGAAAAGAAAAACAAAAACGAAGAAACTAAAAATTATATTACAAAAGCACACCACTGTTGTATCTATTGACACTATATGACATGAATTCTCTCTGCCATATAATAACCATTTTGGCTTCTGTAGACATTAGAAATCTTCAAACAGCTGCAACTCAATTTTGTCTAAAGATCTGGCTGCCCGCCAATCCGTTTCTGGATATTCATCAAAATTACTCGAATCACCAGCGAAGCTGACTTTCGGTATCATTGGTGGCTGAAACAGAAAAAAAATGTTGATTTTGAAAAATTGACCGTAATTACGAAACAACATATACGGCTGGTTGTATTATGTCGCTGATGTAAATGGATGTTTTGATTTCGATTCTTTTAATTATTAATTGTGTGTCCAAATGCAACACACAGACACACACCGAATTAAATGTTTTCTGAAAACTTGTTTCGAGAAAATGTACATATAATTACACACAAGACAGGATTTTAATAGTTTCACATTTATTATTGGATGTGTATCAGCGCAAATTGAACAAAAGAAATGTTTTAAACGGAAAAATATGCTAAAATTAACGCTAATCGCTTCGGTTTGGCGTCATTATGGGTTTGCGTTTACGTCGGTTTTTCACTATACAGTATTTTCCGACGTGATATATTCACTTTTTTGCAATATTTATTTAGACAGATGAAAGATTTGCATAATTACCGATTTTACCACATCGATACGATGATTTTCAACGAGAAAATAATAGTATATTACCGTCCCTGCTTGTATATTTGTGGTTTTGACAAGTGTGACGGTTGCGGAACGAGCCAAAGGCGAGTGAAGTTTTCACGAAATCCAAAACGTAATTACTTGTAAATCATTGTTTTGGCTTGTGTGAAAATTTCAGTCGCCTTAAGCTAGTTCCGCAACCCTCACACTTGGCAAAACAACAAATTTACAAGAAGGTAACGGTAATATACTATTATTGGCTGGTGAACTTTCACCTAAAGTCGAAGAAGGGCGTTTTTTGTCCGTGATTCACTGCCGCTACGGGCTATGGACATACATGTGTGTGGACTCATTGGATAGGTATTGTCCAAGAGATCCGGTCAAGCATAAATATCTTACATGTCCATTGTACCATTGTTCGAAAATATCAAAAATAATGTTTCTGTCAAAGGCCGGAAATTTTGATGAACTTCAAAAGTTTATATCTCGCACCTGGCGAATGTTTATTTTTAGATCAGTGGATGCCCTGATACAGACTTAACCTAGCTTCATAATGATACCCCATTTGCCATAGTAGTGACAAGTTTATGATACTTTTTTGGGTACGAAGTAAATGACGTTCCTATACACGAAAGCAAAATATTAATTTTAGAAAAATACTCGAATTATGCTGTTTTTGATGTCTGCGTCGACTGATCGAAAGTTAAATATTCACCAGGCACGATGTATCACCTTTTGAAGCTCATCAAAATTTCCGGCCTTTGACTGAAACATTATTTTTGTTATTTTCGAACAATGGTACAGGACATGGAAGATATCTGTGCTTGTCCCGTATCTCCTGGACAATACCTATCTAATCAACCCCCACACATGCATGTCCATAGCCTGTAGCGGCAGTAGATCACGTACAAAAAACACCAATTTTCGACTTTTGGTAGCCAATAAAAGAATATTAAAATTAAACGACTGCGGTTTTAGACTATTCAGGCCAAGGACTGTCTGGGCATGTAAACAAAGTGTCGCCGAAAAATAGCTCCGACGGAGCCTGGTTCACTTTAAAAAAAAAATCCCTCACTATTAAATGCAAGCGGGCCGTAAGTGCATTTTCACTGTCACAAACAGTTAAGTAAATGGCACTTTACCGCATGTGAGCATGTAAAACCTTATTTTAACTGAAAATAAGATTGTTTGTGACATCTGTTGTCGAAGTCGACTTATGCGTGTAACAACGCACTTCAAGAATTTAGTGCTACTCTAAATAGGGTACTGAAACTGGACAGTGTATCACACAACTATATAACACTGTAAAAAAACAATTTCATACAAAACATTTGGCAGCTGTCGACCATGTACACTTTTGCTTGAAGTGCGTTGGTGTAAACAATATTTTCTTGGAAAGATATATTTACAAAGACTGGAGAATAGCGTGACCGTTATGGCAATTGCAATGTGCATAACAAAAAACGTACGACTGAGATAATTACCGAATGTCATTATGAATTCTAAATAGTTCAGGTTGAGTTGAGACAGACACAAGATAAAATCTCATTGTAGACTTTGTCCAAATACAAATTTTGTGAGACCTCAATACGAGACCCAAATATTTTCTAACTATTGCATCGGTGCACATAATTTTGTGTGTATAGCAATCTATCTGTCTGTCCGTCTATCATCCATAAATTTCAAAATTGTTGACAAAAAAACACAAAAAATTTGATGACCGAAAAACTGAATCACCGATCTAGATTAAATGGATGATGGTGGGCGTCTCGATTTTTACAACATCTTTTACTCTCAATGAAAATTTTGCTTCAACAAACTACACTCTTGTTGTATCATTAAACTAATTTTGGATTTTATTTTATATATTATCAGCCGCTGCTCGAAAATGATCTGTTAAAAAGTTTCGAGTAGTACACCGCCCGCGAGCCGTGTTTATTTTCTCACTCTCAATCGTCTAAACGTGTGTAGATTACTCACCGTCAATTTTTTGTGATAAACATCATCCCAATCCAAGTGTTTGAACCACCTGTGTCGCTTAATGTCATCGGCACCATTTTTCATATTTCCCATTCGTTTTGTTCGGTCTGGCACTAGAAGTTTCTTTACTAAATCTTTGGCTATCGGATCTATATGCCTGGCCCAGTCAATTTTGCCGCTTAGAATCTTTTCGTAAATACCGAACGGATTGTCATCGTAGAACGGGGGATAGCCAACCAACATTTCATATATCAGTACACCTACAAGAAAGGAACATTTTTTGCATTGTTAGATCATTCGTTTTTATATATCGATAATCAATCAATCAAACGAAAAGTTTTATTTTTTTGTAAAATATTTCATTTGTGTACAACATGTCGCGACGCAAGCTGTGAATGAGACGATACTTTAACTTAAAAGAACATCATTTATGATTAATGAAAATTTATTTCACCTCGAATTTCACCTACACCTCGATTTATATTTAATATGCAGACTAATCGACTAGACAAGTGTGTATGAAAAAGAAAATATATTGAAAATGAAAAATAGGAAATTTCTCGGAAAATCTTGTCACAAACGTGTAAAACGTTGTTGGAAAATATAGTTAAGGAAAATCTTAAGAGAAACGTTATTGTATTCTGTTCATAAATTCAGCTATTACGTAGCTTTGTTACTTCAATTTTTGTTAGTTCATTTAAATCTGTCCTCACCGTCATATCAACTGGGAATATATTTTACGAAAAAAAGTGACGTCGAACGCACACGAAACTCTCTTTTTTAATTAATTAAATACACCTATCAATTCAACTAAATAAACGGTTATTTCTGTTTAAATTAAATTTTATTTTAAGAACGGACAATTTAAAAATACCTCGATCGCATGGTTGTTTTACCAACAAAAAAAAATCTTTGGTTTATTTTCGTCTAACAGTTTCGTATATTTTGATTAGAATGAAAAAGCAAATAAACCGAATAAAAAGTGGTATGTAACCACATACACATTTTACACGCGGGTCATAACTTTCATTTACACTACAGTGCAGAATGAATTTTTCTTTTACTCACCTAATGCCCACCAATCGACTGTATTGGATAAATTCGCAACATGAAAAAGAAGAATGATAGTCAGAAAATTTGTTGAAGAATTAATTTTATTCGATACGACAGAACACACATGCCGCGAATGATAGTGGTCGAGTTGATGAATGGAGTCTAGGATGTTTCTGCCTCGTGTGGGACCACCACTTCCCATACACCATATACACCATATTTTCGACTCGGCCACTTTATTATCCGCGGCTTATGTCTATCTTCCTCCTCCTCCTATCTTTGCTCGTATTTAATCCAGAAAATTTACTTACCGGCTCTGTTGTGTCCTTTGGATTGTATTATTTCGGGTGCTAAATAAAGAAAAGAAAAGATTTTCATCTCAACTTTACCAAAGTCTTTCAATCGCATTACTCACCTAAGTATTCAGGCGTTCCACATAGAGTCCATGTACGGTCCTTAAGTTTTTTGGCAAACCCAAAATCTGTTATTTTTAAATGGCCGTCTCGATCGATTCTATTTTTTTAAAAATATTGAAACTTGGTGTCACATTTGGATCGGATTACTTTTACAAAGTCAGCTACTTACAATAGGTTCTCTGGTTTCAGATCGCGATACACGATTGACATAGAATGAAGGTACTCTAGAGCCAAAACGATTTCACTGGCATAGAAGTTTGCTGTAAATGGAAAAAGTTTTTAGTAATTAAAACTGCAGCTACGAATGTCGTGATTAAGTAATTAAAAACTTGTTGAGTAGAAAGGTGAGTTTTCTTCATTAAGCAAAAATTCCACAGTTCTTCCATATCTTATTTACCTTCACATCAACATTACTTGACGTACTTATTAGTTTTTAAACGATAATTTTTCACCAACAACTTTCGTGTTTTAATGTGGGAAGGTGTGAAAAATACAACGATTTCAACGTGCATTTATATATAACTACTGTTACAATATATACATGCTATTGAGTCAATTCCTCATATTTTATTATCTCGCAACACTTTCAGTTGATTTTCTTATTGACGTAGGCATACACCATGTCCCAATTTACAAGATATTCCGTACGAGAGGAGTAAGAAAATAGTGACGAGGTCTGCCACATCTAATAGATTTTCCCGACCGTTTTTTTCTTCTTCAAATAATCTTTGATTCGATTCAGTATTTCTTATAAAAATGTTTATCTTTTAAGCGTTGTAAACGTGTACACACCAAGAATAAATTTTCTTTTTATTTTATTGCATCTTGCACAACGCAAATTTAAAAATAGAAAAGAAAATTCACGGAAAAAGGGATAAATTTTGATGGAAAATGGAAGTTAAAGAAAATGTACGTGTGAAAATTGGTTTTTCTTTTTTTTATTTCTTGCTGCTAATAATCGTGTGGGTTGGAAAATTTAGTGTTTCGAAAATTTGTGTTTCTTTTTATTGGTTATGGGCTTGTGAATTCAAGTTTGCTGATTGTGAAATTTCATTAAATAAACACAAACACCATTCCCTGGTTTGTGTTGTTGGTAATGCGGGTGTTTATTGTAATTAACACAGGATAGTTGTAAATATGATTCAATTTTTCTAAGAATATCTCTGCGAATCAATATTTTCTAAAATTGGATAAATTGAGAAGCATATGCATGAATAGTAGAGGTATCATAACTTAACTATTAAATCGGTAACTTCTTTTGTTAAATATATCTTTATTGTCGATATCAGATGTCTAACTATAGAACGACTAGGTCTTAAGATCTGATTGTTTAATACTGAAGATCGTTGAAGCTCAATGTTGATCCGATCAATGAAAGTATAAAACAGGTATGGTCTATTGTCCACCCGGAGGACATAAAAATTTGATATTCGTACTTAAACACACTCATTTTCATATTATTTTGACATAAAATGTGAGTGCGTTTAAGACGAATTCGCCGATCGACCATACCTGTTCTTGACTGTCATTGGATCCGATAATAGATACAACTATTCTACTTCATAAAATTGGACATAAAAATTTGATTCCCGCAATCAAACGTACTCATTTTCATATTTTTTTGACATAAGGTGTGAGTGAGTTTAAGATGAATTGGATCAGCCATACTTTTGTTCTGGACTTTTACCAGCTCATCGAGAAAAAAAAAATACTTCTTTCGTATCACTTTATTACTCGCTATAAAGATAAGCGAAAAGAAAATTCTTTTTTAAATAAGAACCATTACTATCGATGTGCTTGAAAAAATATTTTTTAATTTGTCGAATCCAAGCAAAACAACTTTCAGTCGATTTCACTTTAAGTAAGAAAATCCATATAGCTCAGACAAACAATTTTACGATTTTTCTTTTACCACAATTTTCTCGAATCGTGAATAGGATTAAAGCACAGAAAACAAAAGCAGGTGGATTGTCGACACATTTATTTAGATTTATGTCCGAAACACATATGTATGAATTTTGAATTGTTGATTTATCAAATTGATAATTGAAAAAGTGTGCGCGCAATTTAAGCCAATGAAAAATTAAAAGAAAATATTGTGTGGGCCGAGGACACAACGAGACCTATCGACGTTTCATATATTTTCGGAAGTTATGATGGTAAGAAAAAAAATTTTTTTGTTGTTGTCAAAATAAAATAAAAATGTGGAATACAAAGACAATCTTTGCATGACGAATCGGTTATTTCTGGGTTGATCTTACAAAGAAAATGATTTTTTTTTGTGTCAATGTTAAATCTGCCTTACTCACCAGTTGAACTGTTAAATCTTCCGGCGTTTCTTAAATAGCTGAATAGCTCGCCACCAACTACATATTCAAATAGCATGTATAAACAGCAATCATCTCTGGTGTACCAGCGTCTGTAAATGAGAGATATTGAAATTAATATTTGATATCTAGAAGCCGGAAATCAACACGAAACGAATTTTTGCAGATTTTATGCTGCTTTTAAAACTGGGTTAAACTATCATCATTTTTGATATATCAGAACTCTTAAAGTTTCTCAAAACAAATTATTTGCATCTTAGAATAACATTTTATTTGCATTTGATAGTTTCAAATTAAAATTTCAGAGAATTTTCTTTATGATGCGAATGTAAGTTTCGGTATTTCTAACTCTATGTTTGGTTACTTACAAATTAACGATAAACGGATGATTTATTTCTGATAGAATACTTTTCTCGTTCTTCACATGCTCCACTTGTTTCAGTCTTATTACGTCAGCCATGGCTAAAATTTTCATTGCACAAAATGTCTCTGTTTTTTTGTCGAGGCAAAGGCATACCCGTCCAAATGTTCCGGTTCCTGTGAATCAGATAAAAAAAACCCATCAGAATATTGGTTTTGCTCTTGAAAAGAATTCGATTTATATTTATAAAGCAACCACTTGAATGTTTCGTTTTAATTTGTTTCCGATGAAAAGTACATAAAAACAAAACTAAATCGCATCGCACGAGTACAAACACAAAATCGTGTTTTCAATTTGGCAATTAACTTTTGCCTTTTTAATTTTGTATCGAAGCGTATGTTAGCTTAATCTTAATTGGCATGAAATACATGAAACACAAATTTGATAATAAATAATTAAACTAATCTTAATACCAAATTAAAAATCGAACTGTTTTGCGTCTATTAAACTCTTAATTTTCAATAAAAAAAGTTTTATCAATTAAAAAAATTAAATTAAAAGGAAATGTAATTCCAATCAAAACGATCAAATTTTACTTGATTAGTTGAAATTGGGGAAATAAAAAACGTTTTATGTGTGCCGATGATCTATTTTCGATACTTTTATTACGCATGATAAATCGCAATTCTAGGTAAGAGGTCCAGTCGAGCTGTGAATTAAGTGTTTGTTTATTTTCTTCATTCATTTAATCAAATCGGAGGACCGCATGCAATGCTAATGAGATAACAATAACTTCCTTAGAGATTAAAATGAATTATTCATTTCGATATCCTGCATTATTCGAATCAAACATTTGTTTGTTTTTACTGGCATTTCGAATTTTGTTTAGAATGGACTGAGCAAACACGCCTAGGAGATGTTCATTAACCGACTCGTTAGTAGCTTTGTATTATATGAATAGCTGCTCCCGGATTTTAAAGGAGACAAAAAGGAACCTTTGCATCTCTTACCATGGAGAGTTTAAGACGTATCCTTACCTTTCCGAAACGGCAAAGGCATCATAATTTAATCATTAAATCTGTTAGTTTATTTGTTTCGAGTCTCACGTAGTATTTGAAATCTATTACTTCTTTAGATTTACTTTACGTTTTGCTATTGGCATCAATCCTAAATCTACTACTTCAAGACTAAGTCTATTTTAAGTGGAAAATATTTGTGAAAGAATCGAGTCATAAAAATGTTTCTAAGGATAGTTTGGTTGGTTGTCCTGTAAAGCGTATTTTTATGAGTGTGATTCCAGCAACACTTCAAAATCACCTATTCCGTGTGATGCAAATATCTATTGCGTTTTACTTTAATGACGCTTTCTAATTTTGATACAATTTCGTAAATGAACCAATTACAAAACTTTTCTTTTTCTTTTCCACTTTCGTTTGCACTCCTTATAACATAGTTTTAAATATAGAATGATGATAAGTTAAACGGTAATGTCTTAAAATATATATTGTTAAACGTCGCCGGACGGTCTTCAAAATATCATCCAAAATTAATAAACTTTGAAAAGTGTGTGAGCACACAAGATCATATAATGTAGGTTGAATGAAAACTCTGTCAACATGATAAATATTATGAAAATTCTAGTTTCGCCTAATGAAAAGAACTAACAAAAGTCTGATGAACAGAACGTCTATTCGGAGAAAAAAAAAATCTGATAATTTTTCATAATTTTTTTTACATCGTCGGTTCGGTCGTGCGAACGCATACGCTTGACTTGAAATTGTAAAACAACAGTTGAACATTATACTTGTGAAAATTAATTGTCTTTGATTGATGTCGTATGGTGGTCGGTCGTTAATATATTTTTTTCAGCTTTTCCGACGTTATGTTGTGCGTAGTTGAATGCATAAATAATGCCGTTGTTTTCTGTGCGTTTCATATTATAAAATGTTTTTAAAACGATTTAACTTTTCCTGTGAAGTTTTTTTTTTGGCGGATATTTATTCAAAAATCTGATGAATTCTTTTTAAACTTTGCACAGAAATACAACACGTTTTTAGGTTACTTTTGTTTTAACAAGACGATTTCCATGCTGGAACAGAGATCTATATTTGACATGGATTTCAACAGAATTGTTCCATTACTCATTTCCTCTCTCAAATGTTTTTTTTTTCGTAAAGAGAAAAACATCGTCTGCGTTAAGTTTAAAAAAAGTAAATCATTGGGATGTAAACAGACACATAAATCCTACAGCACCTGCCATTAAGGAAGTGCAAGAATTCAAAGAAGTGTTCAAATTTGTTTAACGAACAGAATGTTTTGGATTTTATTCAACTGTCATAGAGAAATGCTTCCGACTTGATGCTAGTAAGGTTCAAAATTTTCGACTGTAGTAACAAACAAGAGAAAATCTTTGTCGGAATAATAACTTTCGTTTTCTTTGAGGTTTTCTTCTATTTACCCAGAGCGACAGATCTTAACTGAAGACAATCTTTTGGTGTACTTCTACCTTCGATGTTTGCTGTGTTGCTACTTCCGTTTTTTCTCTTTACCTATTTTAAGGTAATCTCGCATCGTGCGACTACCATCAAATTATAACTCGCACCCAATTTCAATGAACCCGCACCCAGATTCTATAACTCGCAGCCAATTTCCATAACACATTCCTTTAGAGTCAAGTGGGATAATCTTGCACTGTGTGATATTCCCCTATATGAGAGGAATTTCGCACCCGCTGATGATACGTCTCTTTGTTTCTTAATATTAAAGTCTCAAAAGTTCAAAAAGAGTTAAGAGGCTCAGAGGCGATGGCTACTCTTCTCGCTTTTTCCGTTATTTATAATTTTGCGAAGTGTCAGAGGAACTCACTATAAACAAAGCCCACAGACAAATTGCGTACCTCCAAGTGGATAAAACACTCTTTTCGTAGGTCACGTAAATGGTTCTTCTATTGTGATGCCAAACTCAAATTTCCGCTCGTATAACAAACCACATTCCCATTTCGTGGTAAATTAATACCAACAATGATAGATAATGACTTTAATTGCATCGAACCATAATATATACGAATTAATCTATCGCTTTTTTGTATACACAAATTATAAAATCTGTTAGACTGACAGGCTGAGCTAGAAGCAATTAATTAATCGTTTCGGCTTTTCTTATATTAATGTATGCCAAATTCAATTGTTTAAAAAGAAGACGAAGAAAAGCATTAACGAAATTTCTGACATTTGAAATATTAACCCACATTTTTATGCTATAATTTAAATTGTATTTCTGTTTTTTTTTTTTTGTTTGCTTTCTTCCAATGTCTTCCCAAAGCGAATTAAGCGAGAAAAAAACCCATTCAAACATTTCAAACAGATTCAAGTTGAATGATCATGGTCAATTCATTTTTTTTTCGCCAGTTCGACGAGAAAGTTATTCAAATAAAAAGCTATTGCAATTAAAATGTAACGTCCGATTATGTACTTCGGTTATAAACATTTATTATATTACACAAACAAAACATCATCATCAAGATGTGATCGTTTGATATGTTCGCTCTTAATGGATCGATACATATTTATATAGGCGACGGTATTGCTTTAGTCATCGATTATGTGTGCAGTAAATTTTGATTTTACATATTGGAGATTGATTGCTCTAGGTTAAATAAGATGGATTTGTTTGGATATTGTCGGTTTCACGAGTGATCTATTTTTGATTGAAACCCGTTTTCTGGTTTTAATTTATTGGTGAAGTTATGACAACTGTTAGATCTTGAACGGTCGATTGAGTGATAGAGATAAATTTGCAACCGAAGTACCCATTTTGTGGATCGTACCTAGGTCCAGTATTATAATTCTTAAAGTTCATAATTTTTTTTTGTTAAAATGGTGAGATTGCTCAAGAAATTAATTTTTCAAAAATCATCTACAATGGACAATAAACCAACAATTCCTATTTTTACTTCTATATGTTCAATGAAGAACATAACCTGAAGTCAGTTGTGATCACAACACTGACCATTTTAACCCCATGACAATAAAACCGCGATCAGCTCATTGCAACAAATCCGCGATCAGCTAGTCAATAAGAACGGATAAAATTTAATCAATTGAACTGAACTGAACCAACAAGAAGAGACAAAACTCAATCAACTGGAAAGATCACGCTATACCACAACCATTCAAACAGCTTTTCCACATAAATCAATTCTAAAGGTTCAAACAAGTGTCCACATCGTGGTCCTAATCATTCCATTGTTCTATGGATTCGTGAGTATAACACTCAAGCGAGACTCTGTTTCGTCAGAATACAGCAGCCGTAATTAGCGACTCATCAGTCAACAGCAAACTAAAGAAAGCAAACTGTAAAAAGATGGATCGAAGATGGAAATAGATGGAAAAAGAGCAAGTGTTACAATAATCGACCGTTATAAAGTTAGTATATATCATATTTCTATTTATTTTATCTTTAGTACATCAGTTTCCATCTGATGGAAATAGATGGATCGAAGAAGGAAAAAGATGGATCGAAGAAGGAAAAAGAAGAATCGAAGATGGAAAAAGATGTAAGTTGATGGATTTTAGACGGAAATAGACGAAAATAAATGCTCAAAATTTTAACATTTTGCAATTTAGCATTCTAAGATACACTCAACATTTGTAGGATACAGTAAGTAATTGTCAATATGACTTAACGGCGAGTCATCTATTATCGACAAAAACGGCAAACGATGAGTTCAGGCTAGAGTTCTCTTATATCATGAAATGTGCAGAAAAACTAATGAAGTACATAATTTGGCATCTAACACTAAGCAACTATTTTAAACGTAAGAAGTAACAGATTCAATGATTTTGCAGTATAAAAGCAAAGGAGAGAAAATTGAAATTCGATAAGTTTTTCTTGTTTTGGAAGATGTTGTGGTTTGTAAATGATTCCACACAAAAGTTTAACAAATGAAAATCTAGATTTTTTATTTTAGTATTTCATTCATTTTTTGTTATTTACGAGGAACGTGCCTAATCGAAATTGAGAAAATAAAAACCTAGATTTCAACGAAATTCTTAAGTAATCAATTACAAACCACACCAACGCTCAAATTAGAAAACATGCATGTCGATTTTCACTTTTCTCTTCCTGTACTTTCCTGTCTGACTAAAAAGATCTAAAGCCTTGTGATCACAAAAAATACCATCTCACACGCAATCGCTAAAAAGTCTACACAAAAAAATAACAAAAACTTGAAATGCAAACACAACAAAACAAATTAATTATCTTGTTGTCGTTAATCAGATGTTGAACCACCCATAAAATGCATATAATAGCATCAAGCATCTTCTTTCAAGATTATCTCTTCGCTTTGAACGATGAACCAGTAAATATTTACAACGTTTTTTTTTTATATACAATCTGACCATTGCACGATGTTAAAGAAACTGATTTTGTAGGTCATCCAAGGCAAGGCAAAAAGAAGTTACTTTCTTTTGCGTTTATAAATTATTTTAATATAAAATAAAAACACCATCTACACAAAGGTGCATAAATGTGGATAAGGAAAGTAAAAGGAAACGAGTCCGTACATATAATAAAATAAAATGAAGAGTCTGTGTACGATGATATGTCTGACCACTATAGCAAAACGAAAACAACGTAATAAACGTGGCAAAAGAAAGAACATTTAATGAGTGTTTATTAATATTACTTTCAATGATTTTTTTTGTGTTGGATATTGCGTTGTATCGCCTGGATTCGACAAAATTAAAACTCCAAAAGTTGATGTGACCAAATTTTAGCCTAGCTTTCGACTGTGTGACCAGTCATCTTCAAGGCTGAAAAAATTTTATTTGGCACTTAATCACTTAGAGCTATGAACAATTATAATTTATTTTCGTAAACTTACGCTTACTACTAGGTTGTAAACAAACTTAATCAATTTCTTGGTTTTTCCTTATCACTTGCTTACAGTCTCGTTTGTTTATGTTTGTCACTTGACAATTTCACCTGTCACTCAAACATCTGTTGCAGATTCATTTCATCATTCCGTCTTCGAGGGGGGTTCACATGGCGGCGTTTTCCACTATTCACGATCAGATTGTAGAACATTGGCGATACATGAGCTGCATCTTTTCTGAAGTTCACAGCTGAATTTCCTTTAAGAATGATTTTGTTCGCTTCATGTATTTTGATCGTTCGTTTTGACCGGACTTTTTTCAGAATTTCTTTGTTCGCAAAATCAAATTGATGTTTCTTGGTGGACACATGGTAGACCAGTGCAGTTTTTTTGTTGTTCTTGGCCATGTTTTCCACGTCTTTCTTATGTTCTACATCCCTGTCATCGAGCCGGCGACACGTGCATCCTACGTAGCTTCTGGGGCAGTTCCGACAAGGAATGTTATACACCACATTCGAACATTGACCTGGTCTGAGTTTGTGTTTCATATTGGAGAAAATGCTGGCCACCTTATTTGTAGGTCTTGGGGCTATTTTCAGATCCGGTGCATATTTTCCGACTTGCTTTGCAACTGCTTCAGTTAATCCGGGAATGTAAGCCATTCCTGCAAACCGATTTTTCTTTGGCTGTGTTTGAACAGCTGGTGTTATTGTTGTGTCTATTCTGGTCGAGTTTGCATTCGGTGGTGGTGAGTTAATTTCCGATACATCGGCTGATAACGACGTGCCAGCAATTTCCATCCTGCTAATGAGCGGGTAACTTATATTACCTTTCGATGTTTGGCTGGACATCATCTGGTTCACTTGGTGGATTAGTCGTTCAGTCAGTTTAGCCGGAAAATTGTTCTTGTCCATTATCGCTTTGATGGTCAATCGGTTTTCCTGGTGGAACGATGAGTGGCTCAACGTGAACACTCGCCGGATGAACGATTTTGCTGTGTTGATGACCATATTCTTTGGATGTTTAGAATAATAGTTCAGCAGTCGATTGGATGCGATCGGTTTGTGGAACCATTTCGTTTTGAGTGTGTTTCCATCGTTGTGCACTGTTGTGTCCAGGAACACAATGGAGCCGTCATCGTCTTGCTTTTCCATTGTGAATTGAACATTGGGGTTGTAGGAGTTAAGTTTATTGAGTACTTTATCGGCCATTTCAGGTGGGATTGATGTAATATGATCATCAACGTATGTGTTCCAAAAATCTGGATCTAGGTTTGTGTCGATGATCGCCTTTTCCACAATGTCTTCAATGACTCGTTCGACCAATATTGGGGCCAAAGCGGAGCCCATAAACATACCCAATTTTTGGCGGTAGAATTTGCCTGCGAATACAAAGTAATTCGCTTGCTCCAAACAAATTTTCAGCATTTTGAGGAATTCTTCTTTCGGAATGGGTGTGACTTGCTCAATGTGGTGAAAATCACGGTCTATTATCTCCAATTTCGTTCTAAATCGACAAGCAATACAACAACTATAAACGTTTTTTGTGTTGTTTACTTAGTCGTTGTATGCTTTACAAAAGAATCGAAAAAAATAGAATTCAAAATCCTTACAATTTGAATTTTTTATTTAAATGAAAAATATGCAACATCGCTATTGACTATTCCAGTAAACGTGTGACGCAGAAATAACCGATAAAGTGGAGATTTTAATTATAATTGGATTAGAACGCTATTCTAATGGGACTTATCTGGCGAATTTTATTGTGTAAAAACAATAATTAAAAGCGAATTAAACATACACAATGGGGTAATTCGAATCGCGTGTTTATACAATATTTTATTTGCATTCTGTGTGTGGCAGCAAAACCGTTTCGCTGGAATTGATACCACGCGCGTACTAATTTAGCATTGGCATATTGGAAATTCGGATTCAGTGTCATAGAAGACTTAAATATCATATTGTGCACACTAATCATGGCGTATTCATGTGTGTATAAATGACCAAATGAATCGGTAAAGAATCGTCGATTAGAGACGTAGAATAGTAGAGTCCTTATCAAAATACAAATCGGTAAGTTCGAAACGGTTGACCATCTGTTAGCGACTACGATGAAAACGAAACAGTAATGACCTTGGACTCATTCTGCTTATAAATAACCAAATATATGTCAAAAATAATGAAGTATAAGATTTTGTACCAAACTGAAACAAAATTTCAACAAAGGGCGTAACAGATTTAATGTGTATGGATCTGTGATACACGTGTCATTTTTTTTTAAACCGTGTACAGGAACTAATTAAAAAAAACTGACTTTTCACATGTTTTTCCATTCTATATGAAAGGGTGAATTTTCAAAGCGTCCGTTTCAGATGTGTATCTAAAAGAGGCGAAAATTATAAAAAATTTACCATCGAATCCATGAATGAGAGAATTGTAAACAAGATTTTATACATGAAAGAAAGATGCTGTATTTTCTGTTGTATTCCGAATATCCCAAGTTTGTTATGAAAAACCATTGGATTATGAATGTATAAGATAAACAGTGGTTGCGAGCTGCGACGTTGTATAAATATTTTGCCAGAACAATAGGATTTTTCAACTTTCTTTCATTTTAGCAGCACGTGTACCACCTACTTCAAGCAATTTGCTGAAATATTAATTTTCCGTGATTTTTAAAATAACACAATTTGATGGATGTAATGTCTATTCCGTTCATATTTTGATTGAAAAGTAAACACAAACGTCGAGCTAATATACTCTATTGTTAAAAATGCAATAAATTTTCCGTTTCAAAGGAAATGAAAATAACCAAACTTAACGGAATAAATCAAGAGCACGAAATGTGTTCATGTTTGGTTCTTATCACAAAAAAAAAAACAGAAAAAATATCGGAAATATTTTCTAGGCTGAACCATTTCAAGAAAACATTTGTCTTAGGTTGTTTATTCTCACACATATTTTGACTGCCTAATTTCAGTCGCTCTTGACACTATCTTTTATATTGCATAATATATTTGGATGATGGGTATTTTCCTATAGCAATAACGTGACTTTAATTTAAAACTAAACAAGACTTTAATTAACAAGAAACGAAAGAAATTGTTGATTTGCTTCACAATGTGAGACAAATCTATTGTACATACTAGTCTTAGGCAGAACATCAAAACCATTTTGTGAATAAAATTTGGCGTAAAATGATTAATTAATCGATTAAAGTATCGGCGATGGGAAGTAAGGTCTAAGAACTAAAAGTTCGTTTTCATCCGTGCAGCGTGAATAACTTTATTTTCTCTGCTCAAATGCAGTGAGAAGATGGTGTTTTGTTGACGCCGTTGACGCTCTCTGTGATGACCTTGGTAAACAAATAACCATTCTTCTATTTGAAAGATTACTCTGTATCGTTGTGATTAAAAGCAATGTTAAGAACAGGTTAAGGCAACCATGTAGGCGGGGGACACCAAATTTTATAAACGCACTCACTACAGATAGTTTGAGAAATCAACTCGTGATCAACTCAGGAACCTGTTCTTTTAGAACCTTGATTGAAAGATCCAACGATTCCACCCCAATTGATGCGTTACATTCATATGGTAACGCATTTGGAATAAAATTGAAATATCTTACGATTTCTACTATGTAAAAACGATGGAAAACAGAGTTTATCAAAAATATATCAGCCAAGTTTTAGACTGACCAACAACGTGAGCAATTTAACATTTATATTTCTACAAAAAAAAAGAATATTCTACGACTCCCATAAATAATGTTTTCTTCAATTGTTATCCACTTATTCACATCTGGTATGTTCAGTAATGTGTGGTCTTCTACTCCATTCGGCTGATTACTCAATTAACCAAATAACTTATTTTATATTTGAAAGTAAAATGTTAACAACCGACAGTAGGTAAATACCTCTACTAGCAATGTATGGATATTTGATTGCAGTAGCAATATCGTCGTTTTACATATATACTAGGTCCCACCTTTGGCGGGTAAGTCCCTTGACTGATTTTGTGTATTCGTGCTGCTTCTGAATATTTTTGGTTTTCAAATAATTTTTTTGAAATACATTTCCAAAGCGGATCTCAATCTATGCTCTAGACAGTTGGACCCAGCTTTTCCGAGCTTTTCAGTCAGTCAATAAAAACGATCAAAGTAAATGCAAGAGAATTCTATGCTTACGTTCTTTGAAATGTTACCGATGATGTAGAATCTGGTGAATAGAACTTTAAGAAGCTTCGGTCATCCGGCAAGGTAATTCGTTCTTCAGTCGTACCAATATATGCCGAGCAATTACACTTTGGATAAATATTTTCGACATACTTCATGATTTCAAAGTCCTTTCTCTCGATAGATATTGGACGGACTTAAAGATTAATTAGCTGAAACCCATCGAGTTAAAATTTAATCATTCTAGTACTGAAAGAAGTCCGAATTTTTGAAATTTAACTTATTGTACGTAAATGAAAAATCGAAAAATCCTTCGACATTTTCTTAGATGAAGTTAGAGAGGATTTAACTTTTTCCAATACAAGTTGAAACATAAGTACCTACATAAGGCCTGCCCTCCCATACAGACCATCAATCGGGATTTACTCGGCCGAATTAGCTCTTTTACAAACTTATCCCGTAGAATCAACGTCTTTAGGATAATTTGGGAACTTTGTACTACATACAACACTTGCCCATTAATTACTTTCACAGTAATGCATTACTCAGTTATAATAGAGTTATAATAGAACTTTACATATAAATATTTACCGACTAATTAACAGTTGTCGGTGGACTAACCTATTTTGCAATATGTACATTTCCCTCTTTCATCGAAAAAGGTACGAAAACTACAAAAGCATCGACTGGAAAGACCGCCGATGTTCATCAAAATGTGTCTGTGCAGGGTTTTCAAAATACACGAACGTGAATTTATCGGCTTGGGTTAATTTGATGTTATAAAAATTATTTTACAGTCGGAGAAATATAGATTTCGGTTTTTTTTAAAGATATCATCAATTCTCTAATTATCTCAATTGCCATTTGAAATAACAAGCGAAAGGAGAGAATACAGAAAAACGATGAAAACGATGATATCTCTTAAAATCCCAAAATCTATTTTTCTCCGACTGTAATTGAAATTTATGTGTTTGTTGTGTCAAAATAGTGAAACTGCTTCTATCCCTTTGTAAATTATGTAACCTGACGGTTGGAATATTTTCGTAGATATTGCTTTTCTACATGATTAGATTCAATCCGAATCTCCGAATGTTTTATCAATCGATAGTCGATATCAATTATTAATGACACCATATTGCTTAAGGTAATATTCCCCACTTCACTAGAAGCATCATTCAGTGAACACGCATGGAGTTCTCATCTGAAGAGCTTCCTGTGATTGAAAATGTATTTAACTAGTTTAAATTCTCATTATCGTATATAGCCGATAAATAATTGTTAATTGTTCCATCAAACAGTTTGATTATTTTTGAATGACTCAAGTTAATGTTTCAATATGAAGATCTTATTAGGAATAGAACACTTAAGCGACCCATTTTTGACCAAAAGATATTCCCTCAACGTTACACCATTTCCATCTCTCCATTATTACGTATTATTATCACATGATTTTGGACATCCTTGACAAAAAACCTTATACGAAACACCAATGCGTTGCATTCACTTAAACAAAGGTGTCAAACTGAAAAAAGTTCATTTTGTTTTGCACCATAACACCTTTACAAAGATGGATACAGACAATATGACGAAACCGGAACTAGAAGTGGAGCTGGGACGATTAGGACTCGACACGACCGGAACGATACGAGTTTTCAAGGCAAGGAATATGGCTCAGCGTAAGCTCTGTTTTTGTTAAGTGATATGTGAAAAAAGTAAAAAATGTTTAATCGATTGTATGACCTTGACCTTGTGTGCCGAATTTTGTAATTGAGAACAAATTTGTGCACAATTAAACTGCACTTTCCCGTGTTATACTGTTACAAGCGGATAATAGTATTTCAATTTAATCTCAGGACAAGCGCAACCTGGACACCGCGAGCGCGAGACGGAACAACACGGCTAACACATACAGTATCGCCAGTGCCAACGCAACAGCAAGGACAAGCGTCACCACTGGTTCGAGCTAGTGCACTGCCACAGCTCCCAGAAGTGTGTGCGCCATTGGAGCCACCGCCAGCTAATCGAGGCAGCGAAACTTCGCTTACATTTTCCGTTTTCTAAGCTAAGTCGAATATTCTGTTGCCTTATACTACTTTTCATTTGGAAATTTTTGTTTTTCATATTCGAAAATTAAATATAATAAAAATACAGACAAATGACGCTAAATTTTGGGATCGTCGACAGAAAATATACTGTGATCGAAGTTTTAAAAAAAATCAAATTCTAAGGTGTCGTCATTTGTAAGGTGTCGTTGATTTTTTCGGTGAATTATGTGATAAAATTTTCCATACATTTTCGGGAAACTGTCGTCATATCCCTATGACGGCCCTTCAGACTCTATGCTATGGCTAGTGATCTCTCATTTCTATTTTTTTTTAAAAGTTGGTAATGGACACTCATATTTGGCTGTTAGACCCTGACCTGGCTTAGAGTCAGAGGAATAAGTATCTTCATGTTATAACGATAATATAATATTATAGAGTTCTCTCGTTTTACATTAGAAAAACTCGTGCGATACACTATTAGCCAGCAATCTTTGAATAATGCATAATGCAACACATCGTATCTACGTTTCGTTTTGTTACCATTAATATGGAAATATTGCGTTGAATTTGAATGCTTTTGCAAATGTTTAATACTATGAGAAACGAATGAATACAATTGGAGTAAAAGACAATGGTGTCTTTTGTTGTTTAAATCGATATCGGATTAGCGCATTAAAGTGATACAAACAATCAATTATGATTATTTGTTCATTGCATAATAATACCACTCTGTGGTGTGATGATGTTGGCAAGAACAAGGAAATTTTGTAATTTTTTCGTGAAATTTTCTATTTTAATAATTTAAACATTTGCGTTGAATTAATGAATGCAAAAAAATCCAATGACAACCGACGAATTTAGATGTTTGTAATTGAATAAATAAAAAGTGGAATTATAAATACGATTATGATTAACAAATGAGATGATTGAGAATTATTGGTCTCACCTACTCAAGCCATCATCAGAATGGATTAATGCAAAAATTATTTATTCGAATAAATGCAAAAATATGATTTAAAGCCAGTAAATAAATCGTAGTAGAGTTTTTTTTTACTTCTGCCGACTTTCAAAATTAATATTTTGCAAATGATTTACATCGAAAATAGATGCTCGATGTTCGTTTTTGTATGTTAGATTAATAATACATAAAATATAAAATTATTTATTGGACAATTGCCACACAAATATGCAAAAAGGAAAGCGATGTCAGGAATTAAATGAAATCGATGTTAGAACTCAGCCGAGAATCAACTTGAGCACAAGTATTCTAAATCTTCTAGATGTTTACAGAAAAAAAGAAATTGTAGTTGGTGGTACCAGCCATATGTTAGCAATTAATCTTATGGTACTTTATTCGATGTGATGTTCTCTATTGATTTTGTTATTTTAAATTTTTTCAATCAACTTAACCTCGAACTTAACCGTAAACCAACAGCCATTTTAACAAAACAATCTCCAAGTTAAAATCATTGAGTCTCTTCTTTTATTCAAAGTATCGATTAGTGTTTGATACAAAATCTATTACTTCATTACTTTTAACAAACGTTTTGCTATTTAAGGTAATTACTGTTGATGCTATTGTTTATGACAGAGGAGTTGTTCTTTCCTAAAAACAAATTCACTTCTATTCTGCACAAACTTGCATTTTATCGATACTTGATGAAAAGATCCAGTTATCTTCACATAATGTGTTGTACAAAGTTAAAAGGACTGGAGCGTTATTACGGCATGTGTTTTTTGTATTCTAAACTCTTCCCTTGTTCTATTTTACCGTGGCTTCGTTATTTCAAGCAAGATGTCGTTGCAATTACCATGTGTCGGTGTAACGTCAACCGAAAGATAATATAAGGACTCCAGAACAATAATAATTGTTTTAATCGGCCCGATCTTTGCTATGTTATCAGAGTTTGGAAAACCGTTTGCTTAGTATGAGGGATTTTTTTGAAAGTGGACCAGGCTCCGTCGGAGCTATTTTTTCTAGGCGGTTTGTTCATATGCCCAGATAGCCCTTGGCCCCAATAGTCCAAAACCGCTGACGTTTAATTTTCATATTTGCGTCTTGGCTGGTGGTGAAGGTGCAAAAGTCGAAAAAAGGGTGTTTTTATACGTGATTTACTGCCGCTACAGACAATGGACACACATGTGTGGCGGCTCGTTGGATAGGTACTGGCCAGGCGAACCGGGGCAAGCATAGATATTTCGCACCTGGAGAATGTTTATGGTTAGATCATTGGATGCAGACATCAAAAACAGCATAATTCGTGTATTTTTCTAAAATCAATATTTTGCTTTCGAGTGAAGGAAGACATTTGCTTTATACCGAAAAAAGTATCCTGAAACCTTTCACTTCTATGGCAATTGAGGTATAATTGTAGAGTTGGGTTAAGCCTCTATCATGGCAACCACTGATCTGTATAACAACAGTCACCAGGTAGAAAATATCACCTAATAAAGCTCATCAAAATTTCCGGCCTTTGACTGATACATACTTTTTGTTATTTTTGAATAGTGCTTGAGTACACATTTGATATCTGTCTTTGCCCCGGGTCTCCTGGACAGTACCTATCCAACGAGCCACCACACATGTGTGTCCATCGTCTGCAGCGGCAGTAAATCACGTATAAAAAACACCCTTTTTCGACTTTTGTACCTTCACCACCAGCCAAGATGCAAACATGAAAATTAAACGACTGCGGTTTTGGACTATTGGGAACAAGGGCTATCTGGGCATAAGAACAAACCGTCGCAAAAAGTAGCTCCGACGGAGCCTGGTCCACTTTCAAAAAAATCCCTCCCTTTTTACAAACTCTTATCAGCCAGCAGCTGAAGAAAACTAACTAAATTTGTTCGACATTGACTGTATACAATACATTTTTAGAAATATTAAACTACACAACGTACTTAAAACAATAATACAACTTATCTGTTGATCTTTCTTTTTAGAGATACTGGTATATCTTGTATAATTAAGACATTAAGGATCATCATTACCTACAACCGTTTTTTTCCACAATTGATACACAATGATAACATTAACAAAATCAACGTAAACCGAGACCTATTTCCTTAATCCATTAAAAACTTAGATGCTTCTATAAAACACGATTTCTTGCAAGGCTTTCGTTTTCACTAATTTACTCATTTGCATTAGGAACCATCGAAAATTTATTAAATTATTACATAAGGTATATAACGCCAATAAAGTTATTAAATTTTTTTCCGAATTCAGACTAAAAATATTCAAATTTATGCTAAATATCTTTGTCGAATTTCGATGCAAAAGGTAAAAAAAAATATTAAAATAAAAAGATGAACGGAAGGTAAATGCGGGTATGAATCGCATAATTAATGCAAATTTATATTCATCGAAGTGAGAGATTTTAATGATGTATTGAATTTTGATGTCATCGTAACCAGAACTGGATTGTAATCTATTTCGCGAAACATACAAACACGATTGCCAATCTCCGTTTGATGAATTTACTTTCTTTCTTTTCTTCGGCTATTCGCACATTTAAAAGATTTGCTGTCGAAAAAACCTAAAACTATTCAATTCATACCTGAATAGTGAATAATGTTCAGTGAAGATTTTGTCCATTTTCGTTTGTTTGCATTTCATTTTTCGTACAAGCAAACAAGACTGTATATTGGTTAAAAATTACTACTGACCGCTGCGTCAGTCTTAAATAGTTTGGTAACAAAAGCAAAAAAAAAAATAAGGTGGAGTAAGTACTCTCACTACCTCTTAGTGATAAATTAATTTGATTTCTCAGATGATTTGCCAGTCATTCAACAATATTCATGATGAAAATTTTTGATTTAACAGATTTCAGTTTTTAAATTTTCTAATTAAGAATGCCACAGTCTGATTAAAACCAAAATTTTATTTGCTTCAAAATTATCGTTCAAACAACTTTGAATGAATGTGAAAATATTTGGAGATTAAAGCTAATATTTCTATAAGCCTTGTTCGCTTCGTGGTTGTTACTAACGATTAATTGGCGCCTAAGTTTATCATTTAACTGAAAAAAAATCGAGTTCTAGTTAACAGCGAATTAATTCCTGGCAAACAAAAATCCAACTGAAAAGTCCGTGATAAAAACAAAATTCTTATCATTCTGCTAGCTGAAATAAATCATCAATGCTTTCCATTCGGAATGAATAACGTTCTGTCCAATATTAACTTTAACAAAATTATTGGATGAAATCAAATCGAATTGATCTCGATTGTTAGAGTTGTAATCTCATGTGAACACCCTGCTGTTTGCTAAATTATAAAATTAATTTGATCGACATCCATCATTTTACCGGATTTACTTTTCAAGATAGCCGGCACATTTGTGCTTAATTGGAATTTGGTAGAGTATGCAATCTTACGTCTACGACCAACTAATATGTGGAGTTTGGGAATAGATAATACAATGGTTCTGTGACTCAATATCATGCATAGGAATTGACATTATAGCGTGATGCATTTCGTTCAATGCGTGTCATCCATGTACAAACATCATGTTTAAAGGAAAAGTTACGGTGACATCGTCTACGCTAAATATTATTTAGAGATTCTAAAAATAATGCGAAATAAAGTGAAGACGTGACGGGTCATAAAGGGTCTTTCCAAACGTTACGAAACATTTTGTGATGTAAAGCACATTATACCGTCTCGCTAGGAGAGACCAGTGTTCATAAAATAATTGGCTACACTCTTTAAAACAGGGCATATTCTTGGAAAATTTATTAGACTTTGATAAAATTTAATAAAATTAACAGTTAAATTAACAGTTAGAGTCAGTTAAATTTCAGCATGAATTTGCTTCAGCTATTTTTTAGCTGATCCACACTAACAATCAAAACTGTTTCTTTATACGGTTTTACCACTGCCACGCGCAACTACATCCGCATAAATATTTCTAAACAGTTTTGATTGTATGTGTGTGCCAGCTGAAAAACACCTGAAGGAAAGTCATGCTGAAATTTCAATGCTCCTGACTATAAAATTTACTAAAAATATTTTTGCAAATTTTGGAAATTTTCATCAAATTTAGCAAATCAATTTTCCAGAAATAGGCCCTGCTTCAAAAACAGATCCCAATGTACGTTTCCACTAACAAAATACCACGATATAAAGCTAGTAATGATGGGACTTTCGCACCAAAACAAAAAAAAAGTCTTGTCGTTCTGCTATGCATACACGCAATGACGAAGCGAAAAAAATATATTTAAGTGACGTGTTTGTCTATAAACACGTAAATCAGCTCTAATTACACAAATTTGTCAGCCAAAAGATAGATAACATTGTGTTTAATATTTTTAGATTCATATCATTATGTACCTCATTTTAAAACACTTATCACATTTATAATATTTTCATGTGATCATGCAATCTCATTAAATATATAGCGGTACGTACACACCGGCAAATTATCGCAATGGATTTTTTTTTTGTTTATCGAAAATAAAAGAAAAGAAATTAAATGTAAGAAATTGTCTGTGTTGAGTGTATGTATCTACAATTTCACTTTATAAACCACTTAAAAAAATGTTAAATTTTCGTATAAAATCGATATTTGATTGATGAGAAAATTAAGACATACACCAATCGCATTGAAAATAGTTTCCATTTCTGAGCACCAATGCGATTATTTGGTCAAGCTTCATTGTCCGAGACACATGAGAAGTGAATGATTTTACAAAAATATTTGCTCGAAGCACTGTCTCTTAACAGTAAATAAAGAAACGAAAATTTCAAATCAAATAACAATCTTAATCTGCAACTGTTTGGTCTATCAGCATTTCTCTAGGTTTTTTCTTTTAATTTTAAATGGAAAACGTTATACAAATAATACCGAGAGAGGTATTAAATGCATACCAACCAGTAAGTAGCATAAATCTCTAATTATTACAACATCACTTAACCTTTTTATGCTGGCTTGTAATGCCAAAGAAAAGTTCGTTGGCATTGAAATCAGATATTCGAACATAATTGAATAAAGAAAACGCGTCAAAGAATTTTTTTTCTCTCTAAAAATTTCTATGCGAGCAAAAGCGAGCACACATCTAATTATAATGATAAGTGCGGCATATTTGATCCGAGGCAGAAAAATCTGTCTAAGAAATCAAGTGGGTCACATATTGAAAATATAAATGTAACTAAAGTGCTGCATTTAAAAGAGATAAAAAAAATCTCGCATCGTTTTTTATTGAATCGTTTAGCTTTAAATGACATTTATGTACTGGCCTATGAGTAATTGCTTATGATCATTTCAAATTCTGAGAAATGACGTTAGTTGCAATTTCACATTTTTTATGTTTTTTTTTTATTTCTTTCCAACAACTTTTAGAAATGCAACACATCCAGCACATAGAATCCTAATAATTTCTGGTGCGTGACTGATATAGGCATGAAATTGTTTGTCGTTACTTTTCTTGAGACGCAAGTGAAGGTGAGTTAATGTGACAAATTAACTAACCATTTTAGGAGTGTCAGCTACTCATTTTCTCATTACCATCTAAACACGTTCTAATGGGATCTGCAACTTCTATATCATTCTCACAGCACGAGAATGTAGCTCTGTTACGGATTGAGTGTCATAAAGTTGAAAACGTTCGTAACCTCAGACGAGTTTTTTAAAGGTTTCAGTTTTAAAAAGTTTTCAACTTATGGAGTCACACGTAATTATACGTAAAAATTGTGACATATGAGCGGTGTAAATGATGGATAAAGCTTTTGTAGGTCTCGCTTCGGATTGCTAAAGTTCACACAAGAAGCACCATTACCCTGTTGATTTTTTTGATATTTTTAGTTGCGTACAACGACCTAAAAATATTTCTGTACACCATTACGTGCCGTGTTTCGTATCGAATTTTCATTGGGTCGAATATTTGCTGTTTTGCTTTTTTTTTTTAACTCAATTTCCGATCTGAATTTTATCGGTTGAAAAATAAACTTTTTTCTATTGTTTCGTCTGAGTTTTTTCCGCCTGCAGCACACGAAATACTCAAACATCAAAAGTTTATTCGTTTGAGATTTCTTGCAATTATTTACTTCTTTCACACGTAAAAAGATTATTCCTTTTTTGATATATGAGACATATGAATATACATGCAATTAAACATTGCAAATAAAATACAACTTGGTTCAGAAATGGTTAACCTTGAACCTGAATCATAAAATTGGAATATATGGCATTATGATAATTGGTTGTGTATGTTTCTACTCAATGAAATAAATAAAAAAAACACAAAAAATCAAATGAATGAATTGCAAATGAAATTAGATGAGAGATGCCAGTAAAATTGTGTATTCGTTTCTCATATAGGCTTAATGAGCCGATTAACATATTTGCAAGTCGCAACAAGTGCAACAAGAAAATGTTGGCAGTTTACTTATAAATAAAACTTATTTATATTTTATTCAATTAAATTGTAACACGTCAATGGTTCGATGAGCGCTGAAAACATATGAGACCAGGACAAATTTTGAAGACGTTAATCTCGCTAACAAATGGAAAACTTTTTGTTATTAATAGTAAGACGTAAGATAAGTATTATCGCCATTTGCACAAACAAACTCTCTAATCTACTGGTGTCTCATACAGCCCATTTAAGTATATTTTTGAAACCTGTATTGTTTGTTTGCTTCCAAATTTACAGTCAAAGTTGATAATACAATAAGCAAGGCAATTTTTGCTGTAATTCGTCGGCAAATAAAAAAATTAACACTACCGGCAAATGAGTTATTTACCGGTTGTATGGAGTGGTGTCACAGTTTATTTGCAAGTTATTAAAACAATAATAAAATGTCGACGCGTGTTATATATTTTTTTTGCGAAAAAATGTAGACAAGTGTTTCAGTATTAGCAAGTGAATACTAACAACACGAAAAAGTAGATATTTCACGAGTCAGTTCGTTTGTAATAAGAACCGGGAGAGTATACATATCCAAGTACTTCAAACGAAACTTCATAATCAAATTTTGAAATTAATCAACTTCATAAGAGAAGTAAATCTTTGAAAAATGAAACCTTTACAGACGATGGATTCATCATACCTACAACCTACATCACAATTTTCTTTCTGTTTCGAAAGACCTTGCTTTATATATTTTTGATAAAATGTTGTGGACTTATCAGCGGATGTTTCTTTGCGAGAGAGTTATTACTTAATAATTTAACACGGAACTCAACAGATTCAGTGATGTTATTTAAAACGCTGAGAGTGAGTGTGTTTACACCCAAACCATATCTTTGATAGTCATTGAAAAATTTCTGTTGCGTCAATATTTTGATTATATTGAATACAAAAATGACAATAATTTCCCATTAAATGTTCCCACAAATGATGATTGCATAAAAGAAACCACAAAAGAATATTTTTTTGTTATTTTATATTCATATACGATGAGACTTTGTGATGAATTTCCATTTAATGAAACGAAATATTTCGTTTTATTTATTGTCACATTACAACATATTCACAATGCAATCGGAATCTAATTAAAATTTAAAAAAATCTATGGAAATGTAACATCCATTTTAAACCTAATAAAACAATCTTGCCCCACATTTCAATGGAAAATTATTGTTTCATTGCATATTAAACGATGATATATTATAACAATGCAGGAAATGTATGCACTAAAAAAGTATATATATCAAAGTGATCGAAATGATGCGATACGTATTAGGGTGATCCCATTGTGAGCCACGTTACATTCGCTTAAAAACTTATTTAGATTCTTTAGAAATTTTGACAGTGAGGAATGTCAAGCAAATATTTTTCGAATTAAATGAGCTTTAGAAAACTATTTGCTTCTATGTAAAACTGCATAAAATCACTAGCAAAATTAAAATCAAGCAAAAACCGATGTGAGCCACGTTACTATGACTAGGAAAAATTGTTGTAGGTGGTGCTTAGCAGTATTTTCTTGAAACATTTTCCTGTGAAAACTATTTTGTCGGTGAAGTAATACTCTGAGGTCATTCTGTGCATGCACAAATTTTAATTTTTATTTACAAGAAATTTACAATTCAGAAATTTGTCATTACAAATCAATTTTATCAATTTTTGGCACTGGTTCCATTTTAAGAGTGACAGTCAATATGCGAATAAGTTCAAAATGAAATTAATTTCAAAGTACGTTCACTTCATAAAATTTTGAAATTTGGTGGATTTTATCACGTAATTTTGATCACAATTTATTATTGTAACGATGCGTATCCATCTTTGGACAACACAAACCCTTTAATTTTGTTATCAACACACTGCAGTTGATGAAATTTCGAAATGTCCTTGATGGTTTTAGCTGTTTCGGTGACTGTATCGAGTTTCATCGTCTTGTTGATTTTGTTGATATCGGCGAAAGACATTTCAATAAGCTCAATATTCGATGGCTCTTGGTTAAAAGAATCAATAAAATCTCTAGAACAATTCACCACAGACTTTCGAGAATTGACCAGCCGCTTTATCTTATTTTTCACCACAGCACCAATGCCATCCACACACGATTTACCATGAGCAGTTGCGTGGTAATTCCAAATGATTTTTTTATGAAATTTTGTTTCGAATGCTTTGATAGTGGCCGCCATATACTTGTTCTTAAACTGATTACTCGGGCCATCAGTCCACAACCGTATGCGATTAATGTACTTGGGGACCATCGACATTGTTTTGTACAAATACGCAAAAATGGTGTCCTTACTGTGGTCCAGGTTGTCTGACACGGCGACTTTCGAATATTGTTTGCACCCATACCGCAACGATATGGTAAACAGGCTTATCTGAAAAGTAGTTTTATTTGGAGGCATGAATGTATATGTTAAAACGAATGGTCGGAGAGAGGGAAAAGAAAGAGTGTCAAAAGCCGACTTTATAGATTGTTCAAATAAAAGTAAAAAAAAATCAATGATAACTGGAACTTGTGTAGAGAGAACACAATGATAAATCGAGAATAAAAATTCACTGAGCGTAAAAGAAAGAAATTTATGTACAATGTATCGTTCGACTGAACAAATGTAAATAGCATTCAGAAGCAATTGTTCACTCTTATAGAGAATCAAATGTTACGACTTTTGCTGTAATAGAATTCAACTTCAATTTTGTGATGAAATGAAATCTAGCACTCAATTGTACGTCAAGGTCATTTAGTTTTTTAAGTTTTCTGTTCTCACCTGTTTTTGGTTCCAGTGCGCATTGGAAACTTCGTCCTGGCTTTCGTTTGTCCAATTCTCTGCAAAGTCACATTGAACCAAGCACTCATCGTCGTGTAAGTTCACGTACTTCAAATCCTCAGCGAAATTCTCACGTTGTTGCCGATTTATGAATGAATGTATCAGGAAGGATTTGTAAACACTGACGAAGTAATCGATCAATTTCTTTACAGTTCCAGTTATTTGCTTCTTTTCTGTTCTGTTGGTCGTTTCGTCTTTTTCCCATTGCCACCACGAAATTTTTTTCTTCTCCTTTCCTTTCATCAGCGCCTGTATCTTCTTTTCAACCGTTTTTGCGTTGCATATATCACAGGATTTGAACCAGCAATCTCTTTTCTGATCGTCGCATGTCAGCAGTCGTTTCAATTCCGGTCCGTAAGCTGGAAACAGCGGCAGGTGTTTGTTGAGTACAGAGCAGCACTGTTCAAAGTTTTCGTGGTAAATACACAAACAGACAGCTTGCGGAGTTGCATGCACCAATTTCACATGTGCAGGACGCAATGCTCCGAATTTCGCTAACTTCACTGGTACTTTGTCTGGGTATTGTTCTGCAGGTCCAAGAAAAGTGATATGAAGATTCAGTGTTTTATGTGGGAACGTATTTTTTGCATTAAACGTTCAGAGAGATATAAATTCACTTACCAGCGTTTTCGATTAAAAATTTGTTATGGGCTTGTTTGAGCGTCAGCACCAAATATCGCTTTTGTTTCAACTCTTTCCGACCAGTCTCTGGATTTTTATAGAACCGTGCGTCCTTCGTGTTAGCTGATATACGACTGACATCGTCTCGTTCGTAAAAGTGCAATATTTCAGTACATAGCTCCTCAGCAATTCCCTTCCTCCCACCTTTGTTCAATTTTGCTTTGTTCTGGACAACGTTCTCATGATTACGCAGAGAATTGACAAATTTCTCGATGATTGCGTCTTTCTTACTCGGAGATTTGGGTAACGACTTCCGAAATTTTGTAGTTGCTTTTGCGAGAGCAGCTTCAGTCTTGTATGAACTTTGGAGAAAATTTCGTTGCGGTGCAAGAAGACTCGCCGGTCCATTGTTTCGATTTGATTGTAATGTTGTGAGCTGCGCATTCGATTGTTTTGATTTTTCGCGAAATTTTTTTACCCTTTCGCGGCATTTTGCTCGAACATTGTCGACAAATTTCTTTCTTTTACACTCAGACAATTTATTCAACGATTCTTTTAAGCGTTGTCTTCTCAACTTTTCGGATTCGGCCTTTTTCTTCTTTAAATCTTCGTATTTACCACTTATTTTTAATCTCTCGATGTATTGTTGGGTTCTCTCTGCACAAGTTCCAGGCTAAAAATGAAGAATAAATTCTAGGAGCGAACATAAAACAAAACAGCTCGTTTCGAATGAGAACGAAAATTGTCGATAGTGCATTTCCAATTATTCAACGCATTTTGCATTAAATAGGAAGCAACAGGTAGATACTTACCATTTTTCTACGAAAATTTTTCAAAAAAAAAATTAAAACTTGCAAGTATCGAATTCAAATATTGTTAGATCAAAGACAGCCATTTTAAATGACAGATCTAGCTCGTGTGCCACAGACAAAAATATTTTGCGAAAGTGAACACATACGACAATTATTTTTCGCTCTGGCTTCGGCGCGAAATTTAAAATATTTTCCAGAGGTAAATGGGATCACCCATTAACCTATTCATGCAAAATACGTGGAAAAATACTTTTTTATGAATAAAAATATGAATTTCATCGACATCGACAAGTATAAAACAGTTGAATATTCAGATCATTTAAAAAAAAAGAAGAAAAAAATGTGATTGTAAGAAATTTCGTAGTAAATAGATTCACTAAATGCATTATTTAGTTCAATGTCAAGATATTAACGAGTTAAAAATATGCAATGAATTTGTAAGGTTGTTTCTTACGTGATTCTTTTAAAATGTGATGTTTTTGTGTGGTGAAAACAAGCGATGAGCTCTAATACAACAAATCGTATCGTATGTGTAGGAAAATACCGTGGCTTCGAACGCCATAAAGTATTTTGTTTTGGTCTAGCTTAGGTCAAGTTTTATTTTCCAGATATTAATAACAGCTATACCGGTAAAAAGTCCGGCTTTAATTTGAAAATGTTGAATATTAAGTCGTACACATTTTCGCTGATTTCATTTTGTTGTAAAGTACAATCAACTTCCCAATTTTTATGGAGGAAAGGTTTTTCACTCGCAGCACGTAAATGATCCATTACCTGATTAGATTTGCGATAAAATTTATGCTGGACTTTGCGAGTAAAAACACTTCATGTTCATCGTTTGAACATTCTAACCCCTGCCTTACAAATGTCCCAACAATGACAAAGGCCCACGGCCTCGAGTGACAATCTACACATCTTGTGCCTAAAAAAGCATTTATCACTCGGTTGTATAAATTACTATTTTATGTCAACTACGAATATTGACACTTTCGCACCGGAAACGATCATTGACCGAAAACGCGTTTCGACGGTACAACGAGTTCCTGACCATAATCCATAACAGTTATCGACAACGACGACATGTAGAACAAACACCTGGACTGGAATTTTATGTGTTGATCATATTGGTTTTGAGCTAGTAAGTGTAAAATTGCATGAGACGTTCATACAATTTTGACATACTACCAACGCAGGTTTTTTGTCCCACGAATATTCAACTTTGTTGTCACTCTTTCATATATGATACGACCAAAAGAACTATGATGTGTTGTTATAAATAACATAGCGTATGTTTAAACTTATGAAGTAAAAGATTTCGAATAGAACACTAAAAGATCATTTACACAAATGAAGTAATAGATTCATTGATTTTGATCTGATATGCTTCTCGTTTCTAAAAGTCACAGCAATTTTGGATTAATAGAAAAACTACTGTGATGAACATACGCAGGTGGAACGATCTATCACGTTTCACATACAATAACTAAAATTAAGGAATATGAATTGTAATACATGTAATCTTGGCCAATTAACATAAAGAAGATAAATCGAAGGAACAAAAAATAAAGCCAATACGAATGCTGATATAATAGCCGCTAGCTGCAGTGGTGGACACAATCAAAAAGCTAATGACTCGCTTTATTGCGTTTACTTTCATTATTCATCGTGTTTCACAGCAATGAAATTGAATACACAAACAGGAATGTACCGAGATTACGTACTTATTATCGTCGAATAGAAAATGAGATTCAACTTGTATCCATAAGTTATGTTAATGAGTTGTTGTTTTTTCGTTGGTCTTCGGTGAGAGTCACATAAAGGTAATTTAAATTGCTTGAAACAGGTGCGTTCAAATCTAATCTATACATATAAATCTGAACGTAGGGGCACCACGACGCCCCTCGGCGCACCTCGGAGCACCACAGCGCACCTCGGGGCACATCGGGGCACCTCGGAGCACCCGGCCCTCCTAGGGGTCAGCTGGTCAGCCGTCCGACGGTGTTTTTCAACATTGACCTCCAACGCGTCAGCTGATCAGCCGTCCGACGGCGTTTTTCAAAATGGACCTCCAATGAGTCAGTCGGTCAGCCGTCCGAGGTCATTTTTCAAAATCGACCTCCGAGAGTTCAACCGGTCAGCTCTTCGGGACCGTTTTTCAAAATTCGTCCCTGACAGATCAGCCAGTCAGTAGTACGAAGCCGTTTTTCAAAATCGACCTCTAACGGATCAACTGGTCAGCTCTACGACTTGTAAATGATCGACCGGTCGATGTCGATTTTAAAATCAACCTCTACCAAGTCAACCAGCCAGTTTTTGGGAGCCAATTTTCCAAATAAGAAGTATTTGACGAAGTCAACGAAGCTGCGGGACCGTTTCTCAAAACAGATTTTAAAAAACACCGTCCGAAGTCATTTCAAAAAACAATATCGGAGCATCATTAATTTTGTCTTTTAAAAGTCGGCCTCGGACCTCACACTAGCACCTCAAAGATTGTTTAGACCCGTACGAAGTACTGGGGTCTCATGCGTTTACTACTGGGTTTGTAACAAGCCGAATCGGAATCCCTGAGTAAGGGCAAACCTTTTGGGGTTACTCAGAGATGCCGAATCAGCGAAAAAAAAAATCTGTCTGTCTGTCTGTCTGTCCGTCCGTCTGCACGATAACTTGAGTAAAACGCAACTTTTTTCCAAAATTCTTTTTTTTTTCCCGTTTGGTAATGCTGATTCAAGGTCGAAGATGAGCAATCTAGGGTGGCCCTTCCAAAGTTAGGGCCCTATAAGTGATTTAGGGTTTTTCAAATATATCTCCGGCAGTTTAAACGCTAGACGCATGTGATGCGTCAAATGAAAGGTATTTGCAATACCTGTCGATTAAAAAAAATTCATGAAAATCGGAAGTCCTACTCGTGAGCTAGAGCCGTTGATGTGAAACTGGCGGAGGGCTCCAACTGTTTCTTGCCAATATAACAGGAAAGGACGATCGGATTTCGGTTATTTTAGCGCCATTTCATAGGTATTGACCATATACCTTTCAAGGAAAAAAAAGTTCATGAAATTCGGTTCATTGGATCGGGAGCTACGTCTCTTGGAGTGAGCCTAATCGATGCTACTCGGCCGTACAGTGAACGTAGTGAATTTTGCTGATATCTCGAGTAAATTTTATGCTAATTACATGAATTTTTTTTGTTTGAAAGGTATTGATGATTGTGACACGATGCTACTGTTTCTAGAGTCCTAACAAAATGGCCGCCGCCGCCATCTTGGATTTTGGTGCTTTTGCCTATATCTCGAGTAAATTTCATGCTAATTTGATGAATTTTTTTTGTTTGAAAGGTAAAGACAATCGTAAAGTGGTTGTGATGTTTATAATACCCCAACCAAATGGCCGTTGGCCGCCGTCTTGAATTTTAATGTTTTTGCTTATATCTTAAGTAAATTTTATCCGACTTTCGTGAACTTTTTTTTGTTTGAAAGGTAACGATAATTAAAAGTGGTAGAAGTGCCTTTAGTTGTCGAACGAAATGGCCGCAAGCCGCCATCTTGAATTTTAGTTAAATGTGAAAAATTTGAAAAAAGCCGTTGAGGGAAATGCTGGATTAATAAATTTTACTTCGGACGGGGCTTTCGAAATTGCTGCAAGCAATTTCAACAGAAGATAACGTTAGAAGAAATTATAACGAAGGTTTTTGTGATGCAGTGTGGTTACAAAATACATTTATGGTTGTTCAAAGTTATTGCACTCCAAACTTCTGAGTACGGGTCTCCGTGGCCCTGAATAGGCGTTTGCCACGGGAAGGCGTTAGCTATGTTTTTAAAATATATTCACCGACTTGATCATATGGCATGACGGTAAAAAACAAAAATATCGTTTCAGCTCTATACAATTTAGCAGACGCTCGGATTAATTCGGATTTCTAAGGTTGTTTTTCGTAATTAACCTTGACTTTTCGATTAACTTTTGGAGACGTATTTTCAAAGAAAATTTTCATTTTCAGAGCATTTTTGGTAAAAAGTTTATTCGATGAAAATTTAAGATTAATCGCCACGTTGAAGACGTGGCTCAGCCCGCTTTGATATTCGACTCTAGCTAAGGCGCTGTAGTGAACGGAACGTCCAATGGTTGCCTCGCTATGAGTCAACGAAACGCATGTTTGATAATTTTGCGGCTAATCGAAACAATAAATTTGCAGAAAAAAACGATAATTTGAAATAAATGTCTTGTAAGGTTTTTATTGTAATGTCTTTGATAAGATCTATCTGACTACCCAACTAAGATAAGTGAAAATGAGACGATATATGTAAAACGACTCGTAGGGTCGAAAATATAATAACGAAACTTTTCCCTGGGTACAGTACGACCCGGCCGAAGGCCGGGAAACAGTGCTAGTTATTAAGATAAAAGTCGCAGAATAATCGTCTTTTGTGATAAACATAATGTAAATGTTCGACCGCATGTTGGGTTCAGATGAAACAGTTGAGCATAGTTTTTAACATAGTTCCAATGATAATCAATAACCGTCAATGGCGGTAAATATTTCACAGCAATTGCTTGAGTTAATTTTGTTGTTACCATTCGTAACCTGTGACTTTCCTCACAAAAGTCGGAAATTTATTGAAAAGTGACTGGTTTTAGGTGTGTAGTTCATTGAATTTAGATTAGAGACAATATATCCCAAGCGTCAGTTGTTGGATCTGTTATACTTTCATTGAATTTTTAGTCTAAAGAAAAAACGAACATGATTTCTAGACGAAATGTTGACCGAAAAATTGCGAACTTTTTGCTCAGAAGTTTAATTTGTTTTGTAGTAATTGGTCATAAGAGCCAAGACTGGTTAAAAACCATATTTAATCGATAAACAAATTCGTTATTATTTTTCCGTACTAGGTAAGAGCTAAACGCTCACAAGACATGAACATCAGTCTACAATTGCGGAGAGTGATGTGTGACTATAAAAAAGTCGGTTTGGTGTTTGTTTTCTTTTCCACCGTTAACATGTTTGTTGTTTTGTTGTTTTCTCAACAATTTTTTTTTGTATACACAGCACGTTACAATGGTACACATAAATAATAATAGGAGAAGAAAAACCGCAGATTTGTATTTGAAAATCGATAAAAATAACAACAACAAGCAAAAATACTTAAGAAATTGTGTGTGGAAACGTCACTGTCTTTTATGTTGGCATTTTTGCACATCATGTTGAGGCTGTAGCCAGTTCAACAATAACGATCAATAATGTAACAACGTTGCATTATAAGCAATCAACATGGTTCAAGTACCTTTAGTACCACCTTTCGAACGAGATAAATTGTTTAGACGTTTTTCCATACACTTCGCACAATGATTTGTGTAGGAAATCAAATAAAACGTTAAAACGAACCACTTGATTGAATTGTTTTTTGTAGGCATGTTTGAAAAATGCTTGAGTTGATTCAATCATATTTTTTCCCGTCTCGAGCTCATCTTTAAACCACATGCAGCAGTAGCTTCTTATCGTTTGAGGATTATTTTTTTGAACAAAGGAAATTTAATGGATGTTACTGTACATAGAAACAAACAAGCAAACGTAGGAGATAAAAATGCAAATTTCGTTCTAAACTTAGCGTTACGTTTCGATGCAATAAATCGACTGGAAAGTTTAGTTTGGAACAATTTTATTGTTTTTTTTCTATTCCACGTTGAACGCCTGAGGACAATTTATTCAGTCCAATAAATTTGCATAACATCGCAATTTTAACTAGATCGAGTGTGAGTATCGTAAGTATTCTCATTTTTTAAACTTTTACGGACGACTATATCATCAGTTATCGACAAAGACAGCAAATATAATGAGTCCTAGCTAACGTAGTCTTTTATATAGTAAATAGCATGACAGAGCAAATGAAGTGGCAGATTTCATTTTAATCTGTTGAAAATACCTCAATCAAATCAATTAATAGATCCAATGACTGTCCTGATGATACATACATCAGTGAAAATATAAATCAACATCAACAATGATTGCAAACTCAAAATGGCTACTCACCAATTGTTTTAATGATCTGGAAGTCATCAATTTCGTACTCCTTGGTATTTTCTTCGTCATCCTCATCATCATCCACATCATCGTCATCAACATCAGAGTCTTTCCGATCTTCACCTTCACTGAAATCTGACTCTAACGGATCGGATGATTCACTATTCGAGCCCGTACTGGCTGATGACGTTGTGTCATTCATTTTCTTAATTGGCACTTTTATTTGTGGCACAGGCATTTCGGACGATTCAGTTGACGACGATGTTGTACTGCGCTTCGTACTTTCACTACGACTGTCCGATGCAAAGCTACTACTCGAATCGGTCAAGCTTTGCGATCGAGATTTTACTAAAATCGATGCCAGTTTGATTGATTGTTTACACAAGTTGGAAGAAAAAATAATAAGTCAGTTCAGCAGTCTATGCCTAGTTGATTTTGTTGTTTTTTTGATTTGTTCAAAAATAGATCATATGCGTGATCATTGAAAAGTTAATAATACTGGTGACTCTGCTGTGAGGAAAATTTATTTAAATAAAAATAAAAATTTGCGACAAAAAATGTATATTTTGTTGTTCACTGGTTGTAAGAGGTCATTCACCTCACTATATATTTTTAGAGCTTTCAGCAACATTATCGAAACCAAAACTGAATAGTTTGGTTTTAAATGAATTAAAAGTTCACTTCAATCAACGTGTTTATTTTGCATTTCCATAAACAATCATTAAGAAAACGTTACGCAATATTAACTATGTCCCACCTGTAAACATTTAACATGCACGCGACTCTGTAATGACCCAATGCATTCAGTGTAACATAGTTTGGTTTCTCTATAGGTAAATCATACCTCTCAGAGAGCCTGCATGCTTTTCGGTCTGTTACATTTATAATTAACAAATTAATTTTTAATTTATTTCTGTATAAGTGCTCGACAGGTATTAGTAGACAAAACACGATTCAAAAGTAAGTGAGTCGGAAATGTCATCCACTTTGCAATATTAATCGATTGCGAAAGGGTACAACAGGTTTTCGAGTGGAAAACTAGAACCATTTTTTACTGACTTCAGAACAATTATTTTTTTCAGCTCAAACAACAATTCAGTTGTGCAGTACGTTCAACATATGGAAATTCACTTTCAATAAACGTTTGAGCGAATGGTACCAATAATTATAGGAAAGTTAAGAATAAAATATTAAATTTATAGTTTGAGTCCTAAAATAATTGTAGTTTTCGTTAAGATTGCATAAACAATAATAAATCTGCTATTCCAATGCTCGTAAAATAATTCATATTTTAAATCAATGGACCGATAGATCATTATTGTTATAGCAATAGCAAATACAGCAATAAATGTTACATGAACCATTCTTTCTCTACATACAACATTCTTTTACCATTTTTAATACGGCAGAAGTGGAATAGGCAATTATGTTTGTTTATGGAGTGCATGCATTACTTTATTTAACAGAGAGATAATAATCTGTAGTGACCTTGCCACTCACTTATTTTGAAAACTTTTTTTTTCTTCTTTGAACAGTTCAGGTTACATAAAATCGATAAGACTTTGTTTTTTGTTTGGGCTTGATTACCCAAAATATGAAAAAAAAAATCTTTTTTTTTCTGTATAATTCTGTACGTAACGGAATTTGAATTGCCATATTTGTTGATGTTCTTAATTACATGAAATTACGAACTTCCCGGCAAGTTTGAACTTCTTTTGTACGTATGGATCTGTTCGTATTGAGAAAAATGTTTAATATTGCGTGGGTTATATGATAATTTGACGGAAGATATTTCAGGAAGAGGAGATACCCTCTAGGAAAAAAAAATATTTTCGTAGGACTTTTCATTAAAACACTTTTTTATTATAAAGTACTACGCAGATTTGGGGCGATTCACATATTACGGCTGTCGAAATGAGTGACCATATACACGTGATATGGCAACAATTCAATGGAGATGTAGTTCAAAGGTCAATAATTTGATATTTTATTTAAAAAAATAAATTATTTTTCAAAATTCGTAAGTTTTTTTCAGCGTAGGGATCATTTATAACGCTGTTTCAGTGCTGTCATCAAAATTAAATCTTAAATAACTCGAGAAATACACGCGTTGTGAAGTTAAAACTACGCTCTATTCACCCATTTAGTGGGGTAGAATCTATTTTGACTTCGCAGGCTGCGGTTATTGAGTTATTTAAGATTTATTTTTGATGAAAGCACTGAAACAACGTTACGTAATTTATGAACGATCCCTTAAATTTTGAATGAACGTTTTCGTGTGGCACTGGCACTATTGCTACAGACAGGGCTTATTTTTAATAAATTGATTTTACTTAAATTTCTTATTTCTCTTACTTCTCTCATTTCTCTATAAATTGGTCAGTTGAATGTTTGTGACAGTACTAAAATTTCTAAGAAATTTTAAAGATTTGCTAAAGTCAACTTCTATCAAATTCTGGGAAATAATGGAAAATTTTGAAAAACGTTAAAAAATTTAGCAAATCAATTTCATAAAAAGGGATTCTGACATCTAGCTGCAGTGGCTAATATTTTTCATATGTGCTATGTGAACGATCCCTAATCTGAATCACATCAATGGAATAAAAACAAGCCACACAGTGCTTCAATGCTGTTCAGTTACGCATTTTGAATAACAATTTGTATAATAATCCGTATACGTTATGTTTCGTTTATTTGTATCTTGCGGAGAAAATTATCAGTGAGCTGAGCATATTCTTCATTGTGATTTCGTATACGAATAATATTCTGTGTGTGCTTCCAGCATAATCATCATAACACACGGAACGGAAGAAGCTCTTAAATATTGATGTAAGTTAACAATATAAGGTATACACACAGCAGTACACATGAAAATATCCATTTTCCGATCTATATAATATATAAAATGCCTCGAGAAAATATCATGTTAATAGACAGCAATAAGTTGGGTTGGTTTTTGCTTATTATAGATCGTTGTTGTTGTGGTTACGATAATGATGATTCCTCGGGGGTTTATTAATCCCATTGGGTATTTAATGTTTATACACAGAAACCCACACCCTGTGTCATGCGATTGCATATATATGGCAAAGTAGGTTGAACAAAAAATGAGGTCAATGCAAAGCAAAAGCTTGAAAGTAGATAGATTTTCCTATATCGATGGTATGGTACCCTTACGAAGAAATTAACTCAAACGTTTGATTGAGACGACAGTTCTTAGAATCTTGTAACATAATATGTGATTATCAATAACAGAACTATTTCCAATATTTCGGAGGATTACACCTCCCGATATCGAACGTCAAAGTGAGATTTAATTAATTTTCATAGTCCTAAGTATTACAGAACGTGAACTAGGTTACATGAGGAGTTTTTTCATGTGAAAAAACTAAAACAATTTATAATACAAAGGTGTGCTTCTGCTCACCCCTTTCGCAACATGCGTCATTAAGGCTGTTTGTTTTTTGAACCCATCATAGCAAATTTGAATCATTAAACTCAAAGTAAGAGTCTCATACCATAATCCCGTAAGTGTACAGGTAAAAGATTAATGACTAAAAAAAGGAGTGCAACTATGTAATCTAAGTTATGAAAAATACGGATGGGAGCTTTCGTATTTACGTTTTATTAATAGAAGATTTGTTTGCGTAAAACGGTACGTATCTAGTTATACATTCTACGCGAATTAGTGTCCGTTAGTTTTTTTAACCCACTTCGGAAATATATATTGCAGATATTGGAAAAGAATTCCGAGAAAATATTGGAGGTGCTTTACCTTCTGAGTCACATAATAAGCTTTGTTCTAGCCTTTAGCGATTTGTAGATATGATATCCTAGAAAACTCCTTATGTTCGCACGGAAAATGAGGCGTAAGGCTACTATATCATGTTCCTGGTTTAGCCTATTTTCGTGCGATTCTTTTGTAGTAATTTATTGTATAACTAGAACTAAGGTAGTAATTGATTCAAAATAATCTGAGGCTCTTCAGATAAAAAATTAACAGTGGCTGATGTACCTCAACTACCTTAAAATGACTACAAGGAATTTCAGAATTGTTTTCCCACAGAAAATCTTGAATATAGCACAATTCAATTCAATATGGAAATAACATTTGAAGCTGTTGGTGCCGGAGTCTGCTCAATTCCATACACAAATTTTCTTCTATATGACGACACTTAACTTACATTATCCTATTGCGTTCTTATCATTGGATCTTTGAATCTCATTTTTCTCAGTGTGACAATGGGTTTTCCAGCTTGGAGTCGGGATATAAAAATTGTGTGCACTTTTTCAACTTTATCATGCCATTGTGTTATTATCGGCTATCAACGCTATGATTGATTACCAACTTGATGTACCTTCATCGACCATCATTTTAATAAAAGCAAAGCAAAATGATGAGCCGACTCCGATATGGAAATTTTACAAATCGAAAAATTATGTGTGTAAGTGATGGCCATTTTCGGTCAGAGGACACACGGTGAGCTTGAAAAAAATTTTATTCGACCTCTCGTGGACATGAAAAGTGTCTAGTGGTTTTTGTAGAGGGCGGCACCACGAATAAGAATAACATAACAAGAAAATATTTCGATGGGAAAATTTTTAATTAGATCGATTTTACATTTTTTTGGAACCTGCGGGAAGCTTTGAAGACTGTTCGGACTCCACTGGTGACTCGTTTGATCACAAAAATATTGTTGCTGTTTAGCCTGAGGTCTAAGCTTTACGGCGATACCAATCGCGATACCAACAAACATCTTTTATGAAGCAAAATCATACAACTAGGTCGCTGCAAATTTGAAAGGCCTTATCACATGTAGATGATTTCTATTTTGTCTCAAAAAGTATGTTTAGTTATTTTACATAATTTGGAAGTTAATTAAGGTCGGAAAATAAATTTGTATTTCATTCTGATATAATCTTTGTTGTTAGACCTGAACGGCCATTAATTTGTCTTCGTATAATGTCTCATTTTTTAGTGGAAACAACTAAAATGTTGCAGAGTTAGCTTAGAATGGATATTGGAGAAGGTTTTTTAATTTGTGACTTGAGATAGTGCAGTTTGCTCATCGCTGCGATTTATAAAAAACATATTTCGAGGCAAAAATCTTCTTTCGACCTTTATTAAAATATGTAAAATAACTAAATATACTGAATACTTTTTTAGACAAAATAGAAATCATCCACATGTGATAGGGCCTTTCAAATTCTCAGCGACCTAGTTTAATGACTTTGCTTCATAAAAGAAGTTTGATGGTAGTCATTTATATCATGATTGGTAACGCTGTAAAGCTTAGATCTCAGGCTAAACACCAACTATATTTTTGTGATCAAACGAGTCACAAGAGGAGTCCGAACAGTCTTCGAAGCTTCCCGCAGGTCCCAAAAAAATGAAAAATCGATCTCATTAAAAATTTTCCCATCGAAATATTTTCTTGTTATGTTATTCTTACTCGTGGTGCCGCCCTCTACAAATACCACTAAAAACATTTCATGTCCACGAGCGGTCGAATAAAAAAAATTTTAAGCTCACCGTGGACATGAATTTATTATATCCGAAAATTTATTCCGAGCTTTCTTCAACAGAAGACATGGAAATGAGAAGATAAACGCTAGGGAACCGTGAATAAATGATTTTTTTTTATCAACGAACGGTATGCAAATTTTTCACATTTTTAATTCGAAAATATACAAATTGGAGGTGTAGGAGTTCGTCAATTTTCCAAAATATTGAGATAAATATAAAAATGTGTTGTCTACTGCATTATACACCTGAATATATTTAATGCCGATCCATTCAGCAAAGCAACAAAATAAACATTTTCAATAAGCAAGATAACATTTCGCTTGGCAAATTCGCTATTTCTCTTCTAAAACTCACTTTTACAACTTCGTTGTATACAAAATTTGATTTAGTTAATTAAATTCTATCTCCAGATTTAAATTTTCTTTTTAATTCACTTTTCGCTCACTCTATCAATCGGCTAATTAACTTAATTAATTTTAGACGTTCTCACACTGTTCAACCGTGTTTAGTATCTGATTTCTGTTTTTTTTTTTTTTAGATAACGACAATCAAGAAGAAAACAATATACTTTGCACTCGAAACCAACAAACGAACCGATTTGATTTCATTCAATAAGCTTTCTTCTCTCAACGTGAAAATATATATTTTTTATCAAAGACTTTTCACTTATATTTTAATATTCTATCCGAAGACAACGTTTTATTATACTTGTTGCGCGTTTCAGTGTTCTGTGTTCACTGCGTTGTGGTGAACGAAACTGAAGTCGATGCGAAGTAGGAAATCTTACTTGGCACGTTGTGTAGATTTTCTTACATCTGTATAAAAACGCTTGTGATAATAACTTTTATGTATATACGTACAGCGATCAACACAGAGTGAAATTGTATTGGACATTACTTTCCCGTATAACATTCATGATGCTTTTAAAAACGGAAATAGTCACGTTAAGTCGTCAACAACACTATGAACTCAGTAAAGTTTCAAAAACGAAGTACTAGATTGTGTATCTAAGATAGGCCAAACTATTTATGTATTTTCACTGACAGCAAATGACAGAGACCACATGCACGTGTATTGCGAATAGAGGTGTGCGCCGAGCAAAAATTCTCGGCGGCGGCTAGTCGAGTGTAGTGGTTCCGGCGGCGGCCAGCCATAACAGGTTTTTATCGGCGGCTCGGCTCAGCCGCAGCGCGCCGATCCATTTAATAGGGAATTTAAATTGTCTTTTTTTAGTGATTAGTGACTACGAGTGAATTAAGTAATTTTGCATTTTCTGTTTTCTTGTCGAACCTGAATATCCTCCCATCAGTTACTTATAAAGACTCATATTCTCATTCGCAAAAACGCATTGGGAGTGATTTTCCTGAAAGTCCGTGTGCCGAAATCGAAAGTATTTTAATCGCGGTTATATTGATCGACAGATCTTGTTTCCTAGAAGCACTTTTCTTACAAAAATTTCTCCAGTTACACGCAAGGCTGTATACTTTGTTGAGGTCACGCAGATGCAGATACGCGGGTTGCACACCACATTTCATACAAAGAATTTACGACGTCATACAAATTCAATTTTGGTGAATTTGTTTGTGTGGAAAAAATGTGGTCCAGCGTATCTAATAAAATGGCGATCTGTGTGACCTCCCCAAAGTATACAGCCTTGGTTACACGAGCGTACAGTGTCGTTTGGGGTGTCATTAGAATGGTAATCACATGTACTATTGAGCCGAATTGGGTTTAAAATTCATCGTCACTGAAATATGTGCAGTTGAAGTTTTCAATCGAAAAAGACTGAGAACTTACACTGTTCTTACAGGGTTTGGTTTCTAGGGTCGAAGTCCTTTCTTGGTACAACTACAAAATTCCACTAGAAAATTGCGTCCGATTTCGGTAGCCAGGTAGCCTGTTTTTCAAAAGAATCCCTCTGCCTTCCGTAGTCAAAAATTGTTTTTAGGAAGACCATCGCGCAGTAGCTCTACAAGTGAGAGCCCTTTCAGAACAAAACATAATCTATGAATTTCATAGTATGAAACCTCCGATAGGTATACGTAAAAAACAGTCTCTTATTAAGAAAATCAGAAATGTCTTGGGAGTGATAGCTTTTTAAATAATTAAAATCTGTTAATAGATTGTGCAGCTGATAATTCTAACATTTAATGAAATTTAAAAAATTTTCAAGCCGACGAAAAACATCGGCGGCGGTCGGCGGCTGGCTGAAGTTTTATAAAAAGGTTCATGTTATCCTACAGAAAGCGCTTTAAAGTATAGATAACCCAGGGAGATGCGGGAAAACTGGAAAAGTATGAAAAAATTCAGTTTCGCTTGATTTCTCGCCTATACTTACTGTTTACCAAGTTCGATTTTCTGTTTCGTCTCGTCAATACCTTTCATTTGATGCATCAAATTCGATTTTCAAGCAAAAACATCCAGAGATATGCTGGAAAGCTGGTGAAGAATGAGCAAAACAATTAGCTGTTTTTCCTGCTTTCTCACCAATAGTTACTGATCGACAAGTTTAATTTTTCTAAACATTCATTTTTCATTTGACATATGACACACGATTTGTGAGTAAAGACATCCAGAGATATGCTGGAAAAACTAGTGAAAAACAGGCAAAACACGCTGTTTTGCTTGCTTTCTCGTCTCTGACTACTTTTAGACAAACTTGATTTTTCTAAAAATTAGATATTCAGATTCGTCTCGTCAATGGATGTTAAACAGCAGGTATAGGCGAGACAGCAAGCAAAACTGCATATTTTCGTACTTTTCCTGTTTTCCCGCATAATGTAACTTCCTTAGATGTACAGTATAGTCAAACTCTATTCAAATCTGATTGATGCAAAAATCTCAGACGACACCGCGATACACAAATTGTTTCCTGGGTCTGCCGTGTGTATAGTACCATAATGTGAACGAAAACGCATGCGGTGTGGTATACACAAACGACAACCGGCATTTCAAATCAGTTTTGATATAAAACTTTACACTACTCATGAACGAAATACATGTTACAACATTGAATCCGCAAACCACAACAACGCTTTTGTTTTTCTGAATTCGCTACATTATGTAGTACGATATGATACTAAAGTACAACTCTATTTCATTTTATACCGAATATATTGTAACAATATAGTAAAAGAAAAGTTCTAACGTAAATACCCACGTTATAATTAAATTTCTTGCAAAAAACTTTGTTTAATTAGATAGCTACGCCGTTCTCATTTTTAATTTGTCGTTGAGGTTTTTGGGAACACGGAGAATCTTAAGTACTTAGTCTTATTAACTGACTTATTGTCGAAGATGATAAAATTGAAAAACTTCGATAAAAATATGTGGAGTTAGGTAAATAAATCTTGCCGGCTTTTTTCACATCGAAACCGCATGTATCAGTCTCTGATTACCAACCATCATTTCTGTATTCACGTTTCTTATCAGACATTAGGTGCTGAGAAGATGGTTATGATTATGTAGGTCATGTGGTATTATACGGCTAACTGTCTTGTGCCGGACGTTTAGATAGTTGAAAATAGAATTACTCGACATTCCGACATTAGAAGTGGAATTTCACAACGAACACGCACATTGTGTAGTAGTGTAATAAAGGGTATAGAGACAAGTCTCCCTTTGTACTATTATTCTGTGAGAGATTCAATTTGTGTGCCAACTAGGAATAGTTATTTGTTAACCAAGTGGAGAAGTAGGAAGTTCCACTTTGAGCCGATTGCGGCCCTCGATTAGCTCTTGGAATTTCTTATTTTTACCAGAGGTGAGCACAACGTTCTGCATGCTTGCGTTTTGCGAGAATCCGCATTTTTGTCCACTTTTTAGTATTAAGCCATTTCAGGTGAGAAAATGATAATGGCTAGCCAACCATTTTAGAGAAAATTATTATTTTCTCATCTGAAATGGCGCCTCCCAGAATGACAATAAAACGCCATTTTCACAACGCTTCATAGTGGACAAAATAAGGATTTTCGCATCGCTAGCATGAAAATTCGATGAAAAAATTACAACAAGGCGTAAATCAGTTATGCACAACACTTTTCTGTCGCTTTGACGAATATGTTTTTTTTTTCTTTACTGGGGAGGGAAAATGGACTTTCCGTCCCTAGGGAAAGGTCTTTCCCTACTTTGTAAAGAAAAACGTCATACTGCAATCGGGAAATAATTAGATATTTGATAATTTGATATCACGATGAGTAAAAGTACCTCGAGCTAAAGCCCTCGGATACTTTTCCTCATCTGGATACGAAATATCAAATTACTTCCCTTGTATAGTAATATACTATTTTTTCATCGAATTGTTTGCTAACTGATCTGCCGTAATTTGCACAAAAAACTTTTCCGGAAAATAAAACAAATTACGCCAGTCATGAATGTCAATGAAAATATAAACCAGGTATGGTCTATTCATACAAACCGGAGGACATAGCGATTTCATATAAACAAACTCACCTTTAATGAGAGGTGAGTTTCTTTATATGAAATCGCTATGTCCTCCGCTCCATACAAAGTTTGACATTCGACATACCTTGTGTTGACGTTCATTGATGAATGTGTGTTTTAAGGTAATATAAGGCAGGGCCTATTTTTGATAATTTGAATTTTGAATAACGGGATGAAATTACCGTAATTATCTCATTTTCTGACAAAATTACCGAACTTACATTTTAGTAATTTTGTCAGTAATTCTTTAATGTTTCTTTACTGGAAATTTTGTGTTTGCGTAAAAAGGTGAATTTCTTGAGACAGTTCGTAAATAATAAATTTCCTAGACTGTTTGCTATCAACCTTTCACTGCAAATCTGAAAATTTATTCGGCGCGAGCTTCACGTTCGTTCATGTTCCTTTTCAATTTGTTCTCATTCGAAAAAACCTGAACCTGAAAAATATATGAGCTCATATCCTTGAACAGCAACATCAACAGCAACAAAATTTGTCGGCTCTGAAAATCCTTTTCTAATGTAGGAATCTCGCATGGCGGTTGTATCCAAGGTAAATATATGGGCGGAGGTAATGCCATTCAACGCGCGGCCTAGCACAATAGCTCGTTGCCACTGATATCTTTTTTTAAAATGGTTGACTAAGATTTACTTGTGTTTCACAAAATATTGTGCCTATCACAAAACAGATGGCCTAGGTTTCTAAGCAATTTTGTTATTTCAAAGACAGTGAGAGATGGCGTTTATAGCAAACTTTCGTGCCACTGCACATCTGATTCGGTTGTATATGGCATTACCTCCTCACTATATTTACCTTGGTTGTATCATACTTGAACGTGATGTGAATTTTTTGTATGAAACGTTGGTTGTCACCGCGAAATGGCGATTGACGCTACCTCGCCAGTAGTATACCCGCCTTGGTGTGATGACATGATAAAAATTGTAAATTTAATCAAACTTCTATCACTACATTTTCACATTTTTTCAATTTATTCAGTAGATTACCGTTTTACTGTTAAATTTTATGTCAAAGAAAAAGAAATGTATAAAAAACGTCGCGGAAATTTGAATTTTTACCTCCTCATTTTTTTCGTTTCGAGGGCGCTACCTATTTATCAAATGATGAAATAGCAAAAGTTTGGTGAGGTTGGTGAGTTTCTAGTGTCATTGCTGTCACTGTGAATATTTTTGGTCGGCAAATTTATAGAAAAACAAATGTGGATTCGGCCTTTTTTCTAAAAGTTTAATAAAACTTAAGGATAACCATACCATTCAAATAACAATGAACTCGATCAAGCGCAATCTGCTACATTTGGCGAAAAGGAACACTATCTACAAAATATCACAAAGTAAATAACAAACTCTTAGGATAAGACAGACTCTGACGATTACCTAAAAAATTCGCCACTTTAGAATATCTGTCGTCGGTCGAAGTGCAACAGAGACGTTCTGAACTTTTTTCGCTGGAACAACATCGCCAGAAGGAAAATGTTGGTCGAATCGAAAAAATCGAAATTCGTTACCTAGGCCAGCCAAGCGACACCACTTTGATCATGAACAAGGGACTGTCAACACCTTTCAACTGTGCGCAACGTAAGTAACACAGTCACGAAAATCTGTAGATTAGGCTTTGGAATAAGTCAATAGTCATCACTGGCTGTTACCTGATTCTTTTGTTTATTGTGTCAAATGCGAAGTGCACCAACGAAGAGCTTCTTAATTCACGATCTCATCTTACAGATCTAGGTGAAATGCACTGTAATCGGTCCGCATTAGCCTTAATCGACAGCCATACACCTTGGGACATGCACCGACCACTGCAGGATTCATGTACGCTACAGCTTTTAAATTTTATGATATCCGATCCGCAATTGGTTAACCGGTAAGTGATTAATGGCCGTTGTAGAAGTCAGTCGCTTTTGCCAGATTGATTTTAAGTTTTTTTTTGTCTATTTGACAGAGTTTTTTGGCGATCTTGTTCATTTATGCTCGGAGCCGTGTTACAAGGTTGCTTTAAAGATGAAGCCCACCTGCATCTGCACAGCTTTCCGAGTCCTAACGTCAAGACCGGCAGCTTTGTACACGACATTTTCATCAAAGAACCATCATGGGTACCAAACAGAGACGAGCTAAGAACAATTGCAGCCGAAATGCGAAAGTTGGCGGCAAAAAATTTAAAAATTGAACGCTTAGATGTTAATATTGACTTGGCATTGGAAATGTTCAAGGACAATCCATTCAAGAATGAACAGCTACCATCTATTAGCTCTACGTCTTCGGGTAAGTTTTTCCCATTTCTTTCCCATCGTTTCAATAAGCCGTTACCCTTTCACTTTCTCCGTTCTATACACGCCGTAACATTACGCATTCTCTCTCCATTATCGTCTATCACAGTTGTGTAACGTTTCAATTTCAGGAACCGTAACTATCTACCGTGTTGGAGACCATGTTGACATAAGTCGTGGGCCAATGATTGGATCCACTGGATTACTCGGCAAATGTTCTATAACATCCGTTCATAGAATAGCATCGGAATCCGACGGCGCTCTTTATCGAGTGCAAGGTGTAGCTCTTCCCATTGGTTTTCACGTAAATCATTTCGCTTACGGCATACTGGAAGATCGATCGAGAAAATTGGTATTTTGAAGCTTGACCATTCAATCTTACGATGCATTCGAATCGATTTTTTTTTTGTTTCAGAATCCTGCCCGATTGCCTCATGAGCCGTATGAAGACACGTTCCAAAATCGGATAGCTTAAAACCTAGTTTGTAAGAGTGAATCGAAATGTCTAGTAAGTTTCGAAGATAAAAAATAAACGAAAACAACATCGGCAACCGAAAACTCTGGGTCTGACTGTTTGATTTTTCACAGAAATTTCGAATAAGCTTGGCGTAAAACGTTACAACAAATTCGATTTTTTTTGTTGTTTATTTCGCATTTTGTTTTTGTACTGTGAGTGAATCCAACACAACAAATTCAAAATGAGATTTTTCAATCTCAAAATATGTCGCTGATAAACTCTTGATCTTCTGTAAGTCGAATATTGTTGACGACCAGCGGAGATAAATGTGAAAAAGCAGCAAAAGTAATCGATTTCGCAAAGTGTGTGTTAAGAATTCTGAAAATTTTGTTATGCGGAAAATGTTATGATGGCAAATGGCTTGGGAATTACGTTCAGTAACACTGAGAGGATGGAAGAGAGAAGAAAATGTCGAGTCATAAAGTCATGGTAAACGTTCCCACCAATTGAATGGACGATTACACCGTAATATAATCGACGTTCGTTAATGATCAAATTATTGTAGAATTCCATGAACATCTCCGACAATTTTAGGGGATTACTTTTGAGATCCTCAGCTTGTCAACACAGTAGTTATAAATTGAAAGCAAAAAAAAGATGGGATTTCTGAACCAGTATCACAACCATTGTTTATTCAGGAACTTAATTCCACAAATAGACTATAATTCACCGACGACTAGCATCGAACGAGTATAATTATTGTCGAATCTACTACTTCGTTTGATTTAGGAATGATTAGCGAAAAATAAACAAAATCTTTTACGTCATTGGCTGACCGTAGATTTTGCTATATAAATCCAGAACATATTGATGGTTTTGTCGTCGTTGTTGATAACAGATGATAGAGCCGTTCACTATAATATAGAAAACGATTATTCGTTGATTGTAGGTCATCTCCAAGTACAAGAAAGGTTACGTTTGAAATCTAAAAAAAAAACTCCTTATCGTATCACAGAATCACATACTCATGTGATTCATACCGAAGAACCAATAAACTCGGAGTCGTCAAATATGTATACGAAAGAAAACATATTTGTCAACGGGCAGGGCAGGTAAGAAAATGTTGGGCTTGTTGTCTGAATGCATTTCTTTTGAAACCAATTTATGACAAATTTTGGTCTGTTCAAATTCTATTAATCACACCAAAAAATCGTGACTCAATACACACAAAACGCTGTGCTACAACAAATGCTAACTTAAATTCATAACGTTCACGTAGAGACGTTTAACAAGAAAATTAACCGTACAAAAGGATTTAAATCAAATCCAATTTCAGTCGCATACATACAGGCCATAATATATGTACACACAACAGTGTCTCGATCGTTCATCTACGTTGATCAATTCAGTTGTGCTTGAATATTTGAGTGAATAGGACTGTGTATACTCGTTGTCCGGTCAATACAAAACAGTTAATTGATAAGATTGGTGATTTGTTCGAATTAAAAAAGTGAACTTTCGTCTTTATTATGCCAATATGATGACTGGCGTCCAAATTATCAGCTTTTGTGTTCTTTTTGTTGGAGGTAACGATTTGTAAATTTCTTGAAATATTATTCCAAAGAAAATCAATTTGAAAATAATTCATGTGCATACTCTACGTCCTTTTCGTTGTGTCGTTTGGTGTACAATAAACATGAATGTATTGTTTAATGTAACTGTTACACCTGTAGCTAACATTTCGATGCATCCAAAGATTTCTTTGTTATAACGTTACAATGTGGTCGTCGTCGACCAGAAACTATACTATCTTTGATTCAGATCCGCTAATAGTTTAACGTACTCTAACGATAGAAATGTATATTTAGCATCGTCAGAAGAAAATTATCTTCGATAGTTCAAGTGTTAAATTTAAAATAGGAAGCGACATATAATCATGTTCCATTCAAGTGATGGAAATAATTTATTTCGCTGATGTACGTGTAACGTTTCGTGTTCGATGTTTATTGTTGCTTTTTCGAAAATCATTTCGTTTTTCTCGCGATGTGTGTCCTCAGATTCTTTGAACGTTAAAAATTCTGTATCCATCATGTGAATCCCATCAAACAGACGAAGATATTGAAAATATCACAAAGATCGTCATGAGAAGGGATTGTTCTACATTGTCAATCAAAATTCTCAACAAAATAAAAATTTGAAGATAAAATTCAGGTAAAATTTTATGGAACTAAAAGTCCTTTCAAAAAAAAAGAAATTCAAAACGTTTTCTCGTAGACCGATTCGAAAAAAAAACGTTTTGTATAGTAATAATAATACGCTTTATCGCAGAGGATATATTAATAACATGCCCATCGTCGTTTTCTTTATCGTTCATGAAATACGAAAAATAAGAAGCGAACATAAGGTATAATAAGGAATAATGTAAACAACGTGAACAAGAAGACAGACAAACATTGTACTGCATTATATTTATGGAAACAAGATTAATTGACCCACACATGATTGTACGAAATTAAAGTTGAATGTTAATCTGTTACAGGCGGCAGTCATATGACCAGTAGTATTGTCGGATCTAATACTTCCATCGATCAAAGTATTTTTACGTGTTACGGCATTTTTCATTTTCATTTACATTGCCTAATCACGTAAAGCATTGTACTTACGAGTTGTTATTTGACAAGTGGATGTAACACCCAACTTATCAAATACACAACTTGGAACCTCGGAAGTAAGATACTATTAATCTGTTGATTTCAAATCTTGTACTTCAATTTTGTTAATATGAATTTTACTGTATAAAAGATCATATTGCCCAGAGCTTGTCATTATTTTGGTCGTCGTTATCGATAACAGATGAATAGCCGTATGTGACAAGTTAAGAGGACACGAAATTTATAATTTATTTGATATTCGTGGACAAGTTCGTGGAGCAAAAAGTGTTTCTTTTCCTAAGACTAAAAATGCATTATTGCCCCAAACAAATCTTCTTTTCTTTGAACATTTTTGTGGTTCTCCTTCTTTCATTTAGTCTCCCCGCCAGCCCTAGCACCAACTGATCAAAAAACCCCTAATTCTAGCTTTGGCAACTAAACCTCCAAAATGGGACGAAACGTACACAGTCAAGGGAACAATTAACATTCCATACGCCGAAATAGCCGAACCATTTTATGCTTGGTACGACAAACCGTCCGGTCGTTCTCGCATCGATTATTATGGTGGAATGGTGAAAACATATCAATTGAATCATTACGGAACGTATGGTGCATCGCTGAAAATTGCACCAGTTACAACCGATGATTCTCTGAACAAGGAGACCTGTCTGCAAGTGAATGGTACAGCCGATTATCGTATTCAGCCGCAGACAATTTTGCCGAATTGTACCGATTTTCAATTGGCTGGTAAGGAGATTGGAATATAACTAATTTGTAAAGCTACCAGTCATTTCACGCATGCTTTCCTTTGAACAGGAACCGATGACATGTTGGGACAACGTTGCGATAAATTCATTTATGAAGAGCAAATTGGTCAGAAGAGAAATACCTACACGTTGTGGGTTCGTTACGAAAAGTCGCCCAAATATCCAGGATCACGTATGCCGATACCGGTTCGCTATGAAATGCGAGGCTTCAATTCATTGCTTGGATCCCATTACGATCATTACTATTTGGATTATGACTCCTACAGCCATGAAGATATACCGAACGAAGTCTTCGAAGTCGATGCTGAGCTGACTTGCGTCAGTTTCCCCGGGTAAGATTCATAACTTTGCTGACTATCAAAGTCGATGCCAGCAATGTCAATTTATCCTTTCAGACCGGGAAATGGACACTATGCCACCTTCAATCCCATGAAAGAATATATGCATCCTCATGACTACAGTCACGTTGATCACGAGTTCAGGCGTTTCATTGGCAAACACGGTAAACAGTATGACACCGTTGAAGAACATGAAAGACGAAAATCGACCTTCATGCAGAATTTGAGATTCATTCATTCAAAGAACCGAGCCAAATTGGGATACAGCCTAGGCGTGAACCATTTAACCGACAAAACGAAAGACGAGCTGAAGGCGTTGAATGGCTTCCGTTCGTCAGGAGTGTACAATGGTAGGTATCATAAGCAATGACGATATTTTCTTCATTCATTATTGAGTACTGAGTATGAGTTGAGTGTATATTCGCATTCCCCTCTTTTACAGGCGGCAAACCATTCCCTTACAACGTCTCGAGTGCCAAGTTTGCTTCTCTTCCTGATCAATACGATTGGAGATTGTACGGCGCAGTAACACCGGTCAAGGATCAATCAATTTGTGGATCATGTTGGTCGTTCGGAACCATTGGTGCGATTGAGGGCGCTTTCTTTTTGCGAAACGGTGGTAACTTAGTTCGCCTGTCGCAACAAGCTTTGATCGACTGCTCATGGGGATACGGCAATAACGGATGTGATGGCGGCGAAGATTTCCGAGCATATCAATGGATGTTGAAAATGGGCGGTGTTCCAACTGAAGAGGAATACGGTGGATATTTGGGACAGGATGGATATTGTCACGTTCAGAATGTTACTCTTCAAGCACCAATCACCGGCTGGGTTAATGTACGCTCGACATGAGTTTTATTTTAATTACGGCGCTCCAGATATTCTTATTTGATTTTCTTTCTCTAAAGGTAACGGCTGGAGATGCGAACGCCATGAAAATAGCTTTGTTGAAGCACGGACCAATCTCGGTTGCTATTGACGCCTCTCACAAAACATTCAGTTTTTATTCGCACGGAGTCTATTACGAACCGAAATGGTTAGCTAATCGATAAATGAATTACTAAATCTCAGATTTCAATGACTTTTCTCTTCGAAAATACAGCGGTAACACAGAGGAAGAACTGGATCATGCTGTCCTGGCAGTTGGATATGGTACGATGAATGGTGAACTGTATTGGTTGGTCAAGAATTCGTGGTCGAATTATTGGGGCAATGATGGATATATTCTCATGTCAGCCAGAGATAATAATTGCGGAGTACTGACCACTCCAACTTATGTTACTATGTAAACATTTAACATCATTTTTCCAACCAATTTTCTTTTGTAGCATTTGCACTGATTTTTTAAATAAATTTTAATAAAAATTAACAGAATTTTTAATGCCGACTCACAACGTTTGGGGTGCCATTATCGTTCCATTCTACACCCCAATTTTATATACAGACATTCGGGATAATATGTATCTCTATAAACAGTCGCCCTCCCTTACGTTCCTAATAATTTACATCTTACATACACCAACACACATGCTGCATCCCAACTAATTATTGATGATAACACGAAGGACAAGCAAAAGTAATCAGTTTTTGTGATGGTATATGATCATCTGCAGCTCCAGAAAAACAATGAAAACTCACCCTCCACTACAATGGAAACGCATAAATATTTATGCATATACCTTCCGCGCAATGAAAAACACAATTTTTAACTCTCATTCTTCCCTCTGTCTCTCTCAATACATAAGTTAACATAGAAATCAATTATCATAAAAAAACACACACTCACACTCATAGTTATCTTATATACGTACGTATGGACATGCAAGCCGAAAAATTACACGTTCCCCCCGTCGTCATTTAGTTCTGAATCCTACAAAATGTTCATGCTATCGATAAACTTTACTCTAAATTACATGCAATTGTTTGTATGTTGATTCATTACGAAACTGTGTACCCTTTGTTGTTTTGGGATGTGAGTAAGGATGTCGGCGAGATGAGGATAGTAGTGGTTTGATCGTATTCGAAAGGAAAAATAATGTTAAAGAAACTGTCGTTCCATTCGTTTATATTCCAAAAATATACGAAATGGGTATGTAGTGGGTGGTTGTTCAATTGGTAAGGTGTGTGGTATGTGCTGTTTTTCGTATATATATCCTCTCTCCACCCTTTCCACGCAGGACTATTATAAATAACATATACATTTATAAAAAAGGAACATTGAAAGAAAGTACCTCCGCGTATTAATAATTACCACTGTCGCTTCATTTTATATGTGTTACATACACGATTGAGGTACATTCGGGTCGGGGGTGTTTAGTTTGTTCCGTTTTTTCCAGATAAAAAATTAATTTTTTGAGTAAAAATGCAATAAAACCGAAAAGATACACGTAAGTACATCCTTACCGCAATGTTATAATGAATGTGAAGTTCAGTGTTTGGTATATAAACGACGAGAATTTGTGCGAAAAAAAAAATTCGAATGGTGTGAGGAAATGGAGTAGATGTGGTGAAAGAAAAGTGAAAGCTTTTGTTGCATTGGGATAAGGGTAGGGAAAAAAAATCTGTGTACAGTGGTACGGCTTGATGTTGTTGGAATGAGTTCTGAATGAATTTTTGTTGGAAATATCACTTTTATTGGGTGTTAAGGGAAAATGGCTGCTGTTTTGCATCAAAATTTATTGTGGAAGTGGTGAATGAAAAACGTGGTGTAATTTTCCGTTCATTGACAGTCACAAAATGATTTTGTTTTTCTTTACTATCGGGGTAAATTTTGGTTTTGTTGTTTTCGTTTCGGACATTTTGAAATTATATTTTACAGAAGTTGTTGGAAATAATTAAAATCTTTACATTCGTCCACTTCATTCGCTGGCTTAATTAACAATCACCAATACAATTAAGTTCCTCCAGTTCCTTCGGCAGATGAAAATTGTATTGATTATTTCAGTGATTATCTTCAACTTTATGTTTTGATTCTAATGTGACAAGTGCTTGTCTCAATGTGACCGCCGTTTGTTGAAATATTGGAGGAAAAATTATAGAATCGCAATAAGGAGGAATTTATTATTGCTATTGCAAACGCTTGATAGCCTCGGGTCTTGCGTAATGTCTTAACCTTTTACGAACGGCTATGTCATCTGTTATCGACAATAACAACAAAACAAACGACGTGGTTTTGCTAGCGTAGATGTATTATAGCAAAATGTGTGTTTGATTAAAATATTTTGTTTCAACGTAAAGACATTTTCGTAAGTCGAACGAAGTAATAGATTCGATAGATGTGTTTACTGTATATGGAAGGTCAATCTTAGGTTTAATTTTTTGTTAGATATTTTGGATATCAGTAATTAAAAAGAACATTTGAATCAATTTAACTATTTTCATAGCACAGCCGCTTGGAGCCAGACTACACAGAGATAAAACAAATTTGAAATGAATTTTTCACCCTTTGGAAGCCCTTTTCCGGGCTCAATACCGGGTATCCATCAGTTTGCTGCATCCGGAGCACTGACATCAAGCGCTACGTCGGTACAGGTAACTTTTGATCAAATCGAATCAGTTGAGAATCGAACAAAAATTGTAAATCTAAAAATTACCAGGACACTGCCAACCGATATCACAGCACTAACGTGAATATGCCTCACTTTAACCAGACACATGCACCTATTCTCAGTAAATTTCGGTCCGACGACTCAATCAATTCAAATATGAATAAGTACAACGGCCACACGAATCAATATACCACTCCCTATACCCAACAATCCGAGGACAATAAACGATCTATTACAACGTATCCACAATCTTCCGTGACGACAACAACCACAGCTCAAACAACGTCTCAGCCGCCAGAAATATCTCAGGATTTATGCAATGCAATATTACAACAGCAAAACGATGCCAAAAGGGGTGAGTCAAACGACGATGTCGGTAAATTGTTGTACAATCGAAAACGAACAAGATCATGTTACAGTTCTGCAAAATGTTAACACTGGCTGGCAATCGTTGACGGCAGACTACTTATCACATTTACCAGCAAGTACTCTGCCACTGTCACTCCATCATTTTTTAAAGTATTCCGCGGAAAGTATAAAAAAGGAAGCACAAAATCCACTAACGGTAAGCAAACACCTCTACCTCTATTGCAAACACAAAGCAGTGTGTGACGTAAACTAAATTCTTGTCTTCCCGTTTCTAGACAATTGACATGTCCCATGCCCAAAATTCAAGCCAAAGTTTAAACTTAAATTCACTTAGTGCTGGCCTAATATCGAATGCCAATATTTTGAATCAGCCCCAGCCTCCGCAAAACCAACATCAACAGAACCAGCATCAGCAACAACACCAACAGAACCAACCTCAGCAACAACAGCAGCAGCAGCAGCAACAACAAAATCACCAACAGCAACAGACCCAGCCGAACGGAATTTCAAATTCAGCTACTAATTCAACGACTGTTACTAAAAAGAAGAAAAAGAAAAAGCCACCAAAGGAAAAGAAGCCGCGACCGAAACCAGGAGAAATAAGATTGACTACAGCGTTAGATGGGAGTACACTATTTTGTTGTCCGGAATGTCAAATGGCTTATCCTGAACGAGGACTATTGGAACAACATTTGGTAGGGCATAATCTGGAGCGGCGATTCATTTGCGATATTTGCAATGCAGCTCTGAAACGAAAGGATCACTTGACTCGACACAAGCAGAGTCACAATCCAGAACGTCCATTTGTTTGTACGATTTGCTTGAAAGCCTTTAAGCGGAAGGAGCAACTTACCTTACATTTTGTAAGTATTGGCTGCTATGCATACGGCTTAAAGTTAGAAGCTCAATTTAACTGTTTGCTTTTACCTATAGGTAATTCATTCGGGAGAGAAACGGCACGTGTGCAATGAGTGCGGAAAAGGTGAGACTAACCGTTTCTTGTCACACATTTTCCGCTGATGTAAATTTTTCGTTTCCTCTCAGGTTTTTATCGTAAAGATCACTTGCGAAAACATACACGTTCGCATATTGCTCGACGTGTAAAGGCCGAGCTAAGCCAGCAAAATCAAACGCCGACTGTAGTCCAGAATGTTCCGCAACAGCCAAATCAAACTCAGGTGCAAAATCAGGTTCATCAGCAGCAACAAATACAACACAATCAGCTGCAGCAAATTCAGCATCACAACATTTCGCAACTAAATCAGCACCAGTCTCCACCACAGCATCAATCAATGATGGCATAAAATAATTCGTTCTTTCCAAGTGAAAATGCTATGGAAATGGGCAAATGGTGTCGCATGTTTTTAAAAGTAGTCGGTCATCCTTCGACCTAAGTATCTAATCCACACTCTCGACCTTTTACCACAATTGACTACGTGTCTTACCTGGGTCAACTCTATCCCCCATTTTCTGTGAAATGGGTTAAATGATTATTTCAGCCTCATATCACTTATTTTTGTCGAGAGTCGTTGTGAATCTCTAAACTAACTCTAAATAAATTATGTGAAGGATTATACCTTACTAGAATCAGGTTTATTCGGAACTTTCGGAGTTTTCAGAATCATAATTCCCAAAATTAGGCCCGACTTCCAAGCGTTCTTTGTGCAACTTCCCGTAAAACTATATGTAACAGTTTCCTAACGAAATGATGAGTTAATTTACTCGTTGCTAATGAAGCAATACAAGCTATTTTCAAAAGAGACAAGGTCACTAGCAATAATGTCGAATCAATAGTGCAATACCGGGAATAATTTGGTTTTTGTTAACTTGAATACTTTCCATCACCATCGATACAATAGCAGATTGTCAGCAGATTGAAACACATAATCTATTACTTCGTTGACTTACATACACTTTCCTATGTAAGGACAACATTACCCAGAGCTCATCGATTATTTTTGTCGTCGCTGTTCACAACATAGTTGACATAGCCGAGTGGAATTTCCATACGTTGCAACCATTCCTTGTAGCAAAAGAAAAGAAAAGAAATGAATTGAACTAAAATCATTTGATGGAAAAATCTGGACAATTAACGAAGCTGAATTGAAATAAAAGTACAAAACTTGACTCACGGTAAACAAATGAACGATAAAATATAAAATTAAGAACTTAAACAAAATACTACAATGTACTCAATTTGAACTTGATTACCGCGTATTCCGACATTTGATGAAACCAAAAAGAAAACTGCAACAAAACAAATGAAACAGAATATTTGAATGCAAAAGATTGAAGTGTAGCTATAAGAATAATGTGTAATCTATATTATATATGAATGAGAAGAGATTAAAATTTTTAATTTGGAATATTCTTTGTAATAATCAATTAATCAATAAAAAAAATATTATATTTTTTAGGCTTAGTATGGGAATTTTTGTAAAAAAACAAACAAACTATAAAACGTGTAATGTAATTTTATCTCGAGAGTAATTCATGAATATTTTTTTAACCATTCAGCAATGATAAATGTGATTTTAATTTTGTTTTTATCTTAATTTTAATTTATTTATGAAAATATTGTGTTAACTACTTATGTTGTCGTTTCTTTTTTCAATATTTTTTTAATATATGCAAGTAAAACAGCGAACACGACTTGGCTTTTCCTATGCATTTACAATGCTACGACGACATCAGAAATATTCTTGGAACACAAAATAAAAATTTAATTTTAGTTCTGCTTTTCATATTTAAGATTATTGCACAACCGCTCTTTCCACTCAACTCGCACACGGTGGCCCTCAATATAAAAAAGTTCCTTTTCGAAGGATCAGCTCAGATATAGGGGCACGCTTTCTCTGAGTCTTCTGAACTCCTAACAATACTCTTTTTTGGTACCATTTAAAAAAAGAAAAACATTTCTTTTCCTTGATGACAAAATTCGGCAAAAAATCGAAATTCAAAAATTTTTGTATTCTTTAGGGTCCTTTTTCTATCAGCAATGCTTTTTTTTGGGTGCCCTTTCATAAAACTTTTTCTCATTTCAGGACCACCATGTACACCGATCACTAGAACAGAATATAAATAAGGGCGTTCCATAAGGCATAATATTCTGAATTTGAGAATTTTCAAGAATTAATTCTAAAAAAAATTCCAAAAATTTTTTCAAATTTATGAATTTTAAGAGCTTAATTCTTAGAGGTCCTAACAAATCCTAAAAATTCGTTAAAAAGATCTTAAAATTCTTAAGAATTCATAGAAAAATTCCGATTAATAGCTCGCTTTTTCCCACTACAGTCACCTCAATTATGTTTGAAATTTTTATGCGACGTCTTGTTTTTCTTCCTCACACACGTAGACTGTCATAATAATACGATTTTCATGTGTCGGGGCCGAAAATGAGGGAGTTTCGAGATTTTTCTCGGGTTTGCGACCCCTTACATGAAATTTTTTTGAGTATCTGTTTTGGACGATTGATTTTAGGCACTTAAGACAACTCGCGAAATTGCCTAAAATGAAACGTCCAAAACAGATACACAAATAACTATTGCATTGACTCTTCTACGAGCACGCGTATAGCGAGACGACTGGTGCAACATAAACATCATACAATTGTGCAATTTATTGATGGAAGTGTGAAACTGATGGAACTTGAAAAAGCAATCGAACACATGAATTTCTTGCTAACAAAATAGAGTTAAGTGTATTTTGAAATCTGAAAAAGTGAGGAACAATCTCCCCAATTTTCTCACTTTCACTAATTCCACGAGATTTTAAAATTTACAAAGATTTTTCGTAGAAGTATTCAAGTTTTCTGTTTACGCAATATTACGTGCCTTTTGAGTTTCTTTCCTAATGAATTTTCCAGCTTTCAAGCACCATATCGAACCAAAAATTATTTCTTAAATTACAAAACTTCGACTTGTAACGTGCATTTGCTTCAATACAAAGTTCACGGGGTGTAAACTTGTTTCAGATTTTTTTTCGAGATATTGTGAACATTTTTGGTAGAAGCCGATATCGATTCTTCTGTTGTGAAGGTCTTGTGGAGGAGAATTCCGAACAACAAAGTTTTTGGGAAAAAAATCTCATGAATCAATTTGGGGCGTGAAAAATAGGAAATGAGCGTTCAAGAAAAGTCAGTAGGTCAGAGTCAGTCAGTAGGTCAGAGTCAGTCAGTTTAAGACATACGAAAAATGTCGACATTAAAATTACTTCAATTCAATAGCTGCATTAATTTGATATTTCATATTTTTCTATACAATATTTTTAATTATAACAACCCCATTCTGCTCCCGGTCCACTTAGACCCCAAGCGGCTCTGATTCGTCCGTACATCTCGTACCGACGTCTAGCGATTGGATGACCAGCACTATTGTTACATTCAAGTCCTCCGTTAATAGCTCTGGTAGTCACACCAAAGGCACCATCAGAAACACCGGGAACATTGTGAACATTAATCTTTTGCGGAAGAAATTAGGTTGCGGTTGATTCCAATCAGTACATAGCACTTAAATCTGTATCTTACCTTCCAAAACCAAAATGCGGTATCCCATGCCAAGTTCTCATCCCGAGCAACCATATCTGCATCGTTAACCAAACGATTATCATTGAATAAGTCTTGTGATGCTGCTCGGTAATTGTAGCACCAGGATAGTTGAATGTATCCTCTACCAAAATAACGTTGAAACGGATCATCACATCCAACTAAAATGGATTTTTTTTCTTTTAATTCCATCACCATTTTCTGAACTTATTTAGTTAACTCGTTTCATATTCTCCAGGACATCCATTGTCTTGGCATCTATACTCTCGTTTTGCAAGCAGCCCGTCACTCTCATGTAGGAAATGCGTGAGAGCCATAGCGGCTTCCTGTTTGGTTGCAATCAGTCCTTTTGATAAGCCTTGTATGAAGGCATTGTACTGAGCTTCATTCGGCCGTGGATAGCCATTTGAATTGACGACAGCATTGACGAATTCGTCAAAAGAAACCAATGCTGTAAGAGAATGTCCGTGAGAAATTATAATAGAAAACTGAAATTGGTTTGGGATAGTTAATTCAACTCGTTTCGTAAACTAGCTGTTACAGACTCCGCATACGAATTATTATTAATTTAATCAAATACCTCCATTATTATCATTTCCATTGGCGTCCAAAATTCCAACGATAACACCATCTTTATAAATAAGCGGCCCTGCTCCAGCCTATTGAAACACTAAACTTAAAAACACTCGAAGCGTTTCTTAAAATTCTCTTTACCTTCAGCCAACAAGTCCCACCTTGATATGCATTCCAAGAGAAAGCCTTACATCCTTGTGTTGTGCTGCATATACCACAGCAGTTTTCTTGCCTTACATTAAATTAATAAAAATCAAATGTAGCAGCAACTAAAAGCGGTCATGAGAACTCATACGTCTCGTATTCATAGAAATTTTTCTTAGTATAATTTCACTAAGAGCTTAATTAAATTGAACTTACGGTTGACCGTAACGTGCAGCTAAATCAGGCAAATTAATATCCCTGTTGGTTACTAATGACGAACAACCACTTTGAGCGTCAGCTATCAATGTAAATTTATAGTTAAGCAGATGCACAACAAAATTGTACAATGGCAATTACCACTTCCATCGATGAATCCAACATTAACACCTTCCTTAGCAATTACAGGTCCTGTTCCAGCCTATAAAATGGTTGCCTTAATTTCTATAATTAATTAGTTTCTACCTTCACAATAACCTTCAACCAGCAAGTACCACCTTGATGCGTATTCCACGCGAAACCCTTACATCCAGGAGTATTCTTACAAATATTGCAACAGTTCTCTTGTCTGATATAAATCAAATTACAATTTCAAATTCACTTTTCGATTGTGAAAATAAATACTTACGGTTGACCGTAACGGGCTTGTAAGTCTGGTAAACTAATGTCGTGGTTCAATCTTATTGCACACGATGCTACAAAAATATTCAAATCAGATAGTGTTGATTATAACATCTTTCTAGATATACCTCCACCTCCACTGCTACTACTTCCTAAAATTCCAACATTGACACCATCCTTAGCAATCAATGGCCCTGTGCCAGACTGAAAGCAAAAAACGTTTTTTTTAGTTTCGGGGTACTTATCAATTATTAATCTTTCCAAAACCTTTAACCAACAAGTGCCACCTTCATAACCATTATAGGAAAATCCCTTGCAGCCCGGAGTGCTCTGACAAATGCTACAACAACTCTCTTGCCTAGTTAGTTTCCAAAATAAGAAATAAAAGTTGAGTTCTGTGATCAGTTGCTTTTGTTGTACATTTCAAACTTACCGCTGTCCGCTGCGGGCCGCTAAATCTGGTAGATTTATGTCGTGGTTGTATGTGATTGAGCAACTTTGTTGATGGGACAACACCACACACAATGCTAATACCAACCCGCTTTGCAACGTATTGGCCATTGCAATCTTCAAATCTAAGATTGATTAGATTGCTCTGAAAAACGTACTTTATTAGAATGTAGAAGACGAACTGTTGTGATCCTCGCAGATAAATTAATGTTCAGACGATGTATCGCAATATATTGTGACTAAACTTATAAAATATTGTCACAGCTAATTTATATGCGATTTTCACAACACTACAGGCTCTTATCTTATCAACTATTGCGGCGATGCTATCATACTACTCAAAAAAGCAGATGCACATACGATGAAGCTCTTCGTGGAAATCTAAGTACATAAATCTCCATGCATGATTCAATGACACTTAAGATGGCTTCTTGGCAAAAGGTTTTTTCTTTCTTTAATATGACTGAGGGGTCCTTACATATTTACTTTTAAGACAGTAAAGCATTTTCAAATCAAAGTTGCAATACCGAAAAAGGTACGACCGCAATATAACGACCACGAATGTGTTAGCAAAAGAAAATAGCTGTTTGACCGGTTCTGAGAAACGTTAGCAGTTTAACAAAATTTTCATAAACTGGCTCGGTTTTCAGCATGCACACATGAACATACAATCTGTTTTTACTTGTTTATATGGTTCAAGCTGCTACGTACAAGCGCGTGATAGTGGTAACAGTTTTGATTGTTTGTTTGGATCAGCTGAAAAACAGCTGAAGCAAAATCATGCTGAAATTTCACTGCCGCTAACTGTATTTTCCCACATCGATTTTTCGAACAATAAGATCATAATCAGTTCACCGTAAAAATTCGAAAACATTTTGGTGAGATGATCATAAAGACGAGCTTAATTTTATCAAACCTAAAATTTATCATTGCATTAGCTCAATGATAAAGATGGTCCAAGTACAATTCTCATCACATCACTAGTAGAACAAGGTCTTCGACTCTGCGACACATACGAACTACTTTTATACAATGCAGAGGAGTGATAAAACAAAACATGAATTATTAGCTTACTTGGAAGAGGGAAAATTGACTTACCTTTGCAGCATAAGATAGCGTATGTATCCATGTGTCCAACGCCTTCGTAATTTATGCCCAAGGCATGAAAATAAATATTTTGGACAGAGGCTTACAATCTACTATGCTAATCTCCGATTTCTTCGAATTTTATAGTTTGAACTTTAGCAACTAAACCGGAAACATCATAAAAGATACCTAAAATTAAATTATAGGAAAAATTATTCTTTTTAAGAGTCATATCGCGAATTCTTCGAACAATTTGTATAGAGGATAAATTCAACGTATCTGGATTTTTGAAGAGTATGGTACCCATCGAATCCTTGTTTCATTACGAGTTCAACGAGGTACGTCTCGCCTCTCGCAGAAATGTAGTTTTCGTGCTAGAGCTGTTGGAAATATCGGTGGTTTTCAGGTGTAAATGTTTTCACCCTGATTATCTCGGGTAATAAATGGTCGACTTCGTTCAAATTTTAGGGGATTGTAGTGCTAGACTAGGCCGATCATACAAGACATCAAATACGTCGAACAGTTGGCTGTACTGGCTTCAGTGACTGTCTCAACAAAAATGTTTCTCTGACCAGTGACGTTTCTTGGTCAAGGTCCTAGGAGCATTTATCGCATTTATCGCACGCATCCAACCAACCACAAACTCGGGTGCTTCAGAAAAGTAAACCAAAATCGCATTTCTTGTAAGAAGTAAAGTCGGGAAAATTATCATTGGAAAGCTGAGGTACATATCAAGAAACTCGGTAAATTAAATTTAAGGTAAAAAAAATGAAAGTGGTCGACAAACCGGTCGAAATTTCTTTGGAGTAAATACTAAGTGACATTTTAGAAATTGCTCTATCTCTTACAGCCAATAGTGCCTCCAGTACAAGTTTTTATACTTTTAGGAAGTAGGGAGTCTATGCCTTCCAATGGAACGTCAGGTTTGCTGAGGCGCGCAGGTGTCACTGGTCAGAGAAACATTTTTGGTAATACAGTCACTGAAGCCAGTACAGCCAACGGTTCGACGTATTTGATGTCTTGTGTGATCGGCCTAGTCTAGCACTACAATCCCCTAAGATTTGAACGAAATCATGGTCGACTATTATTACCCGAGATAATGAGGGTGAAAAAATTTACACCTGAAAACCACCGATATTTCCAACAGCTCTAGCACGAAAACTACATTTCCGCGAGAGGCGAGACGTACCTCGTTGAACTCGTAATGAAACAAGGATTCGATGGGTACCACACTTTTCAAAAATCTGAATGGTATGGCTAGCCGATTGTTCTAAGATTTCGCGGTATGACTCTTAAGAGGTTCCGAGCCTACGCTGAAATTGTAGCCTACATTTCTGCGTTTCGAAATTTTTGATCGCTGACATCTTTTTACGAGAGCCCTTTTTGAAAAATGTACGACCACATTTTCGAGTAAAAATATGTCAGCTTTGAATAAAAAATAAAATTGTCTGTGAAAGTTCCATGTGCTTTGAGAAAACTGTACCGATGCCCCAAATTTGCATCAAAGGGACACTTCTAAAGAATTTTAGTCAATTTCTAGAAACTTTCCCCTTTTGTAAACGGTTTATGGTGTGTCAGGAAATATTATTAATGTTAATCAGCGATTAACGGTATCAGAAAAGTTGATTAGCAGTTGTTTAAACTTATTTTTTATTTTTGTAATCATCATCATCATCATCATGATCATGATCATGATCATCAATAAGTTATTTCGGAGTGAAACAAATCTAAAATTTTAACACGAAACGATGTAACAAACGTGGATCCATACGCTGTGTAACTGTGACGGAAGTCAAATGCAGGTCCAGCACAATTCTAATTGGCTTTTCTTTTTCGAAAAAAGGAAAAAAAATAGCCAACTCGTTATGATTTTGGCTCTCTCTCTCTCTCTCTCTCTCTCTCTCTCTGACTTACGTCACAGTTAGCTTCGATAATAGAGATAGCATTGCAAGAACTCGTGAATCTATTCTCAGGAAAAAGTATCCGGTAAATAATTGCGTTTCAAAATAATCTGTTCATTACAAAACGCTCCTTTAACGTTGACCTTAGCCTCTATTTGACAACTATATTTATAGTGAGTCACCAACTATTTCCTACAAAAAAATATGTCGCAATGGAATTGAATAATAACGGAAAATACCGTGGAATTATTTCGAAAATTCGTGGAATTCTAGAAATTAATTGGAATTATAGGAATTGATCATTCGCATCAAAAAGTTTTTTATTTTTAAATGATCAAAGACACTATGTTCATTCAAAATTTAAGTTTAAAAAAAATCTACGCGTTCAAATTAGTTTTATAAAAATAAAATTAAAATTAATTCATTTTTGCACTGACTGCGAAATCGCACCTTGTCAGCACCTTGTCAGTTTGCTGTCTACTGAAATGTATGGAATTTATGAAATTTTTATTTTTTTTGGTTGGTACCATTTGCTATGCAGTAAGTGAATATTAGCGCGAATACTTTGAATATGTAGTTTCAATTTGATTTATAAAAAAATTAAAACAATATTTACCCATGCCGTAGAAGTACTTTTGTCTTATAAAATCATAATTTATCGAAATAAAATAAAAAGTCCTGAATGCGAATGATTAATTGAATGGCGAATCCGGCAAGTATAGGTGTTAATGTTAATCCGGAATTGAAGTAATAAAAGGAATTGAAAGCAATTAAAAGGAATTAGTAATTGATTTGCCTCCATTTCGGCCAGTCGGTTACTTCTCGTGGGGAGCTAATGTCATTATAAAACCGAATCATATGTGGCACGAAAGTTCATCTCTTCTTTTCACCAAGAACAAAATATTGCATAGAAAATCGGCAATATTTTGTGAAACACAAGTAGATCATAGCCATTTTTTTTTAAAAAGTGTCATTAGTACAGAGCTTATGTGCCAGGCCTTGTGTCTGAATGGATTTGCCTCCCTAACTCTATCCACCTTGAAAAAACAAGTCAAAAGTAAAGAGTAAATGCTACGATTGAAATGAAAATAAAAAATTAAATGACGCGACTCTTATTAACAAAACTTCAGGGCGTAGATGCTCATGCCGTTCGTAACTTGACAGTTCATATGGGATTTTACACACACAGCTGTCTATAATATTACGAGTGTTGTTGAGTTACGAAAATACGAGAATCGTCGCCCAGTTTTCAGCTTTATGTTATTTTTATTCATTAATTTCGAAAAATACCGCGTTTTGTCTAACAGTTCAATGGAAAAGATTCTTCTAGCATGAGAGTGTGTGAGTGTGATATGGAGGGGATATGTGGTGAACATAAACGTCAATAAAACACATGTCATAACCCTAAAAGTTGTTTACAAATTTTCCTTTCACGCCAAAGGAAGTGAAATGATTTAATATCAACGAGTCTGACACAAATTTTAAAACAAACATCCGTGAAAAATGACTTCGGAAATTGGTAAGATTTTCGTGTTATTTACATCGATAACAGTTATGTGACAACTATCGTCTTAGAACTGAGAAAATGGTTACACCGTGCCGACAAAACTCACATGGAAAACATCCAATTTGGCATGAAAGTGTGGAACTCAATCGAATTCAACCTTCTTACGAAACACGAGATCATCACCGAGGAATGCTGTAAGCTCGTTGAGAACGTATCGGCTGAATTGGAAACTGCGGACGACGTTGATGCGGCTTGGATCATAATTAATGAGTTTCTCGGTTTGAAATGTTCTCCCGGAGCCGTCGGAAGTCCGGTGAAGACGACGTTGACAAAAACATTGATTGCAGTGGTGAATGGTGTGAAGTGTCGTCGATACGTAGTCTATAAAGGACTGATTACGCTGCTACAAAACTCGTCAATGCAAAGTTTTTTCAAAAGTAATTCAAAATCGTTTGCTATGTTGGCAGGAGCATCCATCGACTATTTAACGAAAATGCTGGAATCAAGTGAAGTGGATTCTGGTTTCGAACGGAGTGATCCGTTGGTTCGTGAAGTGGTGCAGATAACAAAGAATTACCTGAAACAGACACCGTTTTTGAACGAGTTTAGGAAACCATTCGTCAAACATTTGCTGATTCCACTAGCCGAACTATTCATCAGCTTAAGAAACGATGGTACAATTGACGAAACCGACTTCTTCAGCATTTTACATGAAATTTATTTTGCCGACAATGAGAAAGAGAATCCCTTCAATCAGTTGCTGCTTCAACCGGAAAACAAAGAATTTGCGTTTCTATTGAACGTTCCCGTTCATGTGTTTATGTTGATCGTCGAAGGTATTTTCCAACCACTTAAAGTTGAAACATCTACACAAGGCCTCTTCATACAGTTTCTGTTCAACGTTTACTTCAAGCTATCAAACGAAAAGTTTGCCAACGAACAGCAAATGTTATTAGTGGTATCACTCTTCTTGGCGGCGCTGAAACGTTATGATGTCCCGTTAAATTTCGACATTGCCGGAGTAAAGGCCACAGAGTACATTGGGAAAAATATCGAGAGCTTTAACATAACCGAATCGAATCTGTACGAGATCGTGTCGGTGCTGTGTGCGTCGATCGAACTGAATCCCATGATGTTGGAGCACTCGATCATTCCGCTGGTGGTGAGATGTATGCTGCATCGAAAAGACGATAGGACCGCGATGATATTCGAGAGATTTTTGATTTTGGTGATTGACATGTATCGCCGACTGAGTCGCTCGGAAAAGTTTATTTCCAATTTAATGCGAACAATGTGGCAGAAGTTGTCCGAAATTAAATTGTCGAAAAAGTTGAAAAGAAAACTTGGGACCGTTGATGTTAATGCCAGCGTTGTAGAATCACCAAAACGACTAAGATTGGAATCCGTTGGAAACGAAGACGTAACGATAATCAACGGCAACTTAAGCGACGAAGAGAATCGAATCCACAAATTTTTGCTTCTTCTGACGGAGCATTTAGTTCCGATAGACGCTAGAGCTGGAAATTCGAAGAATACCAACGAAGACACTTTCCAGTGGAAAAATATCCAATTCGCTTGGCCGAACAGAGTGGGTGAATCATTTTCGAAATTCATTTCTGGCTTAGTATCGAAACCTTCCCTGGTAGTGTGGAAAACATTAATTTTCTCCTTGAACGATTATGTGAATCTTATAAAAGACGGCGATTTGAGTGAAAATTCATTATTTTTGATCGACTGGACGAGTGCGTTGTTGTGTCAGTATTTCCATGGTTGTCGCTTAGCCGAACAATCCGATAAAACGTGGGAGATGATTGATAATAATCGCAAACTACAACACAATTTACTGAAAGATTTCGGCAGCGCCATTTTAAGCCAGGAGCATAACATCCGCACAATGAATGCTTTTCTAACATTGTGCTTCGCATCCGGCAACTTCGATTTATTGAGATGGTTCTACTGTCCCGATTCGATAACTTCAGACCAGATTGAACGTTCCATCGCCGATAATACGAATAATTTCGTTCATTCGTATCTCCAGCCGACGGAATGGGTTTTGATTGAGCAAAGAATTTCCAATTTCGGCAAGCACGAATGTCGCTCCAATTTGAATCGCTTGTACATGCAGAAAATCAAATCCAAATTGGTAATCAAACGGAGCGAAACAGTCAATCATCAGTCGAATGAAACTATGGACGTAGCCAATCATCTGTTACCGTCAACGCTGAGCGGCAATGACGACCTCAGTGAATTGAATGACATCTTATTGGATGAAACAACTAACCAGTGGTTTATCGAGCAGCTAACGCGTTCGCAGAAGATACAGGTAGCACGAAATGTTGTTGAACTTGATTGTGACACGACGGGAAATTGTCAGCTGATTAAAGTACTTGTTAATAATGTGGCAGACCAAGAGTTCTTCGACTTTCTAGCAGTTGCAATTTTTGAGAAAATTAGTCTTCAAGCCGTTGACAACATGTTCATCCTAAAGCGGGTTAATTTTGAGGATGTGTTTGCTGGTAACGATTCGTTCTGTAAAGAATTGTTCCGAGGGATGAAAAACAACAGCACCACCGCACTCAATTTGGAGGAACAATCAATGTTGCAAAGAGCATGTAGATTACTGGACATCCTTCCTCTCGGCTTCGTTAGTCTAACTGTGAAGAACATTTTGCTACATTTGAGTCTGGGTCTATTGCAGTGTAGTGACAAGGAGAATGTTCACATCTGGTGCAAATACCTTAAGAGTAAGTGCGAGTTGACTGCTGTGGACGTTCTCTTCATTCTAACTTAATTTGCAGAAATTTTACTTCTTGGAGATGCGCCAGACGTCTTTCGCTACTTGAAAGTGAAACAATTGCCCCGCATTTTCGACAATTGTGAAAGTGATCTGGAAGTGATGTACAAACTGTTTTTCGAGAGAAAACTGAACGAAATGTCACCAACAACGACGAAAATGTTGAGCGATTTGCTGCAGTTAGTTCAGGCTGAGACCTTTGAAAATGTAACCGGATGCACTTACATGGACATTGGAGTGCGGCTATTGGAATTTTTCAATAAGGTAAATTGTTGTGCAATGGTTTGGTACCGTCGGTGCTGTAATTTTCGTTTTTTTTTTAGAACAAAAAGTGTAAAGAATTGGGTACGCAGTACCGAGATGTCATCTTGGTAAAAATTCGAGAATTTTTCGATCATCAATCGCATTCAAAAGAAGATGAACAAACGTTTGTGCGGAAAACTGCTTCAGGTTTTGTCCATATCATTTCAACATTGAACGACTTCGACGATCAACTGAAAAAGGTCGTCAACATTTACGTTGAAAATATGGTGAGTTTCAACCACTTTATTTTCTGTTCTCATAATAATCTAAAAGTCGAAATATCCTCGTCGATCAAACATTTCTAAAATATACTGAAGCTCTTCGATGCATTTCGGATGCGAGTACAGTTGAGTTGCTTTTCCATTGGTATTCTGTGCATTTTCTGACAATTCCATAAACCCTCCGTCGAAACTTTCATCCGTGTAACGCAGACCAATTACGAATAGCACTATCAACACATTGTACAGATCGAAACGGAACACAAGCGTTTGTATGTCGATCAATGTCGGTAGCGTCTTTGGATACTGCAATTTTTCCAACACTTTGATCAGTTCAGTGTGATAGAACCGAATAAGACGTTCACGATCTGCTTGCCCTATTGATTGTGACTGACTGGAACCATATAAAAGTAGAGACAAATCATATGACGGATTTGTGTGTTTACACAGCGCGAAGTCGACCTTTATTGGAGAAAGAAAAGTCATTTCAATCTATCACTCACCGTTGGTATAGGTTCAAAAAATATTTACGATACGAATATCAGTCGGTCTTCCGTTCTCATAGTGGAACATAATGTTATTCGACCACATATCACCGTGCAACAGAACATTGAATCCATTCTCTGTCGGTAAATATTCCTTGTATATGTTGTCATATACATGCGACGGTACATTGATAAGCTTTTCGGCAATTTTCTCAAATCCACTCCAATTTCGGGCAGCCATTGACACGGTTTTCGCAATGTTTTCGAAGAACCTCCGCACAGTTGTTGCATTTTTGTACATGACTCTCGTAGTCCAATCAAATAGTTCTGGTCGCTGTGGAATATACTTCGCTGTTAGTATGTCCAGTTAAAGAAACTTTCATAAAAATTTACCGTCAATAGGAGCACAGCAGTCGTAGCGTGCCATTTTGCTAAGGTACTCAAACTAAGTTTCAAATGTTCCTTGTCCATGCCATCTGCCGGTTGGACACTAACGAAATTGCCTACACTCAAATCTTCGAAGGCCAAAATACCTCTTTCTGCGTCGGTGTAGAAACATCTAAAAGTTAAATGTTTCGTAAAGTTTTGACCTCTCAAATTACGTTTTCGGATATACTTTGCTGTGAATCGAGCTGGTGCCTCAATTGAGTGCAGCAAGCGTTCTACCGCTGGTATAATTTCGGTGTAAACTTCAATCTCTTTTTCATAGTAAAGACATTCTTCACACGCTTTCGCGAAGTCTTCCGTTTGCAAACACACTTTCAAGAAGTATACTCTTGACATGATGGAGTGATCGTTGACCGGAAATATATTTACATGCAGTCGAATAGCACTGCTTGAAAAGTTTTTGCCATCATGAACACCCTTTTCAGCGCGAAAAGACGTGACAGTCAAGTTTTTATCACAGTCAGACTTTCTGACTAGCATTTGTACAAACTCCATGTCTATCCAAGGATGCAATTCGAAAATATTGTTTTCCGAACTCATTTTCTTTGATTAACCGGTGTACCGAGCAATAAAACAATTCGAGCCGTTCCGTGTACCGTAATTAACTGACTGAATGGTTGACTCTTATATTAAGATTGCGCATACAACGTTGAGTTACATTCGAAAAGTAAAATTAATGAAGCGAGTAATGTCGTGTAAATCAGAACAAGTTTTATGACGACTTGAAGATAAGATTGAGTAAACTGACGGTGATGTAATTCTAAACAAAGATGACTGGCACATCTGAATATCTGAGGGGCAAATAATGTTGTCGTATCGGGCAACAACGTAACAGTTAGCGACTTTCCTCGGTTAATTCTCTTTATCGTTTTCTTCCAGCAAAATTGTTATGACTCCCATTCGATTAAGCTGCTTAACATCATCGTTAGCAATAAAGCCAGTTTCGGTTATACGGATAGCGACATCACAAACATAATTGACAAATTCTGGAATGAGTTGATCAGTGATTTAGGCGACGTCAAGGATCCTAATGTTTATCAGGCTTTTGTGAAGTTCGTTTTCAATCTGAAAAGCTCCGAGGAACTCATCGTCATGCTAACAGCATTGAATTCGGTTCGTATAAATTTCGCGTGGCTGCTGTTATCTCGTTATAGCTAAAAGAATCTTTTGCCATAGATAAACGCCGCTGACGAAGACGCTTTAAGAAGATTCGAAATATTTGAGAAACTGTTCCGACTGATATTCAAATGTCAATTGAATAAGGCCAAGGGAGGTGTAAGTGTTTGTGCCATTTGTACCACACATTCGTGTCTTTCAACATGAGAAAATTTTCAGATTTTCAGTGAATTCTTCCGACAAGTTTCATTCCAAATCATCATCAAGCTTCGAAACTTCGATGCACCCACGCAGCGTATTGTTAGACAGAAACTTTTGGACTGTCAAAAACATCTTTGCATCAACATTCAGATACCCGTAACATTCGATCTAATCGACGACATAATTGGCTTCATGTCTGAGACAATCAAGCAGCAGCAAATCAAAACGATCACGGACGTGTGCATTTTAAAGGAAACCCACACACGAATCAGCGATTTATGTTATGGCCTCATTCAACATCGACATTATTTCCTCATCGATCGAATACCTCAATTTGTGGTCATTCTGAAAGATCTGCTGCAATCTGTGTGCTGGTTTAAATGTAATCGCGTTCGTGGTAAACATTTGGACGATGACGAAGTTACCGCATTGGCCGAACTTTCACACAAAATGGAAAAGTTAGTGAACCCTTTTTGGAAGGCGAAGGGTTGTTCTCTATTTTGATTATTGATTTCGGTTTCTTTCAGCATAATAAAGGCATTCGTCAAACATGCTAAGGAAGTTAAAAGGATTGCGCCGTATTTCCTGTTGTTCATCATAAATTTGATGATTTCCAAAGAGAACGTTTCTACAATGTACTCGAAGGTAATTGTTTGTATATTCGAAAGATCATATCGCCGTGCATTCGTTAAATCTAAACCTTTTACTTTCTTTGTTGAAAATATCGTTTAACGTTTCGAACAAAATCTTTTACTTCATAAGACTTAACATTTAGTTTCCCATATGAAAGGACACTGTAATCGATAACCAATTGAACCCTCCGCAATTTTACATGATTTCCAGGTAAAAACGCATTTCGATTACATTTGCTACGACTTGATTTCGGTATGCGATCATCGGGTCGAAGGCTTTATCATGCGAAACTGTAACGAAGCGTCGAAACAACAATATGAAACAATGGTGAAAGAGTACCGAAAATATCACAAATTCAAGGGAAAGGTTTAAACCATTTTTTATTGTAATTGCTTGGATATTGAAAATAAATTGAATTTGAAATTGTTGGAGATTTTGTATTTGTCATCCACATGTGAATTTATGCATAAGTTTCGTTTGTAATAAGATGAGGCATGCAGCAGGAATACCTTAAAACTTTTAAGATACTCCAGCTGAGTAAATAAAATTGGAATTAACGACGCAAACATAATGTTTGAAACATTCTTTCGATCTGGAAACTGGTTACAATTGCTGTGTTATTTTTGGAATTCTCATTACGTGTTTCTTCACACATACTTCTAGGGCTCGATACAGGTCAGGTAGACCTGAAACTCAGATTCAGAGAATAATTGAGAAGAAATATGCAAACTCTGCACTTGTCAAAATAACAATTTCCAAAGCTTCTTCCTTTAAACAAGCCCTTGTGCACATCGCGTTAAATACTCATTATAAACACTGATCTTTGATCTATTTTTTGCACCAAATACAGTGAAAGTGTTCACTGATGTGTCCAAAATACACTAAAAATGTTCACATATCTACTTTTCGCCCAAAATACACTGAAAATGTTCACGGTTCCACTTTTCGTCCGAAATACGCTGAAAGTGTTCATCGATATAATTTTGGCCCAAAATACACTGAAAGTGTTCACTGATCTACTTTTCGCCCTAAATACTAAACTGAAGGAGAGTAATTTCGGCTGCATTGTGGATGCACCAAATTGTATCTGGACGTCTGGACTCTCCATACTTACGTAATCAACTGAACTTAAATACTGGAGATCGCCAACTGGTTAATTCAGGTTTTATTAGACAGTGTTCATCGATATACTTTTCGCCCAAAATGCACTGAAAGTGTTCATCGATCTAATTTTCGCACATAATACACTGAGAGTGTTCACTGATCTACTTTTCGATCAAAATACACTGAAAGTTTAAGATCTACTTTTCGCCCAAAATACCAAATACTTAAGGTTAATACACAGTTGGTGAAAAATGTATGCAAAACGCTTGAAAAATGATGTTCGTACCACAAGTTGCAAAATGCGTGAAAAATGTGTTTAATCCGAGGGGTAACCGACTGGCCAAAATGGTGGCAAATCAATTTCTAATTCCTTTCAATTCCGCTTAATTACCTCAATTACCGGACCAACTCGTCTAATTGCCGGATTCGCTCTATTTCCTTTCAATTCCGTTCAATTCCGTTCAATTCCTTTCAATTTCTTTCAATTCCCTTTCAATTTCCTTTCAATTTCTAAAGGTACTTCCTGTCAATTCCTTTTAATTGCTCTTAATTCCTTTTATTTCTTTAATTAACGGATTAACACCACTACTTGCCGGATTCGCCCTTCAATTCCTATAATTTCAATCAATTCCTTCAATTCCACGAATTTTCGAAATAATTGCTCGATACTTTCAAATAGATATAAATTTAAAGTCAAAGTTAAACCCTTAAGCATTTTGGAAAAAGAATCGTCAGATTATATCAAGATAAAATTTGGAACAACTATGTTGTCCTACATTTGTGACTCATTTTGTTAGAATCTTTAATTTTTACTCATACTTTTAGAAGAGATTTTTCAATTTCAATTTAGATTAAACCGTCCAATTGACTGCAGTTTTGTTTAAAATGATTTCACATCGCACATCATTGTTTATTTTAGATAAATAGTATTTTTCGTACCAAGCTAGGAAATGACGAAAAACTTTTGTGCATCCGACAACTGAAATACGACATATTTTGCCATGATTTTTCATTAAGAAATGTCAGTTTTTCCCGAACTATATATCGTGCAGGAATAGTTATTTACGTATATGTTGTGGACGGTATATTTTAGGCAATTTCGCGGATTGTAGCGCGAACGAAGTGAGTGCCTAAAATAAACCGTCCACAACAGATGCGTATACAACTTTTCATGCGGAGGGCCTAAGTTACGAGAAAAATTCCGTAATTTATGTCCTAGGCAAGAAAAAAACTTTATTTCTTTACGATTTATGGTGCGGGAAAGGAATTACATGATCTTTTCCATGACTATACATTTATTAAATTTAATATGGTGAATGTGAAGTGTGTATGTTTTCAAGTAAATTGCTGTGTTTTGTCTATTTCAGTCCGATGCACAAAACGTTGTTCGTCCCTCGACAGGAAATGGATTTGTTCAGCACACGTCAGCAAAAGCCAAAGCACTCAATTTTTTGTTTCGCTCAAGTGATCGACATCGTAAGATGTTAGGCTTTTGAAAAGTTGATGGAATAGATGATATTGTCGGTGATGCATTTTTTTGTAAATTTGGTTTGAAACTGGAGCATTTCGCATCGGCAATGCCCCAGCCTAACATTCCCCCGACGAATATTCACTTGTTTGTTGCGGCTCAAACTCTTCCGCATCTGACTCACAAGAATCCTCTGAAGAAGAATCCTTCAGTGTGCATATTTTGAACATAAAAGATCGTTGGACCTGTTCTAAAATGGAACTGATCAACACTGTACACTGTTATTTATTGCGCGGGAGCTTTTAAAATTAAAACAAAAAGGAAATAGTGTGGTTTTGCATTCGCTGGTCCTTCTTTCCGATAATCACACTTATCAGCATTTACTCTCATTTACTTTCAATTCCTTACCACATATTTCCAGTCAATTCCTATCAATTCCGATCAATTCCGGTCAATTCCGATCAATTCCGATCAATTCCGGTCAATTCCATCAATTCCGATCAATTCCGGTCGATTCCGATCAATTCCGGTCAATTCCATCAATTCCAATTATTTAGCGGATACTCCGGCAATTCCTTTGAGGGTGTGTAGTCAATTTCCCGAGTCGGTTACCCCTCGGTTTACTCGCAGTCCAAAGTTAACAATTTACATTTTATTGGGATCCAAACTCAGCGCTATTGGTAATTATTTTCGCCAAAGGTACCAATAGCGCATAGTTTGTATTCCACGAACTGTGTACCCACGGTAATTGCGAACTCAAAAAACCTGTAAACGGTTACTTATTAGTGACTATTTTGTGGAAAACATTTTCACATGTTTTATTGAATTTTCTTATAGGGAAAATTTGCAAAAATGTAGAAAAGTTCTGGAAAATATTTCACCAACAATTACCCTTTTTCTAAGAGTTCATCTGACAAATGAACAGATAGGCTAGCACTGAAATTTTCTAACCTTCCAAATTCCTAAACCACCAAAACTAAAGAAAGAGAAATCTGTTCCCAAGAAAAATCTGATAAACTAACATTCGTGATGTCTTCAAACGTTCAGCGAAAAATCTCATCAGCAGTCCTCACATCAAACACACACACAACCGTAACAAAAAATTAAAGCCACAACTACTGGCAAATGTCTAGCAGTACAATATGATGGCTAAGCAATTTCATTCTCGGACGCTTGAAATTAAACTCGTCAACCGTATGTTTTCCTTTAGAACACCTGATCCTGAAACGTCGTCACATTGGGTTTTATTCGAATCCATTCAAAAAACTAGATTTTATTTTTTTTTAAATCAGAAACTTAGTATAAATTCACGTTAAGATTAACTGGTTAAGTATTCTCAAATGAGACAGAACAAAATTAACAGCTATCCGTTTTACTTCTACGAAACACAAATTGGATTTGTTTACTTTCCGTAAAATATTTCCATTTTGAATGAAATAAATTCACACATGCCAATAGAATCAACGACAATCCAACCAAAAATAGTGTAAATGTGAGTGTCACCTCAATAATAGGAACAACGTTGATGAATAAATGCAATATTGAAAGGATTTTTGGTGTTAGGCCTTCTTGTAACTGAAATTTAGATATTTGAAATGAGTAATTCGATTTCATCAGTCTACTATCGAATCTCTTTACTTACAAATTCAAGCCAAAATAGAGGTAGAATCATGTCGCTGAATACTTTATAGTCCTCCTCGAACAAAAAACTAAATTTTGGTATCACCAGATTGATTTGTGGTCGAATAATTTGAGTCATCGGAACTCCCAACTTTGGTTCTATGATGCTAAATGATGAGTGGTTCTCTTGACTTGCATTCAGTCCTTCGATTTTTTTTGTGAATCCTTCTGATCTGCCATAGAAATGTGGCTGTGAAACAGCGACTGGCAAACCTACCCATTTTGTCGTTAAAATCACATCACAATTAAAAGTACAAAGAGTGAGCGCTTACCGAAATAGCATTTCGAAAAATCGCTCAAGCCATTTTGCAGGTCCTCATACGCTCCTTTATAGCAATCAGTTTCGTTGCCCGGTTTTCTATCGTGCATGTCCGGACCTACAAGATATTTGAAAGCCAGTATTCCATCAATTTTCTCCTCTTCCGCAAAATGCATATCAAATGCACGACACACAGCCCAGTACGAAAGCACACTGTTTTTAGTCACGCGTTGTCTATACAGGACACCTATATCGACAAGAAATAAGGCAAACTCTAATGATATTTTGGTTAATAGTTGTTTGCATAACTTGGATTGAAACCACGAAATTACAGTATACGTGTGTACGACTTTGTCTCTACGAAACATACATACTTATGCAAAAATTGTCTCGGTATACGAATTCGCACATATACTGTGATTGAGTGGTTTCAATCCTGTGATGCACACAATTTTACACTCGTCACACCATGAAATACACAAACAACGAAACCAAATATAATACACACCGTTCAAGGTTGAACTTGAATGTATAGAAGAAGAATGAGAATAAAAACTAAACCGAAGCCGAACGAGTTGATCGTTCGATGTGCATCTCACTACTCGTTGATATGGAGAGTAAGCTCCGCCTTCGTATCAAATTTCTCTCTTTGACGAATAACATAAACAAACTCCACCATTAAGGAAAACATCGTCCGGATCCCTAGACCTGTTTGCAAGGTCTGCTGGGAGAAAACTAAAAAAGTGTGGTTTCCGATAACTTTTGACACGTGATATTCAGTGTTTTCATGGTTCAGCGAGTGTAAAACCATTTTACCTTCGGATGAATTAGCAACGGATGCGTAGCAATCACCATTTTGTACATTATATCCTCTGGCAGTTGGAGATCCATTAATTGTATTAATTTGGAAAAATTGCGAATCTCCATATTTTGAGCCAATTTTAACATTGAATCGATCCGGACGTTTAGAGTAAGTCTATTAAAAAATAACAGAAGCTCTAAAAGTGTAAAAGATAGTAAAATGCATGACCTAAGGGTGATGAATCATGTTATGAACCATCAGTACATGGCAATAATTTATTTTTCCCGTAAAAACCAAATTTGTTCTAGAAACGACTACACCATTTGGCTTGCAATACATTGATTCGTACATTAAAACTTCCAAAAACTGCTATTTTTATAAGGCATATTACTTACACCATATAAAATGCCAGTGTTTAAATTTGTTACCATTAATGGTGCAAGGTCTTTGACTTTTTGAAGAAGTTTACTTTTGTAATCCCACAAATGTTCGTACACAGTAACATTAATGAAAAGACCATCATTGTATTTTCTGTGAAGGATATTGTATCCTATCTGCATAAAATAGTTATATTCGTTCAGTAAACTCGCTGTAGCCTGAGAAATGTAAGCTATAATTTTAAGGTTGAATTTCGTTTGAATTGTTATGTTACCAGAACGGCAAAATTGGGAACTGTAATGGTTTCGTTTAAAATTCCTGGTTTATTGGCATGAGGCAAGAATTCAACCCGACGGTGAGAAGAACTATAAAGGAAAACGTTATATTACTTATATTGAACTACTTCCAAACATTTTTTTTTTACTATGACAAGGTTGAGTTGTCATGACGGACTACGTCGCGATGCTGTAGATATTCCCTATAAACAATTGGTCCGATTTCTTTCAGTTTGATTTTGGAGTCTTTTCCACTCAAAAACTCATTCGCATTTTCTACGGTGAAAATGTAGACGTTAACTCGTACTTCTGGTTCCGGGTGAAGCCATAGGTTATAGGGTGGAAACCATGGTCGCATTTTTATTCTTTCGAGTAAAATCATATCAGTGATTGTGAACGTTATTGATAAAAGTCCTGTTGCCAAAAAAATTAGCCCCCATACAATTAACGGAATCGTTCCTAAATTTTAAGACATTTAGAGGCAGGCTTAGAGTCTCAGAAACATTTTTTCTTACCACAACTGTATTTTCGATGTCGTGTCTGTTGGGATCTCGTTTCGATTTGTGATTGTGTTTCTGAATGACAATTTCTTGCATCTAAATTGTAATTCAGCTGACACTTCTCAGATTCATGTTCACAAGCATTGGTGTCAGCGAAAAGGAGCGTTCCCATATTTCTAATTTCTTAATTTATAATTGTAAATAGGTTGTTAAGCGAAACTCAAATAAACTTTGTAAGGACCTTTTTTTCTAAGATCTAGAGAACACAATTGAACATCCACTTTAACAGCTTACACTATTTTCTTGCAATAAAACTATATATCATCGTTTAGTTAAAAACACTCTCTATGTACTCCTAAGTTAAGTGAATGTATTAAGATTCTAAAATCTAAAATCGAAGACTTGTGTGTGGTTTCCCGGTTTTCAATTCTTTTGTCCTTTACAGTATTTCTGTTAGCATGGAAACTAGTTCCAACTTAAAGTCGTGGCAAATCACTGGTGTCATTTCTCGTTGACTGAACGAAAATATTTCAGTCCTCTGCACCTGCCCAATACGTCTATACTAATTGTTCTTCGCTTATTATTTCTGTCTTATATGTATTTAATCAAGTGTTTCTCATAGTTTTAAATAGAAAAACCATTTTACAGCTGATCCTAAGCAAATTCACATCACTAACAATTAGTCATAGTAACTCAGAGTGATCCACACTCCATTACGCCATAGCAACGAAGTTTTCGTCTACATGATACACTAATTTATTTGATATTAAGTTATCATGAGCGAGCGAAAGCATAGCACCCGTGACGCAAGTTCAACTAAATTAAAAAATAAAAATAAAATAAAATAACATTTGTTTTTGTCGTAGACTGCGGAACCATGTACAGCAAATATTGAAGTTCACCATACTCGCTTAATAATACAGTAAATGATGAAGAGTTCACCTATTTCGACAACTAACAACTTTCGAAGTACTTTCTTCCTCTATTTTGTGAGGAAACACCATCTTTGTTGGTCCAATAGTGCTTTTTCCCTGTTACTCGTTTTTCTAGTCGTGTATCTAAGTTATAATCCCGCAGTATACACATTCGCACACTTACTATTATGCTAGGTTCCCACCAACATAATAAGGGTATTCCTATTATTGGCCTGACTGAGTGTTTGATGTAGAGAATATAAAAATTTAATTGGTGTATTTTTCACAAGCTGAAGGTTCCTGAAAGAACTGAAAAATGTCTCTAAAAGATCTAAAATATTTTATCAAGAACTCAAAGGGTCGTAGCATATAGACGTTTGAGGTAGAATGTAAGCATCTAGAACGATGCTATAGAAGAGTAATTGACGAAAGGATGGGTTTCACCTTTATTATTATTTATCACTCGAGTGATAAAATTCGGCAAAAATTCACAAGAATTGTATGTAATAAGTGGAGCACACGGTATTCTCTTTTCAAACTTTTTGAACCGAAAAAAAATATTTAAATTTATTTTTGAAAGTTTAAGAATCTGAAAAAATAAATGATGTGCATATATCAAAGACTAATTAATGAACAAAAAACGGTGAAAGCAGTTTTTCTCTAACGCAACAAAAAAATCATTGAATTTTCCTCTAAATTTTTAACTCCAAAGATTCTGAAAAATCGCAGATCTCTTCAACGCATTTCGAAAAAAAGAAATTAAAACGAAAATCACTCTTCCTTTAATAACTCACCCCAGAGACTTCAGACTTTCGGAAAATCATCCCTATTCTAAGACCTACCAAATACATTTGACGAATCTTCATTCGATTTGGGGGACACATCATTTCTGCCTTTATTTCTTGGCCAATAGACTTTTGTGTAAAACTTTCTGAGAAAGCAATTTTCTGTTTTTTGAAAAGATCGATTTTTTACTGGCTGTGCAATTTGAGCAGTCTTTTTTTCGCTTATCTTAAAATAAAAAATTGCATAGTCCACGTACCATAAAAAAAAAATTCTGAAGTCATAAGAGTTGAACCAGAGATTGTCGAAAAACGAAACTAGCGCCAGTCAACCCTAATTAGAAATATGAGTTCTATCGAGAGTACTTGCGTTCCTAACGCTAATATATCCTCGAATATATCACAATTTTTTCGATCGCTTGTAAGAGAACATAAAATCTTTTTATCTACCTAGGTGAAATAATAGCAGTGAAAAAGTGCTATTATTCCGCCGTCGGTAGATAAAATAGCGTATTCACCTCTGTCCAAATGTTTATTTAGACACTTGGGGTTATAACATTCGCCTTCGGCTCATGCAACAACTCCCCAAGTGTCTAAATAAACATGTGGACAGAGGTTAATAATCTACTAAAAAATCCTGATCAGCTGTAATATCTGAAAGTTAAATGAGGATTTAGTTTTCATTTACTAAATATTGAGCTACTCTCGGAGCTATTGTCATATACCAATTTTCAACAATATCTAAGCTCTGAACAAGAACAAAAATAGACTTGTTGGCAATAGATTTTTTTATGGCTGAGAGTGCCATTCCTGACGTCGGTAAAAATTGTTGAAAATTCCGGAGAATTATTTTTTTCCAAAGGCTATGACTATTCCGATTTGGACAAAAAAAAATTGTGTGAAAAGAACTCGTTGAAGAAAAATTTGAAAGCCGCAGTTTTTGGCCACTGTGAAGCTGTTTTCATCGATCTGACTGTTCCGATCGAACTGAATATTTCTTGATCGTGAAGCCACATGTTGTAGCGTTCAAATGAAACCGACCTTGAGTCCTTATTCGAAAAATAGTAATTTTGGGTACTGTTAGAGTGAGGTGATTTTAACCTACTAAGCCGTAGAATCATTTTTTTCGTTCATTCTACAGCGTAGTATAGGTCAAAATCACCTTAATAATGGAAGTTTCTCTGCTATAGAAAGACTATTGTCAGTAATCATACAGACTAACCCCGATGTACTGAGCATACATACTACATAATGTAACAGAAATTCTGATTAAAACTGAATTTCAAATCTTCCAAATTCTATTAAAGGTCTGCAAGTCAACCGAAAGCACCCAACTCCGGGTTGTTTGTCAAGTTTTCGTAGTTCGTTCTGGCTCCTTCGGGTTAGTATCAAGCATTCGGGATAACGAGGGTTTGTAGAAAGTCCAGCCGGAACAACAAAATAAAGTTGATATTTTTCACGAACTTTTAATTTTCTTTTATCTGGTTTTTTGATTTCGACAGGCCGGGTCGAGTAGTGAATGCGAAAAACGTTAGACTGTAAATCTCTAAATTGCATCCGCTTTATATAAGGTCACTTATTTTTTATTACTGTCTGATTACATTTGCGTCATAGCGAAACGTTATCAAATATCATGTGGACCAGTAGCCGTACTTTATTGCCAAAAAAAAACTTATGGAGATTCTATGGGTTCTATCGGTTGGTGTTTAGTATCAGTTACTACTTTAGAAGAACTTTTTAAAGTCAGTCAGCTTGAAGAGTAGTCAGTCTCACTGAGCACCTTGAAAAATAAATAAAACGAAACGGATAGTTCATTGTGATTCGTGTGTAATCAGTCACTTGGGTGGAAAGGTTTAGTCGTGATGGTTTCTAAACGGACCTTCTATGAACTCCTCATTGGAACACTGCTAATAACATTTTGTGACTGCTTAAGCTCTGAACAAGAATTGAAAATTGACGCATTGGTGAGAGATGTTTTTATGGCTGAGAGTGCCATTCCTGGCGTCGGTGTGACTATTGTTGAAAATACCGGAGAATACATTTTTTCCAAAGGCTATGGCTACTCCGATATGAAAAGAAACTTAACAGCAGACGGCAACACAAAATTTTGCATTGCATCAATTACTAAGGTAAACCATCCCATCACTCAGCCTACACCTATCAATGACAATTGAATTTTTCAATGAACTCTCAGACATTTACCGCAACACTTATTATGAAAGTTCTTAGTGAAACATTTCCAAAATTAGGACCTGCTGTTCTTGACACCCCACTAAGGATAATACATCCGAATGGCACGTTTATGTTCAGTGATAGGTTTGTCCGACAATTTTCCGTTTGAAACGACTTGCTCGTTTATTAAAATTTGCAGATTCCGATACGAATCCATGACTTTTCGTGATTTGCTAAGTCATCGGGCGGGATTACAAACTGAGTACTTCGGTTCTTCTTTCGGTGCTTTCAAGGACACTGACGAGCTCCTTTAGTATGGTATTAACAAAATGTTCAAAAGAGCACCATAAAACGCAGATAATTTTAGTCGAAGCCGGTATGCACCAGAAATGGCATCGTTTCGTGCAGGAAGCTTCTACTCTAACACACTGGTAGCATTAGCAGGGACGTTGATTGGAGAAATTGCAGGACGACCTTATGGAGCCCTCGTATGTCTACACATTCGTATTCGTACACTTTGTACATTAATTACATTTCTCTTCCGAAGCTACAAGACTTTTTCGACCAATTGGGAATGAATAACAGTATTCTAATTGACCAACATACGAACTATGATCTCGTGGTGAACGCGTCAAGAGGATATTTCCTCGAAAACGGTGTAGTGAAGCAACTAAATTCTGAATTAATAAAGTAAGTGAGGAAGTTCAAAAACGGCTGCATTAACATCTGCTTACTTTTTAGCATGGTTTTTGTTGACGCTCCTGCTGGTGCAATAATAACAACTGCAAATGACATGGCTAAATACATCAAATTTCACTTGAATGATGGCAGAGTAGGAGATAAGCAAGTTGTCTCCCAAGTACGTTATCGCATGAACTCGCATGAACTACGATTCATTTATAATAATTACTTAAATGAAAATGGGTCGATTTAGGAGGCACTACTGTGGATGCGACAGCCAGCAGCAGCCTTTGATTCTATGCAATTTAGATCCGTAAATTCATCACTGGTAGCTGGATGGTACGCCATAGGTAGTGGAGTTCAACTTGGTGTTTTTGATGGTAGATTTTCTGTCCTTGACATTGCACTGTCGTCCACTTCTAGAATTTCCATTTAGGATGGGAATTTATGTCTCACACCGGACTATGGGCTACTTTCGAGTCAGAAATGCGTATTTATCCTCGACTTGGTTTTGGTACATTTTCTATAAGCAACGGGCCAATCGAACTTTCAAACAGATGTTACAACCATTCGTTCTTACAGAATTCACTTTTCGCCATTGTCAACGGTATATTGTCGAATTGAATTTGAGCCGTTGAAAATCAAGTTTTTAAATCGAAATAGGCTTAAGTTCGGGTGCAAGAATCGAGCCAACTGATCTGACTCAAAGCTCAAATTTCAGTGATTTCGTATTAGAATCACTGGAAAAATATATAGCTGCGAGACAACTCCCATTACAAAACGTTAGCCAAGAATCTGTTGTGGGAAATTATGGACACCCAGTCGAAGGTATTTTGGACGGCGGATTTAAAGTTTTTGTTTTTGATTGAGTATGTTTCTGGAATGCAGGCGATATAGAAATTACATTGAGAAATGGAACTCTGTACTTCCGTTACGGGACTTGGGGTAAAGGCTACTTGAATCAACATTCAAAGCATCCAGTTTACTACGTCATATGGGATAGCGACTTTGTTCAAACCATTTACTTTGTTGCTGGCGGCTTAGTGGATACTTTCTTTTCGTTTGAAACTGAAAATACTTTCAGCATTATCATCTTTGGTGAAGTAATAACTTTCCAACGGGGTGTATCACTGGATACGCTTCCAAAGATTCCTTGGAAACCAGAATCATGTACTCCAGAACAAAAATCTGTAGAAAAGCAGTAAGGAGGTCGTGTTAAAACATTGAATAAACATTTTAGATTTTCAGTAGTTTTATTAAAAAAAAAAATCGTTTTTGTTCTAAATTATTGAATAAACTGAATTGAATTAAATTTCTTCCTCCAAACAATTCACCCCGTAAGTGTGCCTAAAATTTTAATTTCAAGAGAATTTGATGAAAAAGAGTTCCGAAAAATATATTTCAACGCTTCCTTGTATGAAGATGACGCTGCATTAGAAGGACTTGCTTTAGAAAGATTTTTAATATCGACCGCACTTTCGGCGGGCATGAATAGAATAGATCTATAATATATATTACACACTTGTCACGAAGAAGTCGAGGCTTGCCGAGACTGATAGTGACAAGTGTGTACTCTATTTTATCACATAAGCGAAAACGAGACAACAGTGATTCCAAACGTCCTGTATAAGGACGCACCGTTTTGATCTGCACAGGATGACACATTCAGAATTTGGTTTCGAAATAAACATTCTTTCAGTGATTCCAAACGTCCTGTATAAGGACGCACCGTTTTGATCTACACAGGATGGCACATTCAGAATTTGGTTTCTAAATAAACATTCTTTCAGTGATTCCAAACGTCCTGTATAAGGACGCACCGTTTTGATCTACACAGGATTTTAATCAAGTAATGTGGTTGGCCATTCAGCTGAAAGTCAATTTAACGTCATTCGAAAAGAAAAAACAAAATTTGGTGCTTGGTGTACGAAAAGAATTAAGAAATTTGTTCCGATGGTTGGGAAATTGAATTAAATGTGACTTGGCCTCAATGCATGGAAAGGACGAAATTTGGTGTGAGTCTATTTTAGTTGGGTTCGTTTATTGCGTTTGTTTGTTGAAATTGTTTGTTGATTCTGTTTGAATGAATTTTTTCTGTTTTTTGTTGCGCTTGGGTGCTATCGATCGAACGACAAAAGTATTTTGCTTTTTAAGGCCTGTGGGTAGGTTCGATGCAGAATGGTCCCCTGATCACGAAAATACCAAAAAAAAAAAAATGTAAGTTCGAAGCTCCCATGCGCCAGAGGTACATTTAAACATTGTATTTGGTCAAAATATGTTCGTACGTCGATGAGGAGCTACTAAGACTAACCGGCATTGTAGTTTTTAAGAAAACCATTCAGAAATAAGAATACATGTAATCATCTGTTATTAACAAGGGGTGAGACTGTCTCCCAGTGGCTTTCTAGAATTTACAGTCTAATGAAACGAGGTTGACGCCAGTCACTCTTTGCTTTCTGCCCTAAGGATTAGCTATCATTTTGGTACCTAATCATAGGGATCAGTTTGCTCGCCTGAAGTGATTCGTGTAGAGCGTAAGGCAATAGGTTGAGAAGGAGATGAGGTCCTGAAAAGGGCTTCAAGATTTTCATGATGACACGGTAGCACAAAGGATCCCATGATCTGTGTGCATTGATCAGAAATGATCACCCTAACTGATTAAATCTAAAAAAAAATCTTACTTTAAAAAAAACATTTACCGGATTTTCCAGATTTGCACATTTTTTTGTATGGGCGCCATCTTGAATCACAGCGCCACCTGCATATTTTTTCAAGCACTTATATTTTTTTCTTATGCAGAAAGTTTCAAGGAACACAAGATTTTTTTCCCACTCAATTCGGATCAAAATTCAATTTTAAAGAGCCGAAAGAAGTTTTAGCTGACGGCGGCTCCCTGGCGCAAACCAGGTCGATACCAGCTTGGCAACATTGCCGACCCACCTACGATAATCAACCATTAAATCGCTTTTTACGTTCAATATGAGCTAAGGGACAACTCGCGCGAGACTATTGATGGAGGCCGATGAACAATTTCCAAGAACACAATCACATTACCGCTTCGCTGAGAATCGTCGAGAATTCCCGGATTTACCTCGAAAAGGAAATGATGCGAAAGGAGAAAACGCTGACAGAAGTTTCCCAAAGAAAACAACACAAGAACTGAGAAAAGAATACAGCGACTACGTTCAATTGAATCTGGGAAAGAAACCTGCGGAAAACCCAGCGAAAGAAGGCGCAGGTATGTACAGTGAGATTGTAAAGGACCTAAGCAAGAAGAATGAGACGGAAGTGACAAGAGATCTCGGAACCGAGAAAGAGGATGGAAAGACTGGAGGGTCACAATTGAAACGAGTGAGAGAAAAGGACCGAGCCGTGGAATTTATCCACAATCTGGCCTTTAAACTTCAAGTAAAGATGTATGATCTCGATCAACAACCCGGTGGTTCCTTGGACAACGATTTGCTGCTAATTGAAATAGGAAAGATGGTGATGGGATTCTTGGAGGTGGAAAGAAGGAAATCAGTCCTCTACGAGATGGAGGACGATTTCACTGATAAAGAAGAATGACTCAAAATAACGCGATTCCCAACAATGACCTGAAAATGAGCGATTTATTATCGCTCAACATAAAGTACGTGGCTTACAATGCAATAAAACGCAGGTCATTGACCATCTAGAAGAAAACAATGTGCACTTTTACCTGGCATCGGAGACGTGGGCCCGTAAACAAATAGCTTTTTATGCGAAAAACTACATTTGTGTGGAAGAGAGAAGGGAGGATGGAAACGCAGGTGTGGCGATTTTAGTGAAAACCAACATCATGTTCAAACAGGTAACGCTTCCCGAACTCGAGATTGTGAATGCGGTGGCGGTGGAAACAACGAATTTAAAGAAGAATCTAGTTCTGATTTTGGTATATGCACCGGCTAAGAAAAAGGAGGTGAGAGAAGACGTGGTCTTAAAAGACTTGAGAGTCATAATGAAGAAAGTGAAAAGCTTACTGAGCTGTGTGATCGGAGGGGATTTCAATGCATTCAACCCAACTTGGGGAAGTAATTATCTCGACGACGGGGAAGGCGAACCCTCTTGACCTGACTTGGGTTTCCAGCGACCTTATGCACAATGTAGAGTGGGAAGTCAGCATGGAAAATCTCGGATCGGATCATCTGGTAATAATGATGAAAGTGGAACAAGCCATGAACAATGAGGAGATCAAGATAAGAGCCAAAGTAGACATGGAAGAATTCAAGACACATATTGAGAGAATCGAAACGGATAAAATCGAAAATATCTCGGATTTTATACAAGCCATCGAAGGAGCAAAGTTAGATGCCACAAAGAGACCCCATAGTTTTGGGAAGAGGAAGTATACCCCGAAATCTTACTGGTCTGAAGATTTGAGAAAACTGAGAAAGACAAAAAAAGAAGCAACAATCAAATACTTCCGGTCGATGACGGCACAAAATTCAACGGAATTCAGAAAACACAACGCGGTATTCAAGAGAACACTGAAAAGAGCGAAAACAGAAGCATGGAAGGCCTGGGCAGAGACGCTTAATCCAAGGACACCGATCAAAGAAATCTTCAGGAAATTCAAAGTACAAAGCGATTATAGAGTTCCGAACCAACTTAACGTGATGTATAAGAGTCCACATATGGTAAGAGAATTTTTAGACAAATTATGTAAGGTAGAGAATCCATCAACGGTTAATGAACCGACGGCAGCAAATACAGAAGAACCTTTCTCCATGGAAGAATTGGATAAAGGTTTATCGCAAAAGTCGGATTCGGCACCCGTATAGACGGGATTAAATACGGAGACGTGAGGAGATTTCCGGAAAGTGTGAAAGAAAAATTCCTAGAAGTGATCAGCAGAGTCTGGGCCAATCAAGAGGTACCAGTGGTACTGAAAAAGATCCTGATGGTCCTACTGCCTAAACCTGGAAGAGATCTAGCACTGTTGAACAGTCACAGACCAATCGCGTTACTATCTGTATATTTGAAGATCATCAATGCGATGGTCAAAGCGAGACTTGAAATATGGATGAAGGAAGGAGACATATTGAATGAAAAATCGTATGGTTTCGTCAGAAAGAGATCATCCATAGATTGCATCAACCATTTAATTTCAGTCATTAATGAGAAATTGACGGGAGGAATGAAAGTGATGAGCGTGTTCCTGGATATCGAAGACGCTTTTAGCAATGTGAACCTGTCGAAATTCCAAGCAATAGCTAACAGGATCGGATTGCCACAACAATATATTTCCTGGATCGTGAATTGCTACAAAATCGAGAGATTACGGTGGACACCATCAGTGGTAATGTGTCGGAAACGATGAGCGAAGGAGTGCCAATGGGAGTTTGGGGAGAAAAACTGACCGAGACCACCGAAACTCTGCAAAGAGCCACATCAGCTGTGATCAAACTGATTAAAGATTTAGACATGAACATCAGTGCTCTGAAATCGAAAGGAATGTGGTTTCAAGCGCAACGAGAAATATTTCGACCGGTGATCAAGATTGGAGAAGTGGAAATCCAGTTTGAAGAAGATGTAAAGTATCTGGAGATCATTCTGGATGAAAAGCTGAATTTCCAGAAACACATCACTCAACTATTGGTAGAAGTGGAAAAGCGGCTGAATGTCATCAAAATGTTAGCAGGTAGCAAATGGGGTGGACATCCTGAAACGTTAATCACCGTACTGAAAGCCATAGTCAGAAGCAAGATAGATTATGGATGTTCAGTGTATGGCAACGCTAACAGAAAGTGGCTGAATAGGCTGGACGTAGCTTACAATTAAGGTCTGAGGATTTGTATGCGAGCTTTGAAAACGACTACGATCCCAGCATTAGAAGTTGAGGCCGGCTCCATACCGTTAGAAATCAGAAGAAAATTTCTAGCTGAAAAGGAAATGCTTAAAGTTTTGGAAAAGAAGTTGCCGATGAAGAAAAGACTAGAAAGAATCCAGAACAATTTTGATGACCACGGACTCACCTATCTGGAAGGCACCTGAGTCAGGAATTCGAATTTAGTGGGAATGATCTGTCACGCAGACAATCGAAACTTTCCGGAAAATTTAACGATCTCGAAAACGCTGGAACCTGATGGGAATCTGACAAAAAAGGATCTGAATGACAAACAATGGAAACATCTAGCAGAAACAAAGATAGCCGAGGTGTATGGGAGCCACCACAAATGGTACACGGACGCGTCAAAAAGTAAGAATGGCAGGGTCGGAATCGGACTGTCAGACGGCCGGGGATTTGGAGAATGTGAACGACTATCTGAGAAATTTCAGATCTCTAGCGCAGAATTAGCAGCGATGCTAAAAGCATTGTTACATTCGGATGGAAATAATTTAGAAAAAGTAGTTATCTTCACGGATTCTCTTAACGGCTGCAAGTGGATAGCAAACGGATTGGAGGACAACTACCTCGTACACCTCATTAGGAAAGTAATTGAAGACAACAAATCAACGGATTACAACATTCAATGGATCCCAAGCCACGTAGGAATTTGGGGAAATGAATTAGCCGATGATTATGCCAACCGGGGGAGTCAATTGGAAGAAACGTCACATTTGAAAATCACCTTCGGAGACGCGAGATACGAAGTGAAAAGGAACATGATGTTTGAATGGCAAGAAAAATACCAAGAATCAGCTAGAACAAAAGGAAAAGTACACTACGAGATCCAGAAAAAAGTCAGCTTTAAACCCTGGTTCAAGAATAGCAATTTGAGCGGCAAAGAGATAAAAATTCTGACGAGATTGAGAACGGGACACGGCCTATGCGGGAGCAAAAAGAAACTATTCAAACTACGCGAATCAGAGTTGTGTGAAGAATGCAACCTGAAAGAAGACCTGGAACATATCATGTTGAAATGCACAAAATATCGGATGGTGAGAAGAGAATTTCCAGCGTTAGAACGATGTACTACGTTGACAGAACTATTGGAGTCAGTTGATTTGGTTCGATATCGCGCGATTGTAAAGTTTTATCAAGAAGCGGGGCTCGATTTCTAATGTGAGAAATTAACAGGAAAGAACTGGCTGAACACGGTTCAACTGGACCACGCCACAACTTATTGGAACAACAACAACAACAACAAAGTTGTCCTTTTTTGTGCATTATAATAATTTTAAATTTTAATTAATTTTTAATGTATTATCGTACAATGTTCAATTGTTCAACTGTGAATCTTTTCTTATTAAATTATTTGGTGTCACAATGTAAATACAAAGCCAAATCGGTAGAGTTGAGTGATGATCACAAATTAAATTAGATTTTATGACCATAAGATCTTACTGAACCTTCATAAAACTTTAATCCTTTTTAGCCCCGTACGAAGTACTGGGGGCTTATAAGATTAATATGCCGTTTGTAACACGTCGAATTGGAAGCAGACAGTAAGGGCAAAGCATTTGGTTATGTTCATAGATGACGAATCCGCAATAAAAAAATGTCCGTCCGTCCGTCTGTGACCCCTCTAGCTTGAGCAAATCACAACCTTTTTTCAAAATTCTTTTTTTTCCCCGATTGGTATCGACAAAAGTAAGGTCAAGTTCGAAAATGGGCATGGTAGGGTCGGCCCTTCCAGTGCTAGGGCCCTATAGATGTTTTTCAGTCTTTCGACGATATCTACCGAAATACGCACGCAATAGCTGCTTGTGATATATCAAGGTATTGACGAGTAGAACAAAGTTGCTGAACATTGTTTTTAGGTAAGATGCAACGTGGGCTTGTTGGGAGGGCTCAAAGGTCGTTACTCGGCCCTAAGTGTTTTTTGCACATAAATCGAGTAAATCTCATCCGATTTTGCTAGATTTAGTTTTTTATGGAAGGTAATTGAATACCGAAAATAACGTGGCGAAAAAAGTTTCAAATTTGGGCCCTTGGACTAAGGCCGCTACTCGGCCCTAAGTGTTTTTTGCACATAAATCGAGTAAATCTCATCCGATTTTGCTAGATTTTGTTTCATTTGAGAGATAATTGAATGCCGAATATAATGATGGCAAAAAATTTTGGGTTTCTAAAATAATATCGTAAATTGTTGGTTTTATTTGAGAGGTACTTCGTACGGGCTTTCGTAATTGCGCTATGCGCAATTTTAAAAATGAACATTTTCAGTAAATTTGACCATGCCCAACTTGACTTGCATTTCGGTAACAGACGCATTAGAGGGTTGTAGACGTATTAGGGTTCCGGGCGTATTACGGCTACGGACGTATTATGGTTACGGACGAAATAGGATTACGGATCGTACGGGGCTAAGTCGCAGCAAACGCTCCGACTGTTCTGATGCCTTGTTTTGAAATAGTTCAACACTTCTATTAATTTCAAATTTCCCATAAAAACTCTGGAAGGAAGCGAGATAATGCATGCTGAAGTCCCAAGTATGAAAACACTTTTCACAAGGTAGAAATTCGCGATTTCTTGCTACTTACACCAAATAATTTAATAGGAAAAGATTCACAGTTGAACAATTGAACATTGTACGATAACACATCAAAATTTAATTAAATTTAAAATTATTATAATGCACAAAAAAGCACTACTTTTGGAAGCAGGGCCTATTATGTAGAATTAATTTGCAAAATTTGCAAAAATTCACAGAAATTCACAAAAATTTTCACAAATTTACGCTTCATTTTCAGCACATTTTGCAAGTCTTTGCGTTCTTTTGTCTGTTTTAGTACAATTTAAAGTGAAGAAAGCAATTAATTTGACTTTGAAGGTGTGTAGAATTAATTTTTTGAAAAATTTGGCTTTGAGGAGAATTTTGTGGGAATTTTTGCAAATTTAATTCTACATAATAGGCCCTGTTTGGAAGCACCACTAGAGAATCGAAAAATTTCTAAACTATGATACGAATGTCAAAATGTCAACACAAAATATAATGGCTTGAATGCATTCCACCAATTTCAGAATGTTCATCATGTAGGGTACAGTACATTTCACGTTACAATTGTAACTCTTACAATTGAAAATATTTGAAATGAATCAAAAAACAATTTCGAAATAGTTATTTTCCTAACAAGGTAGATATGAAGGTATTTTCTCGCACTAGATGTCGATTCTCGACCCGAGGCGAAGCCGAGGTCGAGAAGACATCGTGTGCGAGAAAATACCGGCATATCTACCGTGTTAGGAACAACGTTTTTTGCAACAGATGACGGAAATCAACTCTTTCTAAGCGAAATGATTAATTTATTTGGAACATTTTGTCGTTTTATAATAATTTTCACTTGAACCACAACTCGACCATAATGTGATATAATCATTTTACACTATTCCGACCGCAGCAATCTTTTATTTTATGCTGACGGCGTTGTAGCTGCGACAACGTCGTTTTATTTCAGTGTAAATCAAACGACGCGAGGTGTGAGTCATGGCGGACAGCAACAGCGAAAATAATCAAATAATAATTGATGCAGATATTGCATTCAGCGATGAATCGGAATGCTCAGATATTGAGCGGTCGGCCGCAGAGGCTATTGAAAAAACTTTGCCGAAAAAATCCAAATTGAATTATGAAAAGGTGTACAAAAAGTTTTGTGGTTGGTGTGAAGAAAAAAGAGTGAAAGTCATTTCAGAAAACGTGATGTTGTGTTATTTCAACGAAAAATCGAAGATTATGAAGTCTTCAACAGTTTGGAGCGAGTATTCGAAGCTGAAATGCATGATATACAAGGAACGACGCGTCGATATCAGCAAATTTCATGGACTCATTGCATTTCTGAAACGAAACGGTGTCGGCCATGTTGCGAAAAAATCGAGCATTTTGACGGGCGACGATTTCAACAAGTTCATCATGGAGGCAGATGACGATAAATTTTTAATGATGAAGGTAAAATTTTAATGTTTTTCGATTAATGAACGACAGCTTATTGGTGTTTATATCACAGGCGGCATTAATTATCGGTATCGGTGGAGGATGTCGTCGGGCTGAATTGGCAAAAATGTCGGTGAAAGATGTTGTTGATCGCGGTGACTACTTGCATGTTTACATCGGGGACACAAAAAACTACGATCCAAGAGATTTCGCTATCACAGAAGGCGGTTTGAGATACAATTTATTGGGCATCGTGCGAAAATACATGTTGTTACGAAAGTCACATACGCCTCATGATCGATTCTTTGTGTGTTACCGGAATGGGCAGTGTACAACTCAGGCAGTTGGCATCAATACCGTTGGGGCGATACCCAAACGAATTGCTACGTTTTGCGGTTTGGATGCACCAGCTTTGTACACAGGACATTGTTTTCGACGGAGTTCAGCTACATTGTTGGCTGATGCTGGTGCGGATCTTTATGTCATTAAACGACAGTTTGGTTGGCGATCGGACAAAGTTGCAGCCGGATATGTGCAGTCATCTGCAACAAGCAAACGCAAAATTTCTGCACAAATTTTCGGAGGTGTACCTTTTCAACGTTCTTCGTCGAGCAATGCGATGAGTGCTATTCCATCTACAAGCAACACCGCTATTCCATCTACAAGCAACACCGCTATTCCATCTACAAGCAACACCGCTATTCCATCTACAAGCACCACCGCTATTCCATCTGCAAGCAACACCGTTTTTCCGTCTACAAGCACCACCGCTATTCCATCTGCAAGCAACACCGTTTTTCCATCTACAAGTACCACTTCTCATGACGTTGTCGCTAATTTGGGTGATTCAGCTCCCAAAGAAATTAATCTCAACATCACCGGTTTAAGTGACGGTATTTCGGCTGCGCTCATCGAAAATATTGATCGAGAGGATGCACATGGTGCTAGTTTCGCTTCAAAACAAATTCGGATGATTGGAACTGCATCCGATTCCGATACGACCGGCAATACCAGCCGTACAATGTCACAATCAATTACAATAATTGAGGGCGCATCTGCTGGTGCAGATTCTTCGGATGCTCCTGAAACGCCTGTCCTTCCAAATTTTACAAAATCTGAATTCAACAATTGTACATTCAATTTTTATCGTACGTTTCACGGCAAGCCTTTTTAAGGATCATTTACTTAACTTTCGCCTGTTAATTTTGTAATATTCGAGATATTATAATGCAATAATGGAATTTCATTAAATGAATGGATATTGAAACTGACTTGTCGACTACTCTTATTGCCTTGTTCCATTGATCAATGTTCACAAAAACAGTGCGAGAAAAAAAATTTCTCGCACATCTGTCGGGCGACAAACTCTTTTCTCGCACATCTGTCGCATTGTTAAAAAAGTGGACTCTTATGCTATCGACTACTACGCTAGAAAGAGTTGATTTCCGTCATTTAGTTGCAAAAAAGTCATTTAATTATTTTAACAAATGTAAATAATTTGGATTTACATATTTTCTGTTTGCGATTTTGTAGGTGTTAAAATAGAAGATTTATAAAAATGTTACAATAAATTTATGGCATTGTATCGGGCATTGTTAGAAAAAAGAATCCAAAATTGAAACACCAAAAAATTGTCTTTAAATCACTACACGATTGATTGACAGTTTCACAATAAATAAATCAAATGACAGAAATTACGAAGAAAAGAAAAACATTCACGTCATGCATCAAGGTGTTGGACATTGAAATGTTAGGATCTCTACTTTCCAAATTATAATGGAAGTGTGTTGACAACACAACTTTTGATAATTTATAATTATTTCGCTATTTTGTCTATAAAAAATATTAACCACCAACTATTTAGTTGTAGTCACAATCATCAGAGCAATATGCTTCATATCAAAGCCTCATTCTGTTACTTTAGTTTAGTAGACAAGTGCAGCACATACACACATGCATGCGTATGTGCAATTTTTACATTGACGCTGCCCTGTACATTTTTTAATTTTTAAACATGTCAAATTGATGAATGATCATTGTTACATTTTCAGCGTCCATGTGTTGATGTCGAAAAAATCAAAAACAAAATTTTAAATTTTGCTAGATTAAAGATACGCCTGTGAGTTATTTAAACTTACATTAAAGTTTGATTGCTTCGAAATAAATTTTCTTCTTGAATTTTATCGATTTTATACCATTTATTGGTTAAAAAAAATGTCAAGAAATTTTGAATTTGGTGCGAAATCGTTGTGGACATAAAGTTCTGTTTCGGTGAATCAACGTCGAATAGATGACGCTAGTGCTCGAAAAGTGTAGGACCTAAAAAAAACAAGAGTTCGCATAAAAATTGCTTATTATATTGAGCTAAGTGTATTTCCGGAATGCAGGCAATATAGAAATTACATTGAGAAATGGAACTCTGTACTTCCGTTACGGGACTTGGGGTAAAGGCTCTTTGAATCAACATTCAAAGCATCCAGTTTACTACGTCATATGGGATAGCGACTTTGTTCAGACCATTTACTTTGTTGCTGGTGGCTTAGTGGATACTTTCTTTTCATTTGAAAGTGAAAATACCTTCAGCATTATCATCTTTGTGGAAGTAATAACTTTCCAACGGGGTGTATCACTGGATACTCTTCCAAAGATTCCTTGGAGACCAGAATCATGTACTCCAGAACAAAAATCTGTAGAAAAGCATTAAGGAAGTTGTGTTAAAACATTAAATAAACATTTTAGATTTTCAGGAAATTTTCAGGAATTTAATTTAATTTAATCATTAATTTTGTAAATAAAGACATAAGGACTTGCGTCGCTTTGAAGGCTTCTTGACTGATGCCACATAAAGAGACGAAAAACCATTATATCAGCCAACGTATTCAATCAAGTGTTTATCCTTACTTTAAATTAAATCATACAGTTGATATGCTCACCAAATTCAAAAGAGTGATCGAGCTACGATTCATTTTTAATAATTATTTGAATGAAAATTTGTAAATCATGTCCGGAGCGATAGTGGATGACTTGACGCAGTCTCACCCCCAAAAAAAGAACGAAGAAAATTGTTTGAGACACGTCAACTATGCATAGGCGAAAATTATAATTTCTTTACCTTGGGCTAAATTACCACACAAACTATTTTTTTGGTAAGCTTTTTGTTGTTTTCAGTCAAATTTTGTTGGTGAAAATTATTTGGCAGATGTTTTAGTTTTGCAATTTAAGAGGCATAATTGTTCCTCCTAAGACACACTCCAACATGATTCTTCTTAACAATTGATACTTGCTCCATCCAACGATCACAACTCAAAACAACTAGGAAATTCGGAAAAGCGCAATAATTTAAATTTGAACACACAAAATTTTGACTTAAATATGTAGATTTTCTGTTACTTATTTGCTGAAATCAACTTCTACAATGTATGCACTGGTAATCAGCGCATAATAAAGGCTGAAATCGTTTAAATTATCAAAAATTCATTTTGTTATTTAGATCAAAATTTTGTTGCCCATATGTCCCCTTTACTGAACGTAGCATTTTAATCGAAATGACATCATTTTTGAAATCATTTTTCGGAAATGATTCGATTTAGTGTGACGCCATTTTATTATATTTTGATAATGCTTAAACCTATTGCAGTTTGTTTTTTAACATTTGTGAAATTTAAAGATTTATTTTAAAAATTTGTGACCGCAATTCCAACCGAATCAGTGGCAGTTTTTCATATAATAGGCTCTTGTGTTGTAATATTTTTGGTGTTGTCAGGAAAGTGAGCAGTTTTGTGAAAATTTTAGCTCAAAACAGAGGTACTTTAATTTCATTATTTTATTAAAAAAATTTTAATTTCTGGAAATTGTAAGACCGCAATTCCAACGGCGAAAGTCCATATTACCTTTCCGAAGCATATTCGAATCATTTTATATGACTTTCTAAGAGATACATCAACAGTTTTCGGGTCGTTTTTTCGGGTTTTGTGGTAGGAAAAAGTGCTGATGCCTCTTAATTTTTGCGTCAACTCTAGCGATATCATTCATTTTAGAAATTGTACTATAAAGACTGCGTCACACTTTTCTCGAAGAGATTTTTTTGTGATAAACAATTAGATGAAACATTTAATTTTATCGAAACCAAAATAAATAAGGTCAACAACTAGAGCATGTGCGTCCAAAATATAGTACACCAGAAACTCTCATCTTTTATAATGATAACATAGTAGAGTTCTGCAAAATTTGTTTACTGCTTGGTTATAGATGCTACGATTGCAGCAGCGAGTTTTCGCCTTCCATTGTTATTTTAATTATTTACTCAATATTTGTGGATTTAACATTCTTCCGCAACAGTTTTTGTTAAAAATGTATGTAACCGTTGTATGTATTCAAGGGAAAATATCAGTTCTAAACCCTTACTTCAGAAGGGTCACCACACAGACACTTACAAAATTGTCTTCTCATTTCTTGCATTTTCTCAACACTTAACACTTAATCATACTGAGCAAACACAACTTAATATGATACAATTAACCGAAATATCATCACAAGTATAATTCTGACTAGTTGTGCTTCAAATTCTACAAATTGCACTAGAGGTCTGCGGCCACCCGAAGACACTCAACTCGACCTCTCCAATCCAATCGGGCCAGGCTGTTTGTCACATTTTCAAACTTAGAAATTCTAAGTTCGTTTGGACTCCGTTGGGTTAAAACTTAGCATTCGGATTAACGAGGGTTTGAAGACCAAATTTAAAGCCAGCCAAATTGACAACAAAATAAACGACAATTATTTGCACCGAAAGTTCATATTTTTCACGAATTTGTTTTTTGTTTTTCTTTTTAATAGTTATTTACGTATCGATTGAGTAGGCCGAAAGAGTGACGTATTAAGTTTTGTATGCTTGCTAAGAGGACCGAAAGTAAAGAAATGTCAATTCAAGGGGCGAAAGCGAAAGCTTTCGGCCCGCGAATTGACAGCTTTACTTTCGGTCCTCTTAGCAAGCATACAAATATTTTTTAGTGTGGATCGGATTCGGGCTCTCAATATTACGTCAGGTCAGCCTGTTATTTTTTAAATCTTGATTTCGACAAGACAGCTGGGACGGGTATAGAGTTTTTGAAAAACCGCATAGCTCTAAATGACATCCGTTTCAAATAAGGTAAATTAATTTAGTTCTGTATGATTGCAGTTGCGTCATCACAAAACGCTATCAAATATCAAGTAGTAGTTATTCTATTGTCAAAAAAACTTGTGGAGATCGGTTGGTGTTCGTTTGGTATAAGTTACTACTTAGGACGAGCTTTCAAAAGTCAGTCAGTTTTGAGTTGATTTAGAAAATAGTAATCACTCTCTCTGGTGAAAAATAAATAATAAAAATAAGTAAAACGAAAAGAAGAGCTTGTTATGATGCGTGTATAAAGTCACTTTGGTACATAATTTATGATACAAGAATTACATTTGAAAGACCGCGTCTTCCTTAATTGATCAATAGAGACATTCGTCGTGTAAAGATTAGTCGTGATGGTTTCTAAACGGACCTTCTATGAACTCCTCATTGGAACACTGCTAATAACATTTTGTGACTGCTTAAGCTCTGAACAAGAATTGAAAATTGACACATTGGTGAGAAATGTTTTTATGGCTGAGAGTGCCATTCCTGGCGTCGGTGTGACTATTGTTGAAAATACCGGAGAATCCATTTTTTCCAAAGGCTATGGCTACTCCGATATGGAAAGAGACATTACAGCAGACGGAAACACAAAATTTTGCATTGCATCAATTACAAAGGTAAATCATCCCATCACTCAGCCTACACCTATCAATGACAATTGAATTTTTCAATGAACTCTCAGACATTTACCGCAACACTTATTATGAAAGTTCTTAGTGAAACATTTCCAAAATTAGGACCTGCTGTTCTTGACACCCCACTAAGGATAATACATCCGAACGGCACGTTTATGTTCAGTGATAGGTTTGTCCGACAATTTTCCGTTTGAAACGACTTGCTCGTTTATTTAAATTTGCAGATTCCGATACGAGTCCATGACTTTTCGTGATTTACTAAGTCATCGGGCGGGATTACAAACTGAGTACTTCGGTTCTTCTTTCGGTGCTTTCAAGGACACTGACGAGCTCCTTTAGTATGGTATTAACAAAATGTTCAAAAGAGCATCATAAAATGCAGATAATTTTAGTCGAAGCCGGTATGCACCAGAAATGGCTTCGTTTCGAGCGGGAAGCTTCTACTCTAACACACTGGTAGCATTAGCAGGGACGTTGATTGGAGAAATTGCAGGACGACCTTACGGAGCCCTCGTATGTCTGCATATTTTACACATTTGTACACTTTGTGCATGAATTACATTTCTCTTTTGCAGTTACAAGACTTTTTCGACCAATTGGGAATGAATGACAGTATTCTAATAAACCGACATACGAATTATGATCTAGTGGTGAATATGTCAAGAGGATATTTCCTCGAAAACGGTGTAGTGAAGCAACTAAATTCTGCATTAATAAAGTGAGACAGAAAATTCCGAAATGGCTGCATTAACACTTGCTTACTTTTTAGCATGATTTTCGTTGGCGCTCCTGCTGGTGCAGTAATAACAACAGCAAATGACATGGCTAAATATATCAAATTTCACTTGAAGAGCGGCAGAGTGGGAGATAAGCAAGTTGTCTCCCAAGTACGTTATCGGATGAACTCGTATTAACTACAATTCATTCATAATAATTATTTAAATGCAAATTGGTCGATTTAGATGTCCGTGAACTTAGTCCAAAACAAAATTTTTTGAACCAGCCTCCTGCAAGATTTAATACCATCCCCCTGCACATATATGTGTTGCCTCTATGAAGAGCGGAGGTGTGGCTAAAAAGGTCTATGAAGAGCGGAGGTGTGGCTAAAAAGGAAAAATGAGTGTGTCCAAATCAGAAATAACTTTGTGGGAGTCTCATCTTCTGTATGTGTTTTCTGCGAGTCACTTTTTGGGAATTAAACACAAAGTATCTTTGTGTCCAAACCACAAAATATCTTCTGCGAGTCGCTTTTTGGGAATTAAACACAAAGTATCTTTGTGTCCGAACCACAAAATCTGCTGCGAGTCACTTTTTGGGAATTAAACACAAAGTGTCTTTGTGTCCAAACCACAAAATCTGCTGCGAGTCTCTTTTTGGGAATTAAACACAAAGTATCTTTGTGTCCAAACCACAAAATCTGCTGCGAGTCACTTTTTGGGAATTAAACACAAAGTGTCTTTGTGTCCAAACCACAAAATCTGCTGCGAGTCTCTTTTTGGGAATTAAACACAAAGTAACTTTGTGTCTAAACCACAAAATCTTCTGCGACTCTCTTTTTGGGAATTAAACACAAAGTATCTTTGTGTCCAAACCACAAAATATTCTGCGAGTCACTTTTTGTGAATTAAACACAAAGTATCTTAGTGTCCAAACCACAAAATATCTTCTGCGAGTCGCTTTTTGGGAATTAAACACAAAGTATCTTTGTGTCCAACCCACAAAATCTTCTGCGAGTCTCTTTTTGGGAATTAAACACAAAGTAACGTTGTGTCCAAACCACAAAATCTTCTGCGAGTCACTTTTTGGGAATTAAACACAAAGTAACTTTGTGTCCAAACCACAAAATCTTCTGCGAGTCTCTTTTTGGGAATTAAACACAAAGTATCTTTGTGTCCAACCCACAAAATCTTCTGCGAGTCTCTTTTTGGGAATTAAACACAAAGTAACGTTGTGTCCAAACCACAAAATCTTCTGCGAGTCTCTTTTTGGGAATTAAACACAAAGTAACTTTGTGTCCAAACCACAAAATCTTCTGCGAGTCTCTTTTTGGGAATTAAACACAAAGTAACTTTGTGTCCAAACCACAAAATCTTCTGCGAGTCTCTTTTTGGGAATTAAACACAAAGTATCTTTGTGTCCAACGCACAAAATCTTCTGCGAGTCTCTTTTTGGGAATTAAACAAGGGAAGATTTTGTGGGTTGGACACAAAGATACTTTGTGTTTAATTCCCAAAAAGAGACTCGCAGAAGATTTTGTGGTTTGGACACAAAGTTACTTTGTGTTTAATTCCCAAAAAGTGACTCGCAGAAGATTTTGTGTTTTGGACACAAAGACACTTTGTGTTTAATTCTCAAAAAGAGACTCGCAGAAGATTTTGTGGTTTGGACACAAAGTTACTTTGTGTTTAATTCCCAAAAAGTGACTCGCATCAGATATTTTGTGGTTCGGACACAAAGATACTTTGTGTTTAATTCTCAAAAGAGACTCGCAGAAGATTTTTTGTGGTTTGGACACAAAGATACTTTGTGTTTAATTCTCAAAAAGAGACTCGCAGAAGATATTTTGTGGTTTGGACACAAAGTTACTTTGTGTTTAATTCCCAAAAAGTGACTCGCATCAGATATTTTGTGGTTTGGACACAAAGATACTTTGTGTTTAATTCTCAAAAAGAGACTCGCAGAAGATTTTGTGGTTTGGACACAAAGATACTTTGAGTTTAATTCTCAAAAGAGACTCGCAGAAGATATTTTGTGGTTTGGACACAAAGATACTTTGTGTTTAATTCCCAAAAAGTGACTCGCAGAAGATTTTGTGGTTTGGACACAAAGTTACTTTGTGTTTAATTCCCAAAAAGTGACTTGCATCAGATATTTTGTGGTTTGGACACAAAGATACTTTGTGTTTAATTCCCAAAAAGAGACTCGCAGCAGATTTTGTGGTTTGGACACAAAGACACTTTGTGTTTAATTCCCAAAAAGTGACTCGCAGCAGATTTTGTGGTTTGGACACAAAGATACTTTGTGTTTAATTCCCAAAAAGTGACTCGCAGAAGATTTTGTGGTTTGGACACAAAGTTACTTTGTGTTTAATTCCCAAAAAGTGACTTGCATCAGATATTTTGTGGTTTGGACACAAAGATACTTTGTGTTTAATTCCCAAAAAGAGACTCGCAGCAGATTTGTGGTTTGGACACAAAGACACTTTGTGTTTAATTAACAAAAAGGGACTCGCAGCAGATTTTGTGGTTTGGACACAAAGATACTTTGTGTTTAATTCTCAAAAAGAGACTCGCAGAAGATATTTTGTGGTTTGGACACAAAGATACTTTGTGTTTAATTCCCAAAAAGTGACTCGCAGAAGATTTTGTGGTTTGGACACAAAGTTACTTTGTGTTTAATTCCCAAAAAGTGACTCGCATCAGATATTTTGTGGTTTGGCACAAAGATACTTTGTGTTTAATTCCCAAAAAGAGACTCGCAGCAGATTTTGTGGTTTGGACACAAAGACACTTTGTGTTTAATTCCCAAAAAGTGACTCGCAGCAGATTTTGTGGTTTGGACACAAAGATACTTTGTGTTTAATTCCCAAAAAGAGACTCGCAGCAGATTTTGTGGTTTGGACACAAAGACACTTTGTGTTTAATTCCCAAAAAGTGACTCGCCGCAGATTTTGTGGTTCGGACACAAAGATACTTTGTGTTTAATTCCCAAAAAGAGACTCGCAGCAGATTTGGTGGTTTGGACACAAAGATACTTTGTGTTTAATTCCCAAAAAGTGACTCGCAGAAGATTTTGTGGTTTGAACACAAAGACACTTTGTGTTTAATTCCCAAAAAGTGAGTCGCAGAAAACACATACAGAAGATGAGACTACCACAAAGTTATTTCTGATTTGGACACACCCATTTTACCTTTTTAGCCACACCTCCGCTCTTCATAGAGGCAACACATATATGTGCAGGGGGATGGTCTTAAATCTTGCAGGAGGCTGGTTCAAAAAATTTTGTTTTGGACTATCTTTTGGTACCACGATTTAGGAGGCACTACTGTGGATGCGTCAGCCAGCAGCAGCCTTTGATTCTATGCAATTTAGATCCGTAAATTCATCGATGGTAGCTGGAGAGTATGCCATAGGTAGTGGAGTTTATCTTGGCGTTTTTGATGGTAAATACTTCTTCTGTTCCTGACAATGTACTGCTGTACAATCCTAGAATTTCCATATAGGATGGGAATTTATGTCTCACGACGGACTATGGGCTACTTTCGAGTCAGAAATGCGTATTTATCCACGACTTGGTTTTGGTACATTTTCCATAAACAACGGGCCGGTCGACCTCTCAAACAGTCGTTACGACCATTCGTTCTTACAGAATTCACTTTTCGCCATTGTCAACGGTACATTTTGGAATTGAATTTCAGCCGTTGAGAATCACGTTTTTTAATTGAAATAGGCTTAAGTTCGGGTGCAAGAATCGAGCCAAACGACCCATCGAAAAACAAAAATTTAAGCGATGTCGTATTAGAATCATTGGAAAAATATATAGCTGAGAGACAACTCCCATTACTCAACGTAAGCAAAGAATCTGTTGTGGGAAATTATGGACACCCAGTCGAAGGTACTTTGGACGACGGATTTAAAGTTTTTATTTTTCATTGAGTATATTTCCGGAATGCAGGCGATATTGAAATTACATTGAGAAATGAAACTCTGTACTTTCGTTGCGGGACTTGGGGCACAGGCTATTTGAATCAACATCCAACGCACCCCGTTTATTACGTCATCTGGGATAGCGACTATGTTCAAATGATTTACTTTGTTGCTGGCGGCTTAGTGGATACTTTCTTTTCATTTGAAAGTGAAAATACCTTCAACTTTATCATTTATGGAGCCGTAATAACTTTCCAACGGAATGTATCGCTGGCTACTCTTCCGAAAATTCCTTGGAAGCCGGAGTCCTGTGTTCCAGAGCAAAAATCTGGAGAAAAGCAATAAGACATCATTTAAGGGAGATTTTAGATTTTTTCGGGAGTATAATTTAAGAAATAATTTCCTCCTTCGAGCAAAAAAGAGAAAAATTATTGATAAAGATTGATTGATTGAAGACATAGCACTCAATGTTTATATGTCATGTTTATGACCTAACACGTTTCATATTTACAGCCAACCTCGATGAAAAGGAATGCTCTGCAATTCGCCTATAAACATCGCTGTCTGCAATATTCATACGCCAATACATAAGCTTGATAAGCTTTATAGATCATTTTCATTATACGGTACTTGTCAACGTAACCCCACTTAATTTTTCGTCAAGTAGTCCTTAACCTCAATCAATTGACGTTAACTGCGTTCAATTTACTGATTTTCATATGAAAATCTTTCGTTCAATTCATTCGATATTTTTCGACATGTCTGACAGTTGGGATCGTGTCTGACGTTTACAAGGTCATGAAAATGATCTATAATAGAACTTTAAAGGTACATAGATGACGCGTTTATATACACACAGAATTTGTGTTAAAAATGCCTGTAGTTCAACGATTTGTGTTCTGATTTTGGTCAGATAAAATACGTTTAAGCGCTCGCCTCAAACCATTTACCGTTTCTCGAACATAAAATACCCTTCACAGTTCTTGTAGTATAAATAACTATTACAGACCGTGTTAGAAATGTGAGCACTGCTTCTAGTGTTACCCATAGAAAATATTTGGGCCAATCAACTTCTCAAACAGACGTTACGACCATCCGCTCTTACAGAATTCACTTTTCGCCATTGTCAATATTGTGGCATTTTTAATCAAGCTTTTAAATCGAAATAGGTTTAAGTTTGGGTGCAAGATTCAAGTTAACTGACCTGGTTGAAAAGTGTTTTCTTGGGATGATTTTACACTAATATAAAATAATATGTCCTAACATCACTCTTCATCATCAGTCCGAAATAATTTTTTTCTAAAAACCTGGTTTGCTAGTGATTTTAACTAGTTTTCTCATACTTTGTCCCTGAGCGACCCCTAAATCGATTCGGATCGAGTCGGTCCCATAGACACTTTTTACCAGGGGACCATATAGAGTGATTTTCTGCTCTGTGCCCCAAATATTTTGGCACTTTAATTTTTCCATACAATTTTGGACGCCTATAGTAATAATTTTCCAACTGGCGGGGTATATCACTTGCTACTCTTTCGAAAATTCCTTGGAAACCGGAGTCATATGCTCCAGAGCATCAATCTGGAAAAAATCTTTAAGGAATGGTTTCGTGTTAAAACATCATTTAAGGAAGATTTTGGATTTTCAGGGAGTTTTTTTGGAGTATATTTAAGAAATAAAAAGAATAATTAGTATCGATGAAAATTGATATATGACTAAACAAAGTTTTATACAGACTATGTTGAAGAAAATGTGCACTGCACACTCCTGGTATTGTCATAGAAATTATTTCAAGGCTGGATGGTGTGATGTGAACAACGCATATATACAAATTGTTATTAGATTATTAAGCCAACGTATTTAATCAAGTGTTTATCCTTACTTTAAATAGGTAATAAAACACATTTACAGTTGGTATGCTCACCGAATTCACAAGAGTGTCAGTATAGAAATAAGAAATGCCAAAATTTTGTTAATGCGCTCAAAATGCTTGTCAAAGGAAGTTTGTATACATTGCAGAAGCGGAGTTTTCGCTTTCGGGACAGACACTATTTACAATCCCATTGGTATTTAAATTATTAGATTTGCTGACTTAACATTCTTTCGCAACAGTTTGTTAGAAATGTATGTAACCGTAGTATGTGTAGCAAGGGAAAATATCAGTTCTAAGCTCTTTCGTGAGAATGAAATAACCACCACACAGGTACTTGCGAAATCGTCCTTCTCATTTCTTGCATTCACTTAACACTCTATCTAGTGTCGTTCAAACTGTATTTATGCTCGTAAGATGTTCACAAACAATCAATTAAAATTATCATAATTGTCCCTAGTTTTACTACTACGTTTTACAAATGGGAAATTTATCTGTTTACTTGTCGCTAAATGGTTCCACTTTGATTTAAATGCCCTCACAATTACAGTTAGAATCAATACAAATCCAATGAAATATAGTATAAATGTCAGTGTTACTTCGATAATTGGAGCAACGTTAGCAACTAAGCCCACTAACCAAACGATTTCTGTAGTCAAATCATTTTGTAACTGAAATTAAGAAGAAAAATTATCGTCACTGTCCCGTCCCAGTCATGTTGTGTATCCCTTTACTTACAACTTCAATCCAAAACAATGGTAGAACCATATCGCTGAATAGGTGATAGTCCTTTTCAAAGAAGGAACTAAATTTTGGAATAACCAGGTTCATCTGCGACCGAGCAGCTTGTTTCATTGGAAAGCCAAGCTTCGGTTCAACAATGCTAAAACTTGAGTGAGTCTCTTCATTTGCGTTCAGGCCTTCGAATTTCTTTGTGAATTCTGCTGATCTTCCATAAAAGTGTGGCTGTGATTCTGCCAATGGCATATCTAAGATTGTCCGTAATATCATTAAAAAACTAGCGATATACTCATTTTGAGATGACGGATAAAAATCTTACCGTAATAACATTTCGAGACATCGGTCAAGCCGTTAGGTAGATCTCCATACGCTCCCTTATAGCAATCAGTTTCGTTATTCGGGTTTCTGTCATACACGTCCGGACCAAGTGTGTATTTGTAACTTAATACATCATGAATGAGCAACTCTTTCTCAAAGTGCAAATCGACTTTGCGGCATAATGCCCTTCTCCAAAACGTAAGCACATCCTCTTTAGTTACACGTTGTCTATACGCGACACCTACAAGTACAAAGGTTATTCTAATTTTATTCAAATGCGTAATAATTTGGAGAGTAGATTGTCATTTTGACTTGAGTTTTTCGGAGTCAATTCACCAAAACTTCGAACAGCTAATATGGAATCGGGATGCAAGCCGACGACGATCTGATCGAGGTATGTCTCAAATGAGAATATCGTGGAACAACTTTTTTCCCGAATTTTTTTTGTTGGGCTGTCATGGCCCTTAAATTTTTTTTCTCCGAAGTGGTCGCGAAAATCGTTTTTTATCAATTACTACGACATGCGAAATGTGAATAATGTCAAATTGTGTACACGTTTATGAATGTCAATGAGCTAAGTATTATTGACCAACAAACGCCGATGTTTGGCCCACCCAGCCGCTGCAACAAGTGAAAAACCTCGAAATAATTGAAATTTTTGAAGGTGTCTGGGTGGTTGGGAAAGTTAGTAGCAGGAAGCTCTAACCCGGAGTTTTGTAGCTTACTTCCCGACTGTTCGAAGCTTTGTCGAATTGACTCTTTAGTCTCTCGCTCTCGCCTGGAGCTGCAAGTGCCACACTTGTAAATATAAAAATCTTCAAACCAGCAGATGTAATTATCGTATAATCGTATATTAGAATAAGACATTTTGATGAAAATACTTAACCTTCTGACGAATTCGCAACCGATGCATAGCAATCGCCCCTTTTCACATTATATCCTGGAACTGTAGGGGCTCCGTTAATGGTATTAATTTGGAAAAATTCAGAGTCTCCATACTTTGTACCAATTTTTACATTATACCGATCCGGACCATTAGTGTAGATCTATGGAATAATTGATAAAACTCAATGTGGTCAAGATCCATTGAATCAACTATATCAGTGGCTATAAATAAACTGCAGTGAGGTTAAGGTATGTTCATTCCTCCAATTTTCTCCGATTACTTTAGAGCTAGATCATAGCACTGCTCCCAGGATAGAATAGATAAGTGGGCAGACTCCCTTGGGAGCAACTAGGCCATGGTTGGATCTGGTTATGCTTGCCCACGTAGAAGCACTGCTCCTAGCATTAATAGGCATGTATTCTCAGCTAAAATTTGTGAGTAGCCTACATTTGTGTGTTTTGTAAATTATATCGTTTCACCAGAACCTTTTTTTTTCAAGTACAAACTCAACAAAGATCACGAATTTGTGATCTTTCAATTGTGTCAGTTTGGTACAAATTAGACGCTTGGTTAGAGTTAGTGAGATTAAGGTTTTGTGGATTATGTGGATTCTATTTTGAATCTCATATTATTCTTCATATAAGCCCCCACTGAGCAGTTTTAAAAAGCCAGAGCCATCACAAGTGTATTTTTCAAACCATAAAAGTTTTCGGAAAATATTACTTACGACATCTAAAGCGCCACAATTTAAAATTGGAATCATTGATGGCACAACTTCCCAAGCCTTTTCCAGAAGCTTACTCCTAAAATTCCATAAATAGTCATAGATGGTAATATTGATGAAAAGACCATCGCTGTATCTTCTGTGAAGGAAATTGTACCCGATTTGTACTAAATAGTTGTGTTCGTTCGCGAAACTGGCTGCAGCCTAGAAGGTTTAATGAAGGTTTATTGCAACGTTGGCTTCTGATTGAATTGTTATGTTACCAGAACACCATAATGTGGAACTGTAATGGTTTCGTTCAAAATTCCTGGTTTGTTGGCATGAGGTAGGAACTCAGCCCAGCGGTGTGCCGTGCTATAAAAAGGTTTAATTACGCATATTGATTTCGAAAATTTAGACTGCATTTTACTATGAGAGTGTTGAGTTGTCATGACGAACGATGTCTTGATTTTGTAGATGCTCCCTATAAACAATTGGCCCGATTTGTTTCAATTTGATTTTTGAATCTGTTCCACTCAAAAACTCATTCGCATTTTCTACTGCGAAAATATAGGTATTAAGTCGTACTTCTGGTTCAGGTTCAACCCAAAGCTTATAGGATGGAAACCACGATTGCATTTTTATTCGCTCGGTTAAAATCATATCAGTGATTGTGAGTTTTGTCGAAAAGAATCCCATTGACAAAAAAATTAGGCCGGACACAATTGACGGAATCGTTCCTGAAATTTTAAAATATTTAAACGCATGTTAATCTCGACAAAGGTCAAGCTGGCAACACTGCAAACGTCAACAAGTGTTTTGTTTCTGTGTCTGAATTTAATTATACTTTTTGTAGTCAGAACTGACCAGAAAAACATTTCTGTTGACTAAATCTCAGTTATGAAGTGCCACGGTCGCCGGTAAAGTTGGAGTTCTCGTATAATCATCCAATAAACCAGCGTTTTCGTGCGGCTAATGACACGGTGCTCGTCATAACCTCACACTGTGTACGTGTATAAGCATACCAGTGAAAGACAGTGACAGCTGGATCCACCAGAAATTCACGACGAATATTTTGAGAACGTGTTTCAGTGAATTTTTGGACGCTGTAAGCGGAATTTCTTTGCGGAGAGACATTAGGAAGGCTTGTCGAGATTGGTACTCTTCTTAGTGGTGTGTCACTACCAGGACTTTTAGTTGCTTTGCCTCACTCGCCAGCTTTGTCCTTCGGCTGGTTTATGGTCTAAAAGTTTACTCAATGATGTGGCTAGGTCCTATTTTGCTTCTATATGAGTAAAATGATCCGGACTATTCATAGAGCTTAGGCTTTCGGGCTATAGAGTGGACAAGGTCGACGGATGGATTGGTGGTGTTATGCTGCTGAGAGATGCTAGTTTTTACCGGCTTTTATTTTGATTCCTCGCAGAGACAGCATACACTCAATCAGTGTACAGCTCTCTGAATTTATATCCGGGGAATGTACTCGATGTTGTGCAAAACTCTTTGCAAAGGGACGATATGGTCGCCGTGTCGGGTCGTTGTGCTATTCAGCAGTGTGTCATAATCTGGACAAGCTGTCATCTTACCTTTTGCACCGAAGGCCCTCTTCTCAAAGGTGGCTGGTTCGTCAGTCTAATTTGGAAGTAAGGGCTTTTGGGCTAAATAGTGGTAAAGTTTGGCGGTTGGCCATTTGGTGGCACACTGTTGAGTGACGCTTCTGCCTGGCTCGGCTTTTATATTGGCTCACTGCAGAGAAAGCTTACGTTCGAACGGGCTAGTCTGATGAAATATGAGACTGGACCAGGTTAATATCGAGCGGAATGTAAATCCCAGGCTTTGTCAATCTCAATGACAAGGACTGTGATTCGGGCGATAATATTGCCTTACTTGCTAGTGTAAGGCCTAAGGGGTGAGACGCAGCCGTCCTCCCAGTGGCTTTCTGACAATCACAATCTAATGAAGCGAGGTTGACGCCAGTCACTCTTTGCTTTCTGCCCTAGAGATTAGCTGATCATTTTGGTACCTAATCATAGGGATCAGTTTGCTCGCCTGGAGTGGCTCGTGTAGAGCGTAAGGTAATAGGTTGAGAAGGAGTTGAGGTCCTAAAAACGGCTTCAAGATTTTAATGATGACAGGGTAGCACAAAGGATCCCATGATCTGTGTGCATTGATCAGAAATGATCACCCTAACTGATGAAATCTAAATCTAATCTCGACAAAACAATCTTTTTTGTCCTTCGATGACGAAACGTTAACGATATCGCAAAGATTTTCCTTTTGACACTAGATCACAAAAAGCCATTAATACATTTTTTCACACTAGTGCGGTAATTCACGCTGTAATGGTGCTGGTTAATTTGAATTTTAAGTGAACGAGTAACCGAAAAATGAACGAAAACATAGCTAACGCCGACCCGTACGAAACACCTATTCGTATCAAAAGCCTTTAATGTGAAACTCTTCATTTCTCTTACTTCATTTTCTTCTCTGCTGAAAAACTATTCTCCCTTTAAAATCACTTACATTATCCACTCTTTGCCTTGTTATCATATACAACTAAATTGCCGGAGGCAATATAGACAGCCCCGTACGAAGACAAATTTCATAAATTCCTATTTAAACAGCTATTTACCGCTATATTTAACTATATTTCACTATAAATAAACATTTCACAGATAAATATGATATTATATAGCTCTATATGCCTGTATATAGCTCAATATAGCTGTATATAGGTATATATAGATGTCCGTATATGGAATCCCTGAAACCCCACACACATAACAAATTATTTCCATGTTAACAGAAACTCTCTAAGTATCATTTTTCCCAAGATATTTCTATTTTACTAAAATCCAATATGGCCACCGGCAGCCATTTTGTTAGGAGACCGGAAATACTACCGACGCTTTACATTCGTTAATACCTTTCAAACAAAAAAAAAATCATGAAATTCGGTCAAAATTTACTCGAGATATTGTCAAAATACACCACGTTCACTGTACTTCCGAGTAGCCAGATAAGAGCTCACTCCAAGAGACCTAGCTCACGCTCCGGAGAACATAATTTCATAAAAAAAAATTTCCCTGATTGGTACGGTCAATACCTATCTAATAAATCTAAAACAGACGAAATATGTTCAAATGTGGCCGACCTACAAGCAAAAACTGCTTGCCGCCCTGTGCCTGTTCCACACCAAGGGGTCTAACTCACGAGTCGGTCATCCGATTTCCATAAACTTTTTTTTTGTCGATCGGTATTGTAAATACCTTTTATTTGACATATCACTTACAAGTTTAACGTTTAAATGTCCGGAGATATCTTCGAAAAACCGTAAAGCACTTATTGGGCCACAGCTCGGGAGGGGTCGATCCAAAATCACTCATCTTCGAACTTAGCCTGTCTTTTGACATTACCAAACGGGAAAAAAAAGAATTTTCAAAATCGGATGCGTTTTACTCAAGTTATCGTGCAGACAGACAGACGGACAGACGGACATTTTTTTTCGCGGATTTGGCATCTCTAGACAACCACAATAGGTTTCCTTCCCCTTACTCAGGGAGTCCAATTCGACGTGTTACAAACGTATGCGTAAACCTATAAGACCCCAGTACTTCGTACGGGTCTAAAAATAAATTTTAGCGCTTCTTTATGAGAATGGTACGACTTAACGCTGCGTTTAAAAGCTTACGTATCTTTTTGAATTGGTGGCGCACTTACAGCGTGAATTGCTATCTCTCTAAAATTTGTCTAAATGGAAAGTGTGCACAAGGGATTTGAAAATTGTCAACCTTGAAGTGAAGCCGACAACATATGTTATGCGAAAGTTTTTAACGCAGGAATATGAAAATTCATTTCTCAATATTCCGATCGTACTCCAGTTCATAAAGTCTTCATGTATTTGTTAATTTCTACTTCAAAGTACAACTTCGTTCGGTACTAGTACTGGCGTTTTGCGCATCCAATGTTGTATTGTCACGTCAATACACATCTGGTGCGTAAAAAAACATCGTTTCAATATAATTTATCGGAGCTGCCTTGGAAGTGCATATTTCTTACTTACCGCATTTATATTTCCGTTGTCGTATTTGATGTGGCTCACATTTGGATTGAGATCCTCTGTCCTTATCCAAATTTTTTGTATCGAAATTGTAGTTCAACTGACACTTTTCCGGTTCAAGGTCGTTGTGCGCATTGGTCAAATTATTCATCTCAGAGAAATATAACTTTGTCATTTTGGGAAACTTCTTAGCAGTAGAAATATAAGGAACACGGATAACACACCTAAATAGAATTTATTAAAAAATTTCTTGTTGCAGATCTTCCATACAGAAACCACCTTCTACTAGTCTCCCACTTTTTTCACACCCTTTCACAGAGTAATGCTGCCGTTAGCATCAAAATCTCATATTTTCACAAACTTCCTATGATATTCGTGGCACATATTCAATCACTGTTCATGTTCTTTTACTCGTTAACTTAATTAAAATATTATCGGAGTCTCTTTGAAGAATGTATCTATACTAATTGTTCATCGACCAACGCGTTTGTATTACTCACAAAATGTTATAACCTTCCAGTATGTTTGTTCAGGTGCCGTGTTTTTGTTCAAAAAATAATAAAACAAAAGGAAATAAAGTGAACACGAGGGGAATCAGCTAACGGGTGAGGTTTTTTTTTCCTTAATTTCTTTTTTGAGGTACCATCTACCAAATACCTGAGCTATAAATAGGCAAGCAGGAAGAATAGTTTCATCTGTCGATATCCAGATGTTGGACAGTGCACATCTCTAAAAAAAATTATTTGGAGGTATTCCACGACTATTTGGTAACGAGTAATTTCGCGCCGCGCGAGATTACACATATTATAGTGGAATTTCGCGCCCATACAGTTTTCAATGGCTAACTTGATTTAGAGAATTTTTACGAGTACCTGGCGATAAATTGGCGGTAGATTCAGTTGAGTATCAGGCACATAAATTTTGGAGATGCGAATTTTATTCTAACACCCTAGAGCTTTGTATCAGGGATACCGGTATCCTTAGAAAGTGTGGATTTTCCTTTTACACAAAGTTAGGATTCCGGTATCCCAACTGAGATACACGTATTTTGTATCAAGGATACCGGTATCCCGACATAGAAAGTGTGGATTTTCCTTTTAAAAAACGTTAGGATACCGGTATCCCAACTGAGATACACATATTTTGCATCAAGGATACCGGTATCCCGACATAGAACGTGTGGATTTTCCTTTTACAAAACGTTAGGATGCCTGCATCGCAACTGAGACGTTGCGAGATTCCTACCAGCAAGAAATTCCTTATGGGCGCGAAATTACACTAATAAAGTAGGAATTTCGTGTGGCGCGAAATTACTACTAGCCGACTATTTAAGTAAAGTCTAGGGTGCCGAAAGTTGACAAGCCGCAATTATTTGGAATGTAACTGTGAGCCATTATATCAGTTATCAGATAATTATTGTTTGCCTGATGTTGCTCATAGTGACTTTTAAGGTTCTAACAATGGTCTTAAAATGGGAGCATTTGTGGACGACCCCTTGAGCATGTGCTCTAATTAAAAAAACAAACATTTACAGTACATTTACAAAGAGAAACTTCACAGCTGTGAGTAAAAATTAGTAATAACCCACCTCATACAATACTTAGCAATATTCGCCGCGACTCTCTGTTTTTCTTAGAGCCGCACGTAGTATGTCCCTTCATACACATACTTACAGCATACACGCGTAGAGTGAGTAGCTTGTTTAATGTGCACAGAGTGTCAGTGTAATAATATATATTACACACTTGTCACGAAGAAGTCGAGGCTTGCCGAGACTGAAAGTGACAAGTGTGTACTCTATTTTATCACATAAGCGAAAACGAGACAACAACATTGACTAGAAGCAAAGGCTCTAGTGCACTAGTGCGATAAAACCCCTTGCAAATAAAATACGTTCATACGACATTGCACACAGGCGGCGTAAGTTATAAATATTAACACTCAATTGCATAAAAACTATTTCGATACTGTTGCAAAAAGTTGAAACGGTCCTTGTTTGTTCGTCAAAATTACTTTATTTACGTATACGTAATGTTGTTTATAATAATATCATTTAAAAGTATCACAATTGCTGTCAGGTTTTATTCCACGCTGTGCAAACGGGAAGTTTATATTTCTATTTTTCGCTAAATGTTTCCACTTCGCATTAAATAATTTCACAAATGCAGTTAGAGTCAAAGTAAATCCAACCAAAAATAGGAAACAGGTCAGTGCCACCTCAACAGTTGGAAGAACGTTAGCGACGAAACCCACCATTTGAATTATTTCCGCAGTTAAATCTTTTTGTGACTAAAATATTAATTTTGTTGCAAATAATTAAGTCTTAATTGCCAAGTAATTTTTGATTATTTACTTACAAATTCAAGCCAAAACATTGGTAGAATCATATCGCTGAATAGTTGATAGTCCTTCTCGAATAATGAACCAAATTTCGGTATCACTAGGTTCAGCTGCGACCGAGCGGCTTGAATCATAGGAGCACCAATTGTCGGTTCAACAATTGTGAAGCATGAGTGGCTTTCTTCATTTGCACTCAGACCTTCGAATTTCTTTGCGAACCCTTCTGACCTTCCATAAAAGTGTGGTTGTGAAGCAGCGAATGGCATATCTATTTTCATGATGTTGTTAAAATCACAGTCAAAGAGATAAGGATTGAACGCTTACTGAAATAACATTTCGATACATCGGTCAGACCGTTCGGTAGCTCTCCGTATTTTCCTTTATAGCAATCAGTTTCGTTACTCGGCTTTCTGTCAAACATGTCCGGACTAAGGGTGTACTTGTAAGTCAATATGTTATGATTCTGCATCTCTTTCTCAAAGTGCAAATCTACTGTGCGACATAAAGCCTTTCTCCAAAAGGTAAGCACACTCCCTTTAGTGATGCGTTGTCTATACATGGCACCTACACGGACATTAATTATTCCCATTTTCTTTATAGAGTTTATGTAGAGCACTGTGTATTTGAGTGAGATTCTCAGATGAAAATATACTTAACCTTCTGTTGAATTTTCAACTGACGCATAGCAATCGCCATTTTCCACGTCATATCCTGGTACTGTGGGGGCTCCGTTAACGGTGTTTATTTGAAAAAATTGAGAATCACCATATTTTGTACCAATTTTTACGTTATATCGATCCGGACCATATGCATAAATCTATAAAAAATATGACAAGAACGGAATATGGTCAAAATCCATGAAATTGATTCAGTTATCAATGGCTGCAAATGAGGCATAACGTGATTATGATATGTATGTTTGTTTGTAAATCTCTTAGAATTCATTGATATCCGATTGTTTGGACCACTGTAAAATGAAGTGATGTGGAATCATTTATATATGACACTAATGGAACAGTAGATTGGTATTGATAGTTTGAGTAAATTTTGCAACTTCACCAATATTTACAATGAATTTAGTACGGTAGATTTAAACGTACTTTTAATAACATTTTTTGTTTGATTGAAGTTTCATTGCTCGTATCGCTTCAGGATTGGGGATTGGGGACATGTCCTCTTTTTTCATCTCGTTCTTCTTTTTTACAAAAATTCTAAGAACATCACTTTTTTGAAGATAACGTCGGCTTTGTCCTCTTTTTTTAGCTCTTCTTCTTATTTAAGTAAATTTGATGCAGCTCATACCTAAAGAACGAAAAATTTTCGTTGCGCGGATTTAACTAATAATCTTCTCTGTCAGAGAATTTCTGAACGGTAATACAACGACATCGCCTCGCTCGCATTCTTTACCACCTCATTTTTTCACACATTAAAATAAAAGTTAGTCATTTTGCAAGAACAGCGTAGTGTTGTGTGAGATACCAAAGATCACGCAAGGATAAGGTAAAACGAAGTCTGTATTCAGGTAATATGGAGTGGATGTTATCACTGAGAAGGAATCCAAAAGAATATCAGGAAGATTTCAATGCATATTGTACGCAGAATTTTTTGTTTTTAGCATGAACTGGTGTAAATTACACAATAGTTGCACAAAGAGCATGTACAGTTGCTGTAATTCTGTGTCAGAAATTCACTTTTCGTCCTGTTTTTGAATGTGAGGGCGTCCTCTTTTTGTCCTCTTTTTTGATGCCGAAATGGCCTCTTTTTTAAAATTGAAAAATGGAAACCCTAGGAATGTCAGATTTTCGAAATGCGAATCTGACCTTTTCATATGCTTATCCGTATACGATATAAAGGCAGGGTAAATTAAAATGATCGACTATGAAGATTTTTAGCGTATCGTGATTTGAAAACGAGTATACAACTAAATAACAAGCTTTCGATCGATTTGTATAACATTCACAATGTTTTTTCGGTTTATTGAGCTTGCGCGCGCACGTTTATACTTCAAATTCGGGCTTATGCGTGTGCATTGGAACTGTTTACAGATAATAAACCTAACCAATGCAATATAAACAGTTCAAATGGGCGGTATGTAAGACTATGTACTGGCTATCAAATCTGGACACACCGACACACTCATAGTCGATCATTTTAATTTGCTTCCACTTTATATTGGTATATATTGGTCCGATATTTAATTAAAATCCTTGCAGTCAGAATTTCATTATTTTTCAATGAATCTGTCAAACTAGCCCTTTCTGTTTGTTTATTCGTTAGGATTGTCTGTTCAGAAAACTTGACGTTCCCTATTCTGTGAATGCTCAACGAAGAAATTTTTTATAAGCTTTCGTTAAGTTTGAGTTTCGTATAAAATTGGAGTGCTGTGACGCTTAATCGATCATCGTATTTTACTGCATTACTACATTGCACGTATGAAATGAGTAGGTGATACTGATGCAAGAAAAGATCTACGAATTATGCTTTCGGCAAATTCTACACTACTTACTCCATGCAAAACACCACAGTTTGTAGTGGGAACCATTGATGGCATCAATTCTTCAGCCTTTTCAATTAGTTTACTCTTGTAATTCCATAAATAATCGTAGACAGTAATATTAATGAAAAGACCATCACTGTAAGTTTTGTGAAGAAACTTGTATCCGATCTGGATAAAATAGTTGTATTCGTTCACGAAACTCGCTGCAGCCTGAGAAATAAAGGTGTATTGTAACCTTAACTTTTGCTTGAATAGTTACGTTACCAGAACAGCAAAATTGGGAACAGTAATGGTTTTGTTTAAAATTCCTGGTATGTTGGCATGAGGTAGGAATTCAATCCGACGGAATGCCGTGCTAAAAAGGAAATTCAATTACGTACATTGAACTAGAACATCTCGACTGCATTTTACTATGAAAGTGTTGAGTTGTCATGGTGAACAACGTCTTGATGGTGTAGATACTCCCTATAGGCAATTGGCCCGATTTCTTTCATTTTGATTTTCGAATCTGTTCCATTCAAAAACTCATTCGCATTTTCTACGGTGAAAATGTAGACGTTAAGTCGTACTTCTGGTTGCGGCTCTAACCATAACTTGTAGGCCGGCGCCCATGGATGCATTTTGAGCCTCTCGGATAAAATCATGTCAGTGATTGTGAATTTGACCGATAATAGTCCCATTGCGAGAAAAATTACGCCTGACACAATTAATGGAACCATTCCTGCATTTTTAGAGATTTAGAGCACAGCCACAGCATCTGAGAAATATGTTTTACTTACCACATCTGCATTTCCGCTGTCGTATTTGAAGTGATGTCGATTTGGTTTGTGGTTCTTTTTCTTTATCTGAATTTTTTTCACCTTGCTCGTTTGAATTACATTTCGTATTCGATTCAAATTCGTTCGGTGGATTGGATCGATTGTTAATTTCATTGAAAAATATCGTGCCCATTATTTTTGATACTTTTTTGTCGTAAATTATTATAGAACAGGGTGACTCAGGCAGATCACTTATGGATTTTACAGGAATACTCTACGAAGTTAAATTCATGAATACTAAAAAGAACTCTAAATTAGCAATTCACCATTAACTGTAGCACATACACAATTTACCGCAAGTTTTAGCAGTATTCGTAATTTCAGTACTTAAACATTCGTTTTTTTAAGTCACTTTCACACGTTTTTGTGCTCCTCAGAACATCATTATGGCAGATTTTCCATACAGATTTAAATGAAAATCGTCTTATGTTAGCTGATCATTCCAAGGTTCAATCACTCTCCTTTTTCTGACAACTTACCAAAAAACATTTAAGTCTTCGGCGTATGTGAAGTTACTAAATGCTGCTCGTTTGACACTCTGTCTTTTTACGAAAAATTCTTATTTTTTTTAATCGAGTGTTATGTTTACTTCTTTAATAATAAAAACATTTCAAGTTGATGTAAGTAAACAAAATTTTACAAAATGTCAGTAAAACCGCGTTGGAAGCAGAATCTCGTATCAGTTTCCTTTTTTCTTTTCTTTTCCTTTTTTTGCTGGTAGAATTACAGATCACAACTACGTAGGGCAATTTCAGCAATCTCAGTTTATTATGTCTAATCAATCTGTATTTATAAACTGACTGTTTTCCACTAATCTGAACCGCTCGAAATAAGAAAATTGAATGAAACCATTTCAGCATATTGATAAGTTTAAGTAACATTTCAATGACACACACAGTTTTAAACAATCAGACATACAGTCTTTTGAATGAGAAATGTTAAATCTACCACTAACACAGATGCCAAAAAAAAGAAGAATCGCTTCGATAACGAGTTAAAACGCTTGAGTATATTAAATTATAATATTTTGATTCGAACGTTTTTTTCTTGTTAAAATATTTCAAAAGCTACAACGCTTTTCTCATCGCTGATTTTTTATTTGCATTCTCATTTTAAATAATTTTGACGAGATTAAATTATTCTAATTGGGCGTAGTAACATTTTTGTAGTAAGAAATGCGTGATTATAGCGCTGTATCTACAATAGTGGTTAACAATCCCATAAAATTAATAGCACATTCACGCAGTAAGTGCGGTCGAAATTCAAAATGGAAAGTGCGGAGGTCTTTCTAACGTAGCGTCATTTTCATACAATGAAGCGTTGAAATGTACTTTTCGGTTCATTTTTCATCGAATCGTTCACTTAAAATTCAAATTTTAGGCACACTTACGGCGTCAATTACTTACCAATGGGGTAAATGATGGAAATTACTACACCTCAATCGGCAAATTTCACACAAGAAGTACCATTTCCATCATTTACCCCATTTCCAAGTAAGGTATTTTATTCAAAAACTTGAAATAAAGTTTTGGATCGGTGCAGTAAAGTTAACTTTACCTCACGTTTTTCAATAAATAACTGAACACGCTTTAATTTTGTGTCATCGATTCGATTTGTTATTTCTGCACTAGACTTTTATGAAATTACTTAATTGCTACTGACCCTAACATGCTCTGATTTCTGATTTTCTGATAACCTGCTACTATCACTTACTTCTTCAGAGATTTATTTTGAAAATTGTCGTAGGTCGATTATACGATTTACTTTTGTTATTGTTTGTGTTGTCGTTTCTGATTTTTTCTTAAATGAGAATCCATATCAATTTTAAATGAGTTTTTAAAAACTGGCCATAGCTAACAATTTTGGAGAAAAATAAACATGTTCATCAAATAAAGAATGTGAGGTTTTAACTGCTATAACGCAACCTTTGCAACAATTCACTTTTGTAATGCCGACATATTTTCTGACTTCCTTAAGGCCAGGTTAGGGCGCCTTGCATTGTATATCAACATTTAAGATTGTGAGCCGCCTTACCCCAGCCTTAAGCGAATGAAAAATTGGATTTGATTTTTCGAATTTTTGTTTGCACGGAATTTTTGAGTTGATTCACACAAAAAACCTTGACATTTCTAATCTTATGACAAAATGTACTGGAATTATAAAAAAACCACAGCTTTAGTTTCTAAACAGCATTTCCTTATACGCAAACCTATATCGTTCACTGAGCGAAATTTCCTACGTGCTATGCGTATATCATTCGTGTCCTCTGTTAACAATTTTGGTAAGGTTACAGCGGTTATACAGCAAATATAATACGTGCGAGACGTATTTCTCTTCATCAAAGATTTAAAAATATGCATTTTATTGAATTCATCTACGGTAGACACCATATTAACAGTTTTATAGTAGTTATTTTACATTTTAGCAGCTATTGGTAACAAATGCTTTAAATTAAAAATCGACTTCTTCGGGGTTTGAACCGGGAACCTCTGGATCTTAAGCCGACGATCTTTCTGATGTTGCAATACAGTAGTGTTGGTTGACATTTCTTATTGTTGACGCGTACTTTTAAAGCCATACATGTGTGTGGTGTGGTGTATAATTGAATTTAAGTTCATAAAGAATGAAGTATTAGTTACGACTTGATGGCAAGATAGTTGTGGACTTGGATCAATTATAGATAATTTCAACTTTTAAACAACTTTTTGAAATGATTACGAAATGAAACTAGGTACTTCATAAAAATTGAAAGGATTTTGTTGAGAATTTTTCCAATTTACAATTTTTTTTTTTCGTTTATCTTCTTTGTGTTACGAAACATCAATATGCAAATTCATTGTTTAGGACAAACATTCACTGTATACGTTTAACATACGTGGTGAGGGTTTAACTTCCGTCCCACTCGTAAGTTATTCACATTCCACGTACATCACCAAAATACGTAACACATGAATATTCAAATGTGACAACCGAGAAATACGTAACTACGTTTTCAATACGTCTCACGTATAGAAAACAGTGCCCATGAATCATATACGTCAGTGAATTACACCTCTCCGAAATTTTTTACACATACCCGGAGTATTGTCTGAATTTTCTTTTTCTGGGTGTTTGCTGAAGATGTAAACTAAGTCATAAGCTTCAGCTTTATTAAAGAAATGGCAATAAGTGGCACTGTCTGAACTTGTCATCAGTTTATAGAACCAATACGCTAACAATTGTTTTCTGTAAATCTGAATGTAACACATGAACACGTCAAATTACTATAAGTAGTAATATACGTCCAAGGTTTCAAATCTTAATTTTGACGAGTGGCCCGATCCGAAGGGGCTTTACGTGAATAGGCAATGAGCGAAGCGCCATTTACATTGTCGTATTTGAGTATTCTACCGTTCCATGTCAGGTTACCATCTTGACCGGTACTGGGAATGACATACAATTTTTAATGTTAATGTTCCACAAATTACTCTA